>NC_045607.1:44435000-45635000 GCF_009762305.2 Zalophus californianus
TTGGTTGTGGTGAATAATCCTTTTAATGTACTGTTGGATCCTATTGGTTAGTATGTTGGTGAGAATTTTTGCATCCATGTTCATCAAGGATATTGGTCTGTAATTCTCCTTTTTGATGGGGTCTTTGTCTGGTTTGGGGATCAAGGTAGTGCTGGCCTCATAAAATGAGTTTGGAAGTTTTCCTTCCATTTCTATTTTTTGGAACAGTTTCAGGAGAATAGGTATTAGTTCTTTTTTAAATGTCTGATAGAATTCCCCTGGGAAGCCATCTGGCCCTGGGCTTTTGTTTTGTGGGAGATTTTTGATGACTGCTTCAATTTCCTTACTGGTTATAGGTCTGTTCAGGTTTTCTGTTTCTTCCTGGTTCCATTTTGTTAGTGGATACATCTCTAGGAATGCACCCATTTCTTCCAGGTTATCTAATTTGCTGGCATACAGTTGCTCATAATATGTTCTTATAATTGTTTGTATTTCTTTGGTGTTGGGTGTGATCTCTCCTCTTTCATTCATGATTTTGTGGATTTGGATCATTTTTCTTTTTGATAAGTCTGGCCTGGGGTTTATCAGTCTTGTTAATTTTTTCAAAGAACCAGCTCCCAGTCTCGTTGATCTGTTCTACTGTTCTTTTGGTTTCTAGTTCATTGATTTCTGCTCTGATCTTTATGATTTCTCTTCTCCTGCTGCGTTTAGGCTCTTTTTGCTCTTCTTTCTCCAGCTCCTCTAGGTGTAGGGTTAGGTTGTGTATTTGAGACCTTTCTTGTTTCTTGAGAAAGGCTTCTATTGCTATATACTTTCCTTTCAGGACTGCCTTTGCTGTATCCCAAAGATTTTGAACAGTTGTGTTTTCATTTTCATGGGTTTCCATGAATTTTTTTAATTCTTCTTTAATTTCCTGGTTGACCCATTCATTCTTTAATAGGATGCTCTTTGGCCTCCATGTATTTGAGTTGTTTCCGACTTTCCTCTTGTGATTGAGTTCTAGTTTCAAAGCATTGTGGTCTGAAAATATGCAGGGAATAATCCCAAACTTTTGGTACCATTTGAGACCTGACTTGTGACCTAGGATGTGATCAATTCTGGAGAATGTTCCATGGGCACTAGAGAAGAATGTGTATTCCGTTGCTTTGGGATGCAATGTTCTGAATATGTCTGTGAAGTCCATTTGGGCCAGCGTGTCATTTAAAGTCTTTATTTCCTTGTTGATCTTCTGCTTAGATGATCTGTCCATTTCAGTTGGGAGTGTTCAGGTCCCCCACTATTATTGTATTGTTGTCAATGTGTTTCTTCGCTTTTGTTATTAATTGCCTATATAATTGGCTGCTCCCATGTTAGGGACATAGATATTTACAATTGTTCGATCTTCTTGTTGGATAGACCCTTTAAGTAGGATATAGTGTCCTTCCTCATCTCTTATTACAGTCTTTGGTTTAAAATCTAATCTGTCTGATATAAGGATTGCCACCCCAGCGCTCTTTTGGTGTCCATTAGCATGGTAAATGGTTTTCCACCCCCTCACTTTCAATCTGGGGGTGTCTTTGGGTCTAAAGTGAGTCTCTTGCAGACAGCATATTGATGGGTCTTGTTTTTTAATCTAATCTGATAACCTGTGTCTTTCCATTGGGGCATTTAGCCCATTTACATTCAGGGTAACTCTTGAAAGGTATGAATTTAGTGCCATTGTATTGCCTGTAAGGTGACTGTTACTGTCTATTGTCTGTGTTCCTTTCTGATCTATGCTGCTTTTAGGCTCTCTCTTTGCTTAGAGGACCCCTTTCAATATTTCTTGGAGGGCTGGTTTTGTGTTTGGAAATTCCTTTAGTTTTTGTTTGTCCTGGAAGCTTTTTTATCTGTCCTTCTATTTTCTTTTTTTTTTTTTTTAAAGATTTTATTTATTTATTTGAGAGAGAGAGAGAATGAGAGATAGAAAGCACGAGAGGGAAGAGGGTCAGAGGGAGAAGCAGACTCCCTGCTGAGCAGGAAGCCCGATGTGGGACTTGAATCCAGGACTCCAGGATCATGACCTGAGCCGAAGGCAGTCGCTTAACCAACTGAGCCACCCAGGCGCCCTCTCCTTCTATTTTCAATGACAGCCCAGCTGGATATAGTATTCTTGGCTGCATATTTTTCTCGTTTAGTGCTCTGAAGATATCTTGCCAGTCTTTTCTGGCCTGCCAGGTCTCTGTGGATAGGTCTCTTGCCATTCTAATATTTCTACCATTGTAGGTTACATATCTCTTCTCCCGAGCTGCTTTCAGGTTTTTCTCTTTGTCTCTGAGACTCGGTTTTACTATTAGATGTGGGGGTGTTGACCTATTTTTATTGATTTTGAGAGGGGTTCTCTGTGCCTCCTGGATTTTGATGCCTGTTTCCTTCCCCAAATTAGGGAAGTTCTCTGCTATAATTTGCTCCAATATACCTTCTGCCCCTCTCTCTCTTTCTCCTTCTTCTGGGATCCCAATTATTCTAATGTTGTTTCATCTTATCGTATCACTTATCTCTCGAATTCTGCCCTCGTGATCCTGTAGTTGTTTATCTCTTTTTCTCAGCCTCTTTATTTTCCATCATTTGGTCTTCTATATCGCTGATTCTCTCTTCTTCTTCATTTATCTTAGGAGTTAGTGCCCCCATTTTTTATTGCACCTCATCAATAGCCTTTTTGTTTTCGAATTGATTAGATTATAGTTCTTTTATTTCTCCAGAAAGGGTTCTCTAATAACTTCCACGCTTTTTTCAAGCCCAGCTAGTATCTTTAAAGTCATGATTCTGAACTCTAGGTCCGACATCATACTAATGTCCATATTGAGTAGGTCCCTTCTGACGGTACTACCTCTTGTTCTTTTTGCTGAGGTGATTTTTTTCGTCTTGTCATTTTGTCCAGAGGAGAAGAGATGAATGAGAGACCAGAATGCTAACAGATTAACAACGTCCCCAGCAAATATACTCTATACAAATCAGAAAAGACCTGAAACCCGGGGAAAAGAAAGGGAAAGAAAGAAAAAAGAAAGAGAAAAAAAAAGAAATAAAAGATAAAAACAAAAACAGAACAATACAAAAAAAGCAGAATATGATCAAATATGATCAGGGTAGTGCATAGATCAGTGCCACAGACTAGATTTTGGGCGTATTTTGGTCTGTTAGAAAAAAGTGCCTCCTAAAATTTTAAAGGAAGAAAGACATATATGTACAAAATAAGGGTTGATACGAGAAGGGATGGAAGATGACTGTAAAGATGAAAATTATAAAAGATTTTATAAAAGGAATTGATAAGATAAGTTGTTTGAAAAAAAAGAAGATTTAAAAAAAAGAAGAAAAAAGGGAGAGAATGTGATCAGGCAGGAGACTAGAACAAAGCCATACACTAGTGATTTAGGGTATATTTTGATCTGTTAGAAGAAACTGTATCTCAAAATTTTAAAGAGAGAACAACTTATATATATATATGCCAAAAATAAGGGTAACTACTATGAAGGGATAAAATATGACTCTAAAAATGGAAAATAAAAAATGTGTTTTTTTTTTTAAAAAGGGATTGATAAGATGTTCGTTGAAAAAGGGAAAAAGAAAAATTAAAAAAAAAAACAGTTAAAAAAATTAACTTTGATGAACTAATGAATCATGGTAAAAAAAAGCCATGAATTCTCTGTGCAGTGTTCCCCTAGCGCTGGAGTTCTCCCGTTCTCCTTGATGGGTAAACTTGGTCTTGGCTTGCTGGCTGTTCCTGCTGATCTTCTGGGGGAGGGGCCTGTTGCCGTGGTTCCCAAATGTCTTTGCCAGAGGCCGAATTGCCCCGCCCTTGTCAGTCCGGGCTAAGCAAGCTGCTCGGGTTTGCTCTCTGGAGCTTTTGTTCCCTGCAAGCTCTCGGTACAGCTTTGGAGGACCAGGGCGAAAATGGTGGCCTCCCAATCTCCACCCGGAGGAGCTGAGAACTCGGGGCCCCGCTCCTCAGTGCGCCCCCAGAGAAAAGCAGTCACTCCCATCTCCCTGGTCTCTGGCTTGTGACTGAGCATTTGTATCTCTGGCACCCGACCCTGTGTGGAGTCTCCAAACCCAGCAGATCCCTGCGGTGCGCTCCCGCGCTGCTCCTCCTGGGGGAGGAAGGGGAGTCTCCCCGGCTCTGCTGCTTGTTGGGTCCCTGCTGGAGGAGCAGTGGCCCGACTTCCAGTAAGTGGTTGCTTCTCTGTTCAGAGAGTTGTTGCTACTCTCCTCTTTGATCTCCTGTTGAGTTCGTAGGTGTTCAGAATGGTTTGATCCCTATTCAGCTGAATTCCTGAGAGCAGACGAAATCTAGGTCTCCTACTCCTCTGCCATCTTGCTCCGCCTCCCCAAAAAACCCATTTTTATATCTCTATTCAACCAGCTCTGAAGGCTCCATTTATATGCATCCTCTGTCCTTAAGCTTCAGACTCCCTCAAAGGAGAAAATAGAAAGCTCTTGAAAGAGTGGAGTTGAAGATGACGATAGTGATAGAATTTGTACTGGTGGAGGTTTCCAGCTATTGGCATTAACTGTCATTTAGCCATAGGTAGATCATTCATTCATAAAGGAGGTATGAGTTTGTTTATTTTATATTTTCTGTGTGTAGAATAAACATCATATTTAATGGCACATAGAAAATCAAAAAAGGGTGGTGCATTCTTACACATAGGTTAAAGAAATGACAAATTCAGGTAGGGATATGGTGTCATAAGATGAATCAATAAAATTTTTGCAGTAATTATGTTTGTGTCTTCATTATAGAACAGGCCTTAAAGATTCACTGAACATTAAAGAGTACTCTAAATTTTTCCCAGCACAAAAATAGCTGCAAACCCAAATGGTTTAAAATAGGGCCAGATTTAGAGAATGGCAAAAAGTCACACTAAAAGAGAGATTTTATGTGCACACTTGGTAGATAATTGTAATGGCCACATTACCCAGACCTTTGATTTTATCCAGGTACGTTTCAGTGGGATGACCATGGTAGCTGAGGGATTCTTTTTTCTTTTGTAGGTATGAACTGTGATTGGGGAGCATTAGGATATAGTCTTCATTGGCTTTAAAAGGTGTTCTAAATTTAAGTCACTTGCAAAATATTTCAAATTAACCTACATGGCGTTTGGACTTAAAGGTCTAATATTAGGACTCTCAAAATTAACATGGGGAAAACAAAACATTGATTACTTTTTCCACTTCCAAACATGCTTTTCCCCATATTTCCCAGTAAATGGCATCACCATCCACAATCCATGTAGCTCCACAAGCCAAAAATCTACACAATGTCTTGATTCTTCTCTTATCCCCCATATCCAATCTGTCAACAAGTTTTATTCATTCTCCTTCCTATTGGAAGAGACATTCTTCTTTGGATCCTGAGCATCCCTGTATATTCTATTTGTACCTAGAATAGAAGGCCCTGATTGCTCTTTACTTGGGTAATTTCTCAGGATTATGTTTGCAGCAAGCAACCTTGAGGAATGATGCATTGCTTCCCTTGGATCTGAAGAGCAGGCTTGCTTCCTGCTTGCCATGAAAGTATTTGATTCCCTAAGTTCAGTGCTTCTCTGGCGTAACAGTCTACCACATGTCGAGACATCCATGGGTCAAATAAAAAAATGGATAGGTTTTTTTAGTATAAATATGTCCCACTTAATACATTAGGCATATTTATACTAAGAAGGTATGAGTTTTTTATCTGAAATTAAAAGTTAACTGGGAACACTACATATTTAATTGAAACTTGTATGTAGATAATAGTACATTCACATGCCATCGTAAAAGATGATACAGAGAGATCCCTTATGCACTTTGCATAGTTTCCCATAAAGGTAACATTGAACAAAACTATAGTGCAATATCACAGTGAGGATACTGTCATTGACACAACCCACTGATGCTATTCACATTTCCCCAGTTGGATTTGCGTTCATTTGTGTGATTGCGTGTGTATGTGTGTGTGTATAGTTAGTGCCATGCAATTTTATCATTATGTTTTGCATGTATCCACAATCACATTTTTGAACAGTCCCTTTACTACAAAGGTCTTTTGTGTTACCCTTTAATAACCATCTAATTGCTATTTGTGTTTGCTCTATATCCTTTGCCCTTGTTAACTCACTGTTTCTAGGTATTTTGTTTTTGTTTTATGATCTGTTGGCATTTTTATATAGAATATTATCTATAATTAGTTAAATTTCTTTCTTTACAATTTAAATGCCTTTAATTTCTTTTTCTTATCTCATTGCAGTAGCTAGAACCTCCAGTACTATACTGAATAAGAGTATTGAGAATGAACATCATTGCCTTATTCCTGATATTAAAAGAATTCAGTCTTTCACTATTAAGAAATATGTTAGCTGTAGGTTTTATATACACATTTATCAAGTTGAGTAATTACCCTCTATTTCTAGTTTTCTGAGAGTTTTTTTATCATGAATAGAAATTTGATACTGACAAGTGTTTTTTTTTTCTTCCTGTGACAATTGATATGAACATAAAATTTTCTTTCTTTAGAGTTTGGATACAGTAGATTACATTGATCTTTGAATGTTAGACCAGCTGCCTTATTTTGGCTATAAAATCTAATTGTTTTTATACTTGATTGGATTTAGTGTGTTAGTGTTTTGTTAATGGCTTTTGCATCCAAGATCATAGAAGATATTGTTTTCCACTTTTCCTCTTTTGTACTCTTTTCTGATTTTGCTATCAATACTGGCCTCATAAAATGAGTTGGGAAGTATTCCCTCCTTATTTATTTTCTGTAATAGATTGTATAAAATTTGGTGTTCTTTCTAAATGTTTGCTTAAATTCTCCAGTATAACCATTGGGCCCAGATATTTCTTTGGGGAAGCTCTTAAATCATGAATTCAGTTTCTTTAGTGGTTTCAGGCTATTCAGACACATCTTTCATCTTGGTTGAGTTGTGCTAGTTTGTGATTTGGGGAAATTTAGTCCATTTCTTCTACACTATTAAATTTATGAGTATCAAGTTATTTGTGATATTTCCTTACTATATTCTAAATGATAGCAGGATCTGTGGTGATAACTCCATTTCATTACTAATGTTGGTGACTTGTGTCTTCTCTTTTTTTATTTTTGTCAGTCTTGCAAGAGGTTTCTCAATTTCATTGATTTTTTTAAGAGCTAGCTGTTTCTTTCATTCATTTTCTCTGTTGTTTTTCTATTAAAATTTTACTTATTTCTGCTCAGATCTTTATTATTTACAGGCATACGTTAGTGATATTCAGGTTTGGTTCTAGACCACAATACAGTGAATATCACAATAAAGCAAGTCAAATGAATTTTTTGGTTTCCCAGTACATATAAAAGTTCTATTACACTATATTGTAGTCTGTTAAGTGTGCAATAGTATTGCAATGTCTAAAAAATGTACATACGTGAATTAAAAATACTGCTGAAAAAAATGTTAACCATCATCTGAGGTTCTAATGAGTCATAATCACTGATCACAGATCACCATAAAAATATAACAATAATGAAAACTTTGAAATATTGTAAGATTACCAAGATGTGACACAAAGACACAAAGTGAACAAATGCTATTAGAAAGATGGCACCCATAGTCTTGCTCAATGCAAGTTGCCACAAATTTTCAATTTGTACCTCTTATATAGACTTTACATAAGTCTCTACAATACACTTATAATAGAGTCTATTGGTGTCAACATTTTACCACCCTAAAGTGTGGAAAATTCATTTCACTTTGGATTCTTTATCCTCTCCACTTTTACATATCATTGTCTTGAATGTCACTTGGTGTTACAGTTTGTGTTTTAATTATCAAATACGACTGATAAAACTCATGAGGAAAATGATAGTCTATTGTATGTACCCATATTTCTGCTGTTTATTTCTTGTTCCTTCCTGTTGCTCTAAGGTTCTTTCCTTTATCATTTCCTTTCTGTTTGAAGATATTCTTTTAGCCAATCCTAAAGGATCATACTGCCAACAACCAATTCTGTTAGTTTTCCTTTGTCTGAGGATGTCTTTATTTTTTCTTAATTTTTGTAGGTTAATTTTGTCATATATAGAATTCACCTTTGACAGTTCTATTCTTTGAACACTTGAAAAATACTATAAAACTTTATCCTGGCCTCCATAGTTTCAAATGAGAAATCTGCTATTTGATTAGTGTACCTTAATATAATATGCTATTTCTCTCTGGCTACTTTTAGCATTTTTTCTTGTCTTTAGTTTTCAGATGTGCATTTTGATGTAGATTTCTTTAGATGTACCTTGTTTGGAGTTTGATCACTTTCTTGAATCTGTAGGTTTGTGTCTTTCATCAAATTTGGACTGTTTTCACTCATTAATTCTTTGAAAGCTCTTTTAGTTTGCTCTCTCCTCTCTTTTTGGAATTCTGACGATACAAATGTTGGATCTTTTGTTACTGTCACAGAGACCTTGGAGGATCTGTTTATTCTTTTTTCAGTCTATTTAGATTGTGTAAATTCTGTTTAACTGTTTTTACAGTTTACCAATATATACTCTTGTATCTTTACTCTCCTATTGAGTTGGATCCAGCAGTGTTTTATTTCTATTATATATTTCAATTCTATAATATCCATTTGGTTCTTTTTTTATACCTTTGAACATATCACAAAACTACCTGTGCTACATTTTTTTCTTTATAAAATAAAGCTTTGAATAAAGTAATCCCTGAAATTCCTCCAGTATGATATTTTAGATCAGCTTGTCATAAAAATATTATAGATAGGTAACTAAATCAGGCTTATTTTTACTCCCAAATTTTTACTTTGAAAAAAATTAAAATGTGTAAAAAAGTTGAACAGATAGCACATGAATATCCATATACCCTTTGAAAATATTCATCAATTGTTAATATTTTGCTACATTTGTTTTATGATTCTTTTTGTGTGTAATGTCCATCTATTTCTGGAGCTCTTCATATATACATTTTCTTTTTTCTTTTATTTCTTTTCTTTTATTCATATGTAATTTTATTCTTTAAAGTATACTGCAGGTGCGCCTAGGTGGCTTAGTCAGTTACGTGTCTGCCTTCCGCTCAGCTCACATTCCCAGAGTCCTGGAATCAAGCCCCGCATCAGGTTCCCTGCTCTTCAGGGAGTCTGCTTGTCCCTCACCCTTCTCTTACACACTCTCTCTCTCTCTCAAAAAAAAAATAAATAAAATCTTTAAAAAAATAAAGCATATTGCAGCAATTATAATGCTTTACTCCTAAATGTTTCAGTATCTATCCCCTAGCAACAACTTGAAAGGAGGAGGTATCTCTTCTTGAAAACTTGGTATTATGGAAAGAGGAGAAAGCCAAGAGTGTAAATTTAAGGGCCTATAGAAATGAATGAGAATCAAAATGGAATGAATATCAAACAAAACCCAAGGAAATTTTCTAGAACTAAAAGTGGAATCTAGATACTGAAGTTGACCAAATGTCATACCTGAGGAAAAACTGACATAGAAGCAACACCTCTGAGACATCCTAGTTAAACAATTACACTTTATTTTTTTTTAAAGATTTTATTTGAGAGAGAGAGAATGCTAGCAGGGGGAGGGGCAGCGGGAGAAAGAGAGAATCTCAAGCTGACTGCACTGAGTGTGGAGCCTGTTGCGGGGCTCGATATCACAACCATGAGATCACGACCTGAGCCAAAATCAAGATGTGGATGCTTAACCGAGTCAGTCAGGTGCCCCAACAATTACTCTTTAAAGATAAGGAAGAAAGCTTCAGGACTCCTGATGAAAAATACAAAGTATGTTACAAAGTAAAGAAAATTTTGTCACTAACAGATTTCTGAACAGCAACATACAGAGCAAAACAGTAGAGCAATGTTTTTTTGATCAGGAAAAGAAAGTGGAGGACAAGTATTTTCTTTCTACTCAAGCTATCCATCAGGTGTCAAAACCATAAAGAAGAAACAAACAGTTATAAACATGCATAGATTTGGAGTTGTCATATTAGTCATTTACTTCTTAATTTTACATTTTTTTTATGGAGGAGGTTTTAAAAACCTTGGATAGGAGGGAGAAACACTAATATTTATTGCTACCTATTATGACCTAGATATACCTAACAATTTTGAGTTAGGTCTAATTATCTTTATTTTATAATGAAGAAACTGATACAGCAGTTGTTTGACCAATGTGACTCAGTGAGTATGTGTCAAAGCCAGGACTCAAACCCTATTTTCTTTCACCCTGAAGCATTGATCTTCTATATCATGCTCACTGTGGATTCTCCACACTCATTGCCTACTCTATAAATGCAACTATAGTTTTGTATTGTTGGTGGTGTTTTAATTAACAGAGAGAAATGATCCTCCTTTGTACTTTATTTAATACTTTTTCTCTAACTGGTAAAGCTATTCATAATCCTCCTTAGCTGACAAGTAGTTCTACTATTTTTGCAGTAGCTTGAGCTCAGAACACAATAAAAGGCATAGTGATTTAATTAAATGCTTGAAAACAATCAATTCAAAAATACAATGGTTTTACATGCTCAAATTTCCTCCCTCAGAACCAATCATATCTGATAATAAAGACAAGAGCTGAAAATCCTAAAACTTAGCTTTCAAACATTCATTGAGTCTGTTTTTGAATACATGTAAAATAAGCAACATTTTCACCATAAGTACTATCCCCGATAGGAAATTAGCAGAGCATATTAGATTACAAGTTTTAATAAACTGGCATTAGCATTATCACTTTCAAGCAGAGGACAAAGAGATCATTTGGTGCTATTTCTGAGACTATAGTGTCTTATCAGCTTCTGTGAGAAACCACTCTCGAGTACCTAGTGCCCATGCTAATTAGTTTATAGCCTACCAGCCATGTGTCTACACAGAAGACAGCAAAGCCATTCAAAAATGTTCCTTCTTTCTCATAAAAGTCAAATACAAGCAATTCTTATTCAGCATAGATGCTAATGCAGGGAATCATAATGGTGTCTAGCTTCCAGAAGACAAGAGAAATATATCACCTAATTAAATCCCACACACTGTTTGAAAGTTGGCATAAGTCTTTGTGTCTGACTTCAGAGTTTCTAAAACACAGACTCACCTTACTAGTCAAATAAATGGGGTAAAATGTCCCTGAGAAACAGAATTAGAATGCTTCAGAAGTTCCGGTCAGCTGTCGCCTTTCTACCAGTGAGGCCAGAGTAGGGACTTAGCATGGTCAATATATATTTTTAGCTGAACTGCCGTTTCTATTACTGGAACAATTTTTTTAGCAATTTATAACTAGGACATATTAATTTTCACCATCATGAAACTTGACAGAAATTGTCAGACCGAATGTACTTTGAAGAGTACAACAGATCTACTTCGGTTCATAGATAATTTTAAAATATAACAGTGGCTAGGTCTCTCACCAGATCTCTCTTCTGAAAGAGAGGGCAGGATTTTAGATGATTTGGGTAATTCTTTTATTCTTTTAATCTTAATAATACTATTTATTTTATCACCTTCTCCTTTGATTTTGGTAAAATATCAAACACTCCTTAAGATGGGAGAATTTGAAGGGGTTATGAGGCCAGCTTCATAATTTTGTTGTAAGAATTAGGGGGATAACACTGCCAGGCAGGTGCCCAGAACAGGGTCTGGTGGATTGCAGGCACTCCATTCATAAGAGTTTTTATCTTTGCCTTTGAAAAAATGGAATGCCATCACTTAGGGTTATTAAGAAAGAAAAAGAAAGAAAGAAAAAGGAAGAAGGAAAGAAAGAAGAAAGAAAGGAAGGAAGGAAGGAAGAGAAAGAAAGAAGAAAGGAAGAAAGAAAAAAAAGAAAGAAAGGAAGGAAGAAAGAAAGAAAGGCAATACAGAAAAACAGTATTTCAAAGGAATCTAAACTTAACTTGCAATATAGTGCCTGGTAAAATTACTGTCACATAGTTAAACCAGAAAAAAATATAGAAGCAATGAGGAGAAAAAGCAAATTCTAATGGAGTGGACACTAACTTTTAGCCATTCCTTAAATAAAATTACTAGTTTTATTAATAAGTAATAAAATTACTAAAATTACTCAGTATGGTTTGCTTCCTATGAAGTAACAGCCACAAGTTAGTGAATAGCTAACAAAAGCAATCACATGTAAAAACAAGCGCAATAAGAAAAGAGCCATAATCTTCTAGGATGTATATTTCTAGGCTACTTTAGGGAAGTTGGATTAATTCTTTCACCTCATTATGATCTAGCTCTGCTTGATACAGTAGCAAAATAAGAAAGAGCATTCTGCCCAGTCATGGTATATGCAGCTCTGCAGAGGTGCCGTGGTATATGCAGCTAGGGAGCAACTAGCATAGGTCCAGGAGAGCCTGGTCCAGTGTTCCGAGATTAATTCACAGAATGATTGGGACTCATCTTCATTGCCTTGCTCGATATAGAAGGGGTGATACATTATTTTCCTGGGGCCTCTGACTCTGAAGAAAGGTAAGGACAATGTGACCTTCCTAGAATTGACAGCTACTGCCTAAATTCTACCCCGTAAGGGCAAAAGGCAAATTTATTTATTTTTTATTTAGTGGAAAATCAGAAATTTAATAGTCTGCAATGAGTTACCCCATTACTAATGCAGAATTAGCCAGAGTTGACTCTGTTCTCAGACCCCAAAGAGCTCCCAGCGTGAGCTCATTTTCTATAACTGTCACTTTACAAAGTGGAAAATTGAGGCAACAAGTCATGAATATAAACTCATCAATACCTGTTCTTGTCTCAGTTTATTTAGCTATTTTAAACCAAGAGATTGAAGTGTAAATACTTCATGGATATTAGCGATTATTCCCATCTAATTAGATAGAATTTTGTAGTGTGCAGTGGGATGAATGAGAATGTAACATGCCCCGTCCTAATTCCATATAGCTAAGGAGATATTAAAATCATCCCCTAAAAAGTACGAGTCAACAGATCGATGAATTTGGTGTTTGGGGTCTATATGTTACCAAGTAAGAGAGAGATGTTTGGTGATTTAGTTGCAAGTTAAGTAGTAATGTTGGCAGCCTATAGCTATAGATGAACAGTGTAAATATTGTAGAGATCAGAAAAGTGAACTAGTAAACCTCTCAGAGCTTTTGTGTATCAGATCAGCTTTATCCTAACCATGGAAGAAGGGTCAGGTAAAGGTGAAATATACTAAAATAAGTAGATTATGGTTGAGTGAGGAAAGAGAAAAAGGAGTCTTATACATATACTTAATTTTAAAAATGCATTATATCATCTTAAAACCATTGTGTTATACCTTTGTATTTTGAAGAAAATATTAAATAAAATATTGTTGTATTGCAAACTCCCTGTGAAGATATTTCTATGCAACATCATGAAATTTTTAGACAGTTTCATATTTAAATAAAACCTACAGATAAAATTCATGAAATTATAGTGATGGTGAAATTTCATCATTTTCTTTTTAGAAATTTAGATCAGCTATAAGAACTTCTTGAAAGAGCATTGAAGACATTTAGACATTAAATAACTCATTCTGAATCTAGTATCCCTTTTAGCCCAGAGACCAACTCTGCTAGTTGAGAATGTGAATTTTTAAATTTTCCTGGCCTTCTGTGTGCTTATTTTTCTTTGTTTGGTCTGTGAATATTTTAGTAAGGATTCACCTTAGAAGTAATCCTGGTCCTTGTTTTTTGCTTTGCAATGTTTGAGAAAATGACTAGAGGAGCTTTAATGGTGTCTTGTTCATCAGTGTGAATCAGATAAAAGATTAAAAACAATACCTAGAGTGTAGCTCTCAACTTGGGTTTCTGTCTGTTGAATTTTAATTCCATGGTGAGATTCTTGTTCAGACAGAAGGTAAATAAATAAATAAGTTCATAAATTCCACTCATTTCAGCAGGCTTTGTCGCTGGGGATGCATTATTTTTTTTTTATTTTTTTTAAATTTTTTATTGTTATGTTAATCACCATATATTACATAATTTGTTTTGGTGTAGTGTTCCATGATTCATTGTTTGTCCATAACACCCAGTGCTCCATGCAGAATGTGCCCTCCTCAATACCCATCACCAGGCTAACCCATCCCCCTACACCCCTCCCCTCCAGAAACCTCAGTTTGTTTTTCAGAGTCCATCATCTCTCCTGGTTCGTCTCCCCCTCTGACTTACTCCCCTTCATTCTTCCTCTCCTGCTATCTTCTTCTTTTTCTTTTTTCTTAAAATATGTTGCGTTATTTGTTTCAGAAGTACAGATCTGTGATTCAACAGTCTTACACAATTCACAGTGCTCACCGTAGCACATATCTTTCCCAATGTCCATCACCCAGCCACCCCATCCCTCCCACCCCCGACCACTCCAGCAACCCTCAGTTTGTTCCTGAGATTAAGAATTCCTCATATCAGTGAGGTCATATGATACATGTCTTTCTCTGATGCATTATTTTTAAACCGAAATATCATCCGTGTTTTACATGATTGCGTTAGAGACTCCAGTACCCTCCATGATTACTTTTCAAGACTAGGACCACCTGTTTACCATGCAGAGGCTTTGAACACTAATAAGGGAAGCAAAGGAAGAGTCAGTGAGCAGCCTCACCAGACAACTGGTTGGTAAGGATATGACACATGACATGGCACAATTCGCCTTCTCAGGACTTTCAGACATTTGAGCAAGTACCACTAGTTTCCACTTCCCCTTCCTCTATTTTGTCTTCTACTTTGGAAGACAAAATAGTGGGTGTTGGGATTGAGATGCAGGCCATGGAATGTGGAAACCTATACAACTTTTGGACTGCAAATGCCAGTATTTTACCTCTAGAGTGTGTCAGAATTCATGAAATGACGGTATTTCCTCTTCACCTGCCTGGGGAGCAAAGGAGTGTGGCACTAACACCTGTCAAGGAAATTACAGGTGGAAGCAATTATTGAGTTGGGGGCATTAAGGAGAAACAATTATGCACATTTTCAGTCTAATGTGATGATAGCCTCAGGTTTCTGGATCCTTGCCAAGCCAATCGCTTGAGTTGTAAACTGAAGCACCCGGCTTTTAAAAGTTAAGACACTCTTGTTTTAAGCTTGTTGATTGGTTCACTGTGAAAGGAGTGCAAAACAAAGAAAATGGCTTTTTTAGAAGCAAGTTTCATAAATTTTACTACAAAACTTAATTTTTTAAATAGTACTATGGCAGGTTTATGCCTTTATTCTGGTTTCTGTTGTCAAATGTGTTTATTTATTCAAAATTTATTTATTTAAACAGCCTTCAAATACTTCCTGAGTGTCTCCTTGTAGATATCACAGACACAACTATGAATAAGAGAAATAAGACCCCTTCTCTCACAGATCTTGTGGTCTAGAAAGGTCTGTATCTGTACACCAATGATACATGTGTGATAAAAGTCATGAGAGACATCATGGGATTATGCAGTTGGGGACATAATATGGTTTGGGGGAGAAATATCAGGAAAATATTCCCTAAAGAAGTGGCTTTTAAGATGAAGATTAAGAGATGAGTTGGCCAGATGAAGAGTGATAAAGAATATTTCAAATATAGGCAATACAATACAAAGGCTCTTAGATAAGGGGCAACTTGTCACACAAGAGGAAATGAAGAAAGGTCAGTTTGGAGTAAGTCAAAATGAGCAAGGGAGAGGTTGGCTCAACAGCAAAGTTCAATTTGCCCAGGACTTTGTAGGTCCTGGTAAGGAGTTAGGCTTGATTCTAAGATAGTGAGTAACTACTGAGAGATGTAAGCATGGAAGTTTTAAGAGCAGATTGATGCATTAACTGATCTGCGCACCTACTAGACACCAGTCATTATTCTGGTAATTGGGGTGTAAGGTCAGTGTGAGATGGTCCCTGTCTTCCAAGAGCTTACCACCTTAAGTGGGAAACAAGAAAATTCCCCGTTGCAATAAATGGATTTAGGTTTGAATGTAGGCATGAACCAAATATTACTGGAGATATGAGGGGAAGCAAAGAAAAAGGTCTTGAACTTAGCCTTTAAGTGGGTATCAGGATGAGTGGGTGTCCACAAAAGATGGTATTTCATTCAAGTCTGGAAGAATTAAAGGAGTTAGCTACATGAACAAAAGTTGGGAGAGCCTTCCAGATAAAGAGAAAAGCATGCCCAGAGACCTGTTTGGCACACTTTGAGAATTGCCTGTAGATTTAAGGATAGCTAGAGAAAAGGGTGTGGGTAGGAGTGAGGCAGAAAATGTAGCTGGAAAGGTTTATGTAGCATACCTTTGCCCTGTTAAGGAGTGAGAGCTTTAAGAGATTTGTATATTGTATCACCTTCTAATTTTTGTGACTATTCACCAAAGAAAATTCTAAACTTTGCCTTTGGAAAAAAAAAAGAGAAAAGAATCATTAAATGGTCCAGTTCTCAGTAATACAGGTTACTGTTCTAACCATTTCTGTCACTTTTCAAAAGTCTACAAGAATTTATATGTATTCAACGAATGTTAATTTATGCTTCAGGAAAAAGAACAGAGGAATATATACCTTAAGGTGATCTTTTTTTGCATTTTGGATCTGAGTTTTGCATCAACCTGAAAAATGGAATACATTTTCCAAAAGAGACATCAAATACTCAAGAGAAGAAGAAAAAGGTCCCTATTTATCATGTTCCTGCAATCACCGCTGAGTGATGTATTGTGATTACAAGTTTTTTTTTTTTTTTAATTGGCAGACTTCTGGGTTGCTATGGGAATTGGTGACAAGATGATGGATCAGTTTCTCCATATTGGCTGGTTGATCCGACAAACCTAAAGCAGATATTGACATTTGTCATTCAACATTGGAGCCATACAGACTCCTCTGCTGATTAGTCAAATACTTCACCTCCCTTTAATTAATGTTTTAAGAGAAGAGCCTCACAAAGATGCTCAAGGGAGCAAAGTTTTATAATATAATGGAAAGGAAAGGTTACATAGTACCAGTTGAATGAGAAGTGAGGAGGGGGGGTGGAGGAAGAAATCAATGACAATGTTTGAACAGCTTAACCCTGTTGGCCCTTGCATGTTAATAGATTATTTATGCATCACTTTGCCAGCAAGAAGAAATTAGTATGATAAACATTTTCTGTTTATTGACTGCTCATCACAAATTGGAAAAAAATGTTTACATGTTATTTTTGTTTATTACCTTGAAAAATCATTGACAAGAAAGGTCAGGAGAAGACTCATCTTCTCATCTAAACTCAAAGAATTTTGTCCTAATTAAAAAAGTGTAAATGAACAGAAATGTATTTTTCATTGTGCTGTGAAGAAAAGGGAAAACTATGTTATTTCCAGAGAAAAGCCTTTTCAAATAGATAGGAAAGAGCTTTGAAGTATGACATGAGTACAATCTCATTCTTTAGTTAATAGTCAAGGATTTTCAAAGAATCTTTATGATGTTGGCAGAAAATTTTCACTCTTTCTCTGCCTCCCCCTGTCCCGATCATTTCTAAGTTTCCTTGACCATACAACTCCAATCATCTGGAGAGGAAGAGAGCTGAAAACTTAACCTGTAATAGAGACAGTGAAACAGGGATGCTTAGGGAAGAATCCAGAAAGGGTTTGCAACTGAACTAATGTGAGTTCACTACTTGGTGAGTTATAGTTAGAAACCACACCAGGTGGAGTTATCACACAAAGCTAACTTTATCTGCAGCAAATATGGAGATCACATGGGGAATAAACTCCCAGAGCCATGACTCCTTGAGCAAGGGTGCATGGGTTCCTTTTATTTAGGGTTAGGATGAATATTTAAGTAGGGATACCTTATCTATGCAGAGGTGGCATAAGGTTGCCCATAAGCTTTAAGGAAACATGCCTATGCAAACATTGTATGTTATGCAAATAAGGTTTGTGCTCCTCTTTGGGAAGGGATTTTAGTATTATAATGAGGTAAAGGTAACTAGGTCATTCCATACATTATTATGTGGTCCATCTGCGCAGGTGTGAGTTGGAGGTTGAGCTCAAAGTTCTCAGGGTGGTCTGGGCTGACTGGAGCTCTTCTTCAGGGCAGTCATTATTGCTTGAGGGGTAGTTTAGGTTTCTGGCTTGTAATGTTGTGCCTTCTGGGTCTTTTGCCTTAGTTAAGAGACAAACTGAAGAGAAGAGCTTAAGGACAATTATGAAACAAATGTTGGTTGGTGAAAGCCGGTGAGCAGTAAAGGTCAAGTGTTGGGATCTAGCTGGTGACAGGTTTAGATTTATACTTTAAGTATCTTAAAAATGCACAAATGTAGGTTAGGAATTATTGAGGGAAAATGAATGTTGGAGTCTAAGTCTTATGAAAAAAAAATCCACAGAGATCTCAGCTGTATTAATAACCATAGGAGCAGGGACCAAATGTAGGATCCCAAACCTGGGATGGATTTCCAATTGTCCTATCTTGATTTTTGGCAAACTGAAATAAACTTAGACTCTGGAGAGAGACAGATTTCGATTTGCGTCTGAAGTCTCTTACTTTCCATAAGTAACCTTGGGCAAGACTTAAAAAATTGAAGCACCCTAAAGATTTTGTGAGGTTAAAAGAAAATCTCTCCTTCTCTTTTTCTATTTGTCTATCATCTACCTATCATCTATCTAAACATGTGTTAATTGCCCTTCTCTTCACCTTCCCATCTACCTGGACCTCCTACTGATCATTTTGAGACAGGTAGAACAAAGAAGGATACTGACACTTCATATTGTTGCTAATTACGTCTCCAGCTTTCAAGAAATGTCATATTCTTTACTCTTATCGAAACAGTCACTGGATTCAGCAAGGGATTATAGATTTGGAAGTGACATTGTTAGAATCAATGCTTAGCATTCACAAGATTGAATAAAGACTGTCACCTTTTAGGAGAACATCTAGGAAGAGTTTCTTGTGATATAATATCACGTTTTATTCCCAGGAAGAAAGAACCACAAGTGTCCTCTATTTCTAGGATATGTTCTTCTGAAATCTAGTCCTTATCATCAGAATAAATGTGAATGCTTGATATCTATGATTCTCTGAATTAAAGAGGATACTGTGAGAACAAAACTAATGCTGAAAAATCAATTTGGTAAGAAAAGTCAGTGTGAACAAATGTTTACATGTAGATTTCATTATTTTAAATATCCTGAAAAGAGCCCTAAAATCATTTGTAGCTATATTTAAATGTAATTTTCAGGGTGCCTGGGTGGCTCAGTCAGTTAAGCATCTGGCTCTTGATTTTGGCGCAGGTCATGATCTTCAAGTCGTGAGATCTAGCCCCATGTGGAGCTCTGCTCTGGGAGTGGAGCCTGTTTAAGAATCTCTTTCTCCTTCTTCCTGTGCACTGCCCACCCCCTCCTTGCACATGCATGTGCGTATGTGCTTTCTCTAAAAAAAGTATTTTTCATTTTATCAAAGAAATATACATATTCACATATATTTCAAAAAAATGAGAGTACAAAACTTATAATAAAAATTACCACAAATCCCATTTGCAAGGACATTCCTTTTTTATTTTCATTCTTTATACCATATTACTAATTAACAGCATAATAATGCTGTTTCTTGATTTTCAGGTTTAGTCTTTATTTGTTGATTTTCTATTAAGGATTAGAATTTAGATTTTTTAATTGTCCTTATACACATTTACACACTTTCCTTTTCCTTAATCTATCAAAACAAATGTATCACTATTTTGGATCACTTAGTATTTAGGGTCAACCTTATTATAATTAGGGAAATCTTATACATGGAGGAGCTACATGATATATTATGATTACATAGTTTTTCTTGTATGTTTTGTTTTCCTTGAAATTAACTATTGTCTACATATACACACCATACACTTTTCTTTATATTGGCTGTTGATTTTGGCAACTCTACCTCTCACCTGTCTTTCAAGACCCATATTACATAGATTAAGTAGCTCTTCATTGTATGAGACTTTGCAGGTACAAATTAAAAAAGAAAGAAAGAAAGAAGGCTAGCTTAAAGACTATCTCAAAATATATTCTTATATTTAATCTCATATTTCACAGCGGTGGCATCAAATTCAGAGTTAGAATAAGGTGGAAGCTTTCCCTAATGCTGACCAATTCCTTCCTTGTTCTTTAGTATGGAAAATGAGCATTGTTGTTATTTATTTTTTTTTAGTATTGATATAGAATCTTCAACACTATTCTCCAGTAATCCACCTTCTTAAACCAGATGACCACTCTTAAGTTTCTATGATGTAGAAATTCTATAACTCTCACTGATGCTTCATAGTTTGAATGTAGTTTATCTCCTTTTGTGATTCGTCTTGTAATTTGGACTTCAGAATGAGATAGTGATTTTCTGTAGCAATTTTAAGACAAAAGTAAATGGAGCAGGATCCAGGATGTGACTTAGGGGAACTCAGAACTCCAGCAACAGCTGATGCAGAAGGAGTCAAAAGTCACAGCAGGGAAATCCAGTATTTATTACTCAGAGATTTGCATCTCTTGTCTGTGTCCTCACTTTACATGCAACCCATCACCTGGAAGTTCATGCAATCCAGACCTACTGAACTAGACCTACTCAAATTTGAAAAGCACTGGTCCAAGTGGGTAGTTGATGTTGAACTTGGTAGACAGCTGAAACTATTCAGTTGTGTCTCCTTATCCAGATTAGTCAGAAAAAGGTTGGGACTTGGCATTAAGGAAAAGAAAGGAAAGATATTAAAACAAAACTGGAAATATCCAGGCAAAAGGAAAATAGATGGGTATTAAACTAGCATAGTTTTGGAGTGGCAAGAAGCTCATTGTGGCTTAAGAGTAAAATCAGGTAAGGATGAAAGTGTAAGCAAGACAGAAATGATGGAGGACGTCAAATGATTTACTAAGGACTTTAAATTTTATCTTGTAGGAAATTTGGTATCTGTTGGAATGTGTTAAGAGGCAGAGTTATATAATCCATTTTTCATTTTAGGCAGATTAACTTGTCTACACTGCAGAAGATATTTTGGACTTGGGAAAGAGAATGGAGAGACTAGTTGAGAGATGTTGCCATTGTTCTAAACAGTTGAGTAAGATTTGAATTAAAACAACGATAATAGGAATTGAGAAGAGGAGGTACATTGGGGCCAAATTAAGGATGTAAAATGGACTTGTGTGGCTTAATGACAGAAGTAATTGGGCAATACAGTTGATCTTAGGAAAAGTGAGTCGTATTCTTGTTTAGTTCTTTGGTTAGTAGAGTAAGCTAATTTATTTTGTAGTATAATGGGTTTCATTGTATTCAACAAAAATATATGTTCTGGAAGGATATTGCAAAAATTGCCTGAGCTACCAGAGACATCACAAGGATGAAGAAATGGCATAAAATGGCATGGTTTTGTAGGGGGCTCTGTCAACTGGCTATCAACATCCAGTCCCTTTCCTAAAGAAGTTCTCTTCAACCATTAATTCTTCTTCTGTGTAGCCCTTGTGACTCAGGGGATGCTGACTTCCTATCGACTCTGGGTGTAAATGCTGATTAATTCAGTGAGTGCATGACATTTGCCTGGTGATTCTTACTGATTATGGTGTGGACATGTGGCCTAAATTGGCCAAATCAAATTAAATGGAATAATTTATTCTCCACATTTGAGGGAGCTCTTTTGCCTTCCCTCCTCCATTCATTCATTAGCCTCTCTTTCTTCTAATGTGAATGTAAAGCACAGGTTTTCCTATTTTCTACTGGCAGCCATCTATTACTAGGAGGGAAACTAGTCTGAAGATGAAGCAATGTATAAATCGTATATCACATATATGAATACAACCTTGCTCCTCATTGATATTTCTGGGCTACTGAGTCAAGCAACTCTGAAGTTGGCCTTCATTATAGACTTACTGTTATATAAGATAATAAATGTTTTGTTTGTTTAAGCCAAAGAGAAAAAGAAGAAAGAAAAGATACATTCAAGTCCTCACCACTGGTACCTGTGACCTTATTTGGAAACGCGGTTTTTTGGATACAGTTCGTTGAAAGGAGGTCATACTAGAGTAGGGTGGGACCTGATCCAATGACTGGTGTCCTTAAGGAAAAGAGGAGAGGACAGAAAGAGACAAAAAGCAAAGGCCATGTGAAAATAGAGGCAGAAAATAGTTATACAGCTGTGAGGCATGGAATACCTGGAGCCATCAGAAGTTGGAAGAAGCACACACACACAAAATCCTCCCTTTGAACATTCAGGGGGAGCATGGCTCTGTCAACACCTTGATTTCAGACTTTTGGCCACCAGAACCATGAGAATAAATTTCTGTTATGTTAAGCCACCTAGTTTGTGGTAATTTGTTATGGCAGCCCTAGAAACTACTACCCATAATTTTGAATGCATCTTTTTATAAATTTGTCTCATTAATGTAAGAAAAAGTTGTCCAGAGCTTATAATTCTTACTCCTTTTCCCTCCTTTTGACTAAAAAAAAGTAAGATGAGGATTTCCTCTTTTAAATTATTTAATCTTTCATTGTGAGTGAGGAGGGATGTGAGTAGTCTTAGTTTTCTACACTCAGGATAGAATAGTGGTATGGTTGGAGAAAAAAACAACATGGTATTTTGAGGTACAGGGTCTAAAACAATAGGAAACATTTTGTTTTACCAAATATGAGTTCTAGTAAGGTTAACAAAGAGAAAATAAATTAAGAAAATCAACCTCCTGCAATGTAATAAATAAGACTTTTATCTATGAACTGAATCAAATAACTTTAGAAATATTAAAAGTTTGAAGATTAGCATTCTATAGTTTGCTTGATTGATCTATAAAACCTGTTAAAGAAATGAATTGTTATTACCTTTTATAACCACGTTCTTCATACACAGTCTGCGTTATTTGATTCTTTTTTTTTTTTTTTTTAAAGATTTCTTTATTTTAGAGAGAGAGGGAGAGAGAGTGTGTGCCCGGGGCAGAGGCGGGGAAGGGAGAGGGAGAGAGAGAATCTTAAGCAGACTCTGAGCATGGAGCCGAACATGGGGCTTCATCTCATAACCCTGAACTCATGACCTGAGCTGAAATCAAGAGGCAAATGCTTAACCAACTGTGCCACCCAGGTGCCCCTATTTGATTCTTTAAATTAAATTTACCATGTCAGTGGAGAGTGACCTCTAGAATATCTTTAAATTGCTGGAATTTGCATAGGCTTACACTTTTACTTTGTTTGGAATCCCCTATGGATTCCTTTTTTATCTCATCCTGTTTTTATTCATTAAAATCTCACATTTCTTCATTTGTTTGCAATATGCAAACAGCCATTTTCTTGTCATTTTCATACAGAGGGAGAGTTGTGCCTTTGCCTCTTGAATGCTCTTACTGATTTCTCTGTGAATCTGTACAATTCTGTTAGATGTAATTATTTATTATTAAATTTGGGCTTGATTTTCTTGCTTTTGGGAAGAAAAACCTAGAAGTGCTCCCTGGTTAGTGAAAATGTTTATATTGAAAGAATGAGATACTAGCACATATACATTGAATTTAACATACCATTTAGATATGTATGCATAGGCATATAGACATTTGGATCTAGAGGTATGTTTATGTGATAATGTATGCTAAGTGTGAACAAATGCATATTTCAGGTTTATTTAGTGATGTTAAATGTAGAGTTGGAATGTACAAATTTTTATTTTTGCCAAGAGAGTAAACTAGAAGGGGTTGCTGACCATTGCTACTTCTCCCATGGAAATAAACTTGGAAAAAAATTATAGACATAAGAGAATAAAACATGGATTGCAGGAACCAGCTCCCAAAGAGAACACCATAGGGTTGGCTGAAGACCATCTTGAGTTGGGTGTGTTGGGAAGAGGTAGGTGAGTACAGCCTAGGAGGAAGGCCACTGGTGCAATATTTGGAAAGGGTGGAAGGAAGATGTTTAGAAATCTGCTCTGCCATTTAGAAATCTATCTTATGGCACTGGGGAAATTGTTGCCTGCCACTTCACAGCAGAAAGCAGGAGCAACATTTGCAATCGTCCTGGTGTAATATCAGCACTCATGTCCTCCTGGAGAGAAGCTTGGGTGGAAATAGGTGCTACTGACCAGTTTTTCTCAGGCATTCACTCCTCTATCCTTCCCCCTTCTTAGCCCCCCAGGGCTTCTGGATTATAACCTAGACTTTTCTCCTATGTTCCTAACACTGCTTCTTCCTAAGTATTTAAAAGTGAATACTGATTGGGTGGATTGCCAGATGCTGTGGCAGCAGAACCTATGATCAGTAGTGGCTCTGTGGTGCATTGGGTACATGGCTTAAAGATTTTCCCTTCCCTTAAACTCAACAGGACTGACAGAGGCAGGGGGCATCACAACAAGACACAGGCCTTTCCCCAACACATAGTAGTAAATAGGGTAGCTATACTTCACAGAGAACATGAGATTACCAGGTAAAGCTAAAACCTGAACACCCTGAAAGGAACACTGTCCTCAAAAGAGAGAGACAATAAACTGAACAATATGTACAAATTTTGATGGAATTAATCACTTAAACTAAGGCAGAAATTACTTTAAGCAGATGGAGAAGATATTGGGATTATGAAAGGATAAGGGGCTACACGAAAGCAAGTGTAAATATTAGATATTAAAATACAGTAGCTGGAGTAAAGGATACAACAGGGGAATAATGAAAGAATGGAATTGGCTGAAGAGTGAATTAGAGAACTGGAAGATTATGTTGAAGAATTTATCCAGAGGTAGCAAGAAAAGACAGGCAGGAATGTATAAATGGGAGCTATGAATATGGAAGACAGAAGTGCCAAAATTCAGAAAAATAAGAAGAAGAAATATTTGAAGCAATGGAAATACATTTTCCAGAATTAAAGATGAAAGACTTCATACTGAAAATGCACATCAAATTACTTAAAAAAAGAAACAAAAAGCTGAAACTGGACAAATTATAGAAAATTCAAGAATATCAAAGATGAACAAAAAATTCCAAAATATTTCAGAGAAAAATCAGTCCTTCCAAAGAGGAAAAAAAAAAGAGAGAAAAGACAAAAATTATCTTCTTCCTGCCCCAAAAAAGATTGGCATCTGATTTCTCAAGAGTTACTAGATACAAAAAGGTAATAGAGTACATTTTTTGTTGTGGTAAAATACACATAGTATAAAACTTACCATTTAATCATTTTTAGGTATACAGTTCCAGGACATTGACTACATTCACGTTGTTGCACAACACTAATAGAGTATTTTAAAAATATGAAAGGAAAAGATTTTAACCTAGAATTTTATATCCTACTAAACTTTCACTTAAATGTGAGGTGTAATAAAAATTATCATATACTTCAGAAGTTTTACTGAAAAAGCAACCACATTAAAAACTTTGTAAAGAAGATATCAAATAATTATAGAAACTAAGAAGTGAGGTAAAAGGTATGAAAAATAAAGGTAGCCAAATACATGCAAATTGGTGAAGGTTATTGTGGTCTTTATAAAACCAAACAATTAGTGAAATAAAAACATGCCATTAAATTAGCTCTTTATTTTTCATGAATCATTCATTATCTCAGCCCATCATTTCTCTTACTTAATCATTTTTTTCTTAAAATCCTAAAATACCTAAACCCATTTACTCTTTCCTCCATTCCCCCTCATTCACGAGCCTATGTTGCCCCCCTCCTTTTGTTTTTGGTCCATTTTTCTCAATTAGATGGTAAGAACATGAGGGGCAGGACTATATTCTTGCAGAGAGGTAGGAAAGATAGAAATCATTTGTGAACTGTGTCCTTGTTTTAATTTGCTAGGGCTGTCATAACACAATACGATGGATGTGTGGCCTAAACAACAGAAATTTATTTTCTCACAGTTCTGGAGGTTAGAAGGTCAATATCATAGTATCAGTAGGTCTGGTTTCTCCTAAGTTCTCTCTCCTTGTCTTGGAGATGGCTGCCTTCTTGCTGTGTCCTCATATGAGGCTTTCTCTCTCTTTTCTTATAAGAACACCAGTCAAATTGGATTAGGGCCCCACCTTCATGAATTTATTTAACCTTGATTACCCCTTTAAAGACCTTATCTTCCATTATGGTTACATTCTGAATTATGGGGGCTTGGTACTTCAATATATGAAATTTGAAAAAACAAAAGTAAGCTGATAATAGTCCTGTTTTACAAATCTTTGTATGAAGGAATTAAATGCTAATGCCTAGATAACAATCCTGAGAGCCAACAGTCATTTAGTACCAGATGATATTCTAAAGGCTTCATATATTATCTCATTTGATCCCCATAACAAGCCTATGAAATTGGTACTAGGGTTTTTTTTTTTAATTTTTATTTAAATTTTAGTTAACATGCAGTGAAATATTGGTTTCAGAGTAGACTTCAGTGATTCATCACTTACATAAAACACCCAGTATTCATCACAACAAGTGCCCTCTTAATACCCATCCCCCAACTAGCCCACCCCCCACCCTACTCCCTCCATCAACTCTGTTTGTTTTCTATTGTTAAGAGTCTCTTATGGTTTGTTTCCCTCTCTCCTGCCCCCCTTCCCATATGTTCATCTGTTTTTTTCTTAAATTCCACATATGAGTGAAATCATATGGTATTTTTCTCTGACTGACTTATTTTGCTTAGCATAATACACTCTAGTTCCATCCACATCATTGCAAATGGCAAGATTTCATTCTTTTTGATGGCGAGTAATAATTCAGTGTGTGTGTGTGTGTGTGTGTGTGTATTACGTCTTTTTTTTTAAGATTTTATTTATTTATTTGTCAGAGAGAGAGACAGAGCACAAGCAGGAGAGTGGCAGGCAGAGGGAGAAGCAGGCTCCCCTCTGAGCAGGGAGCCCCATGTGGGACTCGATCTCAGGATCCTGGGATCATGACCTGAGCCAAAGGCAGCCGCTTAACCGACTGAGCCACCCAGGTATCCCTGCATCTTCTTTATTCATTCATCAGTCAGTAGACATTTGGGCTCTGTCTGTAATTTGGCTATTGTTGATAATGCTGCTATAAACATTGAGTTGCATGTACCCCTTCAAATCTGTATTTTTGTATCCTTTGGATAAATACCAGTAGTGTAATTACTGGATCATAAAGTAGTTCTATTTTAACTTTTTGAGGAACCTCCATATTGTTCTCCAGAGTGGGTGCTCCAGTTTGCATCCCTGCCAAGAGTGCAAGAAGGTTCCCCTTTAACACCTATTATTTCTTGTGTTGTTAATTTTAGCCATTCTGACAGAAGTAGGGTGGTATTTCATTGTAGTTTTGATTTGTATTTCCCTGATGATGCGTGATGTTGAGCATCTTTTTGTCTGTCTGTTAGCTATCTGGATGTCTTCTTTGGAAAAGTGTCTATTCATGCTTTCTGCCCGTTTCTTATCTGTATTATTTGTTTTTTGGGTGTTGAGCTTGATAAGTTCTTTATAGATTTTAGATATTAACCATTTATCAGATATGTCATTTGCAAATATCTTCTCCCATTCCATAGGCTGCCTTTTAGTTTTGTTGATTGTTTCCTTTGCTGTGCAGGAGCTTTTTATTTTGAGGAAGTCCCAGTAGTTCATTTTTACTTTTATTTTCCTTGCCTCTGGTGACATGTCTAGTAAGAAGTTGCTATGGCTGAGGTCAAAGAGATTGCTGCCTGTGTTCTTTACAAGGATTTTGATGGTTTCCTGTCTCAAATTTAGGTTTTTTATCCATTTTGAATTTATTTTTGTGTATGGTATAATAAAGTGGTCCAGTTTCATTCTTCTGTATGTTCCTGTCCAGTTTTCCCAACAACATTTGTTGAAGAGACTTACTTTTTTTCCATTGGATGTTCTTTCTTGCTCTGGTGAAGATTAGTTGACCATATAGTTGTGAGTTCATTTCTGGATTTTCTATTCTGTTCCATTGATCTCTGTGTCTATTTTTGTGCCAGTACCATACTGTCTTGATGACTACAGCTTTGTAATATAGCTTGAAATATTGTTTTTTCTTTTTCAGGATTGCCTTGGCTACTTGGTCTCTTTTGTGGTTCCATACAAATTTTAGGAGTGCTTGTTCCAGCTCTGTGAAAAATGCTGGTGGTATTTTGATAAGGATTGCATTAAAAGTGTAGATTGCTTTGGGTTGTATAGATATTTTAACAATATTTGTTCTTCCAACCCATGAGCATGGAATGCTTTTCCATTTCTTTGTGTCCTCTTCAGTTTCTTTCATAAATGTTCTGTAGTTTTCAGAGTACAGATCCTTAACATCTTTGGTTAGGTTTATTCCTAAGTATCTTACAGTTTTTGGTGCAGTTGCAAATTGGATCAATTCCTTGATTTCTTTTTCTGCTGTTTCATTATTGGTGTATAGTGATGCAACAGATTTCTGCACGTTGATTTTATACCCTGTGACTTTGCTGAATTCTTTTATTCTAGCAATTTTTTTTGTTGCAGTCTTTTGGGTTTTCTACATAAAGTATCAGGTCCTCTGCAGATAGTGAAAGTTTGACTTCTTCCTTGCTGATTTGGATGCATTTTATTTGATTTTGTTGTCTGATTGCTAAGGCTAAGACTTCCAGTACTGTGTTATGTAGTAATGGTGACAGTGGACATCCTTATCTTGTTCCTGGTGATAGGGGAAAGGCTCTCACTTTTTCCCCACTGAGGATGATATTAGCTGTGGGTCTTTCATATATGGACTTTATGATGTTGAGGTATGTTCCATTTATCCCTACTTTGTTTTAATCAAGAATAGACTCTTGTATTTGTCAAATGCTTTCTCTTCATCTATTGAGAGGATCATATGGTTCTTTTTTCTTTAAAGATTTTATTTATTTATTTGAAAGTGAGCATAAATGTGGGAAGGGACAGAAGGAAAGGGAGAAGCAGACTCCCTGCTGAGCAGGGAGCCTGACTTGGAGCTCAATCCCAGGACCCTGGGATCATGACCTGAGCCAAAGGCAGACACTTAACCAACTGAGCCACCAAGGCATCCGAAGGAAGATCATAAAGTTCTTATCCTTTCTTTTATTAATTTGGTGTGTCATATTGATTGATTCTTGAATATTAAACCACCCCTACTCCCCAGGGATTAATCCCATTTGATCGTGGTGGATAATTCTTTTAATGTACTGTTGAATTTGATTTGCTATTATCAAGAATTTTTGCATCCGTGTTCATCATGGATATTGGCCTGTAATTCTTTTTAGTGAAGTCTTTATTTGGTTTTGGAATCAAGGTAATGCTGGCTTCATAGAATGAGTTTGGAAGTTTTCCTTCCTTTTCTCTGTTTTGGAATAGTTTGAGAATAGTATTAACTCTTCTTTAAATGTCGGGTAGAATTCCCCTGGGAAGCCATCTGACACAGGATTTTTGTTTATTAGGAGATTTATGATTAGTGATTCAGTTTCTTTGCTGGTTATGGGTCTGTTCAAATTTCCTATTTCTTGCTGTTTCAGTTTTGGCAGTTTGTAAGTTTCTACAAATTTGCCCAGTTTGTTGGCATATTTTTTCATAGTATTCTCTTTTACTTGTTTGTATTTCTATGGTATTGGTTGTAATCTTCTTTCATTTGTGATTTTATCTATTTGGGTCCTTTGTCTTTTCTTTTTGATATGTCTGCCTAAGGGTTTATCAATTTTATTAATTTTTTCAAAGAACCAGTTCTTAGTTTTGTTGATCTGTTGTACTGGGTTTTTTTGTTTGTTTGTTTCTATATCATTTATTTCTAGTCTTTATTATTTCCCTTCTTCTCATGGCTTTAGGCTTTATTTGCTATTCTTTTCTAGCTCCTTTAGGTGTAAGGTTAGGTTGTATATTTGAGACTTTTCTTGCTTCTTGAGGTAGGCTTGTATTGTAATATACTTCCCTCTTAGGACTGCCTTTGCTGCATCCCAAAGGTTTTGGACTGTTGTGTTTTCATTTTCATTTGCTTCCATGTACTTTTTAACTTCTTCTTTAATTCCCCAGTTAACCCATTTATTCTTTTGTAGGATGTTCTTTAACCTCCATATATTTGTGATGTTTCCAGATTTTTTCTTGTGGTTGACTTCAACTTTCATAGCATTGTGATCTGAAAATATGCACTGTATGATCTTGATCTTTCTGCACTTGTTGAGGCCTGATTTATAACCTTGTATGTGATTTTTTCTGGAGAATGTTCCATGTGTACTCAAAAAGAATGTGTATTCTGCTGCTTTAGGATGAAATGTTCTGAAAATATCTATTAAGTCTACCAGTCCAGTGTGTCATTCAGAGCCTTTGTTTCCTTGTTGATTTTCTGCTTAGATGACCTGTCCATTGCTATAAGTGGGATGTTAAAAGTCCCCAACTATTACTGTATTATTACCAATGAGTTTCTTTATGTTTGTTATTGACTGATTTATATATTTGGGTGCCACCAAGTTGGGGCATAAATATTTACAACAAAAGGCACATTATAGTCAAATTCACAAAATACACATACAGGGAAAGAATCCTGAAAGTAGTAGGTAAAAAGTTCTTAACCTACAAGGGAAGACAGATCAGGTTTGCAGCAGATCTCTCCACAGAAACTTGGCAGGCCAGAAGAAAGTGGCAGGGTATATTCAATGTGCCAAATGGTAAAAATATGCATCAAGATTACTTTATCCAGCAAGACTGTCATTCAAAATAGGGGAGAGAAAGAATTTCCAGACACTAAACAAGTTCGTGACCACTAAACCATCCCTGCAATAAATTTTAAGTGGGACTCTTTGAGTGGAGAAAAAAAGACCAAAAGCAACAGAGACTAGAAAGGACCAGAGAACATCTCCAGAAACACCAACTCTATAGGTAACAGAGTGGCACTAAATTCATATCTTTCAGTAATCACTCTGATTGTGAATGGACCTAGTGCTCCAATCAAAAGACAGAGGGGGCACCTGGGTGGCTCAGTCATTAAGTGTCTGCCTTAGGCTCAGGTCATGATCCCAGAGTCCTGGGATCAAGCCCCGCATCGGGCTCCCTGCTCAGTGGGAAGCCTGTTTCTCCCTCTCCCACACCCCTGCTTGTGTTCCCTCTCTCGCTGTGTCTCTCCCTGTAAAATAAATAAATAAAATCTTAAAAAAAAAAAAAGACAGAGGGTATGAGAATGGTTAAAAAAATAAGGTACATCTATATGCTGCCTACAAGAGACTCATTTTAGACTTAAAGATACCTGCAGATTGAAAGTGAGGGGATGGAGAACCGTCTACCATGCTAATGGATATCAAAAGAAAGCTAGAGTAGCCATACTTGTATCAGACTAGATTTTAAAACAAAGACTGTAACAAGAGACAAAGAAGGGCATTATATCATAATTAAGGGGTCTATCCTTCAAGAAGATCCAACAATTGTAAATATTTATGCCCCCAACTTGGTAGCACCCAAATATATAAATCAATTAATAACAAATAGGCCCGGCTCCCATCAGATCCTGCCTTCACCCTCCTGTGTCCCAGCTGTTTTATCACAGGTTCAAGACTAGGTTTCAAAAGTCCAAATTTTAGGGATTCTCATGGGACGGACCTTTTCTGATCCTCCTGGGGAGGGTCTCACCTCTCTTTTGCTGTTTGCTGGCCTGTGCCAGGAAAACGGTTGCATGACTGTGCAGTGGTTCAGAGGTCATGGCAAGGTGGCACCCAGGCTTGCCCTCATGTGGAGTCCCTGCTCCTATGCCAGGAAGAGTGCAGCATGTTCACATCACCCTTTCTTCTTGTGACCCACAGGATCCCTAGACTGTGCTGTCCGCTCCTGGGTCTCTGCCCTGTTTTCCCACTGAGCACCTTTAAGCTAGGCATGACCCCAGTGGTAATGAATTTCTAAAATTTCAGATTTTATGCTCCACTGCTTATAATACTTTGCAGTAGTCTCTGTAAGCAGGGTTCCCTCCCTCCCGCAGTATCCACAGTTATACCTCCCCCAAATAACCTCCTCCCACCTCCTACTTTCCAGAAGGTGGTTGCTTTTTTACTTGTAGACTTACAGTTCTGTTCTCTCAGACCTCAGACTGATTTCTTGGGTGTTCAGAATGATTTGACAATTATCTAGCTGTGTTTGAGGGATGGGGTGAGGTTAGGGTCCCCCTACTCCTCCACCATCTTAACTCTGTCTCTCAGTACTACTTTTCTAATCCTAATTTTACAGTTGAGAAAGCATCATTTAGGTACCTGCCTAAGATCAAACAGGTAGAAAACAAGAAAACCAGAATTTAAACCCAGGCAGCCTGACTCTAGCACCTACCGTCTAACTAACTCCCTGATCGTGCTATGCTCCCTTTTGTAAGCTGAGGAACTGGACATATGTTTATTTGACTTCACAAGGTGTTTTGTTATGGATGTTCACTGTGAAAGTCAAGATGCTAGTTCAAAGAGCACTGGCTGTGGGTTCTTTCTTCACCTGAGCCAAGGAGTTGTTTTTGAGAGACCTTAAAGGTGAGCTTAATTGAGGAGCACGGCTCTCTGTGCAAGATATTTTATACCAAGCAAAATAAACTCACTTTGGAGTGTCAATGGAAGAAGAGCTGAGACCAAGTTTTTTTTTTTTTTTCCTGTTTTGATCATTAAAGGAAATGGAACCTGTGCATCAGAACACAGGCTCAGAAGCAGATCAAGGATGAGTGCTTTGAGAACACAGGTAACTAGTTACTTCCTTACTCCTGCAGCTCCGTTTGGTTCATGAGTTCAAGAATTTTTTTGTAAAACCACAAAGAGTTCAGTGAGGTGCAATGTTAAGGTATGTGTCTTAGGAGAAAAGATCTGAGAGAATTAATTTGTTGTTTAGAGGTAAAGAGCTGTTCCTGTAGGTTAGCTGTTCTATTTGGGGGCTTGGAAGAAGTGATTAACATTTTTTTCTGTTCTAGCAGGCTGTGGAATAAGACTCAGAGTATAAATAGAAGGAACTGTCATGCTTCTTACAGGCAGACATCAAAATCACATGGGAGCTAATCAAAGTCCAGTAAAGACAATGTAGGCATTATTTTGACCAGTTCAATAAAAAGATGTTGGGGTTTAATTGAGTTTGAATAGAGAAAACACATTTTGGGAAATGCTACTTCAGTCTTAAAGTACTTTGCAGGAATTACCTAAATTGTTTAATGTGTTATATGAGGTATCTGAATTAAAATGCCAATGAGTATTTTCTCCTTGAACTTAATCTCAAACTCCAAAATTAGGCCTTTGTAAATTATGTGGTGTTACAGTCTCTAAATTTTTCAACTATTCTGTGCAAACAAAAGATCATTCTACTGAATTATCTATCTTGCTTCATTTCTAAAGAAGGATCTAATGAAATGATAGAGTAAATGTCTTTAAATATATTTTTAAGCATCATAGCTTATTTATGAATATATTTTATTTGTAACGGAGTTAATACAAAAGTGTATAATGGAAAATGTGGAAACTTCCTTTCTTCTCTCTCCTATAATCCCACTCTTCTCCAGAGGTATTTGTAATTATTAACTTCATGTTTCATTTTCTAACTATTTTTCCTATGATTTTATATGTGTACACATATATCTTTTTTTTTTTGTCAGCTGTATTGAGGTATATATAATTGGCTTGCAAAAACTGCATCTAAAGTAATGTATACAGTTTGTTGAGTTTGGACATAGACTTACACCAGTGTTACTATCACCACAATCAAGGTAATAAACATATCCATCAACTCCAAAAGTTTTCATGGGTCCCTTTTGGTTTGTTTTTGTTTGTTTGGTGGTAAGAACACTTGTCATGATATCTCCCCTCTTAAATTGTTAATGCTTAATGTATTATGTTAACTACAGGCACTCTAGAACTTACTCATTTTGTATAATTGTAACTTTATATCCATTGAACAGCTACTCTCCCTATCTTCCTCCACACCCTGGCAACCAGCATTTTGTTGTTTGTTTCTGTAAGTTTGACTTTGAGATGCCTCATATAAGAGGAATCGAGCAGTATTTATCCTTCTGTGACTGGTTTATTTCACTTAGCATACTGTCTTCCAGCTCCATCCATGTTATTGTAAATGGTATGATTTCTTTCTTTTTGTTAAGACTTATCAATATTCACCTGTGTACATATGCTACCCCAATTAACTTACAGATTTAATGTTGTTGCTGCTAAAATGGCATATTTTACAGAGATAGAAAAAAATATAAAATTCATTTAGAATCACAAAACACCCCAAATAGCCAAAGGGATCTTGAGATAAAAGAACAAATCTAGAGGCATTATGTTTCCTGATTTCTAAATATGTTACAAATTTACAGTAATTAAAATAGCATGTAATGGGCATAAAGACAGGCAAGTAGATCAATGGAATAGAATAGAGAGCCCAGAAATAAATTCATGCACATACAGTCAACTGATCTTTGATAAGGCTGCTAAAAATACACATGGGAAAAGAGCAATCTCTTCAACAAATGGTATAGGGAAAACTGGTTATCCAAATGCAAAAGAGTGGAATTGTTGGAACCCCGTCTTACACCGTAGATAAAAGTTAAAATCGATTAAAAACTGAAACGTAAGACTTGAAATTATTAAAACCCTAAAAGAAAACACAGGGAAAAAGCTTCATGACATTGTTTTGACAATGATCTCATGGATATGAAAGCAAAAGCAAAAGCCAAGTAGAGAAGTGGGACTACATCAAGTCAAACAGCATTTGCACAGCAAAGGAAATAATCTGCAAAGTAAAAAAGCAACCTATGGAATGGAAGAAAATATTTGCAAAGCATATATCTGATAAGACCCCTCATAAGGGGTTAATATCCAAGATAATACAAGGAATTCCTACAACTCAGTAGCAAAAACCAAAACAAAATGAAGTAAAAATTTGATTAAAAATGGTCTAAGGACTTGAAGAGATGGTTCTCCAAAGAAAACATACAAATGCTCAGTAAGTATATGGAAAGGAGTTCAAAATCATGAATTATCAGGGAAATGTAAATCAAAACCACAATGAGGTGTTACCTCATACCCCTTAGGATGGCTATCATAAAAAAAAAGTGTTGGTAAAGCTTTGGAAAAATTGGGACTCTGCATGCATTAGTAGAAATGTAAAAGGCTATCTGGTAGGTATGAGATCTTGGGAAGTTATTTAAACCCTCTGTGACTTGATTTTATCATGTGTAAAATGAGGCTAGAAAAGAATACTCATAAGGCTGTTAAGAATATATATACATAGCCATTTATATATAAATATAAACATATTTATATATTTGTACAGTACTTTCAAAGTGATTATCATGTATTTCAGCTATTTTTATATATTTATATATATAAATACATGCATATTCACACACACACACACACACACACACACACACACACACACACACACACACAACATTGCCTGGTATATAACAATCACTTTGGAAGTATTGTTTGTTAGTGTTATTACTATAAACAAGTCCTTTTTTTCTACATCTTGACCCACACTGGATATTTTTTAACTTAGAAACTAAAAAAGAAAATTTAATATGCTAACTCATGGGAATCATGTAATTTTTAAAATTGTTCTAATTTTGGAGCCCTGATAAGGGAGTAACTTTTTATCTGGATTGGCCATCTGTAGTTCTATAAATTACTTGCTCTTACTCTTACCTATTTTTGCTCTCTTTGTTTTATTTACATATTGTTATGTAAGAGTTTTTAAATATATACTTGACTTTAACCTTTGTGTGCCATACATATTGCAGCAAGTTTCTTCCATTATATATCTTATCTTTTAAATTTACTTGGAATTTTTGTAGTCATACAGAAGTCTTCAGTTTTTATGAAATAAACCTGTAATCTTTTTCTCCTATTGTTCTGGAAGATATGACTTACCGAGGAAGGTCTTCCATAGTCTCATATAAAGATACATTGTATTTTCTTCTAAAGCTTTTTGTTACTTTCATTATTAAAATAATAACTCTTTAATCCATATGGAATTTACTTTTATGTATGTAATGAGTTTGGGATATAACTTCATTTTTTTCTCCAAATGGCCAATTGTTGGCAATCCATTTACTCAATGTCAGTTTTCCGTATTGATCTGAGTACACACACACACACACACACACACACACACACACATTTCTGGACTTGCTTGTCTTCCATTAAGCCATTTGTCTATTCTTATAGCAATATCATACTGTTCTAATTTTAGTGATTTTATTATGTTTTATAGAGAAAGCTTCCCATCCCTATTCTTCTTTTGATATTTGATGTTTTTTTATTGGAACTACACTAGTTTTGTTAACTTTAAATACAAGGACCTTTGTAACAAAGTACCTGAACTCCAGTTTCATAATCTTATGTTGTTCTTGTTGTTGTTAATGTTATTGAGAATTGCAGAAGGTTAGGAGCAAACATGGAAAGGGAAATAATACACCGCACAGACACACATTCATATATACACATTCATACATACATATATACATATATATACACACACATGCTTTTTTAGTGCCATTGGAGAATAATTAACTGGTTGGTCTTATGAAACAATAAAGCATATTTACTGAACATATTACCAACCAGGCACTCTAAATACGTTATTTCGTTTAAACCTCCTGATAGTGCTATGAAATGAACATTTCTACTCCTATTTCCTGGAAGAGAAAATGGATACTTAGAAGTTAAGTAATTTGCCCCAAATCTCACAGCTCACAAACACTAGGCCTTGGATTCAAACTCCGAATTCTGTAAGTCCAGAGTTGTTTTTTTTTTAATGTGATTATTTTCTACTTTTCATTAGTTTTTTCATTCACATCTGACAACCCCCCCAACACACACACCCTTTGCTATGCCTACTATCTAAAGATACATGAGTTCTGTATTATAAACCAGGCTGAAACTGGTGATGCTGGCCAGGTTTATACATGAAAGATTGTGGCGATTCTCTTAATTTCACAGTACAGGCATACCCTATTTTATGGCTTTTCACTTTATAATCCTTTAGAGATGCTGCATTTTTTTTTTTTTTACACAAGGGGAAGGTTTGTGGCAACCCTCCATCAAGCAAGACTATAGGTGCCATTTTCCCAGTAGCACTGGCTCATTTTGTCACATTTCGGCAATTCGCACAATATTTCAAACTTTTTCATTATTATTATATTTGTTATGCTGATCTGTGAATGTGATTACTTCTCACTGAAAGCTTAGATGATGGTTAGCATTTTTTAGCAAAAAAGTATTTTTAATTAAGGTATATACAATTCCTTTTAGAAATAATGCTATTATACTCTTAATAGACTGCAGTATAGAGTAAACATAACTTTTATTTGCATTGGGAAACCAAAAAATTTATTTGCTCACTTTATTGCAATACTTGCTTTGTCGCAGTGGTCTGACCCAAACCTGCAATATCTCTAAGGTATGCCCATATACGTTAATTTTATAGGGCAGGAATTTATTCTGTAATGGACCAGACAGTATTTTACTATAAAGGACCAGGTAGTAAAGAACTGGATAATAAGTATTTTAGACTTGAGGCCACAGGGTAGTATAAAAAGTGGCATAGACCATACATAACTATATATGACTATGTTCTAATAAAACTTTACTTACCAAAGGAATTGGGAAGAATGATCTGTAGACCCCTCATAGAAAGGATCTACAGTGCCTTGTGGGGTTGCCTATCTTCCTTTCCTTCTGTGATTTCCAGTTTTGTTCAACAAATAGTTCAGTACAATCAGCATTTATTAACATCTACTATGTGCCTTGCTGAACTTAGAATAAATATGAAGAAAATGCAATCCCTGCTCTCAAGGAGCTCAAATTCATTTTCTTTTCCTATTCTTTCCACCATAAACTTGTTGCTCACATTCTTTTCCTTTGAAATTTGGATGCAAACCTTTTGTTTAGTTGCCTTAGTTTGGGTTTTTTAATTAATAGTCATGTATTGCATTATCGTGGAACATAAGTGATGAAGAAATGTAAATGAAGTAAATGAAGAAAATAACATTTTAGTGAAGACAAAATAATTAACTGCTGAGGTTACTTACCTTTGCTCTAGTTTTAATCCTTTCTTGTGAATGATGATAAAAAAGACTGAATTCTTTCTATGCATGAATTCATCTACAATTCAACCTGGTGGTTTGCTATTATCGAAGTCTTTTTTAAAGTTTTAGTTAATACATATGTATGATCTCTCCAAGGACAATATGATTTATCCTCCAACCAGTTCCTATTGCATATGTAACTTCAATAAGCTTCAGAGGATAATGAGGTGGTGTGGTCCAGTGTGTGGAGCAATTACTGTGCTTTATCAGCTTCCTAGTCCTTTCTGAGGTTCCAGGAAAACTCTTCTTGGGTCCCTGGGCATGGGTGACAGTCTGCGCCACCTTCAAAGTAATCTAGAGGTTGGAATTCCACTGTGGTTCTCAATCATTAGCAAGAGCCTGGCTCAAAGCATTAGCTGAATTCTGAAGGTGTTCTACTCCAGAAGACCTCATAGATCTTTGATTTTATTTCTACAAGCAAAGACAAAAAAAAAATGACATTCATCCCCATTTAGTATTTCAGTATTTGCTTTGCTTTTTTGTTAGTCTTTTGATTAAAACAAATAAATCAAAAACCACGAAAGTTTTTATTTTTCCTGTCAGCTTACCTGTTACATGATTCACAACAAAATACAACATCGGAATTCTCTTCAGTCTCATAAATAATGGGGCTTCAGCCATGCAACAGGAAGTTTGTACCACTGACCAGTGTCAAGTTGAATAATCTGCATTACTTTTGTTCATCCACATAAAAGAGGCTTTTGGGGGGGATTAGTAGAAATTGCTCTGCGCTTGATTTTTCAAGCATGAGATCTTTGAACCACCTAAGAAGGAAGGGAGTTAAAGAAAAATGGTTGGAGAAGAAAGACAGTGGAAAGAAAGCCAGTATTTATTGGATACCTCCTATGGTGCAGGTATTGTAAAAATTTGGATTCTGTGGACAGAGAGATCTAGATTCAAATCTTTGCTTCACCACTAACTAGCTATGTATTTTATGCAATTCTATACTTCTTTGGGCCTCAGTGCTATCATCCATAAAATGGGAATAATAATAATACTAACTGCCTTATAGAGAGGATGCATGGACTATCTTTAAAACACATCTCCTTGGGGCGCCTGGGTGGCTCAGTCGTTAAGCGTCTGCCTTCGGCTCAGGGCATGATCCCAGGATCCTGGGATCGAGCCCCACATAGGGCTCCCTGCTTTGCTGGGAGCCTGCTTCTCCCTCTCCCTCTCCCCCTCCTTGTGTTCCCTCTCTTGCTGTGTCTCTCTCTGTCAAGTAAATAAATAAAATCTTAAAAAAAAAAAAAAACCTCATTCAGGGTAAGTGTTAAATTCTTACAATCTGTTACCATTAGCTATTGATTTTCAGTTACATTCCTTGTTAATAAAAGTCATCATAAACATTCTTCATTCTACAGATATTAATAAATTAATACCACTTGCTAAAAATCAGTGCTAGAGTTATCTTGTTACAATCATTCCTGTCTTATAGAATTTTAAAGTCTAGTGAGGGATATAGACAAATATGTTAGAGCCAACCTGCAAAAATGTCAATTATATGAGTTTATACAGGGTTTTAAAAGTAGTACACAGGAAGCATATTTAATGTAGAGGTAGGTAGGAGTTAGGAGACAAGAAGTGGTGACATCTAAATTAAGAACAAAGTATAAATAAGAAGTATGTAGGTGATGGAGTAAGGGAAGAAGTATTTTGTAGGCAAAAGGAACTGTATATGCTGAGTGAACTTTGCTCATTCTGAAAAAAACAAATATTTCAGCTTGACCAGATGTAGAGTAGGAGGAAGGGACAAACATTGGTTGCATCCAGAGGGAATGAGAAAGCAGAGAGAAAAACATCAAGTTTCTAGATTCAGGACTAATGAATTTGACACTTATCCTGAGAGTAGTGGAAGTTTCAACCAAGGGAGTTAATCCACTGTAAGGCAGGTATTATAACCATTTTACAAGTGACGTAACTGAGGTTTGGAGATAATACATAATATTACAAAATTAAGAGATGGTTCTATTCTGCCACTTACATTGTAATTAAATTTCATGTTCTCTGCTTTTGAGATACTTTGGGAAAAGCAGAATATAGTTGTAAACTAGAGTTGTATTTTTATTTGACAAAAACATATGCCCAAAAGAGTAGGTGAACTTACAAGAACTATGGTAGGGTCCTCTCCTGTCCTAACATCCTTCCCAGTCATTTTGCCTGTCCTAGTCTAGGAACGGTGTATGCAAAATTAAAGGCTCAGACACCCTTGCAATACAACTCACTCACCCCAGCCCAAGACTTCCTGTTATGAAGAGCAATATAAGAGATTTTGGCATACTTCTTCCACATTCTTAGGATATATTTTGAGGACTTTTTCGTTTTTCTTTCATTTTGAGGAAGATCAAAAATGTAAAAATGTCTTAGATTTAAATAAGGTTTCTAATGGCTATAAAAAGAATCTGATCAATCAGACGCTATATAGTGGTTCTTCCTGACTTTATGTGTAGGAAAGAAAAAGAAGTAATTCATGGAAGAAGAGGATTTAGTGGCTACTGTGTTTTTGGTTCTGTACTAGGTGTGTTATATTAATCATCTGATTTAAACCCACTATTCACTTTACCATTTGGGAAGTGTTTACAAAAAATGTAAATGAAAAAGCACATTGTTGTAGGAGTACCTCTTGATATGGTTTAGTGGAGCGTAGGGAGATGATGTCCCAGCCTTCTGACAGGGAAATGGAGAAAGGAAAGTTGATGGAGATTTGCTGGTACCCAGAAGAGTAGTGCAGCTGTCTTTTAAACCCACATTATAGCAATTGGATGACTCCAAATGATCTAGCTTCCTTGGCATCAACATCAAGGCTGATTCAACCTAGAATGGCTCTGGTATTTAGGCAGACACTTGGGCATTAATTTTCATCCATAAATACAGCATATTACCACTCTACCATATGGAAGATCAAATGAACAGTATTAGGGCATCGGACCCTCAAGTATATACTCGTGAGGATACCAAGAAAGTGTGTAAAAAATACAAAAATCCATTTATGGTAAGTTGGGGAAGTTTATTGTTCATGTTTTCTCAAGCTCACCTCAGAAAAGCACACTTTGATATACACCTTTGGAGATTATAGAAACCAGTCTTAATGTGTTGAGGGGTCATTTTACAAGCTATCTATCTCTTTGGTGGCTTTTGAAATATCCTTTTTTTTTGATGTTCTACAGTTCTACTCTGATATGTCTACATGCATTTATTTGCATTTATTCAATTTGGAATTTGCTAGCTGAGTCTGGAATTTCAGATCTGTTTCATCAATTATGGTAAATTATCGGCTGATATATTTTCTCTGACTGTGCTTTCTATTGTTCTTTAACTCAGATATATGTTAGACCTTCTTATTCTTCCTTCATGTCTCTTTCATATTTTCTGCCTCCTTGTCCCTCTGAAATACAGTGTGTGAGCAACTTCTAACTATACTGCAATCAGTATTTATCTCTTTAATTCTATCTAATGTAAATGTATTCAATTTTAATTGCACTTAAAATGTTATTGCTAAAATATATACTTAATTTTTCCCACATTAGCCTGGTTTTCATTTTTAATATTTTTTCCTCTTGCCAATTTTGGTACCTTATGCTTACCCATACACTTTAAATACATGTAGTTGTTATACTGTATCTGATGGTTTTTAAATCTAGATTTCTGTGAAATTTAGTTGTGTGCTATATTTTTCCACTGATCCTTCTTGGGGTGGCTTATTTCCTCATGTGTTTGTTATATTGTGAGTTCATATGTGCCGAAGATTTATGTGGGGTAAATGAAGCCCAAAATGAGGGTGGGACCTCCAGAAATGATTTTCATTTATTTCTTCTACTTGCCCCCAAAGATATTGCCAACCAAGGACCAATCTATGTTACTTTTTAATGTTGGGATTTCCAGAAATATTTAAGCCAAACTTGCATTGGGGAAGTTCTCAAATATCAAATTCTTGGGGTAGACTTGAATATTTTAAGTAGATTGCAGCTAAGGTAGACACATTTTCTTGTCAACAATCCCCTTTCCTCATGGACAGTTTCTGGTCTACCTCTGAAAGAAGGCATAGTTACTCAGTTCCTGCCCTTAAGAAGCAAGCTCTTTTCTCACACATCAGCTTGCTTGGGCTCAAGGTCATTTCTACTGTTTGGGGCACAGCCATTAAAACCTAAACTTCTTGGTTATGGAGATTGACAAGCTCCCCTAGGGCATCCATGGCTTTAACATCAGCTTGCCTTTCTCACTGCTGTCTCTTTTGAATTCTGGACTCTGGAGACTATCTTTACTTTCTAGAGAGTTCAGTTGTGCAATTAGAAGGATATTTGTTGTATTTTATCTAACATTTCTACGTGGTTTGCATTGGGAAAATTTTGAGAATTTAGTTTAAAAACATTGCCAGAACCAAACTCCATAGAGCTTCTCTTTTTAATGTTTCAGTTGGTAGAAATTTCACAGATCAGAGGGGCCATGGCAAAAATATTAGACATCAGCAAGGCTTGTTTTTTCACAATTACCTAGTTAACCAAAGTTAGCCAAGGGCAGTGAAACAAAGTCTAGAGGCAAAGGCTGAGAATTTAAATTTTTTAGACTTAAGGTGGTTATTTCCTTAGAAAGAATGGGGAAGGCGGGCTCCTGGGTGGCTCAGTAGGTTAAGCATCTGCCTTCGGCTCAGGTCATGATCCCAGGGTCCTGGGATTGTGCCCTGTGTCGGGCACCCTGCTCAGTGGAGAGCCTGCTTCTCCCTCTCCCTCTACCCCTACCCCTGCTTGTGCTCTCTCTCTCTCTCTCTCTCTCTCTCTCAAATAAATAAATAAATAAATATCTTTAAAAAGAATGGGGAAGGATTTTAATGTGTTTCTGCTTGTCAGCACACCTTATTACATTTTAATATTAATTTGTATAGATTAAAGTTTATTAATAGTGGGGAATATTGATGGGGACTTTTGCATATTTAGAGAGAAGGGGAAGAGGAAGATGTGAAAACATGGCAGAGGATTCATACAGTAGGATTCAATCACTCATAGTGTCTCCTTTCAGTCAGTGGTCACTAGCTGGAGTAGGAGTGTTGTGAACATAGCAGAATCAGCATGCTTTCCCTTTACCGATCAGAATAGTGAACATTTTGGTAATGACATATCTAATACAACAAATAAAATGTTTTAAAATGAACATGAAGATTGATAGCTAGGATAAATATGGATTTTAGTGTGGTTTAGTTGATAAACTAATAGTACACATTGACCTTACTGCCCAGACTGATACCAAGCACAGTGCAAGTACAGCAAATCTGGGTAGACTGGACTGGTCTTTGGAACTTTCCCTTCATAACAGCAAAACAAATACAGTTATGTTATACAATTCACCAAGTCTCTTGTTTAGTTAAACATGGTAAGTCATCTGGCTAGAAGTCAGGACTCCCTCTTTTCTTAGTTAACTTATGCTAAGGTACAGATTCGGATAGACAAATAGTAAATTTCGCTGATTCAAGTTACATTAATCCCTGTTGATGTGATTATGGGATACTCAATGTTTTCTTTTTCTGCATCTAGATAAGATCAATAAGATCAGATTGGCCAATCTGGAATTGGCCTGGTAGTGTACATTTTGAGGAGGGGCATTCACATTTACAAAATCTGCACAACTGTATGTGATAGCCCTATCTGGACAAAAAGATAAGGTTATGTTTCTTATTCACACATTGGTCAGTACAGGAAAACCTTTTTATCTGTCCCAGAATTTTTCCTCCCATTATTATCCCCAAAGTATCTGCCCCTTTCTTTCATCTGTCTCTTTTTCCTTCTCTTCCTTCCTTCCTTTTTCCTTTCCTGCCCAAATCAGCCTGGAACTGAATGCTTGTCCAGCTGTTGTCACACTCAAGCCTGCACCCTGAAGACTGAAAGGCTCAACCATCGCCACCTGAATGCTGATTCCATGCTATCAGGATGGGATGCTGCTGCTGAAGCGTCCGGCAGATACAGCCCAGAACATGAGCAGGCATGGCTGGCCCCATGATGCAATTATAGGTCTTGTTCTCTCAAACACCACTGCTGGTTCTCCACAGCCTGGTCATGCTGAAAGGCAATCTTTGCCTTTGCCTATGCAGAGCATATCACTCTGCTCTGACATGTGCAAAGGACAGTCCTTTGCCAGTGCCTTATAGAGAGAGACTTTGCAAGGTGCTGCCACTGCTTTCAATTTAATATTTGTACAATTTGATGCTGTTACTTTTTCCTGCAGAAATTATCAGGGCACAATAACATTGCTGTTCAATATCCAGCAGAAAAGCAAGAGAGCATCTCTCTTTCATTGTTATTATAGCTACTGTTGTCTCCTACCTCCATTAGAGTGGGATTCTATAAATGCATTTTTTCCTTTTATTTTCATGTGCATGGTCATTATTCCCAGAGCACTCCCATGGTGCTAGTGTGCTTTGGTCCAAAGAAAAGTCTCACTTCTGCCACATGTTGAAATAAAAATGTATGTCCTCACTGTTCTCTTGATAAGTGCCTTCTTGAAGATTCCTTTCCTTAGACTTGCTCTCGTTTCTTCAGAGATACTCTCACTACAAAAGAAAAGATGGACCTTTTCCCCTTCTTTAAGGAATCGGTGCAACTTGGCTAACTTGTCCCAACACTTTAATAGGACTTAAAATAATGGTTTCCTTATATCTTTACTCAGAATATTGATAATTGCATTATAGTTTTATGATTAGACCACTCATAATTCTCACAAAAACAAAGGAAATCTGCTCCAAAGTGACTTGTGGACAGAACCACTTGCCTGGCTACTTCTGCATAGCATGTACCCTGGGAAATAAAGAGAAAGACAGCAAAAGCAGGAGGGGAAAAAATAGACTTGCACCTTACTAAATAAGGTGGGAGGAAGCTGTTACAGCAGCTATCCTGCTCTTTATCCATTCTTTTTACCAGAGAGAAAGGAAAGAGCAGGTGATTTGGTCTAATCTCACCAACTGGACCTCTGGGTAAATAAATGGATACCATTTGCTATGAGGAAGGCTTCTTATCTGCAGAATGCCCTTAGCAGGATGTTCATGGTTAAAGAATTACTTATAGTAAATAAGCCTCTAATCTATGTGGCATGGTTCCCTTGAGAATGTCACTTACGCTATATGATTCTCTGGGTATAAAATGGAAATTTTTTATATCTTAAATGCTCCCTGCTGTAGGAGAAATCTCACAAAACCTTAATAGAACTCAGCTATTGTTCTGTGCCAGAGAGCATGCGCCAGTATAGAAAGAAAGGGCTTAGGGAGCCGCCCTTGATGTCCCCAGAACTCTGTCTGCTTTGTCTTTTCCTCTTATTTGCCTGTATCCTTGAATTTATTACTGCAGTTGATATTTGGTAAGATCTCTGGTTAACATGAGCCTCATTTGACAGTGTAGATGTTCCTGTATGCAAGCTAGGTTATATCAAAGTGTTATTAGAATGGCAGTGTTTCTTTTAATACATTTGCATGCTCTACTGTAATCTTTCATTATTCCAAACTTAGACCTATGCTACATGATCTGGAATTCCAGGATAATTTGACCAAGCATAAAAGAAATCCAACTTTGGAATTCTTATTTAAATTGACATTCACCTATGTGTGATATTATTATTTTTTAAGTACTAAAAGCAAATATAACATTAACCTTGGTTTAAAAAAAAAAGACAGCAAAATGTATAAATATTTTGGGCAAAAATATTTTGAATTAATATGAAATGTTGTTCCAGTAGAACACAGGCCCCATAAAAGAATATGCTAATACATGATGTAGAGTAGCTCAAAAACTTATTTTGACACTTTGTTTTGATTAAGTTTCATGTGATGATTAAAACATTTAATTAAAGGTGAGAAAGCTAGAGAAATTGAAACACACTTCCATTAGTCACACCCTTTACTGTGTGACTTCAAAAAGTTCATTCTGAATTCCATTCCAGGCATGGGTTCAAGACCCGTGTAAATTTGGTTAAAAAGAAGAAATGAGCAGTACTTAAAAACAGTCACTTTGGAATTGGGCATTCTTGGATTCAAATCCCAGCTCTGGAGTTGGGCACCATTTGGAAAACAGTTATTAAGCTCTCTTTACAGAATTCTCTTCTTTGTAAAATTAGAGGTAATAAAACCACCTTCTTAAAAAAAAAAATTGAGTGAAATAATACCAGGAAATAACTTCCATTTGGCCTCTAAATTAATTTTAAAATTAAGGGCAGGAGAACATGTTTGATCTTAATTCACTGAAAACACTTCATAGTAACCGGACACTTATAACAACAAAAACAATAACAAAAGCCTATCGCTGGGTTGAATACAACCATTCGTCTTACCCCGTGTCATCCCCTCTTGGTCTCAGCATAGGATGTTTTCTGGTCACAGCACTCTTTCTCAGGTTAGATAAATCTTGCAACTGGGATGATGCCATTTTTTTAAAGAGATTTTTATTTATTTGAGAGAGAGAAAAAGAGCATGAGCAGGGGGAGGGGCAATGGGGGAGGGAGAAGCAGACTCCCCACTGAGCAGGGAGCCCAATGTGGGGTTCGATCCCAGGACCCGAGATCACCACCTGAGCTGAAGGCGGATGCTTAACTGACTGAGTCACGCTGGCACCCTGGGATGATGTCATTGACCTTCCTGTGCAGTGGGAGTGCCGACAGTATCACTGGGTACCACTGTGCAGGTCAGGTACAACTCTAGGTTATGATATGAATGGTGCTCCCTAGAGTTAGACACTGCACAGTCTGTAGAACATTGCATGGTAGGTAGCCCTTGTTGCTAGTTCCCAAACCTATTCATTCCAAGTGAAGACAAGATGCCAAGTAACCTCAAAAGACATTTTCTAAACAAAGAGTATTTCAGCACTACAGTGCCACCCTATGATGAAGATTTAGTCTTCTAGCACTTTTTCCCTCTGTTCCTGTCACTAGACAACAGACCTATTCCTTGCTGGTCAGCAAGGTTGATACACCAGAAGCTTGAATATGGTGTAATTGATTAATTTTCCCCTTAAGACCCATTCATTAGATATGGAGATATATTTTTATTGGGAATGCAAAGTTTTCTCAAACTCGAGCTAAAACAGTTTTGTTTCCAATGTTTATTAATTAGATTGTTACTTTTGCTTTCTTGTAATTCTTAGGATTAGTGAACAAACCTGGTTTTTGTTTTTGTTTACTTATATCTCAAGGTGAAATGATCGCAAATAAAACTTTTAGAAACCTTATATTTCCTGACATGTAGAATATGCTATTATTATATTATTAGTATTATGGATGGTCATTGGTGTAAAACAGAAACTAGACACACTAGGACCAGGCTAAATGATTTGAATAAGAAAGGATCTTGAGAGATTTCTGAGGAAATTAGGTGTTCTTCTGGGAGGTTTGCTGGGAGTCTTTGGGGATGTGGTGGGGTGGGTTTAAACTCAGGGAGTTTAAGCACCCTGAGCCAGGTTTGAATATTAGTATTCAGTAGGCATTCTCATCCTGAGCCTTGAAGGAAATCCTGTAGCAAGCACATACTGGAAATATTTAAAGGAAAACATAGAATTCTAAAGTCTCTGAAAACAACGTTGGATGGAATAAATATACTTGGACTCCCCTCTTCCATATCAATTCTTCTAATAGCTTGTGAATTATAAGTGTAATGGGACAAGAAATTTTTTTCTGATGCAATAAATTAATTATAAAAATATATGATTGATATGAATGGAAACCATCCTAATTAGGTGATGATGAGAATTGCATGAAGGATAATGCATGACAAGTGTACCATTTTAAAGTTGTATGTCTGTTGAGGGATTTAAGTAATTCATACTTGTTATTTATAAGATATTTAAAAGCCCCAAGGTAAGAATACAGCTGTATGTTCATGCATTTCCCTTGAATTATCTTGTATAGTATATTTCATGGAATTTCTAGCTGGTTAATATGTATTATGTTGAAGTTAATAGTGATTTGAACACTACATGATGAATTTTTCCAGATGCTATGACATACAAACAGTGATAGCTCTTTCAAATCCTATTTAAAGGCTAACATGCAAAGAATACAAGGACTTTTTAGTAAACATCCAAAACCATTTTCCATGATATAATGTTTGCCTGAATGCATATTTACATTAGCTAGTTATTCATCATAAGTGCCTTTTCTCAAAATGAAGTATAGATTAAATAGATAATAGATAAATGAATGTGTGATTTATTCTTACATAGCACATCGATCTCAGTGAAATCATAATGATATAAATATAACATTAAAGCATAATGAATGAAATAATGTTACATTTCAGAAAATCTGGGGATCTCAATTTAAAGCCATGTTATATTTTATAGGGTTTTAGGTTGTAAAGAATCTTAAATTACTAAAATATTATGATGTTTAGTGTGAAATGCCCACGAAAGGCTAATGTTTCAAAAGTATGATCAGATTCTTTTTTAGCTCAGAAAAGAGAGCAGTGTTTCTAGTGAGGAATGGGCTCCCCAGCTCACCCCATGGGCTCCACATATTATTTCTTTCATTCACCAAAGAAGTGGGTTGTTGCAGTAAGATTTCAGGATTAGCCCAAAGATGATGTGTGAATAGTAGGCAGGACTAAAGATCAGAGGATCTGTGCACTAATCCTCTGTGTGCTGCTGCTGCTGAAGAGGGAGAGTTCTCTTCTATGAAGGAAGGGATCATGGTAAAACTTGGCAGCCTGATTCATCAGCCTAACCCTGGATGGTCAGATGAGTCCAAGCCAATGGAGGGACACTTTGTCGAGGGTTGACATTGGGACAGACTGATCAGATTCTCCCACATTCTATGTTTACATCATAAAGAGACAAAGGGAAGGTTTTCTCCTTGGTGAATAAAAGCCACCAAATCCACCAAGTTATATTGTTAATCATTGATGGGTCAGGGAAAGTAAGAATTGTTTAAGCTAAGGCCAAGGATAGAATAGGGCATTACAGCAATAATATATGAACCAAGACACATGGTAGGAGTGGCTACTATGGAATATTTGTTGGCATAAAAGACATCTTAGCATGCTGTGACCTCTGATGGTCCTTCCTGGGTCTATTATTCTAAGAATTTTATCTTCTTTCCCATTTTAATACTGTCCTAGGTTCACTTTTCTTTCCAATTTATTTCCTTTTGCTTTCTTCATTTTCTTAGGTGCATTTTGATCTCTATCTCTACTTTCTTGGGGAAATCAATAGCTTGTTAAAAAAAGGTAGTAACACCTGAATGGGCAGGGCTAATGGTTCTATTCAGGAAATCATTGTGCTGACTGGGTTTATAAACCATATCTAGCCTCTTCTTTTCAGAAAGGGCCAAGGATCCAAATGAACGACGTGAAGGGAAGTTATTTTGGCTGGTGGGGAGGAACAGGAGAGGAAGAGAGAAAAGACAGTCTTTTTTTTCAATACTGGAAGCGATTCTTTTTGGCACTAAACAAAAACTAGTCATTACTATATTGTTTTTGGTTTTAAGATAAATAATTAAGACATCTTAAAATATTATTTAACAAAGGAGCATAGTTCTTTAAAATAAGGAACATTGCATGGGAAGATGTTATTGAAAATGCTGCCTTTGGAACCAACTATATTTCTGAGGAGATGTTGCTTTTGGAAATAAGGCTGTAAAATTAGATGATCTGAAAATAATGGTATTAGGCTTTGGGTTTATTACTAATAAAAATAACAGGAGAAAGCTAAAGAAAATAATCAGATTAGCAGAAGTATCTTTCTTCTCAGACATGGCTGTCAGAATTACCATTTCAGCCATTTTCCCTGGCAAAATAGCCAGCCAGAAAGATAGATAGTTGGTCAACTACCCTAACTTCATTTTAAACTTTTATTTTTCATTTAATAAAGCCTGAATGGTTTTGCATGTGGTAAATGTAAGTCTACAGAATGTAACTAATTGCTGCATAGTCTCACCTGTGCTGTTCCAACCTTTATTGTACCTATTTCTTCATGATTGCACAACAAGGGAGATGGAGGTTGGGAAGGAGGGTAAATGAAACAGAAGATGATATGGGGCACCTTGGTGACTCAGTTGGTTAAGCCACCAGGCCTTGATTTTGGCTCCGGTCATGATCTCAGGGTTATGAGATGGAGCTCTGTGTTGGGTCTGCACTGGGCATGGAGCCTTCTTGGGATTCTTTCTCTCTCTCCTTCTGCCCCTCCCATCCTGCTTGCATGCTCTCTCTCTCTGTTTCTCTCAAAAAACAAACAAACAAAAAAAGAAATAGAAGATGATGACAGGACATAAGAATAAAGATAGACAGACGGATGGTAGAGAGCAGAAGCAGAGAGAATAATAAAGAAGCAAATCCTGTGGACTTGAGGTTTAGGTCCTGGCTCACTAGCTCTCTTGATGTAAGCCATATCCTTTTTGTTACCTGATTTCAGAGTGGTTGTTATCTACTTGAACTGCTCAGTGTACAGAGTAAGATGTTGGCAAAATTCTCCAGTTTGGGAACCAAGGAGGAAGCTATTTATTTACTTGGTAACTTTCTCTCTTGTACTTTGTCACCCAGGACTTTGATCTTTGGTTTCCTCTCTGTAGAATGGAGATTTATTTTGTGGGCTGCTTGCAAGTCTTAAGTTAGATAGTATATCTAGAGTCTTACTCAGACCTGACAGGTCCCAGGTAAGCACTCAGCAAATATTAGATTAAACCATATGAAATTGCTCTTTTTATAGATCAAAAAAGATCAAATATTGGTAATTTTGTGTGGTTCAATCTAAAATTCATTTTCCCCTTTTCCTTTAAGAAGCTGGGAGGTCATAGGCCAACACCCCAGACACTTAACAGTTTCACATTCTGCTCAGACTATGCTCCCGCTCTGTTGCTCATGAGCAAGACCCAGCTTTGCACTGCTTGTTCATGATGTGAATCATTGCTTGCTGTTCATTCTGGGACTCAGATGACTCCACCTATGTATATATTTCTTCCTATGGCCAGGTGATTGGGCCTCTCTCACTGAGCTCGGGGACCTGGGCAACATACACAGGACCCATTATACCACTAATGGAGCCATGGCAATTTTTTGGCACTTGATGACTGTCTGGATTTCATTTCACTTAAACTATCATGGGTTAGGAGCACTGTGCTTTCAGGGAACAAAAAGCCTACCCTCCAAGTGGTAATAACAATTACCAGAAACTGACCATTGTTTAAATGGAGCCTGCCCTCATGTCATAACAAACATCTATAACTCAGCATCTCTTTCTATGCTTTTGCATAGGCTTACCCCTCTGCTGGCAACACCCCTATTTTCCCTCTATTGACCTGACATGCTCCTCCTCTTTAGGCTGCAAGAGACAGCTCATATGTTATATATTCCGTAAATATATGGATTATAAATATATATTTGTCTGAATTCCCCAGGCAGACACACCTGCACTGCCCCCATGTGCCCCTTTATAGCCCCTGTATACAGCAGCCTTCACAATCTCCCCACTACATCCGGGTCTGTCTCCCCATTTAATCATGAGCTCCTTTGAGCAGAAACAATATCTTTACATTAAAGTATTCCCGATGTTTGTCACAATAACTGAAACACCATAGGCACCCCTTAAAATATATTTCCTGAAAAAAAATAATAAATGGATGAACCAACTTCTTTTAAGAACAGATTATTTACTTTGGTATTAGTTGTCTTTTTCTCCCTTCCCCCCCCCCCACACACCTTTTTTCTCCCTCCATTCCTATTATTCCTTTCTTTTCAATTCAGGGTTAGAAATTCCCAGTTTACCTTCTTGTTGAGAAGCTTAGGGGAATTTTGAAGGTGCTGGTTTGCACAGGTACATAGAATGAAAAAATAATCACACACACAAAATAAATAGACTCCTTGGCATCTTTAAACTGACTGCTATATTATCTCCTTTAATAAGACACCTCAGAGTCTGCACATTTTCCTGATAAGAATAACTGCTGTCATATTTTTTGTTTCAATTTGAACATTTTAAAGGCATTTGCTATTAGCACTAATTAGATGTATAAGAGCCTTCCTGAGCAAAGCAGATAGTCACAGCTAATTCATAAAGAATTAATGATAGTAGCTAAATTGCCACATAGATTTGCACTTTGGGTAGGGTTAAATTACCAAATAATGTGAATACTGTTTAAAATAAATTTAATATTTAATGTAAATCATAGTTTTACTAAATTCATAATAACTTGAAATTTTCTCAGTATTGCTCCAAATGAGCATCTGTATAAAATCTCTTTAAAGTAAATAATAATATGGTAATACCAGCAGAGTGAATAATAATATTAGTCATTTATAGAACACATTATTATTATTACTTTTATTAGTATTAGGTTTTTTATTTTCTGTTATTTATCATACATGCAGTTCAAACCAAGTCCCTCCAGTTTGGATGTGAGACATTTGGGATAATTCCTCAACTTTTTGAGTCATTACAGTATTGACAGAGCAGAAGCAATTATTTGTTAAATGATTTCTTAGTAAATTTAAAGTGGTTGGCTTATATGTGCATGTGTGTGCTCAAAAGTTATATTTTTTTCTCAAAGTAGTTTATACACTGAGAGTCTGTTTAAGTATTACTTACCTCTTATTGAATAGAAATTAAGTTTCAGTCCAATTAAGTGGAAAATCTGAGGGATAATTTTAAAGCAGGAGTGACATCCAAAGTTAAGCTGTCAACTGAAACAGAATTCAAAGAGAAAAGGAATCCTTAAAATCAGGAATTAAGGACTCATCCCCAAGTTTTTATCTGCACTGCAGATGATTTCCTGACTTAGAGAATGCAAACATTTCATTAATGAAGACCCAGAGCCCGTTTTTGGCATACTGATCCGACTTTTCTACTGATCTATCAAATTAGGGGATGGAATACAATGGGACTGCATTCCCTTGTTTTGTCTATCTTGTGTAAGCTAATTTTGTTCCAGTGCCATATATATGTTATTGTACTTATTTCACAATTGGGTACCTATTTGGGGAAAAGAAGGATTTCTAAGAGTATTCACGTTTCCTTCTTCGGTTTTTACAATTTTACTAATGATAGCTCTACATTCTGCCAGTTTGAAATTTTCCTTAACAAATGGCTTTGGGATCAGAACATGCCACAGACAGAAGGAAAGAGGAAAAGTGCTAGAGGGCAGTCCACCTGGCCTGAGGATCGGGTTATCTTCTGTATTCATTCTGCCAAGACACCAGGCATTCTTGGAATACAATGGATTATGCTTAATAATTGTTTTTTTGAGTGAGGGAGTAAAAGAATAAAACACCTACAGAAATTTGCTTGCCATCATTGGATTGTACAGTCTGGTTTCCCTTTTGTTTGCCTTATTAAGTTCTTGAAACCTTGCCCTCCTTCAGTACCTTTTCTTATAAATTTAGCGTTTTCCTGACAATAAGCAACACTACTTTCTAGTCTTGTGTCTTACACACTTGGTTTTGCATTAGAAAACTGATTCCTCAGCCCATCTAGCTGTCATCTTGGCCTCCTGACTTCTATATCACTGGTTTCTCTTCTTTGAGATCAGAAATACTTAAATCCCAGCTGTAGCAACCCAAAATGTTGTCTTCTCCCTATCCTCTCCCCATATTCCAAGAGACTAACTTGAAGATGTTGCCAAACATGACCAATAATTTGTATTCCAGTAATTTGGGGGTTGTTTTGTTTCAGTTTTTAGCATTCCCAGAGTATATTCCATTAGGAAGAATGATTTTAGCTTCTTTAGCTTGAGTATATGATAGTGGTAGGGGAAAAGATGAAGGCAGGTATTTATGTCTGTGTCTAAGAAAAAGTGCCCAGGAAAAGACTCTTGCCTTTGCTGCTAATCTGCAGTCTCAAACCACACTTCCTTATGACCTCGCTACCAAAAGCTATAGCTTTCAGCATAATACCTTTCTTTTTTCTGTTTCCTGCAAAAATTCAGTAAATATTAACTCTCACTATAAGGATAGGCACTGTTTTAGTAGAAAATATAAATTTCTAATAAAAAAGTAAGCTATTTGTTTTTAAATTTTAGTAACTATTTCCACATCTGTCCAAATCTATCTCAGCTTTGAAGAGACTACATAAACTAGGAAAATTTTTCATGGGGAGTGGAAACTGCCTTGATTAACCACGCACAAAATAGGTAAGCATAGGCTTAACTGGAAAAGAAGTGGAATGCATTATTCATTGTGTGCTGCATATCATCTTAAGACATTCATCGTTGCTATAAAGTAGACATTGGAAGCTATGATAGAGGTGGAAGAACAGTGGGGGTGAGACTGGCTTATTGGAAAATCTAAGATTAGAATTGACAGCAAAAGTAGCTTGATGGATTTCTTTCATGGCTATCACTCAATCTCTCTTGATAAGCACTTGATCACCTACTCCATAGAATGAATGCTTTGTCACCCGCATGCATGATCTTCTGAAATTTCAAGAAATTCTAGCAATCCTTAAACCACATTTCCATTTAGAAATAATCATCTGGAAAAGGTAGTGATTCCTCTAGGTTGCCAGAGTTTGCACCATTTCCCTGTTGCATTCCTAGTATTGGAATGAAGTGACAATTTTTACAATAGAGCAAAGTAATTTCAATTCAGAGTATATTTCATATACTCATGTATCTACCAAAAGTAAAGAACTTGAGTTGTCAGCTATATGTTCAACATTACTGTCACTACCTTTTACGGTTTTCTTTGTATTTGTGCTGCGTTGTTTGCAATGACCTCTGTGTTCTTGCTCCCCTTAGACCTTCCAATAGTTATGTAAGACTTTAATTTCCTTCATTTAAAAAAAATCATAATGGGGATACATACAATATTTTTGGACCAAATTCTGACAAATATGTATTTATATACTTGGAGTAGTTTTGGGGAAGTAGAATATCAAATAGAAGAGTTTGAGATGGGTTCAAAAGATGTTAAGATAGTAATGACATTATTGCATTGCTATTGGAAAAATGACACTTTGGTAGTCAGTACCAAGCAATAGCAAAAAACAATTACTTATCTGTAATTGGAATGAAGTGCTTATGAAAGGAAAGACTGTCAAGACCAAGCTTTTTTTTTTTGCAATAAGGCATCAGAACGGAATTATGAAGTGGGATATCTTTTTCTAATTGTACTGTAAAGCTTATATACAGGTCTTAGATAACGACACAGACCAAGAACTGAAGAGCTAACTTTTGATTGCCCTAAAAGCATCTTTTATTTTATCTAACTTGGAGGGTTGAGGCTTTTGAGAATTAAATGCTAAATTTGATCATGTAAGTGGCTGAGTTACAATGTAAGTTGAATTCACAACCTTGTCTTGTCTCCTATTAAAAAATCAGGGCATTTATAAGATGAGTAGAATTCTGAGAATTGGATAACATGTCCAATAAGTTTATATGACTATATAAAGTTTCTGTCCAGAAACTTTATATGAATATTTTTTATACTTGGCTTATTTGGGTTGGTATATTTAAGTTGGATAACATGTCCAATAAGTTTATATGACTATATAAAGTTTCTGTCCAGAAACTTTATATGAATATTTTTTATACTTGGCTTATTTGGGTTGGTATATTTAAGTTCCTTGACACTGTGGATCCCCCTAGTGTGTATGAATGACTGAGGCTTTGTCAATTAAGGGATGTTTGTATGAATGTAGTGGTTTGATGGTTTTAACTGAGGCCAGGTTTAAGTAGGTCTCAGAGAAGAAGTAAGACACTACAACCAGTCCCGGTCGCTGTTGAAGTCTCCCATTTATTTGGACAATATCATATAATAGATCCAATAGTGTCCAAAGTTCCCTATACCTGGAACTGGTTTATGGATGCTGTGTGAAGCATTTTTGGTAACTATTAATAAAGTTACAGCACAGTGCAGCCCCCTAGAGTCCTGCCTCCCTATATAGAAAAATATTCTCCCGTTGATAATTAGTTCCTGGCCTGTCACCAAACCCTCATGTGGACTGAATTCCTGACAGTGGGTTACATGCACCGTGAGCTGCTCATAATTTAGTGGCTAGATCTAAGTCATAAAACAGGGCGTACACAGCAGCATTCAGTCATTAACTGGAAGTGACATAAATGAACGTTGACTCAAGTTGGACATGAAGACATAAGTATCATGAACAGCTTAGGCTTCCATGACACATATTCATTCCTGCTATATTAACATCTTCCTTTCACCCTGTACTTTATGGCCTCATGAGGAGTTCTCTATCACTAGCCGAATGTGAAAGGGAAAAATGGCCTGATTTACAGGTGGTTGTGAGTGACATGTTGATATAACCCTGAAGTCGATGATTGCATTATTGAAGTTTCACTTAGGTGTGGCGCTGAAGAATTTGGGGTTGGGGGGGAAGAATTCCATCAAATGATCAGTTTTGTACCACACATCTGTTATGTACATTACATGAAAGAAGGCATGGCTAGAAATATAGATCTGAATCAATTTGTGGGCACTGGTAAACACTTGGAAGAAACACCATTGGGAAAACTGGTGAAGACCTAATGTAAATGGACCTCTGAAAATGGCAATGAATGGAGATCTCTGCATTCTGCAGGAATATTTACCAAAAATAATCAGCAATATTTGCCAAAAATTGAGAAGCTCTATGTATGTTTAGTGGATTTATGAACAATGTAACCATAGTAATAGAGATGGAGGTTTATGCATGGGATCAACAGACATAGATTACCCCCAATAGGGATTTTCTGACTACGACCACAGCTGCATTCATTCCAGCCTGCTAATAGCAGGAGCCAATGCTGAACCCTTGATATAGTATTTCCTCAGGACAGGATAGAACCAGTCATTTGGGGACAAGATTTGGATTTCTTCAATTCTGGAAATAGCAGCAATTTGTCCTCGCTGGAATAAATTCTTATTCTGAGTATATAGTTGCCTTTTCTATCCCATACACCTCTGCCAGCATTTACCAAATGTTTTGTTTACAATCAAGGTATCCTATACGACACTGCATTTGACTAGTGTACTCATTTAACAGCAAAATAAGGAAAGCAATGTGCTTATACCCCTGGAATTTACTGATTGACTCTCTAAGACCTAAACAGGTGGTAGTCTAGTGGAAACAGTTAAAATGTGTACTGAAGGCTCAGTTATGCCAATTCTTGAGTTACAGTTTGAGTAGCTGAGGTGTTATGCTACAAATGAGATAACAGTCTTTGATTCTCTGACTAATAAGTGGTGTCATTCGTCCAATTATGATAAAACACAAATCTGGGAACAAAGGATGGCAGTGGGCATTGCTTCTCTTTTTATTGCCCCTAATAACTCAAAATTTTTTTTGCTTTCTGTACCGCAACTTTGAGTTTGCTTTTCCAGAGGGTCTAGTAACAATGGTGCTTTTATCAGGAGGCACAACAACTTCCTATATTGGGAGCTGAGTTTGCCACCTAATCATTGGATTCCTTCTGACGCTGAATACACAGACCAAATTGGGGATTACTTTACTGACTTGAATGATTGATCCCCTGAGGGCACGGAGGAGGTGGCCTGGAAGTCAGAGCATTCTTCAGGACATTTTGTGTGAAAAATGAGAGACTACAACCAATTATAGGCAGGACCAATAATACCTCAGATATCTCATGAATGATTTTGTGTCACCCTAAAAAGTAAAGAATCCAAATCAACTGAGGTGCAAGCTCAGGACAAAGGGATCACAGAATGGGCAGCACAGGCAGGAGTTATAACCATGTGGCTGCTTGGAGAAATGGAGATTATAGTATCTATTAATATTTTTCTTGTTTTGTAATTATATTTCTTATATATTAACTATTTTTCCTCCCCCTACTATATATTATAAGCTGTGTTAATATTAACAGTGATTAATGCTACACAATCTTTAAATTACAATATGACAAAGTAAGATTATGACTATGCTAGAAAAAGAATATTACCCAAAGATGAATACAGGAACATAATGGAATTTACATCTCAGTTTTGGGGAAGAAGTGGGGCAGGTCTTTGGTTGATCAAGGAATAAGCTGCATCATGCTAGGTAGAAGAAGGATGTTGATTTTGTTATTTGAAAGTTTAATTGTGTCTAAAATGGTAAATGTGGATGCTGAGTTGGTAAAGTGTAATGCAGAAGAGATGCTGCACACTACACATCCCAGAATCCAGATATAATCCCTCTATCATCACAGATTCTGGTCTGTTCATAAGAGGCACCAGTGAGACTGAGAAGAAAGAGGGCAGGTGCAGAGGGAATAGAAGATAGATGCTTGGATCGGACCACAGGTGTGAGGTTCAGAGCACTTATATTATACTTAGAATACATAGACTGACTTCTGTTTTCCTTACTGAAGCCTGACTGGTTCAGTGGGAAGACAAAAAATCCCAACCTCTGGGTTAAGAGTAAAGTGATTATTCCTCATCTGCTTTCCTCCAATGTAAACCCTGGAGGCATTTAAGTCTGTGACTGTGGAATACATGATAGTTTATGATAGGTGATAAAAATGGCTCTAAACTAGTTCTCTGCCCTGAAGCACCTTTTAAAACAGAATATATATATTAGAGAAAATAAAAGTCTAAAGTGCCATGACCTAAGAATGAAACGAAGGTGCAGAGGAAATCTCTCCAAAATTCCGGAGAGGTAGCACGAGCCTCTCTCTTGCTTTAGAGCCCATGCTTGCACATTCTCCACTGCCTGGAGACTTCATTCAAAGGCCAGTCCTTTTGCATTCTTCAGGTCTCCGCTTAAATATCTTCTTCCTAAATTGGCCACCCCATCTAAATTAAGCTTAGTTTCTCTCTTTCAGGGTGCCCAGTTTTTTGTTTTTGTTTTTGTTTTTTTTGCCTTCATGGCACTAATTACTATTTGAAATGATTTCTTTATCTCCATATCTATGTGCTTGGCATGCATCTCCTCTGTCAGACTGTGAACTCCAAGAGGGCTTAGGCCATGTCTCTCCCCCCCGCCACCCCCCGCCCCTCCGTAAACTGTTTCCTATCCAGGGCCTAGAAAACAGTGGGTGTTGAATAAATATTTGTTGAATGAATAAATGAATGAATGGGTGGTTAGTGAAAGCAGAGACAGTAGGGGATGGGTGAAAACAATCTTCTTGAAAAGAAAGACAGTGGTATTTGCCTCAGTGATATCAGTCAATAATGTGAAATAATGATAAGGGTTTGTTTGTTCTTTTGGTCCTTGTGTGGTAAGGAGACAAAATGGTGACATACCATTGTTTACTAAAAAGCAGTCTTTCCAGGGAATGGGAAACGGGGAAGGGAAATATTCTTGCCTTTTTCATACATTCTTCAATTTGTATAAAGCTGCAATTCCAACTGATGAGATTTATAATCCTCCATTTTTCTATGGTATCTATAAGATGGGAAAGTATTTTATATGATATTTATTTCAAAAGTTCTTAGGTGCAATGAAAATAAATATATCTCATGGAGATATACGTGGAACTATTTATCTAAAATTACTGTTTTGCAGCAGATTTTTAAAATAGAGATTTCTGCTTAATGAACTGAAAAAGCAAGGTGAAACTGACAATGTTTTGATAATTTTGAGATGTATTATAAACACTGTGAAAAGACCTGCCTTCTTGTTTGAAGCGGCGCTGATCAATGCATTGACCTCTGTCTGGAACTGCATTAACCTCTTTCTACAGTGAAGAAATTTGAGAGCCCTGCTATTTTTCTTCTTTAGAAACTTTCACTAAGATGCGAAGCATTTTTTGGCAGGTTGCATTATTTTCATTCTCACTCAGGGAAGACAGCCATGTCTGTATGTATGTGTGATATATAAAGCTACAGTTTGTGTAATCCAAAATATAATGTAAAAGAGGAACTGTTTGAAGTGTTTAGACTCAAAACAAATTTGCATAGTTCTCACAAGCAAGGCTGGTGCATGAATTATGTGCATCACTGCCTTATTTGCAAGAAACTGCATGCATTTAATATTTAGAGAAACTTTACTTACTTTGTTCCCTGATGGACTCTCCCAAGAAAATGAATTTTTTGATTAGATCGAATTGAAGAAGAGGAATATTTAAGCCAGGAAGTCCTCTCTAATTACTGAATTCTAGTGGCCCTTTTTGTTTAAATCTGGACATTTCTTTTAAAAATATTGTGATAGTATGTCTATTACCTTAAAAAAATGAAATGGTAATACAAATCAGTTAAGTGAGCTATTACCTATTTGGCTTACTTAGTTTTAAATCTCAGTAGGATTTTTTTTTAAATCATTTTTATTTCCTAGTGTATCCTGAACCCTAGGTTATCTTTGCTGATGCTATTCTTGCATTTGAGAAGTTCTGAGTTCTCATGATTTGAATGGGGTGCAACACTGGCAAGATTATATCAGGAAGAAAATGGAGGTTACTTGAGGCGTCACGACCCCACTTCTCATTAACTCTCTACTAAAAGGCCACTTCCGGGGTATCGGTTAATTATTGACAACATTTTGTTACGTGACAAGCGACTCTGAAGTCTTCGAGTTCCATACCAATAAGCATTCACTTCTCTCACATCTCAGTGTGCTGGGACAGGTTCTCTAGGCTGGATTTGGCGGCACGGCCCTCCTTCCACCTGTGGGGCTGGCTAGGCATGCTCCCCTGGTTCTGCTCTTTGCGTGCCTAGTCTGGGTCCTGAGCTGAAGGGAAGGCAGTCATCCAGAAGAAGCTGCTTTTGTAGCAATAACAGGAGGCTGAGAAGCAAACTGGAAACACAGGAGGCCTCTTAATGCCTGGCTTAGGAACCAGCACACTGTCACTGATGCCCGTTTTCCTCTGACCCAAACAAGTCTGCTGTGGAACTCAAAGGCCAAGGAAGTACAGTTTTTATCTTTGTGGGAGGAATTGCAAAGTTGCCCAGAAAAGAAGATGTGAAGTGGCAATAATAGTTCAGTCTGTTGTTGCCTGCACCGACCGACTTTCATGATCTTCAGGCCGAAGTAGCTGGTGTCCAAGGTGATTTTCTATGTTAAAATCATGGCAACCCAAGGTTCTTTGGATTATGATAGCAGGAATAGCAGCAGTGACAATATAAGATTCACTCTACAAAAAAAAAAAAAAAAAAAGTCAAAAGTTAAAATTCATGACTCAACCAAAAATTTTAAAAATCAGGTAATAAAATGTTTAGCACAGTATTAACTCTTGTGTCTTAATGGGTGTTTTTGTGTTAAATGGAGACAGGAAGGCCCCAAAGAAATAATGCTTATTTTCATTCCCTTGGTCAGGCTGAATTGTCCATTTACCAGCAAAGTCGTCTTAGAGAAATATTTACTATTGGGCGTTAAATACTATTTTATTACATGGAAATCTCTAAGGCACAAATCATCCTTTAATTATTTTATTTAAAGATATTTCAAAGTTACTTTTATCTGCTTTTAAGTTGTTTCATTTATTATTTCATAGCTGTCTAATAAGTAGATATAAAATGTTTCTGAAGATATTCCTGATGGTACATTAGATATATGAAGTTTTTTAGGATATTATTAATGATACAGAACTTTTTAATTGTGTTATTTAAGGAAATACACCTACTCACTTTCTCATATGGCTTGTTAATGGTGCTCATTTGCCTGACAGTGTGGGTGAGCTCCAGAAGCTTTCCTCAGTGCAGTCCTGGAATGTCTACAGTCCTCTGGAATATTCTCCCACTTTTTTCCCTTTTCCCCTATGGTTGTCAAATGAAACATCATGCTACTATTTGCTCATCAGAGAGTATCATGACAAAAACGACCAGACATTTGTTTAACCACTAAAGCAATAAAGCAGTATACTAAAATATTTATGCCTGAAGTATGAAACTGATTTTAAAAGCCCAAGTTCTATTCATTTTTAGAATTTTCTTCAGTGAACAGTTTGCACACATTATCTTTCAAAGTGCAATATGGGAAACCAGCAAAGAAGATCAGCCTATTTATAAATTTCTAGTATTAAATGCAGAGTTTTTCAGCTCTGAGGGATCTAGGGTTATAGAGATGGCTAAAACCACTAGCCATCTTTTTAGGTGTATCATACTCTTAGTACTGCTATTACAAGTCCCTGTGTGAGAGACTAAATATCTATTCTTACCCAGTAAACAAACTCTTCTACTTTTTTTTCTAGTGGAAACTCTAGAGCAAAACATTTGTTCGTAAGGTCAGAGTTCTGTCTTGCTATTATTAATTTATTCCACCAGTCAATGCTGATATTCAACTGGTCTGCACCAGTATAATCATACCTCCTATTAAAGTATTAAAAGAATTACGTAACAGTTGCTAAATAGTAGCTGTCCTGAGCCCCTGAACACCCTCCTTCACTGTTGATGGTCCTTCCAGTAATCCCTTAGTTTTGAGAATATGGCAACTTAAGGGTCATCATCTTTCTGGCTTTCCAGGGGCCTTCAGGATCCTTCCATGCACTATGTCAGGCATCTATGCTGACTCATCAACTCCCAAGCCCATGCCACTTTTAACTATTTTTATTACTGTTCTTGCAGCCATGGGGAGAAAATGTGTGATGACAAATGTGGTCCAAGAAAGGAGATAGGAGGGGAAGGACTCATGTGCAGGAAGTGGTGAGGTGGCTGTAAGAAGACTCTCAGAGGATATGAGCATGACCCCTGAAGTCACACAGACTTCACTTCCTGTCCAGGTTCTGTCACTTAACAGTTACTTGTCCTTGGTAGAAATTGAACCACACACCAAGCCCCAACTTCTTCATCTTTAAAATGAGCATGATAATGTCCATTTTTTGTATAGGATAATGTGTGAAACCTGAGATAATGCTTAGGGGTGCTTGACCCCATTGTAAGCAATTAAGAAATGACACCATCTGGAATCATCACTGGGTTCATTATAAAGGAGCAAGTAGAATTTGCATCCCCATACTCCTGATCTCTCTCCTTCAGTCACTGACCTGAAAACAGCTGCTATGACCAGCCCTGGCAGCAGGAGGGGCTTCTGTTTGGCCCTAAAGAATGTGGCCTCTGAGATTGAAGGAACACAAAGAAAATCATATTTATTTCTTCTAACTTGCTACAGGGTATTGGCACTCTGGCTGTCTACGGGTAAACTTAATATCTTGATTAGCTCTCCTGAGAATGCCTCTGGAAACTCTGACATGAAGTGGGAGGTGGAAGAGTGGCTAATACTCATAGTGGCTTCAAAATAGTTTGCAGAGGTCTGGTTGCTTGGAATTGTCAGGTGTTTGTTACCTTGACAACCACAGGCAGCAGAAGGCTGGGTTTTGAGTGACTTTAAATTCCTTTGCAATTCCTTATGGGGATGAATGATTTGTATGTCTAATCAATGAATGGCAAAGACAGGTTATTTAATAAGATTAATGAAGCTCGTGTGAAGCATTCTTTACAGTAGGCCCAATGGCATGGCTTCTTTAGAAATGTAGTTAACATTCTAGAATGTTTGTCCTAAGGAGAACCAAAACCTTCTTTAGTACTACAAGCTGAAGTCCAGATTGGGGCATAACTGTATTTTCAGTTGCTGCTGATATGTGGTCTCAGGATCTGGCCTAGCCCTGAATACTATGAGGAAGATTTGCTTTTTCCTTTTTTCTTTTTTTCTCCCTAATTATTGATGATCTGGCTAACACTTGGATGACTTCTACACCTAATACCTCCCCTTAATAAATCCTGGCCCTATGCTTTTGCAGTTGGCTGGAAACAATGAAAACAAGTTTTTTGGTATCTTTGCACTGCTTGAGGAAATTCTGGACTGTCATTTTCCCTTCCCTGATGTCCCTCACTTTCTACTCCCTCCCTGCCATGGTCTGATTTTTATCCTTCCAACTCCGGCTCATGCTTATTCCTTTCAGTCTGACTATAATGAACACAAGTCTCAGCCTGCAAGCACAGAAATATGTGTTCTTCATTTATCTATAACTGAAATTACTTTCTTGGATGTTGTACTAGTTATTTATTGCTGTGTAACAAATTCCCCAAAGCAGCAAAACAACTGACACTGATTATTTCACACAGTTTCTGAGGGTCAGGAACCTAGGAGTGCCTGAGCTAGGGGTTCTGCCTCAGAGTGTCATGAGATTCTTGGACTTATAGTCTCTAAGACTTGACCTGGACTGGAAGATCCACTCCCAGGTTCATTCACGGAGCCATTGGCAGGCATCAGTTTCTTGTCACATAGGCCTCTCCAGAGGGCTGTTCTCTCACCTCTAGAGTGGGCAATGAGAGAGATAGCAAGAGGTCTCTTTTATAACCTGGTCTCAGAAATGATGTACCATCACTTATATTTTGTTCTTTTGGTCACAGAGACCAACTCTGATACAATGTGGAAGAGGACTACACAACAAGTATAAATACCAGGAGATGAATCATGGGGAGGCCACACATATTTTTGTGTAGAAAGTTAATTTCAGTCAATGGAAGATCCCCTCACCTCCAACCCTCATTCCTGGAGTTGTGTTTGAATCCTTAAATAGCAACAAATCTAGGGTTATTGTTGTTGTTGTTTAAGAGGGTGGGCTTAAGGGAGCAGGTATATCTGGTCTTTGTTACTATTTTACATCCACCCTGCAAACTGATGACAAACTACAGTAGATACTGCTAACAGATCTCCCACTTAACATCCAGCCACAGCATGATCTGTTTATGTCTCCAAAGATTTGGTGATTTAACTTTCAATATATTAGGACACTCCTATGTATCCCTTATTCCAGATGGAGGGAGGAGAGGCTCTCGACCTGCTCTGTCTGGTATGGTAGCTACTAGCCACTGTGGCTATTGAGCACTAAAAATGCAGTAGTCTGAATTGAAATGTGCTGTAATTGTAAAATACACCCCTATTTTGAAGACTTTGAAAAAAGAATGTAAAATATCTCAAGAGTTCTATGTTGATTACACTTTGAAATAATATTTTAGTTATACTAGATTAAATAAAATATAGTATTAAAATTTCATGTTTTTACTTAAAAAAACAGTTACTGGAAAAGTTAAAATGACATATTTGGCTTGTATTTGTGGCTCACCTTATATTTCTATTGGGTAGTGGTACTCTAGATACTTGGATGAAAGACGACAATAAAAAAGAAATGCCTTCTTGTCCTATATAACAGTCTGAGGCGTTCCTCCAGTGAAAGTATAAGGGTAAGAATAATAAGGATCAGATTCAAGTAAAAAGAATCAGAAGTAAACATCGCAGAGCCTGAGGACATGGTATATATAGCACATACTGTTAATATCTTGCCCATGTGCCCTCAGCACTCATGATCCCATAAACATTGATTACTTCTTCCTGAAAACATTCAAATACTTCCTGAAGATTGCTGTGGTAGTAGGGATGTCCTGAGCAGGACTAAGATGGAGGGTCCTGGGCATTAGCATCCTTGAGAGCAGCCTTCAACTAAGACGAATGAAATTGATCGATAAATGTTCCAATTTCTTTGCCTCTAATGAGGAAGTACACTGAAATGGGTTTGCATCTTCTCCCAGAAGTGTCCCTGTTATGGAGTCCCCAGTTGCTTATAACAATTACTAGCTCACTAACATACCTTGTGCGCACTTTCTTCTCTTCCTACTCCCCTACTGGTAATTCCTGGGATTACTCCCCGGACAAACTTCTTTTACAAATCAGTAAACCTCATAACTAAGACAGTGTATGTATATGATAGGTGTGTGGGAGCATACAAGCACAAAGACTGAGAGATAGCCCTCTGTATTTCCAGTTAGTGTAAGTGTTCATGGCTAAATCTGACACAATAATTCTCCATGACTGTTTTCTTAGTGTACTTACTTTCTTGTCCTCTGGTTCTACATTCATGTCTCACCATTCTGTCCAACCCGCTTCCCTCAAAACCATATCCTCTGGATGGCTCTATTCACAAAGACTGGCAGTTGCCAAGTCGGGCCGGGTTCTAGAAATATGGGCCATATGTGACAGCCTAAAAGTTTTCCCTTTAACGTCTGTTGAAAGGCAAATCAGTTTTCTTCCTCTGAAGATAGCATGAGAATGACACTTAACCTTCCGGCATCCTCATATTGTGACAAGTTGATAAGTGCTCTATTTTCACCCTCCTATTTTCTCCATCATAAATGGGTCTCAATTTGTGTAACCTATGTGTGCAGTTTCATCTAGAAGCAGGGAAAAAGGAACACTGCCCTATTTTAGCTCAGCAGGGCAAGAGCATTGGAGAAGATGAAAGGTCAGAGTTACCTACCACAAATGCATCAGAATGATAGCACTGACAATATCAGAATAAAACACAATGTTCCTGGGGGAACATTGCCCTTGTGACATACAAGTCATGTTATCTCAGTGTCTGGGTTGCCTTAAAACAAGCACAGTGATAATTACAATAGACAATGAAAACAGTAGAGAATTTACCACTTCTCATAGGTGAAGTACTTTCTGGGTTGTGAAACACTTTCCCAAATATCTTCTCTTGATTCTCTCAACAGCATTGTGAGGGAAGCAGCAACGTTTTCATGGATATGCTGGTGACTTCTTAAGCACCACAGTGATACCCATTCATATTCTTGGAATAGCTGATTTGTACAACTCAGGTTTGTGACTCTAAGGACACAGCCAGGTCCAGTGGAATGAATAAAACTGCCACAAGGAATCGTCTGATGCTTGAACACTCAGCATTTACAACTTTAATTTCCACCAGGGATTTGACCAACTTAGCTCGCTCCATGCCACATCCCTAACCATTTTCTTTCCTTATCTTCTTCCAAACCATAAATTATACAGATATATAAATTATACCCCTTACTTAATTTCTCAGTCAGTACATTAATCCTTCCCACTAGCCTGGAGCTTGATTTTGAAAGCACTCTGGCTAATAGACTTCTTGGTTTGGTCCCAACACTGCCTCTGGGTATTGCCAGTAATTGGCATCCTTTGTGGATATGGCATAGATTTGCAGTGTAGGCCGAAAACTGATATACAAATGTCTTGTTACCATGTTGTTGTTTCACCTGCTACTTTGGAGACACTACAGAGAACTCAGAGATGTGTTGGGAAAACAGCACCTGTCAGAAGGCTAAGTTGTATTATAAGCCATGCTAAATAAATGATTGGTCAAAACTACAATAAGGGCAGAATTGTAAAAAGCCCTTGATAGAGTGGGTAAGATGGGAATTCGTAAATGCCATAAAATGCCATGTTACCAGGCAGGGTGAGTTCGTGACAGTTACCAGAAAATCAATTTTTTTTTTAAGATTTTATTTATTCATTTGACAGAGCAAGAGAGCACAAGCAGTAGAGGCAGAGGGAGAAGCAGGCTTCCCGCCAAGCAGGAAGCCTGATGTGGGGCTCGATCCCAGGCCCCTGGGATCATGACCTGAGCCGAAGGCAGATGCTTAACCATCTGAGCCACCCAGGCGCCCCAGAAAATCAATGTATTGGTCAACGTTCCTGGTGGAAGTATTTGACTTACATTTGTACAGAGGACAGTGTCACACTTGAATGTAAAATGGGTTGAGGACAGGTCTTTGTGAATCTTGTTTTCCACTTTATCACGAGCTCCCACTATAGTGTCTGGCACGTAGACAGCATGCACACACACTTTTTTTTTTTTTTTAAATAAATGAGTACCTAAATGATTAAATGAACTTGGCATATAGTCTACAGTGGTTATGTTTCCATTCTGAAGCACTGGTATCCTCTGGTTCCCTAGAAAGAAAAATACAGGCATGTTTTAAGGAAGGAAGTTGAATAGCCCCTTTAAATTTTCTCAAGCTTCCACTAATGAAGCCAAGGAAAATTCAGTTACATTTTGTATTTCTCAGTCAGGAATGGTCTGGCCACGGGGCTGAATGATATTTTTTAAATGCAGGGAAAATAATCCACCAGTTTAATCTGCACAATGTTTAACACAAATATCCTCTTCATTAACAATATGGTGCAAGAGAGAGTCTGGGGGTCATTAGAGGACCTGAAAACGCCCTGCAATGTGTTTGTGCAAGATTAGCCCTTCATCGAAAAGATGTATTCATTCTCGATATGGCCTTATGTCAGGGTTGCTGGCCTTAATGTGTGGAACTTTTCCAGTTCATCAAGGCAAGCATGCCCAGAGCTATTTTCTAGGTTTGAAATAAAAGAGCAAGCTGTGGTAAGCCCGAAACCTTTGTTACTATTTCTATTCCTCTCTTCTCACTCTGTTTCCTGCTCTCTTTTTTATCCACCTGTTTTTTTCCTTGCTTAGTAAACAGAGCTACCCATATGGCAAGTTGTGATAATCTTTCTTTCCCCACTCCCCACCCTTGAATTTGGCTTTGGTTTTCATACCAGGGAGTTTCAAATATTGAAACAGAGGCAGCCATTCTTCTCTGCTCACTACAAGCTCAACTCAGAGCCATGTCCTCAAAGATCTGAATGAATCCAAAATCTGTCTAGTGCTCCTGTAGTGTGGCTTATGTGCTCTTCTTCTTCTGTCCTGTCTCTGGCTAGTTTTGAATTTATTTCCTATCAGTATAAATCTTTGATTTGATGTTTAAAAATCTTGTTTAAATTGAAAATATTCACAGGTGTTTTGATTTTAATTCAAACTGAGTTCAAAGAGAAGGGAAAGGAGATCCATCCAGGATATCCAGTCAGTATGGGGTATGTTGCGCTGCAGAATGTAGCCACGCAAACATCTTCAAACATGAAGGTTGAGCTCAGGTTACATACCTGTCACCAGTTGGCAGGGAACTTTACCCCTTAGAGTCACTCAGAGTTCCAGGCTGACAAATGGGTCACCGTTTCAAACATTGCTACTCTAGCCAGCATCTCAAATGTTGTTGGTTTCTGTGCCAGAAAAAGCTACAACTAAAGCAGTGCTTTTTCAAACTTTAATTTGCACCAGTTCACCGGGGGATCTTGTGAAAATCCCAATTCTGATTTAGTACACCTGGGCAGGGTCTGAGACTCTCCTTCTAAGAAGAGTGCAGGTGATGCTGATGGTAGTCTAGTAGTCACCATTTTTCCTTTCCTTTCCTTTCCTTTCCTTTCCTTTCCTTTCCTTTCCTTTCCTTTCCTTTCCTTTCCTTTCCTTTCCTTTCCTTTCCTTTCCTTTCCTTTCCTTTCCTTTCCTTTCCTTTCCTTTCCTTTCCTTTCCTTTCCTTTCCTTTCCTTTCCTTTCCTTTCCTTTCCTTTCCTTTCCTTTCCTTTCCTTTCCTTTCCTTTCCTTTCCTTTCCTTTCCTTTCCTTTCCTTTCCTTTCCTTTCCTTTCCTTTCCTTTCCTTTCCTTTCCTTTCCTTTCCTTTCCTTTCCTTTCCTTTCCTTTCCTTTCCTTTCCTTTCCTTTCCTTTCCTTTCCTTTCCTTTCCTTTCCTTTCCTTTCCTTCCTTTCCTTTCCTTCCTTTCCTTTCCTTTCTTTCCCTCCCTCCCTCCCTCCCTCCCTCCCTCCCTCCCTCCCTCCCTTCCTTCCTTCCCTCCCTCCCTTCCTTCCTTCCTTCCTTCCTTTCTTAATTTTTTCAGTAGTAGAAGTCTAACCAAACTGGCAATTAAACATTCTGGCCCAGAAGTACAATTTCATTAGGCACATGGCTCCTCCCAGCCACAAGGGAGCTAAGAAGTACAATCCAATCAGATACCCAGAAGAGAGAGCTGAAATATTTGGTGAACATCCAGAAACATTAATATGGTTATTTATATAGCACAGAAGCAAAGTAAATACTTTTTTGTGGTTTTTATGCTCAACTGGCCAATGTGTTAAAACATTAATCAAAAAATTGGGCAGGGATTCTCAGTGCTTGGCTGTATATCAGAATCAGTTATGGGGATTTTTTAAACATAAATGATTATTCTGTGGTGGGTGTGTGGTGGTGCTTGGATATTTGTAATTTTTCTTTTTACAAACTGTTCAGGTAATTCTCTAGCCAGGGTGGAAAAACACTGAAAGAGGTGTTCCTAAGCATCTTTTTGGTGCTGTGGAATATAATTTAAAGAATTCTTTTAATCATAGATATCCTCCACCATACATCAATGAAACATACCATAAAAGCTGTTTATTTTAATGACATAAATTTATGCCTGTGTTGAAAGAAATATTTTTTCCCCAATTAAAAAACATCTTACTTTTTTTTCCCTTTTTAATTATTGTCAGTACCTAAGGGAAAGCCTCCCATTTTGGGAGGTGCCTAAATTATATATTACATTAATAAAGATATGACATTTCAGTTGCTTAAATATGAAAGTTTGTTACCCCAAATGCTGATTTATACAAGTTCATGAGATAGTTGACTGAATGAAATAAAAGCTGCCAAGGAAGGCTGGAAGGCAAGAGAGGAAGGGAGGAAGGTAGAAGGAGGGAAGGAAAGATAAGAGAAGGTAGGGAGAACAGGAAGGGGAGGAAGAAGCTGACAAATGGCCCAGAACCAGAGCAGTAGAGGAAAGCCAGCGAGCACAAACCCTGGAATCAGCTAGCAGGGAATTAAATCTCAGATTCAAGTTCTAATGCTTTATGAATATTATTAAAGTGAATCTCCTTGTGCAAGTTACTTCGTTTCTCTAAGACTCAGTTTTCTAATACTTAAAATGGAGGGAAGAACTACCTCGTGAGACTGTAATTAAGCTCCTTGAGAAAAGGTGCAAATCTCTTAGCACAGAGGCTAACATTGTTATTCACCAAAATGGGTAGTTACTGTTTTTGTTGGCATGATGGAAAGGAGCTGCCTGCAATATGGCTCTGATAGCACGAGTAATAGAAAAATGCCCAGCTGCCTCATTTCCATTGGGACCATATAATACATACAAAGGATTTATATTTCCTTTTTAATATTTTGTGTCACTGAACTGTGGTAATGTTTGAAGTTAAAGGTAACTACTAAAGGGTACAAAATTAGTGAAACAGAGGCTAGATTTGGCAGGCTTCCCCAACACAGTGACTTTGATGAAAGCTGCACATTGATAAAGAGAGTGTAAAAGGGGAAATGATTTCACGATGAGATCTACTTCATCTCTGTAACACGGTGGTCAGGAAAATAGGCTCTTGAACCTCAAGATAGATGACCCCACTTCCTAGCTATGTGGCCAAGGTCAAGTCACTTACCTTATCTAGGTAAGGGTTTCTTCTTCCATAAAGTGGGTGTGGAAATAGAACTACCATAGAGATGTTGTTATGTTGTTATTTCCAATATTGACTGAAGAAAAAAAAGAGGCTCAAGGAGTTGTGTTATGGTATCACACAGGTTTTGAGTCAGCTTGTGATCAAGTCGGCCTTAAAGTTTTCCTCAGCTTAACTAAACTCTAGGTAGGTTTCTTCCTCACCCTAGGCCCCTGGGCTCCCTTTTCTTAGGGCATTGATGTTAGAACACTTACCATTGTAAGTTCTTTTGACGGAGAAGCTCATGGGAGACCAATTTGACTCTGTCACAACAATTAGAAAAACTGCATACGGTTTTTAAAAATAAGATTAGAAAGATTTGATTACCACTGAGGCAGATAGGAAAGAAGACAGCTTAGAGAAGGGAGCAGAAGACCTTGCTCCCCTCAGGGTATCTACCAGTTTTGGTCCTGGGATGGTGAGAATCTGAGAAAAAAGCAGAGAACCAGAGCCAGGGCAGCTAAGTGGACAAGATTTTGGCAGCTGCATGGAGCTAATAAATAATTTTTGTTTTGGGATCGCCAAATAAGACCTGGGCACAAGGATCTTAGAGAGTTCATAGGTGGGGAGAAGTGAACACTGCAGCCTGGACATTTTCCCTTTGAGGCATATACTTAAGAGGGACATGGTAAGAGGCTAAGAAGTGAAAACAGCAGGATGATGCAAAAGAGAGTAGAGTTTTCAGCATGCTCAGGTAGCTGAGGAAACAGTCATTCCAAGTTCAGATTCTGCCAAGAAGGAGGGCCCCCCTAAACACTCCAGGCTCTCAGTTGGAGCCACTAAAGAACTACATCTTAGGAATGGAGGAAAACTAAAGGTATCTGAGCCTAAGGAGAACTATAAATCAACTTTGAATCAGACTGTCCTTGACTGCATTAAAGTGATCTGCTTCCATTCAGTCTACCTCCCAGAGGACAGGTAAATACCTATGAAGGAAGAGAATATGGCCCAGAGATGACAGCTTTTTATGTTTAATTTCTGATGTCTAATCAAAAATTATCAGACACATTGAGACAATAGAAACTGTAAGGGACTGCACTGTGTTCCCCCAAACTTTGTATGTTGAAGCTCCAACCCCCAGTGTGGCTGTATTTGGAGATGGAGCCTATAAGAGGACACTTCTGGTTATTTGAGATCATAAGGATAGAGCCTTGACTCCATAGAATCAGTGTCCTTCTAGGAAGACGCACTAAAAACTCACATTCTCTCAGCCATCCACAAGCCAAGAAGGGAGCTCTCACCAGGAATCCAATCAGTGGGCACCTTGACTTGGTCTTTCTAGTCTCCAGAACTTCAAGAAGTACATTTTTTGTTGTTTAAGCCCAGTCTGTGGTATTCTGCTATAGTAACTTCAGCAGACTAATAAGGAAACATACCCACAAAAAAATCCAGCTCCATTTCTGATTTGCATCTTAGTATCAACAGACTGGAGGGTACCCCTGTTCAGATTTCCAGAGCTCTCTCTCTCTGTTGTAACATCTCACAAATTCTAGCAGCGTTAGCCTAGCCAGAGTCTGACATGAGGCTCTTCACTTGAGTGTGACGGCAGCATTTCCCTAACATTTCCCCTCCTTGCATTGCAGTCTGGAAAGGCCTTCAAGAATAAAGCTGGAAACCCATAGGCATCACTTGACTTGTTTCCCTTTCCTCAGGAATCACAGCCCCACTTGTCTCAATGTTTAAAAACACTCGTATCATATGTTTGACCAGTTTTTAAGTTGTTTACTGTGGGAGTACAATTTCCATGCTCCTTCCTGATCAGAATATGAATTCCCCCCATTCATGTTAAAGATATTTATCAAACCAGAAACGATAATTTAAAAAAATATGATAAAACATATCAAAATTCCTCCAGCAAAAACTATGAGGCTTATGGTGGTGATCATTTTGTAATAGATACAAATATTGTACATATACAATACTAATATATGTCATTAACACCTCAGTTTTTTAAAAAAATCACCTTGAAGGTAAAATATTGAATGACAGAAAATTGGAAAGAGAGAAGGACAAAGATTCCTTCTACAGTTGCTTCAATTCAGTATCATTGGGAGAGTCTTGTCAGTCCAATAAGACAAAAAAAAAAAAAAAAGTAAAATCAAACACCTAGGAATAATTCTAAGGAAAGAGATATAAGACCTCCACATACAAAACTACAAAACAATTCTGATAAATTTTTAAAGACCTTTATAAATCAAAGTATATACTATTTTCATAGAAGACTCAGAATTTTAAAGATACTGCTTTTTCCTAAATTAATCTTTAATAGGTTAAATGTAATTCTAACTACTACATTCTTGTGAACTAAGTGACAAGATTGGTAGAGAAAATCCAGATGAAGGGGGGGAAAAATGGAAAATTTAATTCATCAGACATTCAGATTCCTTATGAAGCTATAGCGATTGAGATAGTGTGGTATTTGGCAGAAGGATAGGCAAAGAAACCATAACTGGAAATGGGAAGTTGAGAAACAGACCCACATGAATATAATTTCCTACAATGCCGGTAGAGAAAAGAATAGTTGTTTCCACTTAGTGATTCTGAGTATCTGGACATACAAATATATTATTACTCAGAAATTATACACTTAGGCATGTACTCAACGGAAATGCACCTAAAGTGTCCTCCAAACCCATGTACAAAAATATTTATAGCAATATTACTCATAATAGCAGAAAAAACTTGAAGCAGATAAAATGATTATCAATAGTAGAATATATAAAAATTGTGGTATATTCACTCAAAGGAAATATTATACTCAGGAAGGGGGATAAACTGCTAATGAATATAGCTCAAACATATGCTAAACAAAAGAGGTCAGTCACAAAATAATACATAATGAATAACATTTATATAGAGTTTGAAAACAGGTAAAACTAATATGTGGTAATGGAAGAGTAATGGTTACTTTTGGCATGGGGTGGCCACTGGGAAGAGATATGAGAAAGGATTCTGGATGCTAGTTATGTTCTATACCATTTATTTAAGTGGTAGTTATATAAAAGTGTCTATGGTCCTAAAAATTCAACAACATCTATACGTGTGGTACTTTTTATACTTTTCTGTATGTATAATTTCTCTGTGTATGTTTATACTTCAATAAATTTTATGCAAGCACAGATATTACTACAAAGATGTTAGAGTAGAAAAGACTTGTATATTGAAACCTATAATCTTGAGCAACATATGTCAGCTATTAGAAACTTACAAATAAATGACCATGTTATAGTTCTGAATAGAAGAAGATTAGTTCCATGTTGGCGAAAGGTGCATAGAATTGGAGGCTTTCAGGAGGAGATGAAATTTGAGATGAAGCTGAAAAGCAGGTGATTAATAGTCAGAAATGAAGAGCAGCAGGTCATCTAGCAGGAGGAATAGCATCTCCTTCTCAAAATTAGTTAGGTATGTAAGAAAAACTGAGAGCAGTTTTATTTATTTGGATTATAATCAATAACATGAAATTAGGTTGGAAAGATACTAGGGCTAGATTTTGAATTACTTCATTTGAACGTCATTCCACCTGCACTGAAGCTCAAATCCAGCAGCAGCAGAAGGGGTCAGGACCAAAATAAATGTTTCTTTATTAACGACTTCAAATAATAGAGTAAGGAATTTTGGATTTCAGTAGATGCTGAGGAGCCATTTAGCATTAATGAACAGAAGAAAGTCATGATCAAAATTATGCTCCATAAACATAAATCCTTTGACCTCAATATTATTAGAAGAGAATTGATGTAGCAAGAAAATATAAATGGATATTATGAAAATCTAATTTATTTTCATTTATCACACAGTTATTAAAGGTCCACTGACTGACTCAGGCAAAAATTAGTGAACACCTAAATTAGATCATTCAAGTGGGAAGGTGACAAGTGACATACATGACATCTCCATTAAGGAACAATTTGAAAAATTCTTTGTTGAGCACTACTAATAAAAATTTATGGCAGTATATGAATTAAGAATATTTTCAGCTGCCATAAACAGAAATTGCAACTAATTGTAGCCTAAGCATAAAAGAGTTTATTTTTCTCACATGATATGAAGACCATAGGTAGATATTACTAATGTTGGTCCAGCTTCTGAAAAATATTGTCACACCCAGGATTTTTAACTTTCCTCCAACATCTTGAGGTTGTTGACTTCTTTCCTATGATACTTCATGATCACAAAATATCTTGTCACATTTTCAACCCAGATCCCTGATCAGGGAAGGTAGGAGGAAGGGCAATGGCAGGAAGTTCTGTAAGATTTTTATAAGAAAGACAAAGTTTTCTCAGAAACTCTTCCTCTTTGTTGCCACTGGCTGTGACTGGATCACGTATCTAACCCCACCTGAAATAGAGACCCTGAAAGTGGAGAATGAGAGGAGAATATACATGATACACTCCCCTGGGCTGGACACACTGCCCCTCACAAAATCCATACCACCAAATTATGATCCTCATAAGCAACAAAAGCAAAAATTAACAAGTGAGACTACATCAAACTGAAAAGCTTCTGCAAAGAAACATTCAACAAAATGAACAGGAAACCTATGCAATGAGAGAAAATATTTGCAAGTCATGTATCTGATAAACAGATAATATCCAAAAAATATGAAGAACTCCTACAATGCAATAGCAAAAAAAAAAAAAAAAAAAAACCACCACCACCACCACCACGAACAACAAAAAAGACAAAAGAAAAAAAACAAAAACTAACAATCAAATTAAAAAAATGGGAAGAGGAACTAAATAGACGTTTTTTTTCCTAAGAATGCCTGCAAATGGCCAATAGGTTTGTGAAAAGGTGCTCGATATCACTAATCATGAGGGAAATGCAAATCAAACCACAATAAATTTCAGATTATATTATAAAGCTTTAGTAATTAAAATAGTATGTTATTGGCATAAAAACCGATATGTAGATCAATGGAACAGAATAGGAAGCCTAATTAATTGATAAGAAAGGATAGTCCCTTCAATAAATGATGTTGGAAAAACTGGATTACCACATTCAAAAGAATGAAACTGAATCTCTGTCTTGTACCACACATGCAGATCAAGTCAAAATGGATTAAAGACTTGAAATAACTCCTAGAAGAAAATATAGGGGGTAATTGACACTGGTCTTGGCAATGATCTTCTGGACTTGATAACCAAAAGCAAAGGCAACAAAAGCAAAAATAAACAAGTGGGACTGCATCAGACTAAAAAGCTTTTGCTCAACAAAGGAAACTATGAACAAAATGAAAAGGCAACCTATGGAATGGGAGAGAATATTTGTAAACCAAATATTTGATAAAGTATTTAATATCCAAATTATATAAGGAACTAATACAAATCAATAGCAAACAACAACAACAAACACACAACTCGGTTTAAAAAATGGGCAACGATCTAAGTAGACATTTTTCCAAAAGAGACATACAAATGGGTAACTTGTACATGAAAAGGTGCTCAGCATCATTAATCATCAAGGAAAGCAAATCAAAACCACAATGAGATATCACCTCACACCTGTCAGAAGGGCTGTTATCAAAAAGATAATAGATAACATGTTGGTGGGTGAGGATGTGGTGAGCACTACTGATGGGAATGTCAACTGGTACAGCTACTATGGAAAATTATGGAAGTTCCTCAAAAAATTAAAAATAGAGTACTGTATGATCCAGCAATCCCATTGCTGGGTATGAATCCAAAGGAAATGATAACAGGACCTCAAAGACATATCTGTACTCATAGCATTATTCATTAGTCAAGATAGAGACTAAGTATCTGTCAATAGATGAATGAATGAAGAAAGTGTGGTATATATACATACAATGGAATACTATTAGAGCCATGAGAAAGAAGGAAATCCTGCCATTTGTTACAGTATGGATGAACCTGGAAAGCATTATGCGAAGTGAAGTCAGAGAAAGACAAATACCGTATGGTATCACTTATATGTGGAATATAAAAAAGCCAAAATCATAGGAACAGAGTAGTATGATAGTTACCAGGAGCTTGAGGTGAGGGAAATGGGGAGATGTTGGTCAAAGGGTACAGACTTTGATTATAAGATGAAAAAGTTCTGAGGGTAGAGTATATAGCATGCTGATTATAGTTAATAATATCGTATTATATACTTGAAAGTTGCTAAGAGAGTAGATCTTTAATGTGCTCACCACAAAAAAGAAAAATGGTCATTGTGTGACGTGATGAAGTTATTAGCTAGTTCTATGGTGATAATCATTTTGCAATATATATATGTATATCAAATCAACGTACTGTACACCTTAGTGTTTTATGTCAATTATATCTCAATAAAGCTGGAAAAAGTTATTCTGTTATCAAAGAGAAAGTAGAAAACTGATAAGAATCCTAAGAGAATTTTTCACAGCCATCCCCACCACACACACTATATACATAAAAAAGATGGTGCTTGATCTCAAAGAATATATGTGATAGCTGTGGGAATATTGTATGTGCCCATAAGAAATGACTCCATTTAATATGCAATTGAGAATTTCCATCTAACGTGTGGGATATATTTTCCATTTGTTTGCATATTTTTAATTAAGTTGGCCATTCTTTGCTACTTCCAAAAATTGTCTTTGACCACATTCAATGCAAAATTTAATATAAAAATGGACAACAAAATCATTACAGAAAATAGAAAAAAAAATAGAAACAGGTTTGATCCAATGAGATAATTATATGGCATGCATTCTGCATTTCATGGCAACTTAGCCAAAAATAGAATTAGTAAAAGATTTCTCATGCTTTTTTTTTTTTTAAGTAAACAGTTTTATTTTGAGGAATAAACTTTCTGTCATGGAAAACATGAAGGATTAATGTGAATGTTTTAGACTTTATATGAGAAATATTAACAGCAAGAAGCTGAGGTAAGTTATGACCTTAATAAGAGTGGCTTCCTTATAGACTTCAGTTTTCGGGTATAATTAATTTCCCGTTCTTTCCCTTAGGCTTCATTATCTGAACCTGATCATTTTACATTTATTTTAATGATTTTAAGTTTTTATTTTTTTTAAAGATTCTATTTATTTATTTGACAGAGAGAGACACAGCAAGAGAGGGAACACAGGCAGGGGGAGTGGCAGAGGGAGAAGCAGGCTTCCCGCGGAGCAGGGAACCCGATGTGGGGCTCAATCCCAGGACCCTGGGATCATGACCCGAGCCGAAGGCAGATGCTTAACGACTGAGCCACCCAGGTGCTCTGATTTTAAGGTTTTAATATGGCTACATCTTTAATTGCCATGTTTCTGGGATTTCTTAGTCCATTTTTTTTGCTTGAAGTACAGACTGAGTGTCCCTGCTTCCTTACCATATTTCTTTTGTACATGGAAGGCAATCAGTACATATTTATTGAATTAATAGGTAGGTGAGATAAAAATAAGAATAGGGGATGTTGTGCTTTTTCCTCAGCAGGGATTCTAAAAGTTATATTAATATTCCACATATGGAAAGTTTTGCTATTAACCCTAACAGTCGCAGTCACAACATTCAGTCTTAAATGTCTTATGCCTCTTTTTCATCTGATACTCCAAAGCACCCAGGATGGTATCTGCTACATTGGGTCATTCAGTGGAATAATTGATGTTCTCCTGGACAGAGACATTCCTGAGAAGAGTTAAAAAAATATTATACTGGCACATTATTTCTGAGTTTTTCAGTGTCAGGATAGAGTTTCTTGAACTAGAGAAATAAAAGTTTTAACATATCCATTACACTACTCTTCCTAAGTATTAGAGGCTCTAGGCAGCCTTTAGAAAATGCTGCATCATAGCTAATTCATAGTTCTGTTCTGAAAGTAGTGCCTGAGTGCTGTATCATCATCGATTCATGTGCTTCAGAAACAAGTGGAACAAGAAGTTGCATTTTGTTGTCAATGTCGAGGAGGCTGACTTTCATTCTGGCTCAGACAGATGGCATTCACCCTTCTTCACAGAGATAGCCCGCAAGGATATTTGCAATCAGGCCAAGAGTTTTTCCACAAAAATTAATTTGAACAGAGTTTTGAATCCACTAAAGCATTTGGAAAATAAACAAATCAAAACCCCAGATTTATATACAGAACTTTATGGAAAAGGCTATTCGGCATGAACAATTTTAATGGTAGGTGGTCACTACTCAACTGCTTTGACCATCTGAGGGCGTAACTCTGGTGCCTCCATAACGTAAGTGTACATACATAAGTTTTTTACACTCCTCGGTGTATTGTATTATACTTTTCATATATTTCACCCAAAATTATTTTAAATCGAGTGAGAAGGGGAGGTATAGTTAATGGAAAGAAAATTGCTAACTATAATTCTGAAATTTTGAGCCCCAATGTGAAAAAAAGTAATTATGCTTTGCACAGAAAAAGGAAAGTAGGAGAGGAAAGTGTAGTCCATTTCAGGAGTCCTAATGCACAATGCAATATGGAATTCTTGTTCAGGAATTGTTTGAAACCCAAATTAAACAGAAGTGGAAGAAAAAGTATGCACCAGATCTTAAGCAAAGCCCTTAGTGAAAAGCAGTCATCAAGACAGAGTTCTGGGGAGGTTGGGGAAATATCCAGTCAGTACACCTAATCCTGATTGTCTCACTTGGGTCCTGCTTTACTCTTTATCTCCTACTCATTACCTGTCTTTATTTGATTTCAACCTTTTCTGGCTTCATATTCCATTTCCAGTCCTGCAGTTGGTATCCCTGTACCTACCTGACAACCAAGTTAACATTTCTGGCCTTCCAAACCTTGTCTCAACATTACGCTCTCCTTATGAGCGTCTGATCCAGTCCAACTAAGGGGAGTTTGGACAGGTAATATCTCTTACCTTTTAGGAAGAAGAAAGTATAGTGTTTAATAATACCTTTACAGGCAGGACATAGTTATTCAAAATAACACTGTATAGGAGTAATAAACAATGTATTTAATCATGCTCTACTTTTTATGGCATGCAAATGCATACACCTAATGATTAAGAGATTACTTAGAGCGCTAGCTGTGAATCACAGTGCCCCTGTGACACTCTTCAGATTGCACCAGAAAAGAGAGTTAAAAAAAAAAGTAAAAAGAGATTTATATTGAAATAATACAAATTATATCTGCTAATATCCATTGAATGCTTGCCATCTATCAGGCACTGTCTGGAAATCTTATAGCAAATGTTAAAACAGTAAAGATGTCTGGAACATTTCTGATTGATCTCTAGTTTCAAAATGATGAATATAGGAATACAGGATTAGGAATTAAACCATGATTACTTTAATTTACACATTTCAAGATTATAAAACATTTCTAAAATTTAGGATTTCATAATGTGTTTGGGCTTTTTCTATCTACCTCAGATAAAACTTGGAGGAGGAAAAGGATTTTCACCTGAATTTCCTGATTAGGAGGCAGCACTTGGTGGTGCTTAGAGTGGTTCTTTCAAGTAGTAGAGATAAAATAACCATCTCAAAACACATTAAATAGTAAAGGACTACTTTGGATGCCATTTATATTCCAATGCTTTTTCAAATGTTCTCTCCTCTTGTGATAGTCCTTTCTCTATTCTCCATCTAGAAACTTCTGTTCCTTCTTTGAGACCTGGCAGTTATCTATCCTATCTCCATTTGAATGCTTAATAAGCCCCCTAAACTTAAAATATCCAAAATTGAACTTGTGATATGTGTCACCCCTTTGGTTCTAGAGTGAGTATTACTCTGATCTTGCCTAAAATATCTTAAAATCAAGGCCCAGTGATTTAAGTAACTTAAATGTGTCCCAGAAAAAAAACTCAAGAATATGTGTGAAAGTATAAAAATAGCCAGGCCCAACAAAGTAAAATTTGTAATGCTTGGCATCCAATCAGAAATTACCAGGGTTACAAAGTAGCAAGAAAATACCAAATATAATGTTGAAAATAATCAGTCAAACCAACTCAGAACTGTCACAGGTGTTAGAATTAGCAGACAAGACTTTAAAACGGTACAATAATTGTACCCCATATATTCCAAAAATTAAAGATATGGAAAATATTTAAAAACCCAAACTTGTAGAAATGAAATTATGATGTGCGAGAAATACACTGGGTGGAATTAAGAGAAGACTCTACATGGTAGAAGAAAATAATAGTTAACTTGAAGGTAGAGTGGTAAAAATAATTGAAAATGAAATGCAGAGAGAAAATGGGCTGAAAAAAAAATGAACAGATGTGAGTGACCTGTAGGACAATGTCACAGGCCTAATATACATATAATAGGATTCCCCAAGTAAATGAAAGAGAGCAGAACATATTTGAATAATGTAATAGACAGAATTCTAGCATAGCTCCAAGATTTCCCAACACCTGGTGAGCCCACCCTGAATAGGCCTTGGGGAAATGGATGTGGTAAATTTTATTCTCTTGATTAGATTATGTTATATGGCATAATTAATCTTAAGATGGGGTGATTATTCAGGTGGTCCTGGACCTAATCACATGAGGCTTTTGAAAGAGAGCCTTTTCCAGCTGCAAAAGAGAAAGATTTGAAGCACAAGAAAGATCTAACATATCAGTGCTGGCTTAAAGAGGGAGCAGCCATGTGGCATGGAGTACAGGTAGCCTCTAGGAGCTGAAAGCATTCCCTGGCCGACAGCCAGCAAGTAAATGAGAACTCAGTCCTAAAACCACAAGGAACTAAATTCTGCCAATAAAAAGAATGATTTTGGAAGAAGATTTTGTACCCGAGCCTCCAGAGGAGAACTCAGGCCAATAATTTAATTTCAAGGATGTGGAGGAATTGGAACTCTCATACACTGCTGGTGGGAATGTTAAATGATATGAGCACTTTGGAAAACAGTATTCCAACTTTTTAAAAAGTGAAACATACATGTATCATATGACCCAGCCATTCAATTCCTAATTATTTACCCAAAATAATTGAAAGCATATGTTATAACAAAATTTGGTGTGTTATGGAAGGTTTATGTATACAGTAGTCCTCCCATATCCACAGGGCATGAGTTCCAAGACCCCCAGTGGATGCCTGAAACTATGAATCATACGAAATCTTATATACGCTTTGTTTTTTCTTATTCATACCTACTCATGATAAAGTTTAACTTATAAATTAGGCACAGGAAGATATTAACAATCATAAAATAGACAATTTCGTAACAATATACCATAATAGAAGTTATGCTATGTATTCTCTCTCTCTCTAAATATAATCTTATTATACTATCTTACTATATCTTATTTACCCTTCTTCTTGTGATGGTATGAGATGATAGAATGTCTAAGTGATGAGATGAAGTGAGGTAAATGATGTAGGTGTTGTAGCATCAGACTACCATTGGCCTTTTGACTGTATGTCAGAGGGAGGATCATCTGCTTCCAAACTACAGTTTACTGAGGGTAACTGAAACTGTACAGACAAAACCACAGGTAAGGGGGAACTACTGTAATAGTCATAAACTCCAAACAATACAAAAATTCCATCAATTGGTGAATAGAAAAAAAACCGACAAATCCTATTCTATCTATAGAGTGGAGTGCTACTCAGAATAAAAAGTGAGGCATTACTGACATATGGTCACTTTCAAAACAATGGGTCACTCTCAAAACAATGATGCTGCGTGAAAGAAGCCAGACACACGCAAAAGTGCATATTGTATAATTCCACTTACATAAAACTCAAGAAAACGCAATTCTGATCTATAATGACCAAAAGCAGATCAATGGATACATGGAATGGGGGTGTGGAATAGGTACTAGTGGAAGAAAGTAGTTACAGATGTGCATATGAAAACATGGGGATGAAGGATTATATTATGTAGATTATGATGATCGTTAAACAGATGTCGATGTGACATTAAAATATATCGAATTTTGAACTTTGAAAATGTGCAACTCGTTGTCTTCAATTATACCCCAATAAAGCTGGGTTTTTTAATTGAAGTATAATTGACATATGGTATTATATTAGTTTCATGTGTATGGTGTCATTATTCAGCAATTCAACACTACTCTCCAGATCCTGGACTCTTAAACTAGGCCTGTGTAAAGGTGTGTTTGGAGTACTTGAAATAGTGAGCACATAAAATTTATTCAAAATTTGAGGAAATGTTGTATATTATAAGGTAAGAAACACCTCTATTATAGTCAAATACAAAATCCCCATGAATTTATCAAACAAAATATGAGGTGTCAAACGCATACTGAGATTGTTTTAGATAGTTTCTTTTTTAAATTACCAATATGCTTTTAGCAGACTACAAACCTGTTGGGACTTAACTGACGTATAACAGTGGGTAAAGGGAGGACACCCAGACTGGTGAAAGCCGGAGAGAGAAGAGGTTGACTGCCAAGGTGAGGTTATCAGGGGTGTGATATGGTCCTGAGGACTGTGAGAACCATGGATTTGAATTGGACTGGCATTGCTCTTCTGTTGACTTCAGGTTTAAATTGGTTGAAGACATGAAAGACAATTTTCATCTTTTGGGGGTTGGACATAACATGAGTACCAGCTAATCAGGTTGGAGTTGAGAACACAGCTCCTCTGGGCAGCAAGAAGCTGGAGCTGAAGCTGAAACCAAGTATGAAGGCTGAGCCAATACAGGCAAACATTGTGGCTCTAGAGGCTTCTGAATTCTCATCATCTCACCCAGCCAGTGGGTCTGTTGCAGCAAAAGTAAGTCTCAACTCCACTTACTTTGAGGCTGAAACTTCCTGCCTTGATCTGCATTTGCTAAAAACTGAGAAAGCCTAAGTGTGGCCTCAGAATAAAGTCATCATGGTAAGAAGTGTACTGACTACCATCAACTGGCAATTTGAAGAATAATAATATAGGAGAAAAGGAGAGGTTCTTTTCAGGATCAATTGTTTTTTAGTCTCCAGATAGCCTTTTCTTGAAAAAAAAAAAAAGGTGCAAGATATAGGAAAGGGAAGCACTGAGAAAAGTCGTAAATATTTCAAGAAAACACACATCTTATTCTCACAATTCAAAAGAATGATGTACCATTTTGTCACTTTTTCTTGAGAGAGACCGTTAATAAAATTAATAAAATTGAGAGTTAACACTGAAGACTTAGTCATGAATTAGCCACTAGAAAGAGACATGCTTAAATTGCAAATTACTTTTAAAGTCATTAACCACCCCAAACTTAATAAAGTGAAATCTTCACACTGTTAAAGCAAGTAACAGATGTTGTTTTTAATGTTTAATGAAAAATATTTATCTGCTGCTATAATGAAATCCTGTTTTCCTGACCCTTTTTTTCCTCCTCTAGTTAGGTTAGTTATGTTACATTAAAACATTCTTTTGCAAGCCGATCAGTACTTTTTTTTTTTTATAGTTACTCAGGCTCAATCTTACATAAATGTTATTTTTCATGGAGTCCTCCCTAATGCATATTTGAAGAGCAAAAGCAAGTCCATAGAAATCTGTGAGAGTAAAACGGAAAAATGGTATTTTTTTCCTTCAGCCAAGATGGCAGATGAAGATCTGTAACCACAGAAAACCATGTCTAATTAGTGCAGCTTCAAGCTATGAGAGAGACTCAGTTGGCAACTGTGCTTTCTCTTGGATGGTATTTTCTTTTTCTTGTATTATTTAAAGGAGACTAATTTCTTAAAGCCCGAGGCAACAGGGTCACGAGCAGTAAGCAAAACTTGTATCAAGAGAATAATGATGTTGGGGAAAAATACCCTCCTGGCCAGGAGGGAACCCATCAGAACTTAAACTGCTGCAATCTGGAAGCTTCTCCTCAGGACCTGTTTACTGCTGGCTCGCTGTTTTAGGGCATAATGTGCCAAACAAGTGGCAGGTGGGAAGGTTATGTAAAAAAATGATCTGCATGACTTAAGTGACTATAAAGGTACAAAAGGCAAACACGGAGGGAATGAACCTTCCCCCTAGAAATAATGAAAAGTTGGTGAGCCCTTCTACCAAGAGACAAAACTGGCTTCTATCTATGCAGACCTGAAGTGAATCATTACAGTATGTTACCTCATTAGCCAGTGTAGGTAGAGCTCCTTCTGATTTGAAAATGTGTTATACCTTCTCAATTTTGTGTAATAACACAGAGAATACACCTTGATTTCACCTTCTGGTCTTAGAACTAGTTCCTAATCCTTTTCTTTGCAGCTCCAAGAAAGAAAAATAGCAATCAGGGAGAAAAAAAATGAGAGAAAAGCATAAAACGTCAATTTAGTCTCCCTGAAACATCTGCTCCCCGAAGAAAGGAACACTTTTTCCTTCTTTTAGATAGATCCTGGCAGATTGAAATATTAAACAATCAAAGTTTGCTCTTATCAGTTATATTGTGATGAAATGCCAAAAGTAACCTTATCCTTTACCATAAATGAAAAGATCATTACCTTCTGAGGAACTGCAAAGATGACCTAGAAGGTTGTGTGGAATATAAAGATATTATAGTTAAAAATGGACTATGACTAACAATTCAAGGCTACAAATATTTACAGAATATAGCATTTATTATAGGCCAAGAACTATGTCAAGTACTTCAGCAATCAAACACAAAGATGGCCACAGCATAGCCCCTGACTCAAGGAAGCTTAAAGTTTAAAGATTTTTTTTTTTTTTTTTTAATTTGACAGAGAGAGACACAGCGGGAGAGGGAACACAAGCAGGGGGAGTGGGAGACTTCCCGCTGAGCAGGGAGCCCGACGCGGGGCTCGATCCCAGGACCCCGGGATCATGACCTGAGCCGAAGGCAGACGCTTAATGACTGAGCCACCCAGGCGCCCCGGAAGCTTAAAGTTTAAAAGAAAGATTAGAACAAGCACATAGACTGTAATAGGCAGAAAAAGAAAAAGAACGACTTTAGAGTTGTTCAAAGATGTTTAGATGAGGAGCTCTGAAGTTTAGAGAGAGACCAATTGGTCACTCATAATGGGTTTTGTGGATTGAATAGGGTACCCCCCAGGGAAGGTCAAGGTTGGTGATCCCGGTTGGGAGACAAATGAGCCAAAGCATCAAGTGTGAAGTGAAGATGCCAGTTGGGATGTCAAATGTGAGAATTGTTGACAACTATTGTGTCATGTATTTCTTCTACACACCGTGATCATGGCTGGTGTGTTTATTTTAAACTCTTTCAAAGGAAGAATGACATGGATAACCAAAAAAACAATGAAGAAGCCATATAGATGCATGGAATTTCCCAAAGTGATTGCTTGCCTATAGCCAGCACCTTGTTCAGTAAGTGATATTACCAGCATCCAGAGGGGCCCCTCTCGCCATAACCTCTTTCAGTCACACCCCACTGATGATCATTATCCTTATTCTTCCATTGCATGACTATAGATTAGTTAGTTTGGAACTTAATATAAATGAAATAATATAGCACATACCTGTGTGTCAACCTTCTCCTTCCTGTTCTATATAACTATAGTTTGTTCTATCTTATTATTGATTAGTATTCAGTTGTATCGACTTGTAGGGATGATCTATTGTTGATGTTACATTTGAACATGTGAGGTTTTTGTTTTTTAATCTTAACTTTTCAATCAAATAAGTGGCCTAAAAACAACTCAGTTTCAAAATGGGTAAACAAATGCAGTCACTGTTTAACTTAAACATGTACGCAATCAGGTATTTATTATATTCAAGTATGAATATTGATCAGTAATGTTCCCTATTAGAGATGAGTATCCACTCTGATGAGAAGACTGCGGGGTGAATTGGGTCACTTCTTTGTTCTCTTTGATTGCTTCTACTTTGTTTCATACACTGGCCCATGCTGACTTTTCTTTGAGTTCTGTGCTATCTACCTGTGATGGGTGGAGTCCTTGGATGTACCGTACGTGTTATTTTCTGGTGCAAGTTTTTTGCCCCAGCTGAAAAAGCTTTGGGACTTCTTCTAACTATGTCATGTAAAAAAAAAAAAAAAAAAATCCTTGCACTTGTTTGGTTTCCCAATTCTAGAATAACTCTGTTGAAAACTCTTACTCTATCTGATGGAAGGAAGTGTTATCTTCCTCTTGAGGAAGCTCTGTGTTTTGAGCAGAAAAAACTAACTTTCAGGGCTGCCATCTGGAAGGTTTCTCACTCAGGAAACTTATACAAATTCTCTCTCTATTGTCCTCAAAAGGATCGTCCATCCCTGGATCTGTGACTCTCACCGTGTCTTACACAGTTAATGTTTATCTGGGGGAAAATAGCAATTCTTAGGATCATAGGCAGAGCTTCCCATCTCAGTTACCAATTCTGATCATTACCTCCTTCAATCCCTGATATCTGCTTCTATATGCTTTTGAGGGGAATAAAAAGAAAGAACCAAGAAAATGGGGAAGGAAGAAGATGGCGCTTTCACCATGCATTGTGTATACATTCAGAAATTCAGTAAATTTGAAGACTGCTGGGCACGGTACTCTGTGGGAGCTCCAAATACTACTTGTCCCCATAGACTGAGATTAGTGTATTTTTTTTTTTTAATTTTGGAGGACAAAAAAAGTAAAAGTTAGCAGTATGAGAAACTTGTCCATTTTAATCTTTCTTGCTAGCTATTATGAAACTGTGAATTTCTGGGAAGTGTTAAAAGTTCATTTCCTACCATCCATTCAAACTACAGTTCCATTGTATGTAAACACACTCGGTGCATTCTAGGACTACTGTATAAAAAAATGTATTAATCACTTGGGTGGAACTTACAGGTGATTTGGAACTTAAATAGCACCAACAATATTTCCATAAAGATATGGATATAGGACAAGCATCTTAAGGAGATATAGTGTTGCAATTTTCAAGTTGTGGCAGGATTTTTTTTGAAATTAAATTTTATTGTAATATTCAGTTTATTACAGAAGAGCACTTCCCCTGAATAAAATATCTCACATGATAACACTCAATATAATAATACTGCTGTTAGGGTATTTTTAAATTTTCTAAACAATGAAGTGTTGAATTTTAATATTATAAGTGAGAATTAGAATACAATCTTTATATCTTAGCATCAACTGAATGCCCATTACTCAACTACTTACTTTAATTCCACAAATGCTTACTGAGTGGTAGCTGATGTTTGTCAGATGTTGGGAATGTAAAGTTAATTAAATCACTTGTCCTCTATTTCAGGGAGCTTATGGTATAACCTAGCAGGCAGTGAACAAATAATAATCATTGTGAGATACATTTCATGATGGAACTATATAGCACCTGTGAGAAGGCAGAGGAAAGATGTTTTTGTTGCTGTTTGTTTTTGTCAAACTTTTATATGTAAAGCTTCCCCAAAATTTAAGCTGGATGGATTTGGAAGACAGGATGAGTTTTAGAAAGTGGCAGTTGGGAGCCAAATGCAGTCCAGAGGTAAACTTTATCTCATTCATCTTGACAGCACTCCTAAGAGGTATTATCAACCATAGTTCACAAAAGACATAGGCATAGTTCACAAAAGACATATATAAATCTCGGCACTGATTTCTGGCTAAAATCCATTGTATATGAAAGCCCGTTCACTTTTCCACTCTATAAAAACTGAGGTGTTAGTCTGGAGGTGGTTTATTTTAATACCATAATTTCTCTTATATAATAATTCACAATTTCAAAGCATCTTCACATTAGTCACCTTATGCTAAACTCACAATAATGTTATAGAGTAGAGGGTAGGCATCTTTATGCCCCTTTTCATATGGGAGAATGGCTTACAGTGACAAAGAGACTGGCTCACGATCACCCCAGACTGACAGAGTAAAATCTAAGTCGTTCCAAATCCTATGTTTTATTTTTGTGCCTTCTCTATTTCTCAGTCTCGCAGTTACTGTGATAAAATGGAAAATCACTATGGCATGTGTATTCTTACGTGGAGTTTATGATCTCTTAAAGAGTATAATTAATAAAATTTGAAAAAACAGAGTCCTAATGGAATCAATTCAAAGAAGAATAGAGGGCATAAACTAAAAAATGTAGAATGCATGAAAAGATACAGGTGTCTTGGGAGGATATCTAAAAGGATTTTCACATAGAGTTTCACTCTTTTAAGCAGGGAAACAACTTTTTCAAGCAGCTTCATGATCCATTTGCTATATGCAGGCTGAACAAAATACTCTCATAAGTCTCCAAGAAACATAGATGCTCTTCGAGCCCCCATAGCACTGCTGTTAGTTGGTGCCTCTACCAGTTTAGGTAGGATTTAGCCAGTAAATCGTAACTGAAGAAAAAAATCAAAGAATCCATGGAGCTTATACTTAAAAGAGGGATGCTTTTAGAGAATACGTAACATTATCTAGCCAAATTTAATCCACAGGGCCATGTTATATGCATGAGAAATTACTCCATATCTCCTGCAGTTCTATCGGCTATCTCTGAGGGGTTGTAAAGAATACTATAAAGTTGGGTCAGTCACGTATGTATTGAGACTGACAGTGAACAGGGAGAACTAATGAGTTGATCCAAAAGATGTTCAAAAACCACAGTTAAATTAGTTTAGAAGAGTTCATAATTCTCGTTTTTATCATGGATTTTATTTTCCTCTGTCAAAGATGTAATAGTACTGAATGGACTTTAACTGATATAAAGCTCCATAATACTTTTATTCTTCATATCTCATTAATTACTTAATATTATAATGAAGGCCAATCCATAAATGGAAATACAAAAACAGGCTACAGTGATGGACTATAAACCTTGCCTTTTGCTGAGATAAATTTGAAGACAGTGCATATTTAAGATGCTTTGCTAGTTAAGGTCCAGGGAAAAGAAAATTTTGCAAAATCAAATGTAGTGCTTCTACATGGATGAGGTAATGATAAGTTTGTAAAGCATCACACAGTCTTTTTCTCTCAGATCAACAATTTTTCTGGCATATCTTCCAATTGGGTGCCATATTATCTTTTTCTGAGAGACATGTACATGAATATATGAGAAGAAAGAAAAATAAAGTACAAATGTGTCCTGTGTTTTTACTACAAAGTTGTATTGTTTCCATACTGGAACCCCTGTGGAACTGTAATTCCCGAACCTCATTGGGTATCAGGACAGTCTTAGTAATGGTCAGAATGCAAGTTTGGGGGTGCCATCTTTTCCTACTGAATCAGAACACCAGTGCTGGGTTGCCCATGAATCTGTATTTTTAATACTCTCCATTGTGATTCTCATGCACAGCTAGATTTGAAAAACACTGTGATAAGATATGCATACCAAATATTAAGTGTGTGTACATATTTGACCCTGAAAATATTTGTAAATATTTTAAAAGTTTCTTTTGGGTTGTTATAAAGTGTATAAAAGAATGATTTTACGGTAAGTACCTTCCCAACCCAACATCAACATCACAGTTAAATGCTACAAAGTGTTACACCCCTAGCATAATGCCTCTCTGTAGCTAGTTGTGTTGGTTTAGCTCCTGGGTGGTAGTCAGCGAGAGCTTCCAAATGCAAATTTGATCAATACTTCAACACTGTACTGAAATGGCGAGCATTAACTTCCAGGGGTGAAGAGCATGTGACATCAACTTAGCAGTAGCCCTAAGAGCGCCTTTCAGAGTCTTTCACATATCTACATATAGGTAATCACCATTGAGTACACTCTTAAAGTTTTCCTAGGTACTCTTTTAAGTATTTGCAAAATTATTTAATATCATCTTCCCAAAAGAACCATGAGGTATGTGTTAATTAATCCACTTTACAGTCTAGGAAACTGAGGATTGCAAAGGGACATCCAACTCTATTAACTATATTTTAAAAACAGCAAGATAATAAAGCCACCACACAAATGTAGTCACTTGACAGGTAACAATGATAACAAAATGTTGTCTTCATAAATATAGATAAAATGACTAAGAGCAAAATATGTCGGAGCCACCTTCCTGACTACCAGAGTGCAAGGGACCCTTCCCCCACACTCCCTCCCATGCCTCTAACATGCTTGGTTCAATGAGGGGAGCCTGCTAAGTTTGGGACTACATCAATCAGGAACTGTAGGGCCAGTGGGCATTAGAGACCTTCTATTAGGTTTTCTTATGAGTCACTAGTGAAGCATAGTAGTTTCCTGCCTCTGGCACTCTGTAGAAAAAACCAGAAACAACAGGCAATTTGCCCCTGTCACATAGATTAATCAAGAAAGGCATAACCTTTGTATCTTTGGCTGGTCTCTGATAAGGGGAAAAGGGCACTGTGATAGATACCAGCAGGAATCACTTCAATCATCTTTAACAGTCCTGGGACATAAGGCAAGGGGCTTAAAACTTTCATTTAAAACATGTTTTGTTGTTTTTTTTTTCTATTGAAGTTTCTGTAATTATTGCCTGTGCTCCTTCTATCATGCCCTATTGTGAACAACTTCAAAGAAAAGAAGCAAGTTCTTTAGATCAAAGAAAAAAATTGACTGGGGGAAAAATGGATTGTCTTTCTACTAAACACACACACATATTCTGTTGTTATGGCAACATAAGATCTAAGAATGACACATCAAGTAATATGGTACCAAAGCACATTACTATCATCAAATGTCACAGTAAATGTGCTTCAGCTTCTGAATAGGACATACCAGGTTTTTTCCTGTTCCTTTCAGTTCTTTTACTTGAGGCCAAAGCAACTTACTCTAATGGGAACCAAATATCATCCATCACCCTTCTTAGTGGATGTTTCTTGCACGAAGAGATCCACTAACTCCACCAAAGAGATATGCAGTGGAATGAAAACTGAGCTCGTTCCTAAGGGGACAACAGCTTATCCTTTAAAACCCATACCTATATGGCAGTATGTCCAACTGAGGAATTCATTTGTATATATATTATTTGTGTTGGTGTGTATAACTGTTATATACAGCTAAATTATACAGCTAAATAGGTGTAGACAAAGTAAATCATACTTACGTGATAAAGCAGCAGATAGAATTTTACCATTTTTTGGATGCTGCTACATATTTATATAGGAGCTTCATTCTTTATATTTTCTCTAATATGCTTACATATATTAGTGTTTCATTCTTGACTTTGACTTGCAACTATATTGTGTGACTTTGCCGATGGAAAAAGCAAAAAAAAAAAAAAAAAGGAAAGGGTAGGTTATAAGTCAACAGCAGTTTTCTGTCAAAGAATATCGAGACATCATGAGTGAAAGGTCAGACATCTAGGAGATCTTAGAGATGATGGGAAAAGAGCACACAACTGAAAGAAGCATGTGAAGTACCAAGCTCTAAACTGTGAGACTGAAATTGGCTTCGGGGACTGTTTCCTCTTTCATGTGGGAGCAGGAGTGGAATAAAAAGGAAGGGCTCTGGTAGAGTGGAACCCAAGGCTTCAGAGATCGGTCTTTGGGTGTGTGTCATCCTTATGCCCCATTGCCCTTCTGTCTCTATTTTACCTTCATTCTGCACTTGGTGGAGAGGGGTTTAAACCAAGAATCTATCCCCAAGAAATGTAAATATAGGTTTCTGAATCATGCCAGTCCATTTCCAAAGAGTCTTCTACGGTTATTCTTAGGAGCTCATTTAAATAGGAATAAAAAAAATCCATAAAATAGCTATTCAGTTAGTGTCAGCTAATTCCACTGCTCTGGTCCCTATTTATTTGAAAAATGTGCCATCACACCATATATTTGTGATAGGACTGAATTAAGGGTGATAATACTGAACATACTAATTTAAAATATATGCTAGAGCTCTTAGCTTAGTCAAACACATTTAATGTTTCTCTTCTCAATATTATTCTCACCAACTAACCATTTCAAGAAATAATTTAACACAGTGGCGAGCTCTACACTGATAAAGGAGGTCTCTCGTCCCTAAACCATTTGCTATCAGTTTACTTAGAGTATCTTAAAATGCCAAAGAAAATGAAATTCCAACCCAGTAATTTAGCCATTGTGCTAAATGTATTTTCTGATGAGATTGCAGCATATTACTGAAGACCAAATTAAAAAGTCGGTGAAAATGGATTGGAAAATAGAAAGATCGCATAAGGAGGACAAAGATAATAGCACAGTGAACATGGACTTCTGTGCATGTTGAAACAATACTCTGTGTTATTTTTATTTAGAAGTCCAGGTTGCTCTGCGGCACAAAGCATGCGGGACCTGTTCATAGAAAGCGGACAGGGGGCATGAAACCATCTGGAGAACACCTATAAGCACCTCTCCAAATGGCGTTTGCTTATCACTGATAAAAATGAAACATTGATTCAGGAGAGGTCCCGGGCACCCAGCTGGAGAGAATGTTGATTTCCAAGGTACATATAGGGGACTTGAGCATACCAGATGCTGAAATCCCCATCAACTTTTGAAAGGTTTCCTCTTGCATAGGAAGACAAAGGAGGGAAAGGCAGCACCCTTCTCATTTTTCATTTATAGGTAGGACTGGCACAGGTGTGCCGCTGTTTCCTGTGGCTGTTACTGTTTAGCAATCATGAAGAACCTTAGATTTCAAAATACCCTCCCGCATTAATCATCAGTTCCTCACACTATGAGATGGGGTCTACAAAAAGTTCCCCTAACGGAGCTAGAAAGACAGCACTGCACACACACACACACACACACACACACACACACACACACACACACACAGAAGATTGATTTTTGTCATTCCTTACATTCATTTATTGGTCATTCTACATGTTGAGTAAATAACTATAAGGAGAATCAACGCTAATATGTACTTAATATGTAAATGTAATTATAAAAGAGGGATGATCGTTTTAGTGGTTTATATCCTTGAGTTTTTTGGCCACATGAGGACATATTACCTCCAGCAGGAAAAAGAATCATAAGAACATTGATTTGCTTCCATAATTATTGCTTAGAAATATCAACCCATGTTCGCCTCCTGTCTTTTGCAGTCGTTCGCTTTTGCAGTCATTCACTTTTGTGTTTTTTTCTCATTTCACTTTCCTTCTCTCCTAAAACAGCTTGTCCTCTCTGGACCTGCTTGCTCTTTCTCCCTCTCTTGTGCTTCCTCCCTTGTGTATTTGTCTCCCATTCCTGAACCCTGATTTTCTGCTAACTCCATTCTACTTTCTGTGCCACTCAGTTACTCTCCCTCTTGATTATCGCTTCTCTTTTGTCCTAATATTTATCCGTCTCTTCTCATTCAGCTTTTTGTCCTCTGGTCTTTTTCTCCCTCTATGACAAATGTAGGTTCCTCATATAATGGATGTTTTTCGCTTTTCTCATAATTTAAGATTTCCTTTCTCCTTCTTTCCATGATTATTCATCTCCTTTATGTTTCGCAGCTAGTTATTTTTGTTTTTACTCCCTCTTCCTCTGCATTTTGTCCCCACCTTCTTTGTTCTCTATTCTTATGAGGAAATACTCGACTTATATCTTGTTTTTGTCTGTGTTTTATAAGAATTTTTCTCATTCATTAGTTCTGCCCTCTGAATCGTCTCCTTCATAGATATTGGAAGCAATGTTGCTAATCTCTCAGTCCTTACACAGGACATTTTCTATGTTTTTAAAAATTTATTTAAGGTATCTCTACACCCAATGTGGGTGTAGAGCTTACAACCCTGAGATCAAGACTTACATGTTCTTTTGAATGAGCCAGCCAGGAGCCCTGGGACATTTTCTTTCACAAAGTAGCCTAGGCATGATTTTTCCTGGATATATCATTAGAAACATTATTGCCCTACATTTCATACTCCAGCTTACATTTGAATAACTTAATAATCCTGTATTTTCTTACCTCTATTTAGAGGTTGATTAAATTCTATCACAATTTCTTCTTTACTACACTGCCTTTAAGTACTCATTGGCTAAATAATATAACATAATTTGGAAATTAACTTGGTAATACAATAAACACAGAAATACTTTTGTGTGTTTGAATAATCTACCTTTACCTTTATCTTTTGTTGATTATATTTTCATCACATAATGCAGTGTCTCTGTTGAAGGTTACCTGTGCTGTTCATTAACTGATACTTTTTTGAAATTATAAACCAATTTAGGGCTAATTAAATATACTATTTCATTCTATCATTTATAAACAACCATCACACAGTTTTTGAGGGCTGAACTCTGTAAACGTCCTGGAGAAAAACATTGAACAAAAAGAGAGATTCTCATGTTATGTGTTAGATAAATTAATAATGAAAGAATGAACCACATAAAGACATGACTTTTAACATGATAACTGGTTTGGGGTATATGGAGCACCAAAAACATGTAAAGATTGATTCAATTTAATCAACTTCAGGGAAGGCTTCCCTGATCAAATGGAAATTAAGAGGTTTTAGGAAGAGTGGGTGATACTAATTGAGGAAATGTCTCATGCATTTTTGTTTGTTTTTTTGTTTTTATTTTATTTTATTTTATTTTATTTTAATCACCATACCTTACATCATTAGTTTTTTATGTAGTGTTCCATGATTCATTGTTTGCGTATAACACCCAGTGCTCCATGCAGAATGTACCCTCTTTAATACCCATCACCAGGCTAACCCATCCCCCCACCCCCCTCCCCTCTAGAACCCTCAGTTTGTTTCTCAGAGTCCATAGTCTCTCATGGTTTATCTCCCCCTCCGATTTCACCCCCTTCATTTTTCCCTTCCTACTATTGTTTTTTTTTTTTTAACATATAATGTATTATTTGTTTCGGAGGTACAGGTCTGTGATTTTTAAAAATATGGACCCAGCATATTTTTAAGTTAGCTTAAATTAGGTTTTAAAAATTATTTTATCACTACCAAGAACTGGGTCCTTTTACTAACATTTTTCATATGTATAAATAAACTTATTTTCAAGTAATTTTCACTTGATTATCACAGAATTTTTCTTAGATAATTATACTACTTTTATTTTTATTATATCACAATGATGATATGCATTCTATTTTAGTTTTCTATTTCTGCATAACAAATTACCATAAAATAGTGGCCTAAATGGGCAACATTCTCCCTCTCACAGTTGCAGTAGGTCAGGAGTCCTACTGATTAAGCCCACCAGGATAATCCCCCTTCTTATTAGATTAGTAATCTAATCGTTGAATTGATACCCAATATATTCACAGGCACTGCCTGCACTCAAAGAGAGGACATTGTCCAAGGTGTGTACATCAGGGGGCAGGAAATGTGGAAGCCATTTTAGAATTCTCTTCTCACAGATCCTTAACTCATTCAAGTTTTTAATGGGAGAGCCACAATGAGTAGAATGTGAGTTCTTGGCTTAAAATCAGTATCCTTCATAATGTGGGGAAATATTCAGTTATATCCATCTTTTTTATAAAGTATCCTGTTAAACAAAAATATATTTGCATTTTATTAAATGCATTTTGGCATCTTTTGAGATGACAACAGTTTTTCCTTTTTTGCCTCTGAATGTTTTGTATTACAGATTTAAGAAAACTAATTACTGGGTCACTTGGCGGGTTCAGTAGGTAGAGCATATATGACTCTTGATCTCAGGATTGTGAGTTCAAGCCCCACATTGGGTGTTGAGCCTACTTAAGGAAAAAAAAGTAATTATTATATGATGCTCTATTAGTTTGATAATTATTTTAACTGTATTTGATAAGGTTTTTGCTGTAGTTTTTAGGAATTTGAATTAACACATATAAATATAACCCTATAATTTCTTGGTTTTGTTATATTTTATGCTCTTGGTTACTCTTAAATGATAAAACTGAGAAACCTTCCATTTTTCTCATATTTATAAACAGATTATATACTATTTTTATATCTATACATGGTCTCCTCTTCAAGTTTCAAGTATCTTCTTTATCTTTTGTTATATCTTTTCTTATTTTTAATTTTGGAAGTGTCTTGACATGTGCATCAGTTACCTAGTATCATTTAATGCTCTATAACAAACCAAAAATATCAGGGGCACACAACAATAAGCATTTGTTTAGCCCATGAGGCGGCAACTTTTAGCTGATCTGGGTTTGGCCTAGGTGATCCCATGTGGACTTGGTCATGTGCCTGTGTTTAGCTGTGGGTCACTGAGGCAGGTTTTCTGACTGTGGTTGGGTTTGTACACATGTCTAGAGATTGGTTGGCTGTTGGCTGACCTAGTACAGCTGGGACAATTGGGGCAATTAAGCTCTATTCCATATATCACTTTTTTGTAATAGGCTAGAGCAAGTGTGTGTTCACGACCATGGCAGATGGTAAGAGCAAGAAGCTGAAATCGTGCAAGCACATCAAGCCTCCGCATGCATTACACTAACTCCCATCGGCCAAAGGACACACATGGTCATATCCAAATAGAGTGGTAAGCCCTGATAGTTTACATGGCAAAGGGCTCAGATATGAGCAGGGTTAAAATTCGACATCATTAATGCAATTCATCTTCCACAGCAGACAAATTTAATGATAACAATAGAAGCTCAACTTCAGACATGCCTAGTAAGAGCCAAACTGATTACTCATTTTAATTTAGTCACTTAAGGTTTACAAGCCTATCTATTCCTATTAGAATTGGAAGTAAACTCAAATAAAAGGAATTATTCTTGGGCTTTCATTCCCTTACTCAAAATCCTCACTGGTTCCTCATCTCCCTCAGGATAAAAGCGAAAGTTCCTTTAATGGCCTCCAAGGTTTTTACACTCTTCCTCTGTCATTGAGCTTACCTTCTCCTTCTCATCCCTACCCACACTCTTCATTTGTCAAACTAGTCTTCTTTTAATTACTCAAAAATGCAAAATATGAACAGTTGATTCTTGAACAATGTGGGAACTTGGGTTGCCAACACCTCATGTGGTCAAAAATCCACGTATAACTCTTGTCTCCCCAACAACTAAGAGCCTACTGAAGACTGGAAACCTTACCAATATTAATTTATACACATTTTGTATATGTATTATATACTGTATTCTTACAATTAAATAAGCTAAAGAAAAGAAAATGTTAGTAAGAGAAAATACATTTAAAGTTCTGTAATGTATTTATTGGAAAAAAATCCACTTATAAGTGGACCCATGTAGTTTAAATCTATATTGTTCAAGGATCAACTGTAGCACCTCATGGCTTTTGCATTTGTCATTGGCTCTTTTGAGAGCACCCTTTCCTCACCATCAAAAAATTCAAGTTCTATTCAAAATGCCTTTTCAGGAACAGTTTCTATCACTACTTTTCCTGCTTTATTTTTCTCCATGACTTTTATAACAATCTAATATGCTGTATGTTTTACTGATTTTTTTTTTCATAGTGTATCTGCCATGACTACCTTATAATCTCCATTAGGAATGAGATGGAAGGAAGGAAGGAAGGAAGGAAGGAAAGAAAAGGGGGGAGGGAGGGAGGGGGAAGGGAGGAAGGGCTTTCTCCCTATTTTGCTTACCACAGTATACCTAAAACATAGAAGAATGCAGAGACACAGGTACTCACTATCTATATTTTTGAATGAATACATGTGTCTATAATAACATAAATCAATCTGCATTCTTTTAGCTTGGTTCAAGGTTTTATAAAACCTACATACTTTCTTTATGCAAAATAAGTGACCCTGCCTTAAATCCTGGATATAATTATCAAACAAAGACAAGTTTAAGCAATTTGAGAAGCAAAATAAAATGTTTTGCAAATAAAAGACTCATGTAAACATCATCATATTTCCCTGGGCATGGGGTCCTTTACCAAATACAGTTTGTGCTGTATTTTAATCAACTGCCTAACTAACTCTGCAGATGCCAGGTTCCTATTCCACAAATTTTCGGAATTAAAATTACTAAATTGGTATTATGACCCTCAATTATATTAAATCAAGAAGGCATTAAGGCCTTCAAGCAACAGCAATTGAATTATGTTTCAGGCACTTTGCTGGCGGTGGGGAAAAAAAAAAAAAAGGAACAAAACATGTTTTCTACCCTCAGGTCCAGATCATATTACAGGATTTTTAAAGTAGCTTTATCATATATAAAAAAGAAACTTATAAGAGCTCATTAAGATTATTATTATTAAGATATTATTTATTGAATCACATTTTTCATCTTCCATATTAATTAAAGCTTTTGGTTACTCTCATCCACTATGTCTGTTTCATTATCTTAAGGAATTCTGCTCTTCCCCCCCCATTTATATTCATTCTTTTTCTTCTTGTTCTTTGTTCATTGTCATCGTTCTCAGGTGTCATGTAAGTCTCAGGGTTGGTTTGAACACAATTTTAGTGCTCTATTACCTTTTCTTCCAGAGTGTCTCAAATTCTTCAACATTATGCACCCTCCTTTTACACTTTTTAAGCCTTTACATTATGACTTCTAGTCACACTTGCTTATCTCTGTTTCCTCCCAGATGGCTACTAAAATGATACTGAGGATACAAAATGGTATAAACCCACAAGGACAAAGATTATGGGAAAAAGTGGCAGATACACTGGAAAGCAAAGGGTGGAGTGATAATTCAGCTGGGTGGAAGACCTAAATCCTCAGATGCATATACAGGAGAATACTGAAAATGAAGCCATTTGTTCATGACAAGGGACTTTTAAAAGGTTTGGGGCTTGGAGATATCAATTCCTCGGGTAGTGAGAGGAGTGAGTACAAGGCTTTTTAAAAACAGGGTGAATATCTGCAGTTCTATGTCTGCTCACTCCATATCCCCACCTCACTAGATGAGTGCCCTCAGGCAGAAGATCAAAAGTTTACACTTAGGAAGAATTTAATAGGATGGAACTAGCAATGATCGACTTAAGCGTGTGGGGAAACAGACAGATTATGGAGATTTCATTGAAGGCCTTGCACTCCTGGTCCTCTTTGTTCTTAGAATAGCTGAAACTGGATAACCACAGGCAAAAATACCACTACATACAAGCCTCTGGGTGACCCTTGTTAAATAGGTGCCCCCTCCTCCCTGCCCCATCAGTTACTAGACAGCGAAACTCATCGATCAGCAATTCTGAATGTGCTCGCAGAGCTGATAACGACTCTTCTGTATGAACAGATACCAAGTATAGTGGATGGTATTATTGCCAAAATACTCACTGGCCCTCCCCATGAGACATATTCCTTAGAAGGATAGCTGTTTTATCCCATTGACATAAACCTTGTTCATGTGATTTGCTTTGGCTGATGAAATGTGAACAAAAGGGATGGGTGCTTCCTCTGATCTGAAGTTGTATGCTATCATCTGGTTTCATTATTTGTATTTACCTTCTGCAGTCACACCAACAATACATAGGGAAGTGATGGTTGCCTGGGTGGCTCACTCCGTTGAGCATCTGCCTTCAGCTCAGGTCATGTTCCCAGAGTCCTTGGATCAAGCCCTGCATCGGGCTCTCTGCTAAGTGGGGAGTCTGCTTCTCCCTCTCCCTTTGCCTGTCATTCCCCATGCTTGAGTTCTCTCTCTTCCTCTCTTTCTCTGTCAAATAAATAAATCTTAAAAATACAGAGGGAAGTGATAGAGGAGAAAGGTAGTGTGAGAAAATTTTGATAAGAGAAGTGCATGAAATACTATATTGAAAATGCCTCTCAAGTATCCATTGCCCAGGACAATGGATGAAAGTAGACTCACACAAAGACATATCATGACATTTCAGAACACCATCAATTAAGAGATAATCCTGTAAGATTCTGGATTAAAACAAATCATGACCACCATCACCACAAGCCACTTAATAGATAGCATTGGGAAGCAGGATGGAAATAGACTTCTCTATAGCAATACTGAAAGCAAGAAGACCATGGTGAAATGCCCTCAAAGTCCTTAAGGAAACTCTGCTTTAAAATTCTGTACACAGCCAAAATGTCCATCAAGTACGATGGCAAAATACACACTTTTCAGGCCTGCAGGCAGTTAGAAAAGAGACCATTCATACACATTTTTTTAGAAAATTATTTAAGGATGTCCTGCAAAAGGAGGCTTTCACCCAAACCAGGTGATTCACTAAGGAATCCATCTAAAGTAGGAGGAAGGTGAGTGAAAATCCAGATGCTAGATGAACAGCAGACTTAGAGAACCTCACACTGAGTTGAAACAGGTGGATGGAGGGCTCCAGGAGGCTTCCATGAAAATGGGAGCATTGAGTTTCTTTATTTTTAGAGAACATTTAGAGGGTGTTGCTGATAAAGCAGTTGGAGAAAAAAATAGCCATTCATTGAAATCTAGCATGGAAAAAACAAACATAAGTACATATTTAATATATTTATATGTAATATATATAAAGTTACTAAAAATTATCAGAAAAAATAAGAATCTATATACTATGTGGCTATTTGGCTTTATAGTATAAATGATATATATAGCTCATGATAATGAACACTGATTTTTTTAAAACTAAAACTCTCATATAACTACGTAGGAAAGGTAAAGATAGATAAATTCTGTCTATGGTTAATTAATTTATAATATATAAAATTTGTAAGTCAGAGTATAAATATTTTACTTAGATACTTAAATACTTAAAAAAATGGGCAAAGCAGTTAAAAAATGACTGTCTTTAGAGAGCAGAGTTAAGGAGTTGTAATAGAGATGGCTTCTTTTAAAAGCCTTCCAGTATTGTTTAATTTTTAAACCATGCACATTTATTATTTAATAAAAATATCCAATAAAAGACAAAATATCTTTTAAAACTGACAATATGAAAGATTAATGCTTCTTTAAAAACTTATATGCACACATTAAGTGCAAAATAGTTGACATTTATTTAACATGTGATATAGAAAGTCTGGATTTACTTTCATTAATAATAAACAATAAATGCTTCAAAATGCATACAACTTTCAAGCATTACTATTGTCAATGATCAGTGAATTCATTTATAATTGACCAAAAAATAGAGCAGTTGTTTTGATCACAGAAAAACCACGCTTACCTGAAACATGAGGGAATATGCCTAAGCTTTATTTAGACATGTAATTGAAGCTTTAATAAAGTGAGATGTACTGTACAAGATAAATACCAGGAAAAAAGGTGACACTATGGAAAAGCCAATATTTCAAAATGTATTTTGAGCTATCCAATGATGCAGTACACATTTTACCAGAAACTAACAATAATAAAAGCATACATGGTATATGACAAGCAGACATTGTACTCTCAGTGAAAGCAATTATTCAAGAAGTCCCTACTGACTGTTTGTAATAAGAACGCAGAGGAATTTATGATTGAGAAGAGACTAGTTGTGGAGTATGTTACTATTCTAGCAATGATGCATACTGAGGTTTAAAACCAGAAAGGAGCTATGCCGGATCTGAAAGTAATACCCAATCTGAAAACATAACTGGCTATATTCAGGTAATATGGACCTTAGGCTTGTGTTAAGAACTATTCAGAGCCCTGGCAGAGCCAGTCACAGACTGATTTCTCTTCACTGATGACATTTAGCTCCCATCACGTTCGTTCGTGACTCTTCTCACCACACAGTGAGCCTGCAGGACGGCATAGTAACTTAATATCAGCTCCTCGTTCCTTGGCATCTAACACAAAACAAATAACCAGTAACAAATCTGAGTGGCCAAGGGAACATTTCCCTGTTATGACAGTCCACGAAACTTAGGCTAGACAAAGTAGAACTTCCGAAAACTGAAAAACAAAACAAACAAAAAACCCAAAAACCCAAAACTAACTGCCTTTGTTAGAAATCTTAATTTGTAGGCTTTTAGGCAAATTCAGTCCAAACCAGTGATTTCTTTGTCCAACTTAGATTTGATTCACTCAGTCTCGGGGCACGGTTCTACCCTCTATGCACCTCTCCGCTTGTTTGTGGGTTTTCTTGCAAGCGTGAAGACCGGGGGTGGGGGATAGGAGGTGTAGCTGTTTCCCACGTTCCATCTGCTTCTGAGTCCTGTTCTGTGTAACTCCCGTTATCCTTCACTGTCATTCTCACAACAGGTATAGTGGCCAGTGCTGCTTTTGACAGATGTCACTTTCAGCTCCATAACACAAGAGACCTTGTGACCATGCAGCTAGTCCCTGCGTTCCCAGGAGGCGGTGCACACACTCACCTGCAGCTACTCTTTCCTACCAGACCTTCTGTTAAGGACAGGACAGGAGCTCAAGCCCCTGGTAAACTTCCTTTACCGAGCAGTACTCACAAGAATGGCAAGGTGAACTCTGTTCTCCCCTCAAAATTGTGATCCAACATTACAACTCAAGTTGCTGGGTAAAAATGCTGTTTGCTCAGCATGTGCTATATAATCTGCAAAAAGTGACTTAATTACCTTTTACAGCTGAGTGGTGTTTGCTGGTATAAATGGACTACCATTAGTTTAACCATTCATCTGTAGAATGATATCTGAGTTGTTTAGAGTTTTTGGCTATTAGAAATAGACTGTTATGAACATTCCAGTACAAGCTTAGCATGAACGTAAGTTTTCATTTCTGGTGGGATAAATTCCCAGAGGTGTAATTTCTGGATTATAGGGTAGTTTCAAGGATGGTTAAAATTATTCTTAATACGTGTTTCTGAACTACAGTAGTTCCTGGAGTGGCTATACAATTTTATATTTCCATACTCTCCCTGAATGAGAGATCCAGATTCTCTGCATCCTTTGCAACATTTGTTCTTGTGACTGTATTTTATTTTAGCCATGGGTGTGTAGTGATATTTCGTTGTGGATATAATTTATGTTTCCTTAATGGCTAATGATGTTAAAACCGTTTTCATATGTCATTCTATTGTGATTTATCTACAGTGTTTTTGAGTGTATCTCCTTGTATACTTCATTATTGTTATTTTGGTTGTCCTAGGTATTATAGATATATAGATGAGTATTATAGATATAACTTATCATCTGTATATCTGCTTTGGTGACCAGTTGTTCATAGCATTTCCTTTTCCTTTTGACATCTGCAAGATCCATAGAGATAATCTCTATTTTATTCCTGATATTGATAATTTGTGCCTTCTCTCTTTTTTCTTTGTCAGTCTTGTTATGTTTGTTCATTTTATTGCTGTTTTCAAAGAACCAGATTTTTATTATATTTTAAATTTTATGTTATCTTTTTATGAATGTATGATACATGTTTTTCTACATTTTTACTTTTAACATACCTATAACATTATACCTGAAATGAGATTCTTGAATTTGGGTCATGCTTATTTTTTTTTTTTTAAGATTTTATTTATTTATTTGACAGAGAGAGACACAGCGAGAGCGGGAACACAAGCAGGGGGAGTGGGAGAGGGAGAAGCAGGCTTCCCGCCGAGCAGGGAGCCCGATGCGGGGCTCGATCCCGGGACCCTGGGATTATGACCTGAGCCGAAGGCAGACGCTTAACCCACTGAGCCACCCAGGCGCCCGGGGTCATGCTTATTAGTCTACTCTCTTAAAGTCTCTCTTTTAAGTGATACATTTAGATCATTTACATTTAATTATTGGTATGCTAGAGTTTAACTCTCCCATTTTATTTTTTGTTTCCTGTTTGTTCTCTTTGATTTTTATCTCTCTTTTTTTCTTGTCTTCCTATGGGTTACGTGGATAGTTTTTAGAATTCTATTGCGATTTATCTACAGTGTTTTTGAGTGTATCTCCTTGTATACTTCATAATTGTTATTTTGGTTGTCCTAGGTATTATAGATATAACTTATCACAGTATATGGATGTCAATATTTTACCAGTTCCAGTAAAGTATGTAAATTTGCCTCCCTGTAAATTCCTTTTCCCCTTTATCTGTAATTGTTTTAAATATATCCACTATCCACATTTAGAACCACATCAGTGTTAAAATTTTTGCTTCAATGGACACTCATAATTTAGAAAAATCAGAGGGAGAAGTAAACTGTCTTGTCTTTACTCATTCTTTACTCTTTTGTTCTTTCATTATTGCCTTTTTATCATTTCTTTTCTATTTAAAAAACTTCCTTTGGCCACTCTGTTAAAGTAGACTGGCTGGTGACAAATTCCTTTTTTAAAATATCTTAATTTTACCTTTATTTTCACTGCATGTGGAATTCTGGGTTGGCAATTCTTTTTTTTTTTTTTTTTCAGCATTTGAAAAATATACCACTTCCTTGTGATGTCCATGACTTTTGAACAGAAGTATACTTTTGTTCAAATTGTCTTCCCCTGTGGTAAAGTATCATTTATCTCTTGAGGCCTCCAAGATTTCTTTTTGTCTTTAGTTTTCAGAAGTTTGACTATGATATACCTTTGCAGGAATTGCTCTCATTTTTTCTTGAATCTTTTAAATTTATGCCACTGGACAAATTTGGAAAGTTTTTAGCCGTTATTTCTGCAAGTAATTTCTCAGGCTTCTTTTTTATCTTCTTCTTTTTCCAGTCTCTGGCAACATATATATAACAACTCTTTTGTTATATTCCTGCTGGTCCCTGTGGGCCTGTTTATTTATTTATTTTTCCAGTCTATTTTTACTCTCTTGTCCAGATTGGATGATTTCTGTTGTTCTGTCTTTGGACTCTGATTATTTCCTTTGTGCGCTCCCTTCCATGGTTGGGGCCTTCTATTGACTTTGGTTTTTTCAGTTGTGTTGTTAATTCCAAAATTTTCATTTGGTTTTTCTTTGTTTTCTACTTCTTTGCTGAGGCATTTTAGTTTTCCATTGTTTTTCAACTGTTTTTTAACTGATCTTTGAAGTATTTTTATGACAGTGGCTTTAAAATCTCTCTCAGTTCTGAAATCTCTGTATTCTTGGTGTTGGCATTCATTTGTTGTCTTTTTTCTATTAACATTTTCAATGATGAGTAATTTTTTATTATTAAAATCCTCAGGATGCCTGCATGGTTCAGTTGGTTAAGTGTCTGCCTTTGGCTCAGATCATGATCCCAGTGTCCTGGGATCCAGTCCTGCATTGGGTTCCTTGCTCAATGAGGAGTCTGCTTCTTCTGCCTGCCACTCCCCCTGCTTGTGCTCTCTCTCTGACAAATAAATAAATAAAATCTTTAATAAATAAATAAATAAACAAAATAAAATAAAATGAAATCCTGATGAAGTTTATGAAATAATTCTTATGAATTATTACACTTCCCCTTTTTGGACCTTTGTCTAGAGAGAACAGACTTTTGTTGGGGTTTATTTTACTCTCATCCATGGGCATTTCTGGGTTGCCAGTTTCATGATACTGTTCCTTGGATTCCAAGCTTCGTAGCCAGTCTGTCTGCCTTCTTCTCTCCACCTTTCAGAACGTATTAGCTTGCTAGGACGGCCATAATAAAATACCACAGGCTGGCTTAAACAATAAAAATATATTTCCTCACAGTTCTGGAGATTGGAAGTCTAAGATCAAGGTGTTAGCAGGTTCGGCTCCTCTTGTGGCCTCTGCCTTCCTGCTGTGTCTTCACTTGGGCTTTTCTCTGTGTGTGTGCAGTGCATCCCTGGTGCCAGATTAGGGCCTTACCCTACCTTACAGTCTCATTTAATCTTAATTATGTCTTTAACGTTTCTGTCTCCACTTGTAGTCACACTGTGGGATTAGGGCTTCAGTATGAATTTTGGGGATGCGATTCAGCCCACAACACTCTGCCTTCTAACCCAAAATTTATGTTCTTCTCATGTGCAAAAAACATTTGCTCTCATCCTACCAGGCCCAAGTATTATCCCATTCCAGCATCAGTTCTAAGTCCAGAGTCTCAATCTAAATATCATCTAAATCAGTTATGGGTGAGACCTGAGGTATGATTCATAATGAGACCTGAGGTATGACTCTTCCTCTCTACCTGTGAACCTATGAAACCAGGCAGATTATGCTTCCATATTATAAGGGTGGAACAGGCATAGGATAGACGTTCCAATTCTAAAAGGTGCAATCAAAAGAAAATGGTCACAGATCCCGAGCAAGTCCAAAACCTAACCAGGCAAATTCTATTAGATTTGGAAGGTAGAAAATTAGTCCCCTTTGGCTCCATGTCCTTTCCCCTGAACTCCCCTTGGTACCCCTGCTGTCTGTATGTCCCATGATTGAATATAAATGGGTGCTCAGTAAAAATGTGTTGGATGGATGTTACCTACGTGTTCCTTGGAATATCTCACATCCTATCCAAGCAATGCCATGAAGAAGCTTGAAAATATAGTTTGTCATGGGTTGTGTGTTGCTCTTCTTCCAGGTGTTTGTCAAAGAGGGAAAGAAATGATTGCTTTTATTTCCCTCCTAAAGTTTGTTATTGTTGAAACATGGATCTATCACACTTAATAGAGGAGAAGCATGTGACATCTTTCTGAATGGTATTTCAATTTCAAAAATATCTTAATGATATTTTGCACTATGTTGTATTTAGGAAAAGAAAGGAAGCAAGCAAGCAAGGGGGGAAGGAAGGAAAGAAGGAAAGAAGGAAGGAAGAGAAAGTTAGAAATACAGGTAGAGAAGCTATAGCAGAGTCTGATGTCTCTTTTATGATATAAAGGAAAACCAGTGTGAACCAAACCATAATCTTGGTTCATGCTGCAGATAGCCTGAAAAAAGTTTTATAATCTTGCATGTCAACATTAGGACCTGTCCTGAAATCCTGGCTGAAAATCTGTTAATACTTCAAGAGTAAGGAAACAAATTTGTGATTTAAATCTTAGTCATTTTTCTTCAGCTAGTCAAAGACCACGTTTGGGATTGTGTTGTTTTCTTTCTTACGAGACAATTTACAAAGCTCAAATTTTCAGTATGGTGGAGCATTGCTAAATATTATATTTTAAGCATGAGAAATAATCCTGGGTTATAGACTTTATAATGTTTCTCAATGAAATAGTTTCTCAGTGAGCTCCAGTATAGAACACCTTCCAGCTTCCTGAAAAATCTGCCTGTATAATATCCCTTGTGATTGTCCCCTCTTCCATATAACGTCTTGTTGCCATGGCTCTGCTGGCAGACCTCTTTACTTCCAGTAGGAAGTTCTCTTCTGCAACCTAGTATCTGGTAAGTCTTATAAAAGGACATAGGTGGAGGTTTCTGCCATGACATTAGGAACTCAATTATACAAAATATTGACACCTTACCTGCCATCTTAGACATGACTAGCTTCTCATTTGTTTCAGAATTGATCAGTATTGATTCCAAAACACTATGGCCTCAGACCCTGGTGCCACTTCACTTAGTGAACATATTTTCATACCTCCTCTCTTAGACCCTGTCGGGGTGGTGAAATTTCCCCCCTACCCCCTTGATTCTTTCAGCTAGTGTAATTAAATTAACATAGCACAGATTCACAGTAGAAAAACCAATTTAATTATATACATGTGGGGGGCCCATAAGACTCTGAGACCTAAAGTGACCAAAGCAGACAGCTTTTGTACCCTTTAGACAAAGAAACAATAAATTAATGAAGAACTGCCGAAACAAAGAAACTTAGGCATGGGTACTAATTAGTGAAGAAATTAAGCAGAGTTTGTTTACATAGACTCCTTGGCCCTGAATTCCCTATCTCTGGCAATCAGGATGTCTCCCTACCTTCAGGTGCAGGGAGGGTACCTTTGCCTGGGAGATTTATTTCCTACTTTCAGGGCGACTGAGAGGAGGGTCAGAGTGTCCTTCTTATACCAGCTCTTTTTCAAGTAACTTTAATTCAAAATAATCAATATGCCAAAGTGGCGTATTCTGGGATGGCCTGTCCTGGACCCCATCAATGCACACTTCTGCCTGCAGCTGTAAGGATATCTGATTGTTAAATAGACTCAGAGCAATTGGCACTGATGAAGCTCTTTGATTTAACTGTATTGCCGTGGTTGGGTCAGCCTTTCCTATTATATCCCAAATAGGCGTTGTACAGTTTTAACCTTCATCTTTCATTTAAAGAGTAGGAATGGGGAAAATGTTGAAAATTCTGCTGAGTTTTTCACTTGCATAGTAACGCCACCTGTTTAGTTTTTCTGGCACTTTATTTCTTGAGTTGTCATTTTGGTTAAATCATCCCACTTTCAGTTCAATATTAAAATCCCAAGGAGTCCAGAAACTCACTTTCATCAATGTCATTGTTTTGTTTAGTCTTTATGGAAAATTGTAATTCTTGCGGCTGTGTCGATCCCTACTGTCTCTATTTTATTCATTTTTCTAGGCTCTTGAAAAGGACAAATGTGATTGTTCTGTGAAAACATTAAACATGATTTATACATGTGTACCTGTTACAATTATACCCCAGTAAAGCCATTAGATATTCTAGCCCTCCCTTAGTTCTATGATTCCTCTGTTCCCAGCCCAGTCTAGCTTTCAGCAAGGCAGACAGAGCCAGTGATACTTATGATAATAGCTGGGGTTCATCAGCATAAATCGCTTTTGGGGTACTCCTCAGTGTGCGTGATGCTATATTTGATGTTATGATTTGTAGCAAACAACAGAGGCACTCAACGATTTAGCAGCCAGTGCTTAGTTATTGCCGCAAGGGAGCTGAGGGGCTTTTAAATAAACTATGTATGATTTCCTCACATGAGATGCTATTTGAATGCTACACATGACAGGCAAGTGCATTTAAGGGAAGCCCAAGTGCATCGGTTGAGATTTCCAGAGCCAATCTAAGAACCAGTTCCTGAGAGTGGCCTGCTGAAGCAAAGATGGACTCAGAGAAGCCATTGAATAAATGAGGGTGTGGAGGAAGGCAGGGAGACAAAGAAAAAATGTATGACAAAGATTTGCAGGGATTTTGGTACTAGACATAGGATGAAATAAGGGGAAAGTAAGGAGCCTATAAGGGAGAATTCAAATATATGATACAGAGTGAGATATGCATGGCCAAAGCACACTGAGATATAGCCTTCACTCTCTGTAGTCCATATGAGAATTAGAACATAATTAAAACTGGACAATGAGAAAAAATTCCTGTAAGTGGCTATGAAGAATAATGATTCTATCAAGAAAAAAAGCATACAACACTTGTTTTAATGGCCTAGTATTTTATTTGCATATGCATGTGTGTTTTATACATGGTAGCTGCTCAATAAAAGCTTTAAATATATATCCGCTAAGGGTCCTAAAAATTGGAATATCCAAGTAAAAATGGAAATATTGGTTATTTTTGCTATTTCTTGTTACCTAAATTAGAATTTTGCATTTCCATTATCAAACTACCACACAAGTGTTAGAGATGTCTTACAATCTTAAGTATATTTAAATTTTCCCTGGCCATGGAGTCCTTTGACTCTGTCATTTTATTTGTTCTTAATATTTTCATTCAAGAGCTAATAGTAGACAGATATTCAGGTTTATTCATTTACTCAATATCTTCAGTTTTGATAAATTATCCCCCCACCCTGATACACACACACACACACACACTGGCTTCTTCTGTTTCTGAGTCATTTATCTCTTTTTATAAACATGTCCTCTTTTGCTCTAAAAAACATATTCTGTTGAGTATCCAATGAATGAGTAGGGTTTCAAATAATAAAGCCATTCAGTTTATGCGTCTACACTTTAGCACTCGACATTATACTCTGTTAAATATCTCTCTATCTCTATCTATCTGTCTATCTATCTGTCATATTTTTCCAGTAGAAAGTGAGTCATTTGGGTCACAGACCTATGTTATCCATAAACCTTAGCGCAGTACCTGATGTATAATAACTGCTCAATAAAAGGAATGACTGCATTTTAAAGTTTGTAGCTTTGTAAGTATCTTCATGTTTAAAATCAGCATTCTATCTCAATTTCTATTGTATGTAGGGTGCTATGCATCTATGGATTTGAGTTCCAGGAACATGTGACAAGTTTAAATTTGAAATACCCTCCTGAGTTTCGGTGTTGGGGGATTGAAGAGGAAGGGAGGAAGAGAGGTAATGGTTTTTATGATATTTATTTTTGTCCAGTGTGGGAAACTCATCTTTAGCCTGGACCCCAATGAAAAATAGTTTCCATCAGAGAGAGTTTTCAATTCTCCTGACTCCCCCACGCTTCATTAGATGACACTGAAGACATTCAGAGATCAGGATACAGAGTGCTCAGAGAAAAGATAGCAAGGCACAGAATTGGGATAAAAGAAGGAAGGGGGGGGGAGCCACTCCTTAAGTAATATGCAAAGCAGGCATCCAGCATTTTTCAGAGAAAATTGGAAGGAAAAATATTTCTATATATATGTATTGAGGATGTCTGAAAGTCAACTTTGAGCAACCATAGAAGCAAATACAATAAGACCTGTACCTATGAGGGAACATCCACAAACTAATGAATTATATAAACAGCACAAGGACATCCACAATAGGACAGAAACAGGTTAGAAAATGCTAGAAGATGAGCCCCATTTAACCAGAGAAGGGTTTCACCAATTTTTAGGTGGGAGTTACCCCGCTAAAAATAATTTTTATAAATGTATTTTCTTCTAACTGCATTTGCTGGCATATGGGAAGTCCTTGCTAAGACAATAATCCTTATTTCAGGATGTTGACTAATCATTATCATTATCATCCTATCTTTTTTGTTATCTTTATAAGGATCCACTTTACAAAACATCCTTAAGAACTTTTAGAGAGACACTATCTAAACGATCTTGGCCAGAATTCAGAGAACAGGGTAGACAAAACAGGGTAACCGCCTCACCCACGAAGGAAGTTGCTTCAATAAACTTATCACTAGATTGATGCTCAACATGCTTTATGCTCAGGACATCTCCCAGGGACTGCGTGAAGCCCTACAGTCCCACCTCTTTTCTTTCGTACCTCCTGGGAGGTATTGTGCCCTGCACATACTTTATTGGCCAATGAACTGCAGGATTAAAAAAAAAAAAAAAATACAATTCCTGCCAAGCTGCTGCAAACACAAGGCACTGCAGTTTAAGGGATCTCTTGAGGAAATACAAATCATTGCACTTAATGGCCTGACTATACAAACAGTCACCGAATGGTGTTTATTTCTGGATCCAAGGCCATAAAATTTGTCAGTAGCCTTCCGTGCAGGAATAGCTTGCTAGGACATTTTATTGTGCTCTCTAACTCCTTCAATTTCCAGGGCTTCGTAAGAAAATGAGCCCAGTATTTTGTTAATAGCAAAAAGCTGCCTGAGTCTGACATCTAACCAAGTCTTTATTTTCTACATTTACATTTTTAAGAAATAGCAAAGCTCTGCAGTATATTCATTTTATGATAATCAGACACAAAAGAGAGAAGGACAAAGTGGCAGAGGAAAAGAGAAGTGGAAGAGGAAAAAAATGTGTGGACCAAAGTTAGCAAGTATATGAAGATTTAGCAAATTGGCAAAGCCACTGGTATCACTCGATTGAGCATAAAACCATAGCACTTATCTGATTTGGCTCTCAATGAATATTTTTCTTTCTGAGATTTCAAAGGCAGTTTTATAGTGCAATATGTTTTTTAAATTCTAGAAATCAAGCATCCCAGGATATTTTTTCCTCTCTGAAATATTGTGATTAGAGTTGGATACACATGGATCAATTTATGCTTGGCTCCCAGAGAATATTATGAAGCTGCCACTGTGGCATATTAAAAACATGCTGTGGTGAATTGCTCAGATATTTAAACTTTTGTGATCAATCTTATGCATTCACTTGTATGACTCTAGCCAAGCTTACAATCAGTGGCCACAAAATTATATAACTGGACTGCCAAGAATCCTAAACTGCTGTCCCTATAGGGACAACTGATGCCTTTTAAAACCAATCAATAACATTATCATGACACTTTCATCACTAACATCTGATTACTGATCCCATCCCACTTGCTTTGTTTGTTTCTAAGTATATTACTGCTGACTACTTGTGTGACCTTAGTTCCTTATCTATAAAATAGGCATAAAAATAACTCCTTCCCAGGGATATTATGAAGATTAAATGAGCTAAAACAGAGACCTATATGTAATAGAGACTGAGTGAGTGTTCATTTTCTTTCCTTCTTGTCCTCCTATATAAATGTTCTTTTTCTTCTTGATTGCACTTTTATTGCTATTCTGAGTCCTTTTGTTTGAATAGAGAGACACGTGTGTGAACCGAACGCATTCAACTGGTAGTGAAACCTTGAGGAAACTAGAATCTAGTTATGACTTGTTAATGGATTTTGGCATCTTTCTGAGTGCATAAACCCACAGATACTTGTTTCAGGACATTGTTTAAGACCTGAACTGCAAAGTCAATTTTGTTTACTGCTCAAATAATTTGTTATATGATACTTATTAATAATATCATGGCATTTATGTTTATATGCAGACTTTTTATATGCAAATTCTTTCTATTGAACAATTGTTTCCTAATCGTATCTGGAAGAAACTCTGGCTTTATAAAACAGGGAAAGCCCAACAATAGGGTTCTTGAGAAAAAATATTGATGAGATTAATCACAGAATTGTGTTTGCAGAGCTGTGGGTGTCTTTAGCAAGGTTCTATGCCTGGAAACTAAACTATTTTGTTTTATAATTTTTCCTGATATATTTGAAAACACTCCAGTAAACAATCTACAAACCCAAACCGCAAACTTTTGTTTGCGGCATAAATTAATTTCTCTTACAACAATTCAATACTATTTAGTTATTACAAATTCATATACACTAAAAACCCCTACCTTCTATTTTCTACATCTTGTGCCATCCTGATGCCCATTTCAGTGGCTTCTAAGTGGCTTTAGATCCTAAAATCATATGAAAAAATCTGTATGTATAAATAAACGTTTTCTTTTCCTTAGGTTGAGGGTTCACGCTTTCAGTTAGATTCTAAAAGGCGTTCTGTAACTTTTTTCTACACCTATCACACAGTAAGGAACCTCAATCCAATTAGCATGTAATAGATGCCAGGAAGCCTGCTAGAAGCGTTCATGCTATTCTCTGGTTTCATCCTTATAACAGTCATGTGACACAGATGTTATTTTAATTTGCACAGCTTTTGAATGGTCTCTCTGAACTCCGAGTTTCTTTCAGCCATATTTGATACATTGGGCCTCCGTTATCTGGATTGCCAATTGTAGGCATGTTGGGCATCTGTATGTCCCCACAGTGATAAAAATATAGCCACTAAGGAAAAATGGCAGTGCTTCAAAGATTGCAACTACTACAATAACAGGATTAGAATATCAATGATCCAAGGTCCCAAACTCAAATCTCCACAGTTCCAGCCCACAGTGTAATGAGCAGAATAGGCCAAGTATAGAAACACAAGGACATTGCCGGGCCTAAGGTGAATTATTGGGTGGGCATCTGCTATTCAGTTCTAGCCAATGGTTTCCATAAAGGAATACAGAATCATTGTTTCTAGACCTTCAGATCCTAATTTCTTTTTTAAAAGCACCACATGGGCCACATAAAACCACCCTGTGCCCAGGATCTTGCCCTTGTGCTTCTATTTCTTGGTTCGGTGCCAGATGATTCCATCTTATGTAAGTTATATCCTATGTAGAGGGATGACTGTCATCATACTTTTTTAAAGCATATAATTAAAAACTAGTAAACAACAACAACAACAAAACCCTAGTTAATTATTAAAGCAGTCAGTTGTCTGAGCTCCCGCCTACTATTTGGCAGGCAGACTGGTCTGATATAGGATTTGTTTCATTTACAAAGTAAAAATGTCTGGTTAATTATAAATCATTGAAGGCTTTAGAAAGAGAGAAATAGGATTCACTTTGCATTTTAAGAAAATAATCTTTGCATTGTGAAAGTAGTATGGAAGAAGTAGTATGTTAGGATCCCTTTTGGGTTGGAGAGGACATAGCAATGCCAGTGGGAAGGGAGCAAAGCAGGCTGACTTGATAGATATTAAGACAGTGCAATCAGGATGTGGCAAGCTAACGGATGTGGGAATTGAGAGAGAAGTGAGGAATCATGGGATATAGACGCTGCGACCAGGTTATCTGTATTCAAATCCCAGCTCTGTTACCAAAGGGCTCTATAAACATTAAAAATAAGACAACAGATCAAAAAGGGAGTCACTTATGGGAAACCCCGCATTACCAAACCAAGTCTTAAATTTATTATACTTTTGGCCTCTCCCAGAAATGGGATCTTAAACCAGTCAATCAGGGGACTAACTGACCAACGCTAGTAAGATAATTTGCCTGATAGACCCCTGCCATCCAGCGAGAGAAAGTGATCCTGCCACAACCAATCCACTTGTGCTAATATAACTTCCTTGTCCCACTCCTTTCTGCCCGTAAATTCTTTGATTTTGTACAGCAATTTGGTGCTCCTCTCATCTACTGCTAGACGAGATGCTCCCCAAATCATGAGTCATTGAATAAAGCCAGTAAGATCTTTAAAATTAACTTAGTTGAATTTTGTTTTTTAACACCTTAGGTATTTAACACCTCCAAGCTTCCTCATCAGTTTAAGAGGATTAAATGACCTAATGTAGGGGCGCCTGGGTGGCTCATCCAGTGAAGCATCTGCCTTTGGCTCAGGTCATGATCCCAGGGTCCTGGGATCAAGTCCTAAATTGGGCTCCCCGCTCAGCAGGGGGGGTCTGCTTCTCCCTCTACCCCTCCCCCCTGCTCATGCACACACACTCTCTCTCTCTCTCTCTCTCTCTCAAATAAACAAATAAAATCTTTAAAAAAAGGGCCCAATGCAGAAAATATGCTGAGCAAATGAGGCTAGCACATTGTGAGCTTCCAAATTAACATACATTCTGAAGAGGGGGTTGCAGTAATAACTACCAGGTTCCTGACTCCAACGATGTGGTAGCTAGCAGTTCTCTTTAGTGAGAACCAATGTCTGTGCAATTCTCTTGACCTTTCCCTCAAGGCAACAAGATGGCTGCTGTAGTTTTTTCCATTTTATCCGTATTCAAGATGGGAAAAAAGAGACCTTTCGCCTCTTTTTTCAGGAAAGAGAATGTTTTCCTAGAAGCCTCTATGAGACTTCTACTTACATTTCGTTTTGTTTTGTTTTGTTTTTGTTTTTACGACACTGAATCAGATGGCCTACACAGGTGGCTGAGATGGTGAAGATTCACTTAGGCATCTTTGCAACTCTGACCAAAATCAAGATTCTGTGAGTGAGGAAGACAGGGTTTGGGTCTGGGTAGAGAGCTTTTGCCACAGACAAAATGAACGGGCATCTCTATACAATAGTTTAAAAGGAATTTTGCTACTGGGAGGCTTAAGAGTGATCTCTGAGGTAATTCTTCAGGCATCAGATTCTATCATTTAATCTAGCTAATCTTCAAGAGCATCATTATGTAGTTAATTCAAAATTGTCATTGGGCAATAACATTTTATTAGCAAACAAATCAGCAAAATAATAAATGCAAAGTAACTGCATGTTAGACCTCTGCTGGCTAAATGTTATAAGATGTCTTACCATACATGTAAGCAGTTGTTAATGCAAGTCTCTATTCCAATTCCTCTCGCCTTTACCACCATGTCTCCCAATCCCAAGTAACATAAATACCTGTGGCTGGTCATTTATGTAATTTCTTTTTGGTTCATTTACTTGCAAATTAGAGGCATTAATGCATTATGATTCATTTTCTAAGCAGATTGCAATTGTAGCTACTTCACAATACTGTTTTCCTCCAGTATAATAGCCATGTGTTAGAATGTTTTTTTGTTAAGATGTCAGCCTGTTTTGTAATATGTGCTATTATCACTTATTATACTGTACCATATAATTTATGTATATAGAAGTAATTATTACAAATTTAATTTGTATTAACTCAGTAGATGGCTGTGCACAATAGCTAGGAACTAAGAGTCTTAACTTTTTATTGTATTTTTAAATAATAATTAATATTTATCATTTAACAAAAGTTACAAACACTGCACAAAATTCAATATAATCTATTTCTTGCCTCCTTCGGCATGATTCTGAGAGAAAATTAGAAGGGGGGGAGGAGAGAGAGAGGAGAACCTTTCTGTACAAATCCTTTTAGAAATGGATAGAAAATAGTTGAAGTCCAGCTGAGAACTTCTGACAGGAAAATAATTACTCGAGCTTATGTTTGACAAGCATCAATGTGGAGAATAAAGTGATATTAATGTGATTTTAAACAATGTATTTGGGCCATATTTTACTCTTGCATATTGTCTGGAAACATGCTATGTGGGAAGCAAGTACATTTCTGGTGACTGCTATCAATTTATATGTTGCAAACTTGATCACACAATAAAGGGGTTAGTTATCCAATGTAAGTGTTGCAGGCTTGCAGGGTTCTTGTCTCTTAGAGTGGAAGAATGAATCTTGTGGACACAAAAGGGCGATGTGAAAGCTTATTAAGTGCAAGTGAGAACAGAAGGAAAGTTCTCCAGAGTGAGAGGGGTCCCTTCGTGGTTATCAAATGATGCAGTTTTGGGAATGTTGGTGAGGAGCCAGAGCTGATGGCCAAGAAAGAATTCTTAAGATGTCTATGGTGCAAAAAGATGATTTTATTAAAGCACAGGGACAGGCACTGTGCAGAGAGAGCTCCATGGGGTCATGAGGAATGGCCCATTATATACTTTCAAGTTGGGAGGGGATAAGATAGTGTAAGTCTCTGAGGAATTTTGGAAGCATGGTTTCCAGGACCTTGAGGGGCTAGCTATTGTTAGGAAAAGGTCATTTATTACTGTCTAATAAAACCTTAGTCATGAGACTCTTTAGATGTATAGCAGTGGGTCATATGCTTGGGGGATGATTACCAACACGTATCTTGGGGTGTAGAGATAAAGGAGGTTTCCAAAGGAATTTTTATATGTTAGAGTAGACTTACAGGATCCTGGGGTTCGGGTTAAGATTGCCTTTTGCCCTAAGCAAAGTGTTAACATCCAGGCAGTTGAGTCCCTAGAGGAATGTCACTCTGCCTGTTTCAAGGACTTGTTGATGGCTGTAAATAGTAAGGAAATTTAATAATTTTTCTTCTGCCTTTGTTTCATAAGCAGTACATTATAATGCACTACTAATGCACTATAAAGTAGTACAGCATAATGACTGATGGAAGCCAACGCCCAAGAAAGAAATCTTGAGATGTCTTTGGTGCAAAAAGGTGATTTTATTAAAGCACAGGGGACAGGACCCGTGGGCAGAAAGAGCTGCTGCACCAGATTTCTGAGGGTTGGCTGGTTATATACTATGCGGTTGGGAGAGGTAAGGAAAAGGGAGGTTTCAAGAGAAATTTCATATGCTAAGGAGGACCTGCAAGATACCGGAGGCCTTGGCATTGTCAAGTTAAGGTTGTTTTTCCCCTCTAGCAAGGCATTAACATTAAGATAGTTGAGGGATTCCTGGAAGAATGTCACACAGGTCCCACCCAGGAGTGGGGGTGGGGGGAGGCTGCAGGGTGTCAGTTTATGCTTTGTCCTCAGCCAGCCTTCTCCCTCATCAATGACTTGATCAGTTTCTCCATTTTCAGTTAAGCAAGTGCCCATCCTCACATGTATGGGGAGAAGAAAATAACTTCCTTCTCCCACATACTTTAAGTCAATAGAGATCTTAAAAAAAAATAGAAGAGAGTAAAACCTAAGTGGGAGATCAACAGCCAAGGAGAAAGCAAAGAGAAACTGGAGGATAAGCTTACATTTTTCTTAGAGAACTAGAGAAATGCAAATAAATGCCATTAAAAAAAAATCTTTTCTTCCACATAGATGAGAAAAACTGGAAAGTGGAAAGTTTAAATTGTCTGCAAATATGTGAAGTGATGTGTGGGGAACAAAGGCAGAAGGAAATGTAGATAAAATTAAATGTCCTTATAACCTGCACCCCATTGACAAGTACTTGAGGAAAGCAGAGTATAACATTCCTCCAGGAAACTCCCAACCGTCTTACTGTTAATGCCTTGCTAGAAGAAAAAACAACCTTAGCTTGACAATAGCCAGGCTTCCAGTATCCTGGGAGTCTTCTTTAGCGTATGAAAATCCTTTTGGAAACTTCCTTTCTCTTTACAACTCCCCCAATTCCATAGTATATAATCAGTTGCCTCTCACAATCTTGGGATAGCCCAAGATTTTCTTTTGTCTTTAGCTGAAGATGGTATTGAAGGTGAAGGCGTGGGCCAGTTTGGGGAGTTCATTTCCCTCGGTACCTCCCATGTATACAGGAGGTAGATATATATTATACATCGTTAGTTTTTCTCCTGTTAATCTGTCTTATTACAGTGGAGGTCTCAGCCAAGAACCTAGAAGGTTAGAGGGAAAATTCCTTTTCTTCGCCTACAATGCATATAGTATGACCTTATATAAATGTTAAAAGTATTCCAAACAATAATAATCTACTGTTCATGAATATAGACATATGCAGTAAGAAAAAAAAAAAGATTATTTGGGAAAGGTGAACATCAGATTCAGTATAATCATTTGCTCTGGAGGAAGGGAGAGTAAGCAAATGAGGTAAGGGGGTTCACCTTCCTTTGAATGTTCATACTTAACCTTGGTGGTGGGTAAATGGATCCTTTAGTGTTATATTTTGATAATCTGAACTATTTCATATTGAAGAAAGACATGCATATTGAAAAACCAAACAGAAAACAAATAAAATGGAAAATGAATCAACTTGTAAAAAGAAAAAAAGCCACAGTATGAAATGGAAAACAATCTGAATAAAACTAGACAAAGATAAATGAGGACAGATGATAAAATATATCAGAGCCTATTTCAAAGTCTGCTCACAGAAACAACTCAAGTGTTATTAGAAATGTGGGCAACCAACAAAAAACAGTGACAGAATCAAAGGGCACTTTGCAGGAGAAAGCAGGTGGGAGAATGTAGGCAGAGAAAATCTGAAAGAGCAGGAACTCACTGGATTGTAATTCAAAGCTACCAAGTGAGCTGATCATTTACCTTGAGTTATTGTTTTGTTTGGGAGGATCTGAATATCCTTGCACTTTACAGTGGCTTTTGGCAATATCGTCTTCCCTTTTCCTGGAGTTGCAAGCAGATTATAATGTGCCCAGTTCATCTTGGATTGCGCAGTTCTCCAATTTTTGCCCCTAAAATCCCACTCTTCAGGAAATCTCTCAGTCCCAGACAAACTGGGATGGTCAGTCATGTTTGTAAGGTGGACTTGAATAGCATAGTATTGTTTACAGAAATCAAACTGCTATTCCTAGGATAACTTCATACTCTTTCCGGATATACAAATTCTGGCATCTTTCAGCAATTTCTAATATTACTATTTATGAATTCCCTTTAAATAACTTATGGGATGTCTGGAGAGACCTTAAGTCTACTCATTACATTCCTAAGGTTGTGGTAAGCATGCTTCTTAACATAGTTTCAGCCTTACTTTCCTGTGGGCATTTTGCCTTTAAATTGGCTTGCACCTTGCCATCTTCTAAATATGATGATGCTTTCTCCTTAGCTACAGAAATAACTGCCTGCCCGAGAAGTAAAGAGGTGGGGTTCAGGTACTGGCATTTAAAAGTAGCCCTAACTCTAATGTGCCAGGGATATGAATTGCAGGCTGAGAGAATAAAAGAACAGTGTTAATGGATGATGGTATCTTGAAGGTTTCTTTAGGTGCTTTATTCATGTTTATTAGGTGAAAATAGCTTTTTCCATACCAGAAATGCCTTTACACATTGGTTCGGGGATAACAGTTACTGTGCATGTGTGTATGTATAGGACCTCATTAGAATGAGAGTATCATAAATTATTTAAGTATTTAATCTCAGCATTTTATATTTGATTTCTAGAATTAGAATTTTGCAATGTTGGATTATATGAATGATTAACTGGCAATGTTATTTGATTACAAGCCTCTTGGACCCTTCTAAAGCAAAAGAAAGTTTTGATTAATGTCTATTTAATATCTCTTTTACCAGAATTACATCAAAGAGAGAAAATATATAAGAATTTATTATTTTCATTTAACAAAATCAATGACGTACAGAAATCTCATCCCGTATTCACTCTTGTATATTCTATGGTACCCAATAAAACTAGCTATGCTAAATGATTAATTCCTAAATTTAAAATGGAACGTCTGCTACAAAGCTAAACCATGGCCAGTAGACTGCATGGCATAAATCCTTCACAGGGTGCTATAACCTTTATCGTTTTTGAAATGTGCCCCCATCGAGGAGCCCTCAGGCAAATGTACAAGGGACCCATATGACATTTACATAGCCATTGTGTCAGATTAGACTTTGTGATCCTCCCACATCATTAGGCAAAGCCTGAAAAGAGCAGATGCATGACAGATTGCCCAATGCCTGATGCATAGCAAATAAGTAGAGAAACAACAGGGCTTTATTCACACTTGGGCCCCATGTCCAAAGGGTTCCTTGACAGAAGGCCATCCTCAAGTTCAAGCCCTTCAAACTAGAAGGTGCAGGACATGCATTCAGTACCAATTCTTTTCCATAGCATGTAATTATCCATTAGCCATCATGATCTTCCTCTTCTCCCAAGGGCTAAATAACAGGCAGCAAATATTTTGCAGCTGGCCTATTTCTGGGTAACTGAAAGAGCCCAGTGATGTTCATTTGATTACTGATTGATTTCCTTATAGTGAAAGAAATTATGTTGCCCTGGTCACCAGCAGCTGAATTTTATTCACTTATATTAAAAAAAATAGTTTTGATGTTGTCAGCATATTATCCTAAAAATCTCATGTATAAAAGAATAATACATAGCGGTGTAGAAGGAGGTAAGTTGGAAACGTTTTAGTTTCCTTTAGGTAGGAGGTGGTTGATGTTGTAGGAGAATTTGACTACTTTTTGTTGTTGAGATTTGGACTTTCCATCTATATTTAAAAATCATTCATGAATAGCAATGATTAGGAGATAAAGTGGCAAAGTCACAGGATACAGTGACCAGAACTCCAGGGAAAGAGTCACTTGGTCTGAGTTCTGGCCATAAATGCAGAGGTAAATAATTATTCACATTTGAGCAAGTCCCTTGACTTCCTATGTTTTATTTTCCATGCCTATAGGATGACTGTAATTCATCATCCAAACCAGGACATGTTTGAGAGTGAACAAGGGTCTAACAATAATTACACCAGGATGACAGGTCTGAACCTGGACTGTACCAGGTAAACCAGGGTTTGTGGTCACTTTGATTTGCAAAATGAAATCTGGCATTAAATGATCTCTGCTCTCTAGATTAAAAGGCTATGATTTCAGGTCAATCTTTATTTAATAATATAATGTCATGAAGGACAGAACCTAAAGGTCAAAAAGGGGTAAGTGAGGTGGTGAGTTAGTAACCAGAAGTCAAGAAAATGAGACTTCCTTTTGCACTCTTACACCATCCATCTGCTTTTCATGAGAGGAGAGAAGGTGGGTTTCTCATTAGCCTTTTGAAAAATATTGTGAATTATTTCAAAAGTAGTCTTATTCATGAGACCTTGTAAATTTATTGAAACTGTTGAATTTCCTGATAATCATTTTAATTCTCTATTTTCTCCTCATGTATCACTCTTTTAATACACTATCTTTGTAATAATTGTCCCCTCTCTCCTGCCCATGTGTGCACGTGAACACACCCCCCCCCCCCATACACACGTACAGATACTGTTGCACAAAAGATCCAGTAGTGGATAAAAAGATAAATAGCAAAGTACTTGTTATTTCCAAGATAGCATTTCCCAAGAGGGGAAAAATTCAGGAAACAGCAGAAAGACTTTTAAATATTTAATATAAATCAAGTAAATAAGAGGGAAGTAAATTCAAGGGCCTAGAATATTCATGTCCCAATTCTAGGTATTTCCATCTCCCAATAGAGGAGGCTGGCATTAGAACAGTCTTCCAAAAAGTACACTTCAAAGCTCTAAAGGAATTAAGTTGAGACAGAAAAAAAAATCTCATCTTGCTATTAACAATCAGTCTATCACAGCCTCTGACTCAGCAAAGGAACTGGTGAGCCCTTGCACACTGCCTTCTCCTTCCTGGGGAATCCTGAGGGGGCTGGACAAATGGAAAGCTCAGCTACTCGCTGGGTTTGCCAATGCTGTTGCTGAATAAACTGGTGCAAGAGAAGCCAATAACTTCAGAGAGGAAGGTTTTGGAAAAGAGAAGGGGGAAAATTTATTTCCAATGTGGGGTGGCAGAGGGTGGGTAGATGCCAGGCTCAAGCCATAAAAAACAAATTCTCCACCACAAGATGGACACCTGGAGTTTTATAGGAGAGAGAGATTCAGGGGGGTATGTGCAATAGAGCAGGCAGGGAATGGGAGATCATGGGTGGGGGTTTGGTAGGTGTTCAGCCCACGATCATGGGCAGGGAAGGGGATGGAATGGGGTCTCCTAGGCATTCTCTCGCTATCTGGGTTTTTCTGGATGGGTGATTGGAATGTTCTGGTTGCTGTAAAACATCTTCGTCAATGCTCAAGAAAGTGCAATAACAAATAAGAACAATGAGTTTCAGTTAGATCAGGAGTTAGGTAGTCTTGTCTATTTCTTAACTTTTGGGGTCTATAGTTGAGCAAGAGGGCTCCCTGACACTGCCTCAAGACTTACTGGCAACGTAAGTAACCTTGAAGAAAGCAACTTTCTAATAAGTAAATAAATTACAATTATTTTATATACTTGAATTGTGTTTTACAACTTACAGGGCACTTTCACACGTACTATTTTCCTTATAGGCACAACTATGTGAATACTTACCCTTTTTACATTTGAGAAAACTAAAGCTAGGTGAGGTTAAGTGACTTACCCAAGCATATGTAATAAATAAATGGCAATTCTATATTTGATCTGAAATCTTCTTATTCAGCTAAGAGTAGGATTACTGGAGACCTTGGGAAAAAATATATGTATTGCTCAAGAGGATAAGTGCAATCTTGTGTGAATTTAGGGTAACAGACAGGATGACTCCAGAAAGTTACTAAAGAAACTTAAAGTGTTATATTTTAAGATCACAAATTTTCCCCTAAGTCAAATAGTTTAATTCTGGATAGGAAGAATTGCAATTTCCCTAACAGATTCAAAAATGCCTAAGGCTTTATTTAGGTATGGAGAACTCAGCCCTTCCAAAATAGCAATTACTACAGCAAAAGATTACAAAAGACTCTACTCATGTGGAAGAATATACTTCCCTCTCTTCTCTGCTCTGGTGCAACCAAGCCTTCCTGACCATCTTGCTTTGTGCAATTATCTCAGCAGCATCTCTAATGAGGATTTGGTTTGCTGAGAAGACTCACTGAATTCCAACCACTATAAAAAAAGACAGACCTCTTCTAGGAGTGAACACATTTGCAAAGAGGGGCAGGTAATATGAACTAGAACCAGAAAATCATTAACACATCATCTACATTTGGCAGATACTCACCACAGTTATGATTTTTCTTTTAAAACAGTATGGTGAAACCCTAACTAAGAAAAAATGTTTGGATTACATTTTTTTTTAATTCCTTTACAAAATAACTTTATGCCTCAGTTCTTAGAAATACTCCTAAAATGTGATTCATACAATTTTCTGAAATAGTAAGTAGAATGTCTAGAAAATAACTACATTTTTTCCTGGATCCCTACAGATCTTACTGTGCCTCTGGGTCATCTTTCAGAACTTTGTTTTCATTGTATAAGACCCTCGATGTAGACATTTTAAACAGTTGGCCTCAGTACAGAGTCTGGAAGTTTCTTTTAGCAAAGAGAGCCCAAATATTAGCCTGTCAACTGCTAACATTTCCCTTGCTTCTAAAAAATAAATTGAGTAATTCCATATTCCTAGTACTGGGATCTTATTGGGTCTTACTGTTATGAATAATCAAATTCCTGAGATTACTTCTCTTGAAGGGACTTCTAACAGAGATCATGAATCTGCTGTTGGATTTGATCACTCATTGCTTCCATATCTAAAATTTTTATCATTTCCTACACCAGAAACTTAGAGAACTGTTACCAGCTGGCCAAGATGACCTTAATGTATTCTCAGTTTGACCAAAAAGGCTTCTTCCAGACTCAAGACTCTGATCTCCATTTTCTTAGAGGATTTACTTTTGAGAGTTTGTAATGATGAATTCTTTCTCTGCCCCTTTGTTTTACAAACAAGAATGCCTTTCTCAAGGATCTGGGAAACTTCTAATTGAAATGTAATCATCAAGGAAGACAGAACCCATATTTCCCCATCTCTGGTTGTGCAGGAGGAAGGGAGGATCTTAACTTCAGTGGGCTCCTGGTTCCCAGTAGTATGTGGATCATGGTATGTGTGTGTGTGTATAACCCCAGGCAACAGTTCTGCTCATGGTGTTGCTACTTTAATTCTACCTACTAATAGTAATTTTTGATAAAAGTAGGCTCAGGCAATCTCCCCAAAAATGGTTTATAACTTATGCTAAACAGAATAACTAAAAAATACTTGGAACTCCCTGAACAAAATTCCTAAGGGAATCAGGTCTCTTTATCATCGATCTGCAAGGCTGCAATATACCCCAGGCACACATATCATAGCAGGAACTTCATTTCTATTCTGTAGTTGTTAAAGTAAATTAACAGCCAATTGGGTCATTCTCTTGTGCTTTATTTGCCAAATGGTGTAATGTAAGTTGAAAGTGGTAGATCTGTGGAGGAGAACGAAAAATTGAAAATAATTGTTTTTAACAGTGTAAATGGTCACTATTGTTACTTATTTCCTTACGTTAAAGAGAACTAGAAAAATATATTTTAAACCAGTGGTGGAGCAGTACAACGGGAACATAAAGAAACTAGTGTTGCCTCTTCTTCTAAAGAAGAGTCATTATACTCCATTCCTTCACTCTGCATCTGGCTCTACACTTCCTCTGAGAGTAATAAAAACAAAACAATATCTCCAACTAGACAAAAACAAATGCTGAGATTCCTTACCCTCATGCAACATACAGGTTACTAGAAATAAATATAACTTGTACAATATTCAACCCAAAGTGGGTAATGACCATTACCTGCCATTTTCAGGGCTGTTTAATAAGTTATATAGGAAGGTGCTTGGTATTTCAAGGCAGGAAGTGACTTACTCTGCTGAAGAATTTTTAAAACAGTCATTCTCTCACTATAATGCACAGAAGAACATAAATCCCATAGGGAGCACATATCCACAAGAGAAAATATAAACAAAGAAGGCTCAGATTTATATAGAGAGAGAAACAGAGACATGCATCTTTTTGCAGCTATTTTTCTTAATAAATAACGTAGTGACATTTACTTTTGTTGACTCAAACATAATATTTATTTAGGGGGTATGTTTCCGGAAAGATTAGTAACAAAAACTAAAATTACCTTGATTAAAAATAGGAAAAGCAAACATCTTTGTATCCAATAGTACAAAGAACAGAGAAGAATAGAATGGGACAAACACAAAGAATCCTGACTTACCTGAATTTTTCCTCATGGTAAATTGATAGAGGGAAGTATTTCTCAAAGCCAGGTCTTCATACTGCAGCATTATCAGAAGAGCTACTTCTTTTAAATCTTGTGCCTCCACCCAAAAAAATCTGTTAAAATCTTGGGGGACAGGGCTAATATCCACAGGTGAACTTTATGTGCAACAAAATGTGGGTGTGCCAGGAATTTTATCTACTAGGCTTCTTAGTTCCCATGTATCCTTCTATACTCATCTCCATCCAAGTTTCTTAATGAAAAGATAGAAAATTGTGTTTTTCTCTGCTTTTTCTTTTTTTCTTCCTTCCCTGTTCCTTCTTTTCTCCCCTTCTTTTCATCGTGTTCTAACAATATTTATGAAAGATTTTTATCAGCATTTGTCTAAAAGGTGTAAAAGCTGCCTGCTTTGGTCACTTCTCTGAATCTCATATTTTTATGGGCTCCTGTATGTATGAAATTAATTTTTTCTCCTGTTAATCTGTCTTATGTCAATTTAATTATCAAACTAGCCAAAGAACATAGAATAGAAGAAAGGAAAAATTTTCCTCCCTTACATTATGGTCAAGACAAGTGAGGCCAAAGAATTATGGGAGTCATAGGGCCATTCTGCAACTGTAGGTGTGTATCAACTCCTTGCCCTTTTACTTGTTTGTTAGTTGTTAATAGTACCAGACAAGGTCCTTTTCAAGAGAAGTTTTCCTCTGATATCTCTTCAAGTAGACTGAGCATCCGGATTTCAGATTATATAAAAATTCTTTAGAAGAAGGTTGAGGAATGGTTTCCTGTAACTTTTGATGGTAACACTATCTGTATGCCATGGGTCCCCTACTTTATTTGGCCAGAGTTGCTTGCAAAAGGGCAGATTCTAGGATTAGAGATGATACTCCTAGATACATGAGTCTACCTATTACTGACTTATAAAAGCAGAATTGAGGAAACTCCAAAAGAGTTTTTCTTATTGTTATAAAGTGAAAAGAAAGGAACTTGGGGTGAGGAAGTTTATGTCTTTCTCAAAGTTTTGGCTAAATAATTTGAGAATCTAAGTTATCCTTCTTTGCCCAAAGATCAGATTGTATGCACAGCAGAGTTTTTGAGCAAGCTCTAATACCTTGCAGAGCTCTTTAATGACATTTCTAGGAGAATGAGCATCTCTATTAATAAAAAGATAAATTGAGATTTCCCAAGTAGAAAACATGAAATTAAGTACTTTTTCAGCCACTTCAGAGGTATAGCTCTACAAAAGGGCATTGAACACAACAAATATGCATCAACCAGAACATTCTCATACTCCATTGCAGGGGATAATTACATAAAGTCCATTTAGAGTTATTCAAATAGGCCTGGGGATTGTGCTGCATCCATGCCTTTCCTTTAAAGTTTTGTCAGGATTTTTTTGGCAGGGGAGAAATACACTAAAAGCAATGTATCCTTGTGGTTTGGGGTGGTTTCATTTGGATTTTAGCATGGCTCCACTTGAGATCTTTTGGCATTACCCAGTACCCCCCGGGAAGCCTGAGAGTATCTTCATGTAATTTATATCCAGGTATTTCCCTTTTTTTTTTTTTAAGATTTTATTTATTTATTTGAGAGAGAGTGAGAGAGAGCACAAGCAGGGGAGGGGCAGAAGGAGAGAGAGAAGCAGACTCCCCACTGAGCAGGAAGCCCAACCTGGGTCTCCATCCCAGGACCCTAGGATCAAGACCTGAGCTGAAGGCAGACGCTTAACCTGCTGAGCCACCCAGGTGCCCCTATCCAGGTCTTTCCTAACACTTTTTTCTCTGATGTTAGGATAAAATTTGGCTTAAATAATGACCCTTATAAGCCCATTGCAGAAGTGTGACAAGATTACAGCGGCAAAAAATTTTATAAGGACTGTCTTGGCATAATGATTACCTAGGGTATTTCCACTTCCCTTAGTTTCTAGATCAGTCATTTGTTGTAGTGAGTATCTGCCTACCTAATAGCTACCTCCTTTAGCTGCATTACAGCATCTAGAATTTTCCCAGCCTCTTATTCAGGAGTTCCTACTGAGGTTAAGAAGCCTTGCTTTTTCCAAAGTATCCCACATTAGGGTTAGACCTACTGTTTTATAAGTTTTAACTATCTTATCTCTGCCCAGTTAACAAGTTCTTAGAAGAGCAATTAGTTGTGCCAATTTGCCTTCCCAACCCCTTACAACAAGGGTGAACTGAGATCTTTCATGGCATAGCCACCTATTAATTTCTCATTTCTGATGACCCATCAGCAAATAGGTCCAAGTCTGAATTATCTAAAGCAGTTTCTAATACCTCATCATAAAACATTGGCAGTCTTTAGACAGATGCCAAACAGCCATGCCTGTCTGTCTGTCTTTCTTTCTTTTGGTAAGGAAAGACATGTGATGAGTTCCCAAGTATCATGCAAAAGGATGGTAATATGAGAAAGAGAAAGAAACAGTAATACTTCATAATATATAAGCCAGCTTGAGAAATATTGTGTATTTCCAGTAAGTAATGAAGCTTTTATAGCTTTGATACTCTTAAGACTCAACAAAGACCTCAAGACCTTCAGCAGAAGCCTCTACAGTTTGGTGGTTTCCTTGCAGTAGCTTAAGCACATGGGTCTGACTAGATTATTTATGAAGAAACAGGTAGATAGACAGACCTATGTAGGAGATAGTTTAGGAGATAACTTCAGTTTGTAAAGACCTCGTTTATGTTTATGTTCCTTAAGCAAGAGGTTCTGTCACTGAGGGTTTCTTGGGTCAGGTCATAAAGAGAAGGAGCAATTTCAAAAAAAGATGGGAACTCATGGACTGCAATAGTGAATAAGACCTAAAAATCCCTTGAATTGTCCTTTAATAAGTAGCCAAGTTTAGACCTGGATGGTTTATTGTCCATCCAAGATAAGTTATTTGCCTCCATGAGAAAAATCATGAATGAATGAAAGAATAAATAACTAATGATATGCTGACCAAATTGCAGCTTTCTCTTTAATACATTTTTATCCTTTTGGGGATCTTAATGAATGTCCTTAGCAAAAAGATCCAGTGGATCTTAGTAAAAAGTAATCGTTAGATCATGGTAGAATTATAAGGTAGTCCTTTAAGAATTTAAGAATTTGTGGAAGGAAAAATCCTTGAATCATTGGGATTTGACAATCCATGTACATAGCTAATTTTATTAAGTAACAGTGAACAAATATCAAATGCTTGACTCCAAGGAGATCCTGGAGAAAAAAAGAACCTAAGTTCACATTTATAGATGGGTGGGATTGAGTAAAGAAGAGGATTTGGATTTTGCATTGTGAAATCCTCAACATAACTCTCATGTAGTCCTCCAATCTTAATAAATAAATAAAAGTCTGTTGACTTTATTAGATCAAAATATTGGTAGGATAGAAGTACTTAGACAGCTTTTTCTGTTAGTCCTTATAGTATGGACTCAATTCTTCTTTGGCTTCAAGTTTCAAATGGTACTGTGCAAACATGGGTGAGATTAGCATCAGTCACTCTGAACCATGATGGACTCTGATCCTTTAATCTGACCAATAATGGCAGAATCTTTGCCCATACAGACTCAAGTACCTCATAGAGATCTTTAAGTTGTGCCTTTTTTAGGGGAAGGATGCAATTAAGTCTATTCTAAATTTGGTATGACATGATGATAAATAAGGGAATCCTTAGGAATTTTAAGAAAGAGATCTGTGAAGAACCCTGAATGCAGCAATCTCAATTACATAATAAATTTCTCCATTTAAGGTGGCTGAAATGGTACCAGAAAGGAGAAAAGTATGCTTTCCTGTCAAAGCGTCCTAAGGAACAGCTACTGGCTGGGAGACAAGAGTGACTGAATGCTGCTCCTTGGTTCACTAAATGATTCCATGGGAAAGGGATGGGCATGGTGGTGGAGGTAATTGTTGAAAATACAGCATCTGTCACTATAATTTTGGTCGATGATAGGTAAAAACCATTCTTAAAAAATTAAGGGAAAAATTGGAAATAGGTCCCTACATTCTTCCTTGGAGCCCCTTGTCTACCAGATTTGTCCTTACCATTTCATTTTTTGGACAAAGCAGAACAGTTTTTCTGGGGTTCATGTTGTTAGCTGGATACTAATAGATGTATGTCACCATTTTGTAAGCTCTATTATAACTGTCACTCTTCTAAGCACTTTATATATACATTTAGTCCTCATAGCAACCCTGATAGTAGCTCCTATTTTTACAGTAATTTTACAGGTGAAAACTAATGAGGTATAGAAAAGTACTGTAACTTGAGTTCAAGGCCATCCAGTAAGAAGGAAGAGGAGCTGTACTCGAACTCAGGCAACCTTGAAACTTCTGTCTAGGCTTTTCCCTTTATGGTTGATATTCTGTGTTTTCACTAAAATGTGTTTTCCCTTATATAAATCCACCTATTTTCTCTCTTTTTAAAGAATCCTCACATTTCTGGCCCATCAAGTATTCCTTTTCTTACTCTCTTTCATAACTACATTATTATTGTTTTTTTTTTCTTTTTAAGGTGTCCATTTAATTATGTCTAAAATGTCCAAAATCAGATTCTAAGGGGAATTTCAACAATTGTACCAGATAGCTCTACTATTCTGGTTTATGCTTATTTTTTTCCCCCTCTCAATTATTTTCCTCATAAATATCACTCTACACCAGTTAATCTATTTGAAAATTCATTGTGCTCCGTTTTACTGGTAACATTCAATAGTTAGGTTTAAAGTAACTGCCAGAAAGTACAACCTTGACCCTACTAATTTTCAATAAGTTTCAAAGATTAGTTGAGGTAAGCTTTATTTATGCAACATTTTTGAAGCGTGTATGACCTATCCATTTATCTTCATTCTCCAGAGCAGAATTTGCAAACTACTGGACAAAACTGGTCTTTATCTCTGGATCTGCTTTGGTGGGTCTACACAGTTCTTTCTTAACAGCACTTAAATCCCTTTAGTCTGGATATGCTATCACAGATCTTCTAATCCCACTTGTTTTACCCCAGTTCTCCTTATTTATCTGACTTTGCATTCTATTTATTTTGTTTTGTGGTCTCAGCTCTAAAATGTATCCTTGTGTGAAGATAAACACAGAAAGATATTACATATAGACCACATTGAATTGATATCTCTACTGAAGTGATTTTGACTTTGGCATAAAAGTATCCAAGTAAATTGAAAAACATATTACAAGCAGTTCCATAACATTCAACAGTGTATTTACTCCAAGTATGTTGTTAATAATGTTTTTTATCATTTAGCAAACTTTCTAAGAAAACCAGAGGATTTAGATGCTGTGTCTCATATGACTGATTTTTATTTTCTTCTGCTGCTCCTAGAAAACTTTCAATTTTTTGTCTTCCTTGAGCAAGTATACAGGGCCTCATTGCCTAGATTTTGCATTTTCAACATATCCCTGCTTCTATGTTGATTTTTAGTTACTTATTTTTGGTCTCCTTTTCCTTATTATAAATGCATTTCACTATGCAGTATTTATGTAGTTGTGTAATTCTCTTTAAATCCTGTTTGTATAAAGGAAAATGCCTACAGAAACCAACAAGTAAATACTTTTAATTACATATTATGAATTCAAACTTTGTATGCTTTTGAGTTAATATCCTATTGCTATGTATGTATACTCTGGAAATAGATATCTCTTTTCCATCAGAATCAAGAATCTGCTACCCAGATTAGGCAAAATCTGTAAACAGTGTGCCTAGAAATTTGATTTTGAGAACGTTATTTATGTTTGAATATGATACATACGATAATAACAAGGGAACTCAAGTCAAGTAAATAGCTTTTATTTCTAAACTGATTTGTTTTTTTAGATCCCTGCCTCTTTTAAGATCTGGAGTATCTGAATGTAACAGCTTAGGAGGAAATATGCATGATTATTTATCTCTAGATCTCTTCCTTCAGAAATAAATATTTTGTGTGTCTTTTAATACTCTCAACTACTATGTAAAATATAGACGTGATACCATGAGTTTTGAGGGCATAGACAATTTTGAATAATTTCATCAAATAATAACCTAGTGCAGAATGAGTTCACTTTAGTGAAATTACTAACTTGAAATGTTCTTCAAGTTCTGGGGTTTTTTTCCCCCCACCAAACTGGCCAATCATTTCACTTCTTTGACTGATCCCACCAGTTATTTGTGTGTCAGATATGTACATACCAATCAGTTGAAATTCTCTTTCATATATATTTTACCTCTGTCTGCCTTATTTGTCAGTGAACATGTCTAAACTCAGTTATGCATACCCATGGATATACAGCACAGCAGTAAAATTAATCAATACCTATGTGCCCTAAAGAAATGAAATTTAACCCAAGTGCACCATATTTCAGGCCATAGGGTAGTTGTACATTCTAAGAATGCATACAGAACTTTACACAAATATACAGAAGTCATCCTCACAGTGTCACAGAATGGATCTGAGTGATCATGTAGGCCCAAATTCTCATTTTACAAATAAGAAAAATCAGTGATTTTTCTCTGCCTTTCAGTGTATTAAAATATAGAACTGAAGCCCTACCAAATTCCAGACACTCTGCACAGTTCAGGAGACACAGAAATGTGGCACACACAGTGTTCAAGGAGAGTTTAGCATGACGCAGTAAACTGAGGGTCATAGTAAAGGCAGAAGAAATGCTAAAACCAGGAGATGTTTAAATGTTATGGAAGTAGGAAGAAACACAAGGGAGGTGTGTTATATCATCACTGGGACATTAGAGAATGATTCAGAGGAGGGGTCACACTGCAGCTATCTCTTGAAGGCAGTGAAGTGAATGTGTGAGGAAGACTGTTCCAGCAGGAGGAAGGCTTTGTTCAAATGACTGAAGTATGTGAGAGCACTGCACCTCTGAAGACTTGCCATTAAGTGAGTGCGGCTGGTGCAAAGAATGTGTGTATCCTCACAGGAGGATAGGAGGAGCATCTCCCAATTGTGTAACTTTGGAAAGTTAGCTACCCAGTGATGCTGGGGGCCTTTATTTTTTCATCTTAAGTTTGAGATAATGCTGTAAGGTATATGTTAAGTGTTATCTCCACAGAAAGAGAAGAAGCTGGAAAGCAGTCAGGATACAAAAAGAACCTGGTCTAATTAGATGAGGAAATCATAAATTATCCTGAATGTAATTGAGGGCAGTTGGTGAATTTTGAACTCAAAAATGTTTGTGTTTTTAAAAATCATTCCAATGGCAGTGTGAAGTTGATTTAGGGGAGGAACAAGATAAAGGCCAATGCCATCACAGCTTTTGACCCAAAATAATAAGGGCCTCACGCAGTCATTGCAAATGGAGGAGTTCAGGAGAATGCTTTGACAGTACTAACTTGGGGGATGGGGTAGATACTGGTACCGTTAACTAAGATAAGGAGAGCAGGAAGAAGAACAGCTTCGGAGAGAAGAGGGGCATTGAGATGATGATGCACAAGAGCCATTTTAAGATTACAATTTGGAGCTTATGAGAGAGGTCTGGACAGAGTATAAATGGGAATACCTATGTTAGATGAAGGAATAAGTGAGGACAAGATCCTTTAGAAGTTTGTGTAAAGTAAGAACAGGAGACAGTCAAGGACACCAACACCCAAAAGTCAGGGGAAAAAATAGGAAGGAGGTTGAAAGGAATGGCAATTTTAGGAAAGAAAAAACCAGGAAGATGCATCATAGTAATGAAGGTAAGCCTTTCAAAGACCCTTTCAAAGGGTCATGACCAGGTCCAGCAAAATAGGATTTGAAATATGCTCTTAGTATTTAGCATTTTGGAAGTTACTGGATTTTTCTAGAGCAATTTCAGTAGCATAACAGGAGCAGAATCCAGTTTCAGAGTGAGTGTGATCTGACAAAGTAGAAAGATTACCATAGTGTAAACAATTCTTTGAGTCATCTTGTCAGAGGAAGAAAAAGGAGAGAAAATAAGTTAAGGATGTCATATTGTCATATTTATGTAACAAAGATTTGATCTAGTGTATATAAGGAAGACAAAGAGTAAGGAGCGAGACATGTTAAAGATGCAGAAAACTGGAGAGACGACTGATGGAACAAGGGCCAAGAGGAAATTTAGAGGATAAGATTCAGGACATAGGTTGAAAGATTAACTGTAGACAAGAGGAATAACATCCTGACAAACAGGAATGGAAGTGGTAAGGAAGGAGATAATTGCAGATGAGCTTATGGGTGATGTGCAAGAAGTTGAAGTACATAGTATCAGGGATACAAGCTGTAAAGGAATTAAGGAGAAAATAATAATTAATATTTATGCTTCATTTTGCTTTGAAACAGCATCTATCAAATGCTAAAGCATCATTCCTCAACTTTATAGCTCCAACATTTTCAGAATACGGTGAGGCAATTCTCACGTGTCTCATCCACCCTCTTCAAGTCTTACCCACATAAAAGCCTCACTCCTTTTAATTGGTTTTGGAGACATTTAGTAAAAAATTGAAATGCAGTTCCTTACTTCCACATTTATTATGGTAATTAAAAAGATACAATCTGTTATATTTCAAAATTAAAAGTAAATTTTATATTTCACTGAAAATTGGAAGGCAATGTCATATGGTAGAATTATGAGTTATATTCTTTTGATAGTCCTTTTTCAAGTTATATTACATTTCAAGATAATTTCACAATTTTAACTTAGATCTTTTTTTTTTGTATAAACAGGTTGATCAGTTACAGAAAGATGAGCAATGGTCTTAAACACAGAAAGAAAACAAATAAGCTACTGTAAATAGAAAGCTTTTGTATTTATATAAAATCCAGTGAGCTCATTTCTATAGACTGTCTGGGATATAAAAACTGAAAACATTTTAATCCCTCAATTATATTCAGTACAATTTAAAGATGGTGAGGAAGAGAGAGTATGGTCATGTTTAGATTAGTTTATACCCCTGATCAACAGAAACAATCTGGAAGAAGAAAATTGCTTTTTAGACTTCCATGTGCTGTAGGGTAGATATTAACCATGCTTCTTGATTCACAAATGATAATTGGTTTTAATCCCATCCATCTTCCAGGTAGGATCCATCTATTGGTTTATTGCTATGCAGTCCTTGAAAGATTTACCCAGCGGGGGGAGAGTAGTACTCCTCTTAGAGAGGAGATCCCAGATTTGGAGGCCAGAGATCTGCATCTGTAACTTTCGACAAGTTACCTGATCATTCTAGGTCTTTATTTTCTTATCTGTAAACTACAGATACTATTTAATGCCTACCTTGCAGCATTATTAATAATCAAAATAATGAATATATAGTGTCCAACACAGACAGGATACATTAGAAAAGGGGGTGCTCAATGAATGTTTCTTAATAATTACTGTCTCAGAAAAAGGAGCAGATCCATGGGCTTAGAAGGAATTATGTCAGAAAGGGATTAAGTCCCAGAGAATTTTCTGGTGGTTAATTACTGCCCCTTAAAGTGATTGCAGAGCTCCAGAGACTGCTGAATAGATCATAGGCCTGTTGGAATAACACATCCCTTTGCTGAAGATTTAGAATTGTGCTTATGTAAGTAATAGGTGCTATATGCATTTCTACTAAATAATTTACACAAAATTACATGCATTTTTTTCAATTTCCAAATCTTACTATATATATATATTTATTGTGCAAATATATAGTCTGGCTGTGTAATCATGAAGAACAAAATAGAACACTCTTTTAAAAAGTCATGTATTGTTTAGATTTCATAGTTTCACTATGGGCACATTTCAGTTACTATGGTTTAGTTAAATAACACAGTTCTCCAGAGAACATGGCCCAAATTTTAGTTACCACGGTACATTAACTGTGAATAATTATATAAAGTACATTGCTTCCAGCTATTCCATCCACAAATCACTGCATAACAGATGGGCATCATGATCAGTTATAAGTCACATGGCTTCTTTGAAAGTCTGATGGTGATTGGTCATGCCACTTCTGTCGTTCAGTTCATGCACTGACAGAAAAATGTGTAGCTGTGTTGCCTCTTTGTTTCACAGGGATAAACTCATGTGATAGTTTATAAAAATGGATAATCAAAGTGGGAAATTGACCAAAAACATCAAAGAGCAGCATAGAAACAAAATGGTAAATATGAATGTGAAATCTGAATTGAATGTAAGTAGAATTATAGAAGAAATAATGGCCATTCATGGGACCTTAGGTATGCAGCCAGAGTACTGAGTTAAGGTGACCTTTTTTGACACAAATGAGGAAGGTGGTAGCAGTGGAAAGGTTGAAGAAGTCCAAGAGAAAGTGACACCCGCTGAAACTCACATTAAAGAAAATCTTGAGGATATTTCACAATATTGAAAATGTGAAGGATAAGATATTGGAAACTGATCCAGACTTAGAAAGGAGTATGGCAATTTCCCAAGGCATAGAAAAGATCCTCATTCCATGTTGTAAGTTATAAGATGGCAAGCACTGTTCAAACTACTATTCATAATTTTGAGACAAAACACTTAATTATCAGTGTTTCTAGGGTTTTAAATACTAGTTTACTAAGGAAATAATACCTTTGCTATTATTTTTTTCATTGCCCTATACATTTTTAAAAGTGTTTGTTGACAAAATACTTTTAATGCCCAGAAAAAAATAATAAGTTTTCCCATTGCTTAAAATTTCTTTGTATCTTTTTAGCTTCCTGTCTCATTTTTACAGCCTTGCACTGCTGTGCAAAGCAAGAACTACTTATCAAACACTAAATGGGATGACCCACTATTTTGTATGGTCTTAGCATTCTGTGAAATATTTCCATACATAAGGAAATGTATAATGTATTTTGTTACCACTCACCTAAAAGGTAGAATTTAAGTGATAGGTATAATACTTAGTACATAATGCTTATTAAATGTTAGTAATTGGATGTCTTCTTTCTAGCTATATATAATTCACTCAAAATGTTGAATTCAATCAGTTTATTGTTGCTTCACACTTATTAGTGTTTAATAGAAAGAAGTTTACACATTTAAGAAGAGTGAGTGATAATATGTAGGTCAAAGAACAGACCACTCAGTGACCAGGTTCTAGGTCAATATTTCCATTGAATAAAAATCACCAATGCTCAAAAGAGGGAAATTTGTGTGCAGAGACTCAAACCATTATCAAAAAAGGCAATTTCAAAATGGACCAGGAAAGTAACATGAGCATGACATATAGATATATTTCATACACCCGGGCTACTGGGCTTAGAAACTGGTTCCTGGGAGACCTAAAGGAGAGAGAGATACATAATTAATGTGAAATGTATCAATGGGATAATAGCAGGGCTAGAAGATAAAGATTAATGCAGGCCCATTTCTAGAAAAGATGGTAAAACCTTTAACAGAAAGTTGTAGGTACACAAATTCAGTTGTAATCTAATAAATATAGCCCTTAGTAAACCCTCAAAAACAAATTATAATGCATCCGAAAATCGAAAGCTATTTTGAACTCTTTAAAAGAAATGCAGTTATTTACCAAAAGGTGATGAATAAAATACTTCAAACTATATTAATCAATACAATTTTTTAAAAAAATTGTGCTGAGTTCTTATAATTTCCTTCCTTTTTTAAAAATCTTTCCTTCTTTTAAATGAAAATTGAATAGTTTAAAAGTAACTAGAATTGCATGGGAATTTCAATAAAACTTCTAATGCTAAATTATAAACCACAGATGTTGTATCAGGTTTTTATTACATACAACTTTTATGTCTTAGGTGGTATGTTTCAACCAAGATATGCTCAAATATGTATAAAAAACAATTGAGACTCACTTAAATTAGGTTTTGCTTTTTCTTTTCTCCTTTTTAAAAAAATTCTCGAACAGGCCACAGGAATGTAGGTTATGTTATAAGGGGAAAAAATCATACGATTATGCAACATTCAGTATAAAACTTTTTTTTGAAATTAAAGCATAAGAAGGCAATATAGAGACTTAATACAGACACAGAAGAAAATAATTCCATAAGAGTCCTGGAGAAAGCCCCTAAGATTTTTTTTTTTTAAATAAATGGAAGGGAAAACAAAGGGGAATAAAATAATATTTAAGTACCTATAGAAGGCCAGATACTTTCTAAGCTTTAACTCAGACCAGGGGTGGGTATTACTGTTCCCACTTCACTATGAATCAGAGAAGATATTTACCTTGTCCAAGGTCTTCCAGTGAGTAAGTAGGAATCCATACCCCAGTTAAAAATCAGGATTCCAAATCCACATTCTTTCTAGTGATTCCTATTATCTACTAATGTATATAAACAATGAAGTGTGAGAATTGGTAACATTATTCATAATCTAAAAATAAGGTAGTTTGAAAAGATGGAGATGAAGAATATATATGTTTGGACAAGCTGAAAACTATAAAAAATGTAATTGTTGGTGACAGACATATTTGCTAAGTAGGAGGAGGTAGGTGAAAAGTTATTTTCAGAGTTTGGTCAAAGATCTGTAGCTTTTTTTCCAAATGATTCAAAATTGTTAATAAGACAGTGCCAGGTCACTTTTTTCCTCCAAATATTTTGAAACTGAATGTATGCCAAAACATTTGAGTAATCCCTTCCTCACCTGTATATCGCCTTTATCCCAGTACAGCTTTATGAAACTTAATTCATGATTTCAAATTTTTATGTCTTTTTTATTCCTTTCTTCAAGGCCATTTTTTTCTTGGAACAATGGGTCTTGACTACGTAATTCCCGCACTACACATCACTGCAGGTAGTGGAGTCTTAGGTTTTACTGAAGGGGAAAACGCAGTTGCATGTCTCCTTGTTAGGAGATAATGGTGAAGAAAAAGGGAAATTATAACAACACAATGAAAACTCAATGAAGACAAATGAACTACTTGATAATACTAATGATTCAGTAGTATTGAAAATACTTTTTAAAAATTTATTTTATCTTTTTGCAAACCAACTCTTAGCTGAAGGAAGCTTAAAGTAAGCTATCATAATTCATTGTGATAATACAGGGACACCGTGAAAAATATTCACATGTACCCCTCACGTGTTCAAGGCCGGTGACCTTCGAAATGCTTTCCCTATCAAAGCTATTCCAAACGAATAAATAATATCATTAATAGAGTTGAATTTCCTTGTCTCTTCTTATGGTTTTCACTGTCTCTTCATTTCATTGTTCAGTAAGGATCTGTGAAGCCCAAAGTATGGAAAAGATGTGCATTCATATATGTAATGCTGTTCATGTTTCATTTGTAGAAGTGTCAAAGAATCACAAATCCAGGATTTTCTTTTTGAGTAAGAAAAAGCTAATGGGGCAAAATGGTACTGAATCCCAGAAGATTACACAACATCATGAGGATTCTAGCTGTCACCAGTGTCATGTCCTAATTAGTTTTGCTGTAGGAGGTGCAGCACGAGAGAGCTGGATCTTTATTGAAAACTGTAGCCAACTTACTTCAAGTGTAAAATTTATATTGTCTTAGGTAATAGCATCAGGCAGCAATATGAACACTGGATGTAATTTATGTCACCATTCAGAGGCTATGTGTATTGTGCTAAAGTCATATTAACAACGTTCTAGTCATTCTTTACATGACAGCTCCTGTATATATTAATAACAACATTCTAGACACATTATTTTTCCCTCTAAACCCCTCCCCAGCTGCATCCTTCAGAAATTCAGTAAGTAAAAATAAAGTTTACAGACTTAGGAGAATATTGGCTTCCAGCATTAAATGACAGGAAAATCAAAGGAAACAAATTGAGATGTCTACTCAAGCAATCAGTTTACTTTTACAACAGGCTTTCCCTGCTTTGCGAGGGGAAAAAATGTTGTGGTTTTTTTTTTTTTTTTTTTAGTTAACTGATGCCTTGATCAAATATAACAGGAAACAAAAATGTCAAAATACTTAAATATATTATAAATATATATTTACATACATATACAGCACACATTATAACTATATAGATATATACATGAAAATTTCTAAATATCTCTGACATGTCACTGCTAATTCACGTGCTAGATGGAAAAAAAAAAAAAAAGAGAGAGAGAGTTATGAGAACCAAATAAAATTTTAATAGATTTTCAGACAAAAGATCAGTTTCCTTAGGAATCCAATTGGTTTTATTTTTGTTTTAAATTTTAAATTTAAATTTAAGCTCTTCTTTGGGGCGCCTGAGTGGCTCACTTGTTAAGCGTCTGCCTTTGGTTCAGGTCATGGTCCCAGGTCCTTCTCTATGAGGACTTTTCTGACAACCATAAAGGGAGATGCAACCACTCCCTTGCCTTTATATTTCTATATTCTCTAGCAGACTATGTACGCTATTTATATTACTTCTTGTCTGGCTCCCTCGCTAGAATGTTAACTTCATGAAAGCAGGGATTTTTATCCAAATCTGAGCCATCATCGTCTAAAATAGTGTCTGGAATGAGGTAGACACGCAATAATTGGTTATTGCATAATGAGTTCCTAAATGAATGAGGTGTTTGGATCTCTCAGTTTTGCTGTTGTCCCGTTGGCTTAGGTGTCTCCTGCTGAAAATGAGCTTTTGAGATCCTCCGCTCTTCCCACCCTAGACTTCTCTATCCCCCAAACTTGATTTCTCCTGATCTAAGTGAGACATTTTTGAGACAGGGCAATATAGAGAAAAAGTGATAAATTGGACGATGTTTTTCAAGGTCTTTGCTGGTGAAATAGTATGTGATTCTAGGGGAGTTATTTCAATCATTTGGGCCTCAGGAAATGTGGCATAATGAAAAAAGTATGACATTTACAATCAAGATATAAAATGTAAATCCCAGCCGTCCCTCTTGCCAGTTTTGTTATCTTAGCAAGATAACTTTGGTTTGGTTACATTCTCTCAGCCTTATCTCCCTTTTTTTTAAATTCAAAGTTGGGCAAGGGAAATTATCTGTTCCAGTTACTAAGTTCTTGGCCTTAACCTCCAAACCCTCCTCTGTGTATACTGGGCTGGGCTCTGCACAGCAGAGGCCTCTTTGCTGGGTCGGTACCCATTAGGTTCTGACAATAGGAGAACACTAGAGGGAGACCACGCCCCAGGAGGGAGGGGAAGGGCCGGCTCCACCCCCTACTTCCTGTGGGCTTCCAGTCATCCCGCAGTGCCTCTGAGTCATGCCCACAGGGCTGCTTCATCCTGACAGTAGCAGTTCCTTTCAGTTAGGAGCCTTTGAGCCCTGTTTGGCATTTTCCCAGCATTTGCAGAACCAACTTCATGGGCCTCTCCCGGCTCCAGACACAAGCATCTTTCAGAGCTGCCACCTCTGCCCCACAGGGTCCCCCTTCCCAGTGTGGATCCAGCAGCCTCCTCTGAGACAGACTTTCAGCTCCATAGGTCTCCTCCTCTAGGCTCCTGAATTGTCACAGTTGCTCCCTATTCTCTTTGTTCGTTAGCCCTGAGGGCTTTGTAAAGTAGCTACCTTTGTAAAACCCTCAGTTCTCTTTTACGCTTTCCAAGAGTTAATCAGCTTTACACCTAGTTGAATCTTCCCGTTAAATTCTCTCCTGTTTTCTGTCCCCTGACATGATCCCGACTGATACACTACCTGTCCTATCAAAGTCATAGGGTTATTGTGAGATAAGATGAGATCATGTCTAGGAAAACACTGTGTACAACTCAGTATTGTCTGAAAAATGCAGTGACTGTATCAGAGTCTGCCATGCGGTGTGGGCATCATGTACCTCTGACAGCTTCCCCGAAATGACACGTAATCAAATAGCAAGTCCAAGAGTTAAAAATATTTAAGTTATCAAATAATAATCCTACTCATTCATCTGTGTGAAGCAGAGGAAACAAAATGAGATTGGCTGTTGCTGGTGCTCTCGCGCCCACGGGAGGAAGAGGTGTGTGGTCCCAAGTAGAGGGCAGGTTGTGGAACAGAACACAATTCATCAGTGTCTGGGGCTTGAAACGGTAAAAGTAGATCTGTGGCTACATTTCAGGTTGGAGCTACAGGGAGCTGAACTGTGGAGTGAATTAATTCCGGAGTTGCTTTGCTGGGAACAGAGACGAGGCATTGAAGTAAGCGACATTAACAGGAAGAGGAGATGGTGGCATTGGGATGAGTTGGAGCAAATAGCTGCAAAAGCAAGGCAATCTCATATTCTCGTTTATTTATTTTTTTTAAGATTTTATTTATTTGACAGAGAGAGAGAGCACAAGCAGGGGGAGTGGCAGAGGGAGAGGGAGAAGCAGGCTCCCCGCTGAGCAGGAAGCCCATTGTGGGGCTAGATCTCAGGACCCTGGGATCATGACCTGAGCTGAAGGCAGATGCTTAACCAACTAAGCCACCCAGGCACCCCTCATATTCTAGTTTAAATAATGTGTATTGCTGCCGCTGACCAACAAAAAAAGAAAATAAAAGATCCTGTAACACTACCTTTAGTAAAGTCGACTGTATGCATATACCTTGTATGAATGGTTCTAAGTGTTGTCATGTCTGTTTGGAAATCAAGATAAAGTGGCTGAAGGTCAGTACAGAGAAGACAGTATTATGCATAAGAGGTGGAAGCTCAGGCAATGAAAATCCTAAGGAGGAAGGAGATGTGGGCTGAAGGGACCAACTAGAATTTAAGATTCGTGAAAGGAGAGGAGAAACTGTTACCACCCCAGAGCTGAGGTATGGAAAGAAGCTGCCATCAGGGATGAGGCATGCAGAGTCACATGCATCTCTCACCTGGCACAACAGACATGCGTAAGGGAGAGTTACAGAAAATCCATGACATCTGATCAGTCAAATTCAGAAGAGCCTCCTCTGACTTTCCAACCCTGTCTCTACCCTAGTCACCTCTTGGGGAAGTCCTCATAAAGAATTCAGCGAAAGGAAGAAAGAAAGAAAGAAAAGAAAAGAAAGAGAATTCAGCTTTCTAGTAACTTTATCATATGCAAGTAAAAAATGAATTTGGGGGCTATCTCTGGCTCTTGACAACTGCCCAAATTCTGTTCTAGATCCCATCAGGGAAAGTTCAGAACGTATAAATGCCCAGCAGACACAGACTACAACCATGTTATGGAGTTTTCTCCCATGATCCTAAATCACATGTGGTAACATGGAATAGGATATTATTTTAACAAGAACATTAAGCATTTTACACCTGTATGACACTGTGTAGTTTGCTAAGTTCATGATCAGTGCCATGTATGGAAAACAGACCAGGTAATAACTTCTGTGATCTCTGGTGAAAATCAAGAGTCAGGGAAGGGAAGGTAAGCGAGTGGCCTGACATCCTACATATCCTTACTAGCAAAACTGAAATTAGGAGCAATAGGAGAAATACTCAGAATTTGGTTTCAGAAAAACCCTGTCTCTCTATTAATGATCTCCATGATCTTGGAAGTGTTTCTAAAGTTACATGTCCTGAGTTTCTTCATTAGTCAAGTGATAAATTCTAATAGAGAGTTAGTATAACATAGTGGTTGACTTACAGGCATTAGAAAAAAACCACTAGATTTTTTTTCTCTTGCCTCTTCCATTTATTATCATGTGATCTTGAGTAAGTTACATAATCTTTGAGCCTCATTTTTCTCAACTGCAAAGTACAGAAGATGAAAACCATACCTACTGTCCTAGTTTTGTTGGTGAGAATTAACGTCAGTGTATGTAAACCTTTACCATAGTGCCTGGAACATAGTAAACATAGAATAAATGAGTAGATATTATCAGATTTAGTATTACGTGAAAGGACCGTGGTCCAGAGTAAATACAGTAATGTACACGAAACACCTAGGGTCATGCCTAGTGCTCATTCACTAAACGAGTTGTAAGGAGGCTTCTCGGGGTATGTGGAGTATTAGCAGTTTTTCTTTCATGGGAGGGGGTTCATTTGGGTTTCACTATTTCTGAGTAAGGTATAACTTTTCAAGTCATCTTGCATTTTTGTCTTCTGGGCTTATTAGATCAGAGAAACAGAAGGAAAAGAATACTTCACTAGACATCATGAAATTTGTGTTCAAAAACCAATTCAAAAACCAAGTGACCAATGTCACTTTTTTAGCTGTGACAAGAGTGTAAGTTAAATTATTTCTCTGCATTGGTAGGAATGCCCAAGACAATACATTTTCACTGGATCTTGATATTCCTTGCTTTCCACAAGCAAGTGGAAATTTGTAACTTATTTCAGTCACCTGTTTGTTATAATAATTAAAGCCCATAGAACTTAACTTTAGCAGGATAAAAATAATTTTGTTATAGTGAAGTACACGGAATTTAGATACTAGGACAGCAGTTGAAAAGGAAATTTGTGGTTGGATGTAAGGGATAAAGTTTGAAAGGATTCCTGGCTTATTTGTGTATGTATGGCCAAGCCCACAGCTGCCTGAATGCATTTAATGAGAGCCATGAGGATTCTTAGAATCTCTGAAGAGATGGTTTTGTGACCTTCTCTTCAGAGTAGCCTTGGGGGAGAGGATGTGGGCTCCTGTCTTGTCCCTGTTATTTGTGTTACCCCTGCTGGAACCTCAGACAGACAGGAGGGTTGTGACTGGGAACTGGAAGAGACGGAGATCTCACTCTGCAGTGACCATGAACTTTGAGGCAGTGGTCTCTAACTTCAGTCAGCTGAGCACTGTACCCAGGCTGGGGAGATCTGGAATGTTCTACCTCCTTGCTGCTTTTCCCTTCTCCTGTAGCTTCTCAGGCAGCATCTGCCTGCAAAGACAATTTGACTGTATGTGTTGAATGAAAGGTTTCTAAACTCGTTACTGTAGGCAGGTAACAGAAGAATGGCGGAAGAAAGGATGAAAACAAACTTCAAGTTATCAGTGCTTATGAAAGGTGTGTTGAGATCCATGCCGGGAAGTGTGTGACGTACATAGAGCCTCAGCCAGTGGTTCTGCCACTCGGCAGCAAAACTTCCTTCTCATAAGTGCACAAGGCACCTTTCAGAGAGGAGTTTGGAACTGCCACTCCCAGTCTGGCCATTTCTAGCTGTTGGCATGGGTATATTCCCAAACCTCAGTGTTCTCATGTATAAAGAGGAATGACAGTGGAATTCAATGAGAGGTGTTCTTTAGAGAGGTCAACTTCATTGATTTAAGGAAAGATTTTGATGAGACAGAGAAGCCAGGACAGCAACGTCAAGGCGGATTTGAGTTTTCTGGTGTCAGAAGATTATACAGGGCAGGGGTCCCTCCTTCTTAAGAAAAAAGTTCAAAACTTCAATTACAAAAATCAGTGCAAAAATTGTATTACCATGAGAGAATAAATACAAAATTACAAATTGCAAAGCTCAAATACCAAATGATCATGAAATCCAGAAAACAACAAACATGTTTTTATTGGTAAACTACTTTTTTCCCTACAATTTTTTTTTTTGGCTGCATTCTCTTTATCTCCTCAATGACAATTTCATAATATCACTTTCTATAGAGAAAATAGAAATAATTCAGCCATTCCCTAACATGATTGACCACAGTCTGTTTGAATTGTTGATACTCCAAGTTCATAAAACAGGGGGCATTGCACATAGACATGTTCACTGTTCTTAGCGCTGCTCTAAATTTTTGCCCTCTAAACACAGGAATACTAATAAATTCTACTTTGCCTGATTCCCATAAAAATTATGCCCATACATATTCTGCCTTGGAAATTTCTGACAAGAGAGAACTTTCATTTTGATGAGACACCAAAAGTAAATAAATCCTTCACTTAGAATCTTAGATATGCATTGATTGGAAAGTTTGTCCATAGAATAGTTTTTGATCTGTACATTCAAACCATGTTTCTCCTCCACTAGCCTCATAGTTCCCATGCTGAGGTTTGCAAACACTTTCTTTTCTCATGGGATCTCTGGTTATCTCACATTACCAGTGGGCCCTCAGAGAATTCCTGTAAGTCTTTCTTATGCAAGGACAGCAACCAGTCATGTAACTATACATGAAAGTGACTGCAAACTATGTCTTTGTTCCTACTTGATAAAAGACAATGTATCCAACTCAACTTTCTTATGTCTGGATCCTCAAAATGCCCTCAACCACTCCAGTGGCACGAGGATAGAGAGAGAAGTCAAGAGTTGAAAGAGAGAGTAATTAAGCCAAAAGATCTTACTTCTATAAATTTTTCAAATATGTAATTCAATTTAAACACATTCCTACATCCCTCCCAGGCATAAATCCTCCTCTGGGCACTTATAATAATTGCTTCTTAATGTAAAATTTTTATTGAAGATAACTTTCCTCCCCCCCAATCATAAGTGCATATCTTGATGAATTTTCAGGTGTACACACTCATATTATTAGTACTCAGATAAAAACCAGAACATATCCAGGCACCCCAAAAGATTGCTTGCACCTCCTCCCATCACTGTCCCTGACAGGGTTAACCACTCTTCTTGACTTCTAAAATCACAGATCTGGTTTACCTGTTTTTGAAATTTATATAAATAGGTCCATACGATAGGTACTCCTGTGTCTGATTTCTTTAGCTCCATATGATATTTTTTTGAGATTCACTTATATCCATGGATGGTGTAGTTTCTTCATTTTGTTTGCCATGTAACTTTTCATTGTATGCATAGCTACAATTTATATACTCATTCTGTGATTGCTAGGCATTTTGGCAGTTTCCAGTTGAGTCTATGACTAATAGCACTGCTCCACATATTATTTCATATGTCTCTGGGTGTAGAATAAAGTTCTGATGTTACAGGTCGACAGTGAGAACTGCTGGACCACAAAGTATTGTTGCTCCACTTTAGAAAATAGTGCCAAACACTTTCCCAAATGGTTTAATTAATTTGCATGTCTTGGCCGAATCTTGGTATTGTCTTTTTCATTATAGGCATTCTGGAGGGTTTGTTTCTAGGAATACCAAAATACTGGCAAAATATTGTTTTTTTCATCATGACCATTTCCATAATTTACCACTTTTGGATAACCTCTTTTGTAAAGTATCTGTTTAAGTCTGTTGGCCATGTTTCCTTTTGCTTCTCTTTTTCTTATGTATTCATTACAGTGCTTTATATTTTATGTATGTTCGTAGGTTGGTTACAGTTTTTAAACAAGTATCTAAATGAAATAAGAAGTTTGAAGTGCATTTGTGAAAACAGTGAAAAGCTATGACATAGAAGGGAAGCAAGTGACTCTGCTTAGTGCCATAACTTAGGAGAGCATTTGCATTCCCAAATCTTCTAAAACTAATTTTACTCATTCTTGTTTATAATGATTAAAAAATGTATAGGCCATGAAAGATGGTGTAGTGCTATATAAGGACCTCATTCCGATGAGAATACTGGGGGCTATATGTTTTCATTTTCTCAGTCCTTGAACACTTTGAAAGGAACTTACTATGCACGTACTGTTATTTTTCTTAAGACGGGAGGATTGCATTTTTTAAAATTATGGTCTCTTTACCCCACCCACATTTCTTAAATTTACGTTTTTTTTAAAGATTTTATGTATTTATTTGTCAGAGAGAGAGGGAGAAAGCACAAGCAGGGAGAGCAAGCAGAGGGAGAAGCAGGCTCCCCACCAAGCAAGGATCCCGATGCGGGACTCGATCCCAGGACCCTGGGACCATGACCTGAGCCAAAGGCAGACACTTAACAACTGAGCCACCCAGTCATCCCTCCCCACCCCACATTTCTTAATGAGTTTACTTATTTGGTCAGATCTGAAAGAAATTTTCAGTGTGACATTTGCAATGTCTACTATGTTTGCAAATTCATTAAAGTTCCAAAACTAAATCAGAGTCCAGATTTCATTATGATTTTTTTTCTTTATGCTCTCTAGGAGAGTTCTAATAGTTGTCCAGAATATTAGAATGTTTTCTGGCATAGTGCTAAAGAAATGAATATTGCCAGAGTGCTAATATGCCCCAAGTTTACCACTTTTCTTCTGTCTCGTCTTTCTTCTGAATCCTTATTCCACACTGCTCAAAAATATTCACTCAATGTAGAGTCTACTGCTATAGACCCTAGCAATTAAGTCACTAGACATAATCAAAAGTGAAAGAAGATATTTTAAACATACTTCTCTCAGGGTAGAATAATTCAAACAGCCTCTCTTGGAAAGCAGAACATGAACAGAATGTGGGAGAAGATACACTTGTTTACAGTTCTGGTCTCTGAAAAATTACAAAAGGTAAAAATTGTCAAGGTTTTGCCATAAATGATGAGTCATCAACAATATTGTTGTTTCGTTTTCACTAATTTAAAATTCACACACATTTGTCATATCCAAGGATCTCAAAGATAATTTCCAACTGGATTTAATGGAACCCATGCTGAGAGTATTAAATAAAAGCCAAGATTTGGGCAATTATTGCTAAGTGGCATTGCTGGTTTGTCTTCTTATAAAGCAGAAATTTAAAACACACACACACACACACACACACACACACAGATGGACAAATACGACAATTGCAATTAATTTTTGTCTCATGCGGAGCACTAGAACAAAAACAGCTTCCAGAACTAAACATTGTTAAAATTTAGAATCTGTATTCTTTCTTTTTAATCTTGTCTGTAAGAAGGTCAAAAGCAAAAGGCTTTTGTTAACTGTACAGGTCGGATTTCCTAGGCTTTGAACATGTGTTTTAAATAGAGAATGAATCATTATGGATGAGCATATTGGTTTTGCAAGTATTTGACTGTTTTGGTACTTCATGCCTGAATGTTTTCCAACTTTCTGTACCATAGATGCTTCCCACACATTGAAATGTCTTACAGTTGTATTCAGAGTAAAGGAAACGAGGCAAGGAAGTCTATTTTCCAAAGAGAGTTCTCTATATATAACATTCAGTTGGCTGTCAAAACAGAAAAAGGCTGCCTGACAAATGTCTAAATATCACAGTGTTTATGTAGGCTCATTGTCTGAGGTTTGTGTTTTACATTTACATTTAAACATGTTTATTATATTTATTGTTCATATAAAGATTTTCTCATTTTAGTTTTAAATGATGTGTGTACTTTTTTTGCGGTTATGAAGTCACATTTTATGCGGTAAAGATGAATTAGTTGTCTTTAGTGAAATGGAGTTTTATATATTCACGAGACAGAAAAATAGATGAAAATAAGAGTTTTATATTATTTGACTCACAGCCTTTAGTAAGACTTGATAGAAACATATAAATATGGCAAAATATTGTCTTTTCCAGATTATTATCACAAATAGAACAAAGGTCTCTCTTCCACTGCTCCAAATAAAATTAAGTATTGTACTTTGTAAGTCAGTAAACTTTGCTTGGAATAGAATTGGGGCTTACAAGATATGCTAGAATCTTCTAAAGGCTTCAGGTGCATTCAAATTCTGCACATCTACAAACTCTGGGGAAAACGTATGAGATAAGCAAGGTTAGGTTGTAGAGTTGTGTTCTCTCTCTTTCTGTGCCCTTTTCATTTCTTTTCTAGGGCCCCTAACTTCCTGGATGCCCAGTAATCTTTTCCCACGTTAGTCCCTTTCTTCCTTGAAGGAAAACTATATGATTGGTCATTTGTTTTAGATAAAGACATAATGATTTTTTTTTTCCATCTTCAAGCTTCCTTGTGCTATTTGTATTTAAACAAAAATTTCTTGGAGAATGTGGTGCTTAAAACCGAAGAAATACAATTTTGATGTCTCCTCCCTTCCTCCCTCCCTCCCTCCCTCCCTCCCTCCCTCCCTCCCTCCCTCCCTCCCTCCCTTCCTTCCTTCCTTCCTTCCTTCCTTCCTTCCTTCCTTCCTTCCTTCCTTCCTTCCTTCCTTCCTTCCACCACAGCAAATTGGGCTCTTGTGTGGGCCTGGAGTACAGAATATAGGTTGAAGGATCTTAGTGAAGGCTGAGTTGAAAACATTAAGCACAAGGAAGGCAAGAACTTGATTTGGTGGTGATGGCTCAGACTCTGAACGAGAAAGTAATGAAAGAGGGAGAGGCTTGGGGCTTGTGCGCAGATTCTAGACAGTTTCCGAGAAGACTTCAAACACTGGAGTCAGAGAATGAACACTGTAGGTAAATTTCTCTTGTCCCTATGCTCATAGCATCCAGAAAGAATCCATTGTTATATTGTCCTAAACAAATGCTTTGGAAGCTGACAGAATTAAAACACACACACGACTCTCTGTCCAGGCATACATAGTGTGAACAGTTTCTTTCTAGCTTTTAAATATCCTGACTATATTTGGTTCTTCTAGAAATGGCACCTATTCTGGGCATAGAGGAACATTGAGGAGATTTTGAGAAGTCGTCCTCATTCTTCTTTATAGTCTGTGTCTGCCAGAGATGGTCAGGGACCTAATCAAAGGACCCTTGAAAATCTCAGGTACCTTTCAATTTAAATGAAGTATTTATTTTCTAATATAAAGGTTTTCCTGGTGCAACGTGCTTATTTGGTTTTTGTTTGTTTATTCATTTATACATTGAAGTAATATTTACTTCACTTGTACCCTAAATGATGAGATGCCGTGTTGAACAGACAAATAATGTCCCCATTCTCATAGAAGGATCTCAACAATGAACAAATAAGTAATTTATACCACTTAGTTCTAACTTTTGTTATTATTTTTTTCAGGTGTAACTTTTAAAGTCCTTCGTATTTCAAGAAATCCGTTTATCGATAACTGAGGAGCTAATCTTCGTGAAAGGGCATATCCAAAATAATATATTCACAAATATTCAATAGCATTTTATGATTGACAATACCAGATACATCAAAAATTAGAGTTCAGTAAATGCATGTAGTTTTAGAAAAGATCAAAGGAAATCCTATGTAGATTACCCATCTTTTCTTTAATGTAATCAGATATAATATTTAGGAATGTATATCTGTATATAGATAGCTGAATTAATAATTCAAGATTAAAGGAGGCAATTTGAGGTTTTTTTTTTAATTTGTGTTTTTGTAAAGACTACCTAGTATCTGGAGATTTTATCTTTTCATGTTATTATATCTAAAAACAAAAGACTATTATAAAATCTGGCATAGTAAGGTATATGTCAAAGTATCTTCAAAGAAATTCCAAGTCACTTGTGAATCACATCAGGATTTTTCATAAGTATGGTGGCAACTCATGGCAATACTGAATTTTAATGTAGTGTACTTTCATATCTTATCAGAAAGGTGGGATTCTTTAAGAAAAAGAAAGCTACTCTAAATATCAGTTACATGTCTTGATTATGTGTTGGGCATTAGACCTTGATAACTTTAAACTGTTTTAAAAAGTCTGCTGTACAGAATGCTTCTCTCTACTCTGTCCATTGCCTTCAGGATCTAGCTCAGATTTCATTTTTGACCACAGTAATAGGAACAGTGTGAGTTTTTAAGAAACACATTTAATGCTTGACCCATCAATCCTCAAATGGAAATGTTAAAATTCCCTAATAACTTCAGGACTTTATCAATTTGGTTTTTTTGGTGTTTTTTTTTTTTTCCTATGTACTTTGTAAAGCCTTGTTGGCAGGTACAAACAGAATCAGGATTGTTATGATGTCTTAGTGAGTTTTAAATTTTATCATTAAGTAACAACCCTCTTAAAATCAGTGATCATCTTTTCCCTTTGAGTATATTTTGTATGATAATAATGTTACCATAGCGTTCTTTGGTTAAGTGTTTTACTGAAGTATTTGAGTGTATGTGTATGTGTGTGTGTGTGTGTGTGAACATAATCCCTTTGCTTTCCACCTTTCTGTGTCAACATTTAGATGTATTATGTGGTGACTATGTTCTAAAAGTAAGCTGGATTATCATTTCTAACCCATTTCAGCATCTTTGTCTAACAGGCAAAGTAACCCATTTCTCTATATTGTAATTACTGATAGATGCTGACCAATATCTACTACCTTCTTTTAAAATGTTTTCTATTTAGTGTTCATTATATTTGATTTTCTTTCTTTCATTTGATCTTTTTAAAAGAACTGACTTGAGTATACATTACTCTTTATGTTTCTTCCTTCACAGCTGTGGAATGTATAAGGACAGAATATGTGAATTCTGCTTTATATTTTTACCATATATATTAGTTAACAGAGTCTAAAATTACTTTATGTCTCTAAATTCCTCCTGAAAAATAAAAATCACTTTAAACACTTTACAATCCATTTTACTATTATCTTTCATACTGATGTTTTCTAGTTTTTCAGTTTTGTTGTTGTCGTTGTTAGTGTTTGCCGAAGTAGAGGTACCCATCAGTGTTTATTTGGTCTGTCATATTGCCAGAATTTCCAAACTTTATTTCAAACAACTTAATCAATTATGATTGGGTATAATTGTTCCTGTTGTATTCCGAACGTATTACTTCAACCATATTCCAGCTAAGTAAAGGTGAGGTTATTTACTGAGTCCACACTGTGTCCACTGTGTGGTATGGAATACAGAGATGGACAAGGTATGAATCATCCACTTCCGAAGGCTTTAACAAAGTATATATTGGCCTTCTTCATTCCAGATAAATTGATATAAGTATTCCTACCTGCCCTATTATAATATCTGTCATGGTGGCTTCCTTATATGCTCTTGCTTAGCCGGTATTTTTGATTGAGTGGAAAGTGAGTGTAGGGAGTGATGACAGAGTCATAACTTAACGGTCTAGTTCTTCCTCAGGAGGGAGATATTCATATATACTCTTTGAGACAGATGGAGATGATATACTGCACCCTCAAGCCCTCAACATTTCAGCCAAGTTTTCATCTTTCAGGGAAGAATTCCAGGATAAGCATAATAGCCTGAATGGTCTCGCAGCAGGTTGCTGGAGAAAGTGCTCATCACACAGGTTCTAATGATTTTCCTGCAAAGGAGCCTCCCCTTTGTCACTGCCAGATGGAAAGTTTACTAGTGCCTCCTCTTCAGTTTGAGCCAGGCCATGCTTCCTCTGAGAGCTATACAGTTTAGGCTAGTTGGTTAATTAACAAGTGCTTAATCAACACCTACCATGTGTGGTGCATTCTGTGTGGGTCTGTTCTCTGCCTAGGCAAAATCTACTCACACATCAAAGCCCAGCTCCAGTCCCTGCTCCTCTACGGATTCTAATCCCTCTTGATATTCTCTGTGGAAATGATCATCTGAACCATTTTAGTATTTTACTATATGATTCTTTATTGATATCTAAGTGTAATCCTTAATTTCCCAGTGCATCTGTAAGCATAAAAGCTTTATTTTTCTATGGTTATTTATTATAGTTGAAGATTACTTGGTGATTATTGTTGCTGAAGATACTGTTTCTCAAAAAGTGTTCCAGAGAATGCTAGTCCTTTTTTTTTAACCAATTGAGTATCTATTTTTTTTAAGTTTTTATTTAAATTCTAGTTAGTTAACACGCAGTGTAATACTAATTTGAGATGTACAATTTAGTGATTCAACACTTACATAACAACACCCAGTGCTCATCACAACGAGTGCGCTCTATAATCTCTGTCACCTACTTAATCCATCCCCCCACCCTCTTCCCCTCTGGGAACCATCAGTTTGTGTATAGTTAAGAGCTGGTTTCTTGGTTTACCTCTCACTTTCTTTCCCCCCTGACCATTTGTGTTGTTTCCTAAATTCCACATATGAGTGAAATACTATGGTATTTGTCTTTCTCTGACTTATTTCACTTAGCATAATACTCTCTAGTTCCATCCACATCATTGCAAATGACAAGATTTCATTCTTTTTGATGGCTGTGTAATATTCCAGAGTGTGTATGTGTGTGTGTGTGTGTGTGTGTGTGTCTGTCTGTCTACTACATCTTCTTTATTCATTCATCAGTCAATAGACATTTGGGCTCTTTCCATAACCCTTAAGAGATTCTGGGGAAAAGAGGCAGGTGGAGGTGGTTGATACAGTAGAATACATTTGTGAAATGCTCCACACTCTTTCCTTCCTCTTGATAATACATAATACAATTTGAAGACAATTAAGACTTTGATAAATCATGTGTTAAAGGTAAAATTTTAACTTAGTATTTCTTAAACTTAATTGATTCCTTGTTTAATGCAATCATATATAATCTTCAAGAAATATATCTAAATTTAGGTATCTGAATTAAGAATTCAGTATTAGAGGTAACAATTTAAATTTGGTTTGGCTTTGCTTTTACAATGGAAGTCCACTACCTGGATATTTTAATTTTTATCTGAGTATATTTCCACATGAGAGCTCTCCTCTTCTCCCTTTATTGAACTCTAGTTAACATCCCTTAAAACCAGTATTCTATAGAATAATTTTGGGGAAGTAAATTTCTGTGTTATAGCCGGTGGCTTTTACTAATGGTGTAATGAAGGTACATACTACCTCTGGGACACAGTGTCTGTTTGGCTCGTGGCTGTGGTGATAGGAACTTCCTGGAAGACGTACAACAAATCTGTGTAGGTAGGAGGTTAAGTTTTCTCACTTAGCCTTGAAGCTGTGATGTGAGTGCTCTAAGAAACACAGGTGCAACATCTATTACCTTCTAGGCAGGGTCCATTCAGTTGATAAGATGATCTCTGTGACAGTCTTTTTCCTTAAAAGAAAGGGACTATCCTTTGGTCAAAACTCTCTAAATAACAGCTCCTATGTCAGAATCTTCTGATAAATGCAGACATTAAACCAGTTTCCTTGTCATCAGACTGAAACTCCAAGCAAGTCCACAACATTATTCGGTTCCACTGGATACATCCTATGGAATAATGTGCCTGAAAAGTCAGGAGGGAGAAAATCACTCCAATGGAAGCAGTGTTTCTGTGTTAAAGTTTTTGGATAAATGGCTACAGAATTGAGGAAAACATTTAGTAATTGATAATCTGTCTTATTCCAGATGAGGTTAATTATTGATTTTTGACAGGTCTTTCCATTGTAAAATTTCTACTTTTCCTTTTGAAATTAATAAACATTTTGTGGGGCCATACTTTGAGACTATGCAAATATTTTGTTGATCATCATACTCTTACCTGCTAATTTTAGCATTCATTGATGACTCCTGTCTGTAATACTTACTACAGAAATATTTACCAAATGGTAAATTTCTATCATTCCTCCTATATTTATTAATTGGAATTCTACTGTAAGGAAGAGATGTTCCTCTTACCCCATTTATTTGTTAATGCATTCAGTTATTTACTTCTATCAATGTAGACTCATGGATATTTATTTGATGGCCTGATATCCACTTCTTATCATTGTTTAGTGTATTCCTCAAGTGTTCCCAGCTTTGGCTGTTGGGAGCTTTTTCAAATTGACTTCTGTGATCCCCATTCATTCTCTTTTAACACTTCCTTATTTTCCAGCACTCAGAGCTGCTCCAGACCCATCTTGTATTTCCTCAAAAGTTTCCCAGCCCTGGAGTCAACCGCTTTTTCAAGTGTTTTTTGTTCTTTTTGAGAATGATAGAAACCAAGATCTAGGCATATAGTGTTCTCAGTACTACTGGGATGTCATTGCTGTTAGGCCTTCTGAGTGATTATAGGTAGAAACTATTTGTATGAATAGTAATCCATGTATCTACACATCTATATCTACTTCTTATCTATTCACATTATTTATAACAAAATCCATGAGTTCCAACTGATATTTCCAATTATAGTCCAATAGCATGAGTTCATTCTAGCTCTCCCTTTTCTTTACTTGTAGCTGCTTTCTTTGACTGCAAGAAACCTGGGTCTCATTACCCACAATCTATTTCTATACAATACGTTTATATAAAATAGCTTCAGAATTGCTAACCCATACCCCAGTGAAAATCACATTTACTAACTGGAGCATAATATTTGTGTACAGTTCTTATTTTTTTCTTTAGCTTTGTAGTATCTTTCAAGATATTTATTTATTTATGTAAGTTTTTTTTTTTTTATTTGAGAGAGAGAGAGAGTGTGAGCAGGAGGAGGGGCAAAGTGAGAGGGAGAGAGAGAAACTCAGCAGATTTTGTGGTCAGTGCTGAGCTCGATGTGGGGCTTGATCTCAAGACCCTGAGAAAATGACCTGAGCCAAAATCAAGAGTTGGATGCTTAACTGACTGAGCCACCCAGGCGCCACCCCTCAAAATATTTTTTAATGAAGTTACTTAGTCTATTTTTCTCTGACCCCTTCAGTGAGGCTATGTTATTCACTTGTAATTGGCTTAGGTTCATTTATTTTTATATTCCATTTCCAATACTTCCCCCGTATCCAGTTTGAGTTTAATTATTTATTGGTACTTTTTATGAGATATTGCTATGATTTGGAGCTAGAGAACCATACATAAAGGTATATTCAGAGAAATTTCTCTAAGAAACTCCCTTTCTCTTTGAACTTCACCATTCTTGCCACTCTGTTTGCACCACCCCTGCAGGTAACCCATCTTATTTGTTTCTGAATTTCATTACCTGAATTATGTTTTGCACAAATGAGCAGATATATTGATATTTTCTTATTTGCTTTTCTTTCTTTAATGAAAAGCTGCATACTATATTCTTTTGCACTTAAAAAATACACCCTGAAAATTACTCCATATCAGTTCATCAAGATCTTCCTCACTCACTCTTGCAGATGTATTTGGACTATCCAACATTCTTAAGAGTCTGTACATACAAACTGGTGACAGTGACTAATTTTATTCATTGACTGTGATGACTACTTACATTTGAATCAAAATAAAATGCTGCATGCCTTGCTGCCTGAATTTTAATCTCTTCCTTGGCTTCACGATCAGGAAAACATACCTGTCTCTACTCACATGCTCTGGCTGGAGCTTATCACTGCCCTCCTTCCTGTTACTTCTTGCTTGAGTTGGCTTTGGCTTCATCTTGTGATCTCATATTTGAATCTGCGTCGTTAGTTTCTGGTTCTCCCATTCTCTGTCTTGCCTAGGCACTTTTCATCACTATTGCTTTGACCTTGGCGGCACCATGACTCCTAGCTTGTGTCAGGGTCACTGTAAGCTCCCATGCCATGGTGGTCTTGCTTTTACAACTAGACCTAGTCTAGCTGGGTCTAATACATCTGACTCTACTCCAGATTCAATTTGTTTGTCTCTGACTTCTCTACAGCACTCACTCACTCTTAACAAAATACCTGGGATATTGTCCAATTTGCAGAATAAGGCTTGGCTTTCAATTTTAGCACATTTTTTTTTTCTTAAAAGAGGCTTACTTCTTGTGATTGTATCTTTGCGATGATTTTACTCTATTCATTTAGAACACTGTGAAAGCAGCTCCCTGATGAAATTCATCCATTATGGCAAATGTTTTCACTTCATGGAAACCTACTGAAATGGAAAGTATTTTGAAAATAAATGAAACATAGACTATTTTTGAAAACTGTTCATGGCCAGATTCAGCAAATGTTGATAGCTTGGAAATTTCTGATACTTTAAAGGGGAGAGGGGGAAAAAAAACACAGTTTTGTGCTAGAAAGTTCTGAGCCTCCCACATCTTACCTCATTTTTACAGACACAGCAATTAAGACCCTTCCTGTTCCAGGAAGTCTAACTCATCTGAAAGAGCATACTTTCCAATTATCCAAATAACCCTGAACACACAAATCAAAATGCAGGAATGAAAGCTCCACGTTTAACTCTCTTTCACCGAAATGTTATGAGATCCTCTTCATTTCCTCTTTCTGTTGATACACATAACAGTTTAGACATCAGAATTTGAGCTATATGAAAAGCAGAGGAAAGCCATTAGAAGAAATAGGGAGAAGACATGTGCAGTGAATATTTGTGATAAAACAAGTCATTTCATTATCCACATGCAGTTTGAGGCTTTTACTACTTTCTCATCTTTGGCAGAAATCAATTTGACTCTCTTTCACATCAATAGAGTATCTTCTAGATGAACCCCTGAGGTGGGTACATAAAGGGTATCTGATTTTTTCATTAATGCAGAGCTATTAAAGCCATAAATAGGGCTTAACAGCATTCAACATTCATTGCAGAAGGGCTTCTCTAGCAAAGTAGTACAGAAAAAGGGACAAATTTCCATTAAATCTGGCATTTAAAGGTGAGAGGTGATCTGAACATTGTACCATGTAAATGTAGGTTCTAAAGATGAAAATGACACAATGGTGGTCAGGGCTGAAGAATTCACTTTTTTTCAGATCAGGTTTAATTTTGGTTGTACTATAAAAGTATACACCTATATTTGCTGCTCCAAAAATACACTGTGTGTGTTTATTTGTCACAGATGTCTGATGAGTCACTGCACAATATGTTTGGGATAGGTGAAAATGATTTGAACATCTAATGGAATAGCAACTAAAATAAATATAGTATTTTAAAATAAATTACAGGGGTTAAACATCCTGAGACATTTTAACATTAACTTTGCCTAGTTGATGAACAAGGTGTTCGTGATCATCTGTCTTTTTTCTCTGTGCTTCTCATTGTTTGAAATCTTCATCTGAGACAGATTAGATGTTGACTTGTTCTACCAAGTATTTTCTGAGATACCAGATCTTCTTTCTAAATGTTCCTTTTTTTAAGACAGTATGGGAGAAGCAATTTTAGTGTGAAAAAAATGTATGTCCAGGTGAACATACTGACTGCTAAAACCTAGACATTATGTTGGATGCTGGAAATTTAAGAGTAAAAAGTCACGGTCCTTACCCTCATAGAACTTAGAGCCTATTATAGTCCAAGTAAATAGATTCGTATATAAAATATTTCTTTTAACATGTTGTTAAAAGAGCTGTGAGGGGTAGCAGTAGGATGTTAAGAAGGCAATTACTAAGGGAGTGGTCGATTTCTGCAAATAGTCGCGAAAAATGCCTCAGGTACAAACATATCACTAGGACCTGAAGTTTGAAGCCGTAGGCACATGAAAGCTAGCGGAAGAATGTTCCACATAGAGAAAAGAGCTTATCATGTTCAAAAATCTGAAAGGAGACCCCTGTAGCTCGAGTATAGCACAGGGAAGGACAAGAAGAAAACAAAACAAAACAAAAAGATGGGAGTTGGAAATTGGAGTTCTCAGTGAATAAACTGTATGACAAAAGTAGATGGCATCTGGAAGGATGGAGATTTGTAGTCAGAGATTGGAAGAACAGAGTTTAAGTTTTGAGACATAGTGTAGCTCTGGATGACTGCAAAGTAGAAGGTGTGACCTAGGGGACACACAGCTGAAGTGGTAATGTTGTGGAAGTTATCAAAAGAGAGGAGATCAAGGGATGTTAAGGGAAGGCTGTTAAAGGGACTGTCCTCAGGGTCTTTGAGACCAGGTTAGATATATTATAGGAAGCAACACTGTGAGGCAGGAGCTCCTTAGGACATATATTTTTTTTTTTTTTAGACGTATGGGAAGTATACATTTTGTTATTATGCTAAATTCAAATCTCTATGCTTAGTACATCTTCATTAATTTCTAAATGGGCAAAATAAACAGCTTATTCAAAACACTGCAGGTTTTTTAGTTTCCTTCACACACATATGGGATAGTGGGCCGTTTGTTGCATTTTAACTGAAACTGCCATTTTTACATTCAGCAACAACTGGTCTGTGTTGTAGCAAGAACAAATAATTCAGTCATTAAAATAATCAGAGGTGATGATTCCCAGACTTGCCTCAGTGTGAGAATCACCTAGGATGGGGCACCTGGGTGGCTCAGTCGGTTAAACGTCTATCTTCAGCTCAGGTCATGATCGCAGGGTCCTGGGATCGAGCCCCACATCGGGCTCCCTGCTCAGCAGAGTCTGTTTCTCCCTTACTCTCTCCCTCTGCCTCTCCCCTGCTCATGCTCTCTCTCTCAAGTAAATAAAAATGAAAATCTTAAAAAATCACCTAGGATGCTTATTAAAATGCAGACTCCTGGGTCTCATTCCAGATTCACTGACTCACAATTTTCTGGAATAGTGTTTGGAAATTTTCATTTTTAATAAGTGTCCTACATAATTTTTAAGATCAGGCAAGAATGGGAATTGCTGTTGTTGATGGAAACATGACACACTATGGATGAGGAAATATGAAATACAGGCCCATTTCTCTGCTAACCAGCTTTTGATCCAATTACTAAATCTTCCTTGGGTCTCAGTTTCCTCTTCTACAAAACGATTATTTTGAGATCCTTCCATATGAAATTTTCCTACCATTAATATTTCTATGTATGGTCTGTGTAAGATTTTTTTCTATATACATCGAATTAACAACTAAAATCCTATAACTACAGGCAACATTGAAACAAAAACACTCAGAAAATTGCAAATCATTTCCAAAGATTCCTTGAAATTGATAAGATATCATTTTTCTCATATTCCTACTTTCTTACTTCAAGTGCTGGCCACATTACCATACCTTTCTGAAAATAATGCAAGAAATTTTCAAACTCTCTTCTTTTGAATCTCTTTAAAAGTTTCCATTGAAATACTAATCTAACGAAAAAAATTCAGTTGAAATTAACATTCTTATACTAAAATTGTATTTATTAAAATAACTACTCTTATATCAAAGGAGACCACAACAGGCAGCAAAAAAAATATAATTTTTAATAACATTTTCTATTAAAACATGTTTTATGTTTTAGATTTCAGAGCCATTTTTGCTCCTAGTAATATAATATAACTCCTTAGCATCTAGTACAACGTTTTTAAAGCTGTAAGTTGCAACATATTAGTGGATTGTAACAGAAAATGTTGCTTCTGAACACAAACACACACATACATGCAAATATCAAGACATTGGATATAGTAGGTTAAGTATTACTTTGTGAAACTTTTGTTTCAGTTATATACTCCTATCTGTATACATATTTTTTGTATATATTCTGAGATTTTATATAAAATGAATTTTTCACAGTAATCATACTGTATAATGTGTGTTATTTACTACTATATTTGAATAACAGTCAGTTTGGGGGTATTAAATAAGACCTATGAATATTGTGCATGAAAACATAAGAAAAAATATAGCTCAGTCGCCAATGAAATATGAACATGAACTCAGTAAACTCTGTACAGTTTCATTTATAAGTACATCCCACCCAGTTAGTTTCTGCTTTCAGATAACCAGGTAGGAAGACCAGTTAGCACTGATGCTTGGAACCAAAATCAAAGGAAGCACACAAAAAACAGTGTTATAAGAGAAAGTCAGCCTGTTCAGAATCCTATTCGGCACTATTTTTACTAAATACATTACAGGTAGATTTGAAATGTCAATCACCACTATTTGCTGTAAACATCCTGAGGTTAAAGACTATGAGTTCTGTTTATGACAAAATCAGTTTAATTGGTATAGGAAAAAAAAAAACAAACCTGGACTTCAACTGGATTTACCAATTTTCTTTCAATAAGCAGTGATTTTGTTTTGTTTAAAGGATTGACTAGAGGAATGTATTTAGATTAAAAAAGACTTGGCTTCTTTGCCATGTCTTTTCCTTGTACCTGACACATACAGCCATATGCCAGATCCAGAACACAGGACAAAAAAGCAAGTTGATGGGCCTTCAGTGACAACATGGAATTTGAAGTTCTGAGAACTAGATGTTCATTGAAAAATTGAACTGCAACTTGCCAAGGTCAGAGAGTGACATTTTCATAAATTAATGCTATCAGAAGCTGCTAGAATTTTCACAATTGTCATATTTGAAACCAGCAGAAGTTCCAGTAGAGGTCATACTGATTATGCTGGGAGCAAATCGGAAGACTTCCAATGCATGTAAGAATTTTCTTTGAATACAGAGTAATAAAGCTGAAATAGATTTTTTTTTTTTTTTGGTGTAAAGATGAGATTCTTTTTTTTTGCTAAAAAGAAACATACCTATGTTTGTATGTTTAATGACTCTTCATTTGCTCTAAAATATATTTCCCTTTTTTTGTACATAAGCTTACATTTTTTTTTGTAGTTTTCACTTAGAAATAACAAAAATCTTAAACTAGAAGTTTCAGTTTGATAGAGATAGATTTGAATGGGAACTGTTCAACGGAATAAGAAATGGTAAAACAGAGTCTAAAGGAAAGAGAAAGAGAACTAATTTTCCACTTATTCTGAATAGGTATGAACTTCTGAAAAGTTCATACATAGGTGAACCCTGAACACAGGAATTGATTGGAAATTATTAAATATTTATTTGGCTTTTATCATTTGCCATTAGGCCATACATAAAGAGTATTCCGAAATCATAATAAGGATTAACATTCTAAATATTCTATTAAACATTTCATTATGTTCCAAAAAAAAAGAAAGAAAACGAGGACAACTCCTAGGAGACATGAGCCCAAGTACATTTGTGGGAAATGAGAACAGGGAATTTTAATTTGATTGTAATTTCTCTAATGATGTCTTTATCTACCAGGACTCACATTATCTCACTTAACTCACTTCCCTCCCCTTAAACCTCTGCAAGATCGATTTTAAAGGAAGTAGTCCGTCCCAGTTCATCATCACTGAGTGGAGCTAAAGGTTCTCTGGCAAGAAGAGTCTAAGCCAGGATTCTCCAGCCTTTTTAGCAGAAAAACTACTGTCCATTTCCCTAAAATATAAAGCAGTATCTGGAGCAAAAAGTTAAGAGTTATTGAAAGTATAAGATTCCGTGTGACAGGGACCAGTGCTCTCTGACCTGGCTGAGCAAACTCTGCTTGTGGGTAGCTCTCAGCCCTGCCCCAACCCCGGCCAGGGGGCCTCAGAGTTGTTGCTACAGGACCCTCAGCCCTGCTAGAGGCCATGGACATGCCTTCTACCTTCTTGGGCAATAGCACTCCGCATGCATTAAAATAGAAAAAACAAAACAAAACCCAGACTGAAATGATAACTACTGAGCTATCACAAAATAAATTAAATTTAAAAATAAACAAACAAACAGTACAGTTCCCTGGGAATGGAATTTGAAGCACATTTGCACTTGCAGATACTCCCCATTGAGCCCACTTATCCCTGGTTAGCATATACAATGTCTGCCCTGATCTTCATTCTATGGACTTCAATTACTTTATTTTTCTGAATATGAATAGTCTTTTCCCTTAAGTCATATTCTGACGGATAGCTCTGTTCTGACACCACTTTGTTTCATCCCTAGACAGATGCCTCTTGCTTGTGAGGTGGCTGAGAAAAAAAATTTTTTTTTCGAGTCAGAGCTGTTAAAGCAGACAGTGTTCCTTCTCTTGGACTCTCCCCTGAAACCTCTAAATCTCTAAGCAACAATAGGCTCAGCTGACAGTCCTGATCTGAGACATTTAAGAGGATTTTAGAGAAGATTTGGCTTTGTCTGTTGTTTGTTGATATCTGGAATAAGGGGAGAGTATTATTTCTAGCCTTTCAAACAAAAAGGTTTCAGAGCTTGCTTTGAGAGTAGAACTGGTGATTGGGACGCTCCTCTCATCCCACTCATTAGATCATCACTAATGGTACACCGCAGAGCTTGCCAAATTGTGGTATATCTCTCAGTAGCAAGTAAATAAAGGGAGGCAAATGACCAATAATTTATCCTGTACTTGTTATAAGTAACTCAAATTACCTTGAACAAATAAATGTGTTTCTATTATTACCACATGCCATGAAAAGATAAAGGTATATGGAAATAATTATTCTCACTTGCATAAGGAAAATGCATATATCAATGCCTTTGCATTTCATATATACACACACACATATATGTGTGTGTGTGTGTGTATAGATTTCACTCACTGAAAAACAGTAGGATATCTAAAACTTAAAATTCTCGTGAGTCTTCAGATAGTTCATGAGGCTATGGATCTGGGAAAATATATTCAATGATTTATCCCAAGTTAGTTGGAATTCCCAGCACAAACAAAGAGGTATAATTATCACTTTCACCTAGCTACAGCTAAAATACCCAGTAACAACACTAAAGCACATAATTTAGAAGTATGCAAACAGTACTGCCCTTGAAAGGTGAGGACCAGTCCCTACTCTTTGCTTTCTCAGTGGCTTGTGGAAGAAATTGAAACTAGATCTCCCACGTATTAGTAGGGAGAGCTTAGAGCATTGTGTTGAGAAAGTTTTATAGACTGAGTGCAAATCCGATCTTAGCAGGAAATAGGGCAAATGATTGGTGATATTGGCACAGGTATCGGAGAGGGAGGGGGTGGCAGTCCTTGTGCCACGTATTTGTCAACCCGCAGCTTATCCATTTTAATCATTCAGCCATCTATCCATTGCTTATAATAGCCTATTGAACTTCACCCCTGTGAACTTCGGGGCTATACCCTAGGAAATCAGAATCTATGCACTATAGCCAAAATGTCCTCAAGAAAAATTACAACCTCATATTTTATATCCCTAGCCTCTAATTTTTTATTATGTTATGTTAATCACCATACATTACATCATTAGTTTTTGATGTAGTGTTCCATGATTCATTGTTTGCGTATAACACCCAGTGCTCCATGCAGTACGTGCCCTCTTTAATACCCATCACCAGGCTAACCCATCCCCCCACCCCCCTCCGCTGTAGAACCCTCAGTTTGTTTCTCAGAGTCCATAGTCTCTCATGGCTCATCTCCCCCTCCGATTTCCACTCCCCTTTGTTTTTCCCTTCCTACTATCTTCTTTTTTTTTTCATTTCAACATATAATGTATTATTTGTTTCAGAGGTACAGGTCTGTGATTCAACAGTCTTACATAATTCACAGCACTGACCATAGCACATACCCTCCCTGATGTCTATCACCCAGCCACCCCATCCCTCCCACCCCCCCACCACTCCAGCAGCCCTCAACTTGTTTCCTGAGATTAAGAATTCCTCATATGGGTGAGGTCATGATACATGTCTTTCTCTGATTGACCTATTTTGCTCAGCATAATACCCTCCAGTTCCATCCACATCCTTGCAAATGGCAAGATTTCATTCCTTTTGATGCCCAGCCTCTAATTTTCTTCTTCGCATGTGGCCTCCAGTTCAGGTACACACATTTTAGATACCTCTTTCCATTCCATTATTCTCTCTTGAGGAACACACTCTTCTACCACTTCTTACTCTTTGCTTCTACACAATCTCATGCGGATATTTTTCTCTCAGTGTAAATCCTCCCCAGTGAACTTTTGGATATAGTTTCTGTGTAACTGTAATGTGGTGACTGGGTTATTTCATCTGCTCAGTGTCCTCAGGGACACTTAGGTAATTATCTCTACCTACTACATTTACCACATTTTTTGCCTATTTCTAAGTCTGCAGTTTTGTTTTGTTTTTTTAAATAATTCTAGCTGCTTCCTCACCAACGGTCTGTTGGCCAAAGTTCCCTTTTAACTGCTATCTCAGTTTTCATCATGGGAAGAATGCAGCTATACAGGATATGATTAGAAATATATACAAGATGGGGGCACCTGGCTGGCTCAGTCAGTGGAGCAGGCAACTCTTGATTTTGGGGTCATGAGTTCAAGCCCTACACTGAGGTTACTGAAAAAAAAATAAAATCTTTAAATACACACACACACACACACACACACACACACACACACACACACACGGTAGTTTGTTTGCTTGTGGGTTTCTTTTTTTTTTCTTTCATTTTTTTGGTCTTAAGACTGCAGCTGCTTTTGGATGAGAAAAACACTGTAGAATCAGTTCCCTAAACTCAAAGGTTGTTTTTTTTTTTTAAGATTTTATTTATTTATTTGACAGAGACACCACGAGAGAGGGAACACAAGCAGAGGGAGAGGGAGAGGGAGAAGCAGGCTTCCCACTGAGCAGGGAGCCCGATGCGGGGCTTGACCCCAGGACCCTGGGATCATGACCTGAGTGGAAGGCAGACACTTAATGACTGAGCCACCCAGGTGCCCCCCTAAACGCAAAGGTTTTTTAAAAGTGCTTAGTCAACTCTGTTTCTCCCAAGTCTTGTTTTTTTTTTCTTTTTTTTTTTAAAGATTTTATCTATTTATTTGTTTGAGAGAGAGAGAGAGTGCATGAGCAGGGGGAAGGGCAGAGGGAGAAGGAAAGAATCTCAAGCAGACTCCGTGTTGACTACAGAGCCCAATGCGGCACTAGATGTGTGAGATCGATGACCTGAGCCGAAATCTAGAGTCACTCACTCAACTGACTGAGCCACCCAGGTGTCCCAAGTCTGGTTTTATTCTAAACTAAATTCTACTGACGGATGGATTGCTGCCTCTTCTTGGTAAATCTCTCTCTAAATTTGGATATTTCCTGCAGATATGATTAAATTAAGCCATAGTTTATCAACAATTGAATTCCAAAGTCCTTTTATTTTTCTAATATTTGGAAAAATTAAGCTTAGCAAAAATTAATTCAGTAATAACTTCATTTTCAATAACCAAGGATTTTTATAAAAGTTGCAAAAAGTGCTATCGGTCATCCCTGGATTCATTCATTGTTCAACAAATATTTATTGAGCACCTATATTATCTTAGATTGCATAAAGGGATAAATAAATCAGATGTGTCTGTTTCTTTGTATCTTACAGATTAGTGGAATAGATAAACAAAATGCAGTAGAATAGATAAACAAAATGGAACTTACAGATTAGTAGAAAATTAAAAAATAAAATATAGTTTAGGTTTCAACATTCTGAAGTAAATGAATAGAGTGAAGGAATATAGATAGGTAGGTAGTAAAGATGGCTGTCATCTAGGAAAACTTTGATGGAAAGAATGTTTAAGTCATGATCTAAAGGATTTTTTTTTTTAAGGCACGCCACACAAAGTGGAGGAAGAATATGTTCCAATTAAATGCACATGGATGTTCAAAATCTCCAAAGCAAGAAACAATCTGACAAGCTCTAAGAATTAGAGGAACCCAGCATGGCTAGAGTGGAGTAGACATGGAGGCAACGAAAATAGCTGTCTTAAGAAATAAGCAGGAACCACAGATTATTCAGGAATTTGTAGGCCACGATGAGGATTTTGGATTTTATCCAAAGTATAACGGGAAACCATTGGTGAGGGGTGGTTAAGCAGAGGAGCAGCACGTTCATATTTATGTTTGCAAAGAGTTATACTGGCAGCTCTGTGCAACATTAATTTGAGAGGATAAATATTGATACCAATAAAGCAGTTGAGGCATGAGAGCCAAATGATAGATGATAGTAATTTGAATTAATCTGATTCAGAGGAGATGCTGAGAAAAATCAAGATTTTTTTTTAGAGAAAGAAATGAGCAGCTTGAGATGGGCTCTAGGACCAGTGGTGGGAATGGTAAGGAAGGAGGAATCAGAGAAGACAGCTGGCTTAAACCACCAGATGGGTGGTAGCACTAATCACTGAGATGGGGAAGTATGGAAGAAAAACAGGTTAGGGGAGAGGGGAGTATATTAAGAGTTTTATTTTGGGAAAATGTTTGAAATACTTGTGACATAGTCAACAAGACATGTCAGGTGATAATTGACCTATGAAGCTGGAATGCAGAGTACAATTTTTGGATTGAGATATAAATTTGGAAATCATGAGCATTGAAAAAAATAAGGTCTCGGATTGAATGAAATATTCAGTGAAAACAGAGAGAGGAATAAAGGAATCCAGCATAATCTGAAAGTTTGTAATTTTAGAGTTTATAATTATAATGGCAACATTGTTCAAGTTCCTACAGTGTGCTAGACACTTTATATATTTTAAGTATTTTAAATACTAGTTCATTGTAGAATTTCAATAAATACTACTTGATTGAATGAAAGTGCAGCCTTCACTAGGACAAAGATTTTTTTCTGTTAGAAATGTGGTAGAACATGTCCTCATCTTAGCTGAAGTGCCAAAACTAAAGCATAGAGGATAGGTGCCTCTTTGTCTAAGAGAGGCTAAACCATATCCAGAACATTCATCAAGGGGTTGAGGCTGGGAAACCGGTTCATTGTCCAGTATATAAGAGGACAGCATCATCAGAGAGGGGATTGAGGAGTATGAATGTCTTTGAAGAGTCTAACAGACAATGTTGTCCCAAATTCCTTGCTCCCTACATATTCCAAGTATAAGTACCTCAAAAGAACTACAGATAAATAATATGAGTAGTCCACAGAATGGAAACTGACATTTGGGCCTGAAGCAGAATGCACTCTGAACTGCAGAAACTCATATTCTTATGCTTCCACAAGATGGAGTGTGATGAAACCGGCCTTGAGACTCGGTGTTGGTGGAACACTGTTGCTTGGATATATCTGAAGGGTAAAGGTTAGCTGAGGATGACTTTGATGACAGAGAAGAATGACAAGTGGGAGTGACTGATACTTCCTGAGTTTGGATTAATGGGAAGCAAGGAATATAACTGGCTTTAGCCTTCTCCAGAGGGAGTACCTGTGGGATACCATCAGAGTAAGGAGTAGGGAGTCCCTAGAGGTGAAGTGAAGATAAGAGAATGATTTGTGCCAGAGGATCAATGTGGGATGGTCCAGGAACCCACAAATGTGCCCTATGGGAAAAAAGACTTGCATGCAGGCATCTGCCATCAGAGGACCCAGCGCCAGAAAATGGCAGCACCAGCTACCTATGGCTTTTCTTCCTTTTCCTCCAGTCCCACTTTTACCTTGTCTCCATTTCCAAAGGAGCTAGAAATAGCAACTAGAGGAGGGTGAGTAGGTGAAGCATGGAAGAAACTAAACATGGTTCTCACCCTCCTTTCCCATTGCAGACTGGTTAACCCAGATCTGGGGCATGGGCAGAGATGCTTTTGTGAGGAGATGAGAAGCGATGAACTGGATGAGCATTGGAAGTTTTAAGTTATATTGCAATGGACTTTTTTTTTTTTAAAGATTATTTATTTGAGAGAGAGAGAATGAGAGATAGAGAGCACGAGAGGGAGGAGGGTCAGAGGGAGAAGCAGACTCCCCGCTGAGCAGGGAGCCCGATGTGGGTCTCCATCCCGGGACTCCAGGATCATGACCTGAGCCGAAGGCAGTTGCTTAACCAACTGAGCCACCCAGGTGCCCTGCAATGGACTTTTAATATCTGAAAATGAGGACTGTTCATTAATGCTTGGAAGTCATTGCAAATTAAGGGTTCTTCTTGAGATATTATCCAAGGGAATGGAAGGAATAGCTGACAGAATGGGTTTGTGGGGCAGTGGTAGGAGAAAATTAAATTGCTTGTCTTTTGCACCCTTCTGAAAATAGCTCATGAATAACTTAGTTCTAATTAGAATTTATTCCCAAACTCCTATTACTACCTTCAATGATGTGTATATAACTGGAGAACTTAGATTGAGACAGAATCAGTATCTTAGGTTACATATGCTTGAGAATAAGATGGCCCTGTGTGTACAAGATTGATGAGAAAAACTCTTTTCATTGGCATAAAATCAAACATATAGAAAATGCTGGAAATACCTTAAGAGGTCTCTTGGTTTTCTTTTCTATTATCAATTTCTACATCACTTTCCGAAAGCTGAGACCAATAATTAGAGTAAGAAGTGGGATATACTAATTGCCCCAGTAGACCTTTCTGTGATCCTGAGAATGTTCTATATCTGCTCCATCAGTCATGCTAGCTACTAAGGTACATGTGACCACTGAGAACTTGAAATGTAACTAGTATAACTGAGGAATGGTTTTTAAATTTTATTTAATTTTAACTCATTTAAACCTGAATAGCTCCCTGTGGCTAGTGGACAACATGGGTTCAGACTATTTAAGGGCTTGTACTAAGCTACACACAGCATGAAATAACACCGTTTTAGAATTGACAAAGGCAGTTCCCAGGCATTTTCCCTCTTAAAAAGTTTATGTTAGGGGTGCTTGGGTGGCTCAGTTGGTTTTAAGTGTCTTTTTTTTTTTTTTTAAGATTTTATTTATTTATTTGATGAGAGAGAGACAACGAGAGAGGGAACACAAGCAGGGGGAGTGGGAGAGGGAGAAGCAGGCTTCCCGCGGAGCAGGGAGTCTGATGCAGGGCTCCATCCCAGGACCCTGGGATTATGACCTGAGCTAAAGGCACACGCTTAACGACTGAGCCACCCAGGCCCCCCAAGCATCTAACTCTTGATCTCAGCTGGGGTTTTGATCTCAGGGTCATGAATTGGAGCCCCGTGTTGGGCTCCACACTGGGCATGGAGCCTACTAAAAAAAAAAAAAAAGTCTATTTTGGACTCTTATTTTGGTTAAGTATCCTATGTAGATACCTTTTGCTCTTATCTACATTACTTTTTGTTAATCTATAATGTTTTTTCCCTCTTTTATTAATCTGGCTAGTGCTTATTTGAAGGAAAGAGGGTGTTTCCCCCACTGTAGAAAGTATCCTAATTAAGACAGATAAGTCATGCAGCTTTTGTTTATGTCACAATTTTCCCTGTAGCTAGAATTAAATGATGCTGTCAAAGGGCAATGCTAGTGTTTGATGGCTTTTAATATTTTTGTCCATATCAAAAGACTAAATAAATGCAATCGATATTCCCAATTCCTAACTCTGTAGTAATTATTCCAATAAAGAGATATTCATGCTACCAAGCATCAATACATGTTCTTCATTGCCCTAATAAATCTGCTCCTAGAAAATAAACCATGTTCAGCTTGGGCTTTAGAGAGAATATTAGCAAACACCAAGCTCAGAATGTTATTAACCAAAGCCTTCAGCACATGGGGCTTACAAAATATGGATTTTTAAAACCCAAACACTTAATGAGAACTATCAAGAAAGAAGAATCATATCTGCAAAGGGGCTGCATATTATATTTAGGGTGGCTCCTTCAGCAAATAGCCCAAATGAGGATTTTTAAATAGCACTGGCTATTCAGGAGAACTCATTTTATAAATGGCTATCTCACAAAATAAAACAACTACAAAATAATAGTATCAACTGTTATGAGTATTTCTTGCTGGCTGACTCTATTTTAAGATATTCAGAGATCCTCACAAGAACCCCATGAGTTAGATACTATTTTATTCTCATTGTATAAATGAGGAAGCTGTGGCTTTGAGGAAACTGTTGTTAGGAGGCTGTCCAAGGCCAATACTCTGGGGTGGGAGAGTTATAATATTTATCAAATCCAGGTATGTCTAAGTCCAAAACCCATACTTGTTATTTATTACCTATTTAAAAATCTATGTTATAAAGACACACTATATATTTTCTAAAAGATTTATTTATTTCAGAGAGAGAGAGAGAGGGAGAGTGAGAGCACAGGGGAGGTGCAGAGGGAGAGGGTGAAGAAGAGAATCTCAAACAAACTCGCTGCTGAGCCGGGAGCCTGTCAGGGGGTTCGATCTCACAACCCCGAGATCATGATCTGAGCTGAAACCAAGAGTCAGATGCTCCACCAACTAAGCCACCCAAGCATCCCCAAGACCCACGATATATTAAGACAAGTCATTAACAAGGCAGTGCCAACCTTCTTGTTTCAGTCTGAATAATTCCAGCATGCTACAGATCTTTCTTTGTGAGTTTCTGTTAGCTCAGTCTGCTAGATAATATAGGTTAACTTTATTGACTATTAAATGGCTAGCAGTTCTACTTGGTAAAATCTTCCTTTAAGATTATTAAGAAAATGTCATAAATTTGTTCAACATCCTAGTCGTTCAAGAAATATTTGTATCACTCACTCACATTCTTTCTCTCCCTATCTCTCCCATTCTCCCTCTCTCTCTATATATAAATAGATATATTTAGGAACTCACATCCTGTTTGCAGATCCACTTGCACAAGAAATATTAACACAGGGAAGGACCTCAGCATCAAATTACCAGAACAGGCACTACTTTCTCAATGTTTAAAAGAGGGGAAAAAATACTTTGAATTCAGGGGATCTAAGACAAATGGTATGAATATAAACTCATGTATAAATGGTAGAGTATAAACTCTGTCTTGGTGGATTCTTTACAATCCAGATATGTGAGGAGAGAAAAAAAGGTACTGTATAGATAACAGGAATGTATTTTCCATAGTTCTGGAGGCTGGGAAGTCCAAGATCAAGGTGCTGGTTGATCCAGTTCGCCAGTGAGGGATCTCTTCCTGGCTTGCAGATGGCTACCTTCTGGCTGTGTACTCATATAGCAGAGAGAGAGAGAGAGACAGAGACAGAGACAGAAAGAGAGAGAGAGAGAGAGAGAGAGAACATCAAGTTTTCTGATGTCTTTTCTTCTACGGACACTTAACTCATCAGGAGAGCCTCACCTTCATAACCTCCCCGAAACCAAATTACCTCCTAAAGGCTCATTCCAAACACCATCACATTAGTAATTAGTGCTTCGACGTAGGAATTTTGGGAGAACACAATTCAGTCCATAGAAGGTACATTATAACAAAACTCCAAGGCAGAAGTACTCAGTGACTCTTGGTAGCAGAGTGACTAGACCAGCAGGGTAAAAATGGGAAGGTAAGTAGAGAAACACCCAGCACATCCAGATTAGCCATAACTTCCAGGCTAAGGAGTTCAACATTGTTATATAATTGAACTTGATGAAGTTGTTAACCAAAATTCATTTGGTGAGATATTATAGGATGTTTTAAGGAGAGAAGGAACAGAGAGATTTTGGATATAGGATGACTTGTCCCAATGTAAATGTGCCATAATTTACCTTACTGCATGACTCATTTTGTAAGAAACATGATTCAAAATGGAGCAATGAGAGTCAAATGAGTACAGTATGACAATAAAAGATCTTAGAAAACTATGGATACAGGAAACAAACTATATCATAGGGCCTTTTTCTCAAGCAAGCATGTAGAAATGTATAACAGCTACCATGTATGGAAAGAAAAAATTTTTGGAGGATGGGAGAAAGGAGGCAATTAACTCAACAGCTGTCAGTCAGAGGTGGTTTTGAGATGCATGACTTGTAAGGCAGCAGCTCCACTCCAATTTGCTGATCCCCCTTTTCTCAACTACAGTATTTACAAAAATGTTGGTTTAAAGCATTGTATTAAGCACAGTGATCGTAACCTCATCTGTTCTTTTTTCTTACCTAAGACAGGAGGGAGAATACTTTTTTAAAATTAAATTTAAGTTGTTCAATAATTAGAGAGTAGGCATTGAACGTATAGAGGAGGAAACAAAAAAGCTAAATAAGAAACATCCTCTTAAAAAAAGAAGTAGTAGTAGTTACAGGGAAATAGCAAAATCAAGTACTCTAAATGACTTACTTGCATTTTTCTGCTCTTTTACTCTAAATTTCATAACCTTAGTGAAGGTTAGAGTTTCCTAAACACAGTGTGCAAATGGCCCTTTGGAGTTCATATTATTTTGTTTTTTATTTTTTAATTTTTATTGAATGGAAGGCAGTCATTGATTTAATTCTGGTCAGGATCCACACCGGGGGCCCTGCCAGCCCCATCCATGGTGGGTATATTTTACTTTTTAATTTATAAAACTGTCAAATTTATTAAAAGAGAATTCTTACCTCTTTCTCTTGAGTAAGTGGCTTAAAGGACAATGCATGTTAAGTCAGGAAAGAACAATCTATGTCCTTTGAGACTTTTTCCTATTTAGCAAGCAAATAATTTTACTGTTTAGAAACTCTCATTCTTAAAAGAAAGCACAGGTGAGTATTATATTTTTTTTCTAATTAAGCACTTACAGGGGCGCCCGGGTGGCTCAGTCCTTAAGTGTCTGCCTTCGGCTCAGGTCATGATCCCAGGATCCTGGGATAAGGCCCCGCATTGGGCTCCCTGCTCGGTGGGAAGCCTGCTTCTCCCTTTCACTCCCCCTGCTTGTGTTCCCTCTCTCACTGTGTCTCTCTCTGTCAAATAAATAATCTAAAAAAAAAGAGCTTACATAGTTCTCTATATTCTCTTAAGGATTACTATAGCCCCATATTTCTTCTAAATTTTATCAGTTCCATAATTTTTCCTCTATCAAGGTCTTTTTTTCATTTTATTTTCATATCTTATTTTTGCAATAATATTTTCATATGCAGACTCCTGACAAAAATAATGGATAGAAGCAGTTTTACTAAGTTTGTGCTGCTATATTTAGAAATAATATAATGTTCATCTTATGGCATATAATTCTTAACATATTATTGTAAGTATATTTAAATACAAATCAGTAATTTTAGCAGTGATCAGTTTAGTAATTCTGTTGTTTCAAATCCTCTTTCAACTTAGAAATTATACCCATCGTTTCTACCTCCTATTTGAAAGATTAGTGGCATCTCCATTAACCATAAGGTGAATGTTCATTGCTATGCACAGATAACTTCCATGGCCATTTTTGATAGCTTTTGGTTGGATCATCCCCCTATATATACATATTTTTTCCTTTCCTCTCCTATTCTGACCTTTTCTCTCTTTTCTGGAAACTTCTTAAAAAATATTCTTGCTACCACCATCCTCCCCCATCAGAATCTGGCATCAGCATCTTTTCCTTAATTTATTTTGCAAAAATCCAGTTATTCTATAAGTTGAATCCCTTAAAAATAAGGAATGTGATTCATTGAGTTGTATCCACCTGTCACCAGAAATTTTGGAACTTACTTAGTACTCAAAGTTTCTTGAATTCTTTTTTTTAAAGATTTTTATTTATTTATTTTTGAGAGAGAGAGAGAATGAGAGAGAGAGAAAGCACATGGGGTGGAGGGTCAGAGGGAGAAGCAGACTCCCCGCTGAGCAGGGAGCCCGATGTGGGACTCGACCCCGGGACTCCAGGATCATGACCTGAGCGCAGTCGCTTAACCGACTGAGCCACCCAGGCGCCCAGTTTCTTGAATTCTTGAGCACATTTTGAGTTTCATAGGTTTGTGGACCCGCTTGAGCAAAACAACTAGTTATAACCAAGTTTCTACAGAGTTGCAGACAATTTGCACAGTGGAGCACTGGTTAGTCACAAATTGGGACTTGCCTGTATTGTTGAGAGACGCCTGTTCCCATTTGAGGCCCTTACGACAGGTACTCAATTCTAATGCTTTATTGAGCTTAGAGGTGGGTTTAAACCGTACGGTTCTAAAGGAAGCAGTTACAGCTTTTCACCTTGCCCACATGTCTGTCTCAGAACTTACTATTTTATTATTCTTGTTTGCTTTGGGTTGTCGTGTAAGGAGAAAGGTAACCACTGGCGGTTGCGCCGGATTGCAGGGCGAGGCCGGCTGGTTCCTGCAGTGCCCAGGCCTGCACGGAAGCGCCCGGCAGAACCCAGCTGAGGATGCACGCTTCCCCGCCCCCCCCCCCCCCCCCCCCCCGGCTCTGCCAGAGGGCTGAGCAGCAAAGCGCTCCCCGGGGGCATTGTGTGTGAGCTGGCCGCAGATCGCAGGCCCAGGGGGGGAGCTCCACCACAGGAGACAAGACACGCCTCAGACCGGCAAATTCCCGGCCCCCTCTGGCCCCAAGCCAGCAACCGCCGCCCGCCACCTCTTCTCCTCCTCCGCTGTGGCCCCGACCGCCCCGCCGGGCCCCGAAGTCGTCCGCGCCTCAGCGCCGGCCCCTCGGCCCACGGCGCTGGCGGCGCGGTAGAGACAGGACCTATGTGGCGCATGCGTGGTGGCGCCACCAGGCGCGGGAGCTGCGGCGGTGGGGACGGCGGTGGGGACAGCCGCGGGCAGGGCCGTCCCGGCCGGGCTCGTGGGGGTGGCGGCATCGGCGGCGGCGTGGGCTGGCGAGGCCGTGCGGGCGGCGCCCGACAGCAGCTGGAGGAGCGGTTCGCGGACCTGGCTGCGAGCCACCTGGAGGCCATCCGCGCGCGGGACGAGCGGGACCGTCAGAACGCGCGGCTGCGCGAAGAGAACGCCCGGCTGCGGCTTGAAAACCGGCGGCTGAAGCGCGAGAACCGCAGTCTCTTCCGTCAGGCTTTGCGGCTTCCCGGCGAGGCTGGCGACGGGGCGGCCGCAGAGGCGGCCAGGGCCACCCCAGGCCCCGAGGAGGCCAGCACGAACCGGAGGGCGAGAGGCGGCGGCCTCGAGGACGAGCCAGGCAGCCCCAGGGCCCTGAGGGCCCGGCTCGAGAAGCTGGAGGCCATGTACCGCCGAGCCCTGCTGCAGCTGCACCTCGAGCAGCGGGGGCCGCGCCCGCGTGGCGACAAGGATGAGCCCCCTTTGCGCGCACCCGAGTCAGGCCTGCGCGCCCCGGACTCAGAGCCCTCCGAGCCCTGGCTGTAGCCCGAGGCCGCGGCCGGGGAGAGGCGGGGCCTCGCGCGGCCCCTCCTTCTCCACTCGCCGCTCCCCCATCTAGCAACGCCCTGGGCCCTCCGCCGCAGGACTGCACCACTGCGCCCTCCGCCTCCCGCCAGGCACCTCCCCGGGGGGCTTGGCGTGGGTCGGTTGAGGTTGAGAGCTTGCCCGGCCCCCTGGATCCGCCACAGTGCGGAGCCCCTGCCTCTTTCCCCTGCTGGTTTCCATGGGTTGAGGCCTAGAAGCGGAGGGGCGGGTTTTACAACAGCAAGAAATGGGTGCCAGTCAGCACTTCCTACTGCCTGAACTTTTCAGGGTGTTGTGAGGGCCTCTTCTATTTTTTTTTTTTTTCTTCCTGTTTTGGTTCTTTGAGGAATGAATAATGCATTTTGAGTTGTTTGAATTTGTTGTTCATTCTTCAGTCCCCTAAAACCTCAGCCAATATCTCTTATGTGGTCAACATATGCTTTTATGAGTCAGTATTACTTGGCTATCTTATAAAATACCACCTTTTTATTAAAAAGGTAATATTTATTACTCTATGTCTGCTCCCTGCTCCAGTCCTTAAACATCTAATATATATTGATTTGTTTACCCCCAGGAAATTTTAAAAATATCTGCCTATAAGTGATCCTTTAAATTGGCAAATAAATCTGATGCATTAAAAATAACCTAGAAACATCCCACGACTATTCTTTGAAATGTGTTACGTTTTTACACGTTTTAAGAAGTATACATGACATGTATAAATTTTACATGTTTTATATCTGACTTTAGTTGTTTGTAAGCTACCATTTTCGCTTAATGTAAGTGATCGTTTTAAATAATTAAAGATTAGATAGTCTAAATACTATTTCATTATTTTTATTACATTTTAGGTATTAGAGCATAGTGCACAACTACTTTGCCTTCTTTTGTTTAATAATTTTTAAGAAATTATGAATTATTTGTATATCAGAAGTCTCCAAACAGGGATTTAAGTCTCAAGTGTGGTTTCACTGGCAAAAAAAAAAAAAAAAAAGTGGTTGATTTCAACAGCGAATGTTCTAAAATCACTTTTTTTGCATTTTACTGAGTAGGCACTTTTGCAGACTAAGTAGTAAAGAGGATACCATTGTACCTCATAAAAATCATGGACATAATACAGTGTTTAAGTGATGGAAAATATCGGTTGAAGAAAAAAGTAGAAGTTTTTGCTAGAGCTAGAAATTATTTCATAAGTTAGAGATTTTGTTTTATTTGTGACATATTCTAAAATTTCAAATATATTACATATATTACAAAAAAGATACCAGGGAAAGTAGTTTTGTGATTTTTCTGTTCCTTTTTTTTTTTTTAAGATTTTATTTATTTATTTGACAGAGAGAGACAAAGCGAGAGAAGGAACACAAGCAGGGGGAGTGGGAGAGGGAGAAGCAGGCTTCCCGTGGAGCAGGGAGCCCGATGCGGGACTCGATCCCAGGACCCTGGGATTATAACCGGAGCCAAAGGCAGATGCTTAACAAATGAACCACCCGGGTGAACCTGTTCCTGGGTTTTGAAGACACCTTGTGCATTTTGCCTAAAGGTACTTGATATTTAGTTGTCAATTTTTAAATCTTCCCCTCTGACCGAAAAATATAAGAATCTTGGTGAGGATAATTAGGTATATGAAAAGTATTTCTATCAGCTTTACTTCATTTTCTAATGTGAAAGAAAACAGTTTTAGGCGGCAGTAGGAATTGAAGAATAGGAAAAGAGCCTATCAGCCATACTGCTACTTAACTGTAACTTTGGGTTTAAATTAGTTAATCTTTCCAAGCCTTAGTTTTCTCATCATTAAAATGAGCACAACCTCTACCTCAAAATATAAAAATTTTATTGAGATGTTATATGTAGAATGCCTGCATCAGAGTAAGTGGTCTATCAATGAGAATTACAATCTAAAATGTGAAAGTCGTAAATGCATATTTTACTGACACTTTGCTTTCTGTATTTTGCTCCTATATGACTTTATATTAGCAGAGAAATATATTCTATGAAAGAGTTGACATTTTTCACTCCTTATAAATAAATAGAGGAGGTAAAGCCCTATATACTAAGGGAATAATGCATCAAAATTTGCCACGTGTCAAAATTGGGAATCTTCAACAAGCAAGCAAAATACTTAGTTTACATAGTTTTTATGCACCTTTTGTCTTAAAATCATGTACAATGTAAGTATGTAAAAAAAAAAAATTGTAAAGGAATGAGGCACACATACACAAAAGTGAGGACAACTTTTAAGCGTAATTCCTCAAAAAAATTCTGAAACCAAAATGTCCCAGAAGATGGGTTAAGGCTAATATATTTAAACTTTGTTGAAATTCTCTGCTGTTAACCGATAAAGCATCATGTAATAATATAAAAGATGTTTGTGATATCAAAATATATGCCTGTTAAAGAAGTGGGTAAAGTTGATTTTAGAAAAGTTTGATGTAGGATCTATTTTGATCTAAAATAAACCAAAACTTTAGATTAATCATACCTTGACATTTTATTTTCATAATTTGTTGTGCAATGAAGAGGGCTTTGTTAGCAAACAAATTTAGTGAGAACGATTGGCATTTTTAAACACCATTTTTTATGGCTGCTATTCACAAAACCATACTTTATCTTTTCCTCTATAAAAATATATATAAGTCAAAGCAATACGGAATGAGTATGTATGTAGATCATAGAACAAGTTATCCTTGCTAAACTTCTTGAACATATTTATAATATTTATAACATATTACAAGAATACTGGAAAGTATTTTTTGTCTCATTTAGTCTTAGACATAGGTTTGTCAGTTTAGGAGTATTGCCATGATGAAACTAATACCAAATTTTTTAATAAACTGAATGATCAGTACATACTAAATAATTACTAGTGCGATTTTGATGCCACTGCCAAAATATCATTCTCTGTTTCGCTAAAAGGAACAGATTTTCACTGAGAATTTGTCGCAAAATCTTCACATATGAATGACACAATTTATTAATCTTTCTGTTTAGTGATTAATCATTACAAATTATCATTTTCTACTATAAACTTGCTTTTTTGAAATATACCTTATCCACCCGATACAGACAGTATATGAATATATTTATGTACTGGAAATAATGGACCAAGGAAGGACTTAGATAATAACCACTTCTGACTTTATAAGGATTAATCATGCTCAAATTTCAAATTTTAAGCTTAAATAAGATTTTCATCTCTCAATGATCAGAATTAAACTGCATTGTGTTTAGTGTATAGCAGATTTTGCTTGTAAAATTCATGTTCAGAATCTACTTTGTTCATCTACATGTTCAGAATCTAATCTTTGCTTATTTCATGATAACTTATTAGTAAGACAGTCCTTTTGTATACCCAAACTCTCAGACATCTGTCATGCTTTAGAGAAAATTTGAGAAGGGACAACTGTGAGTTTGTTGGTGCTTGATTGTTGTCTGAATGTTAAGCATTCTACTAAAAAACTGAGCTCTTTGAAGGAGAAATTTGAACAACAATCTGTCTCCTATTTCATACTTGGGACTGATAAAAGTTTTCCTTGGCCTTTCATTTTTCCAGGTCTCCTCAATTTATCTTTGATGTTAGAATTTTAAACATATAAACTATTGTATTGTATTTAATTTATTATTATTATTTTTTAAAGTTTGTATTGTAAACTTAACAGATCTGCTTTTAGTTATGGTGAAAACTGTTGCTAAGAACGAAGAAATCCAACAATTCATTGACAAAAACAGTGGAAAATTCCTTTTTCTCTGTTACAAAATATGTCTGATTCAGGGGCTTCAGGATGTCAGGAATCTTTGCTCCACATGGTCATCCAGGGTCTCAGAACCTGTTATAATGTTCCTCTGTCTTACACTGGGTCATTGTTTCATGTGCATGGTAAAAATAGGTTACTTCCAGATCCAGCTTTCAGCATAGGGTCAAGAGAAAGAAAACTTGGAAGAGATTTGCCCAGATCTGAAAATAACACAAATTCCCCTGGACACATTCTATTGGAAAAACTTCATCATATAACCCATTTAACTTCAAAGGAGGTTGAGAAATATAGTCAAGCTGTAGAGCTTTTGCCTATAATTTCATTATTATAGAAGACTGAGAGAACAGATTTTAGTGGACAACCCCCCTTAAAAGAGGCTGACATCTGCTTAAATTTTTTCAAGAACTTCTATATCCTGGTATAACATTTTTGAAACTACATAATTTAAAATAGAAATATTGTGGGATTGCTTTATTGATTTAAAAAAGTCCAACCTTTTCATTCCCCTCTGTACCATCCTTACAGTGCAAAGCAGAAGATATTGTTTGAAATAAGCAAGGAAATACAGCTATTACATTTTACATAGGAAATCCTTATAAATTATGAATTATCCCTGAATAGTGTATATGTCATAAAAAACACAGTGTTAAGAGCCTGTACTGGGTAAACCTTATTTCATATGTAAATCCAGATTTATAACTTGAGGGGAAATGTTTCTGTTCATCTTGTTTCTTATATAATAGCATTCCACAGCTTTTAGAGCTGAAAGATAACTTGGAAAGTTTCAGCCTAGCATCCTTCAGACTCTTTTGTCAACAATGTAACAACTTGAGCAAGCTATGTACATATGTACTAGAATAAGTGCATCACAATTCTAGGTAATATTATTCTCTCCTGTTGATGAATAAGGAAACTAATGAACAAAGACTATGAATAACTTTTCCAAGGTCAAAAAGAAAAATTTATTTAACAAATTTAATTGATATATAATTGACATATAACATTGTATTAGTTTTAGGACAAACATAATTTGATGTATGTATATATTGCAAAACTATAACAATAAGTTAACCACACGTAGCTACAATTTTTTTTTCCTTGTGATGAGAACTTTTAAGATCTACTCTCAGGAACTTTCAGATCTACAATATAGTATTGTTAACTATAGTTACCGCACTGTACATTATATTCCAGGACTTACTCAAATAAGTTATTGTAATGGTTTTAATAAGAATGCTTCTGGCTTTCTCTATTAAGCATGATATGATTGTTCAGTAGTTCCCTAATTTTGCACTCTTTATCATGGCCATGGTTATACTTATTCAATAAGAAGATTTTGTTGTTTGTGTTGCAGTACAGTTTAAATAGCACTGGAGTTACATGTTCCTTTAAGTTTTTGTAAATTTTATGTAGGGGATTCTTGGGGACATATGGATAGATTATTTTGCGAAGGCAGGGTAGATATGTTGAAAATTTTGCCTACTTACTTGATGGAAATGTATCTCTTTACAAACACAGCCCAAGGAGAATAAAGGAAAATACTTATATTCCTTGGTCAGAAGAGAGGTTCTCCCTCTGACTTGCTAAACACAGAAAGAAAGCATAGAGTCCCATTTCCTTTGGCAGCTGTCATGCGATCATAAGAATGGCTGTACAGAGAGATGGAGGAAACGTCTTTCTTGATATCATCATTGCTGCTCTGGTTGTCATGCCTGGGATCTGTCCTACATATGGACCTTCAGTTACATGTGAAAATACATTTCCTTATTGTTTAAGGCAGTTTGAGTTGGGGCATTTGAAAAAAGTAGAGGTCACAAATGAATCCTATACAAGAATGAACATTACAGTGACACACCAAAATACAGGTTTCTCACAAACACAGTGTTGAGGAAAAGAAGCCAAACACAAAAGAGCATAAAATGGACCAAATAACTAATATCTATATATATTTAGACTTGTATAAATTAAACAAGAAAAAAAAATCATCCCAGTTCAGAAAAGGGCAAATGACTTAACATATCTTTTTTATTAGAGAAAAGCTAAATATCCCAACTAACATATGGACAGATTTTCAAATTAATAGTAATATTAAACTAAACTTTGTGTCCTATCTCTTGTATTGCGTAACTGACTCAGCATTTGCCTAATGGCAAAAGCACAGTATCCGAAGACCTTTGGTTCTCACTTTCTGTAAAGTGAGCATTGAGGAATGCCAATTTGTTTTAGTTCAGAGGATACATTGGTGTATGTACTGTTGACTAATAATCTTCAAAACAGGGTAGGCAGGTAAAAAATCTCAGATTTTCAATTTACATTTATTTTAATCTCATCCTTTTAAAACTTTTTCTTTTTGTGTATGTTCTAGAATGTTCTTAGTATAGTAAATGATACACAAATTTTTATATATACTCAAAAATGTTTTCCAGATCCCATACTACATTGGGAATCACCTCTGTTGCAGGATTTCTCATTTATTAGCTTTGGACCTTAATCTCTTCATTACTTAATCTCTTTAGTACACAATTTTTTTCAAATACAATAATTGAGTAATAAAATATATCCAAATATGTATCAGCATTAGACTTGTTATAAGACTTCAATTAGATATTATATATGAACTTGGATTTAATGCTTTAAAATATAACCAAAGTAAAAAAAATTATTTCTGAATGGTAATTTCTTCATGTCCCTTGGCTTTGGGGACATAAAAAAAAGTCATTAAAATTATTTTAGATTTTTGACTCATGTTATCTTCCCAACTAATTCTTAAGGTTGAGGATTAATTTCTCAGAATTTTGGGGGTGTATATATCTTTTTTGGGCCTTTGATATATTTCAAGGGAGAACTCAGGGCAGGTTTGCATCTGTCAAGTATAAGAGAGCTACCAAATTAACCTGAAAATCCTAAAGCCTATACTACTGAATGTATGTGCTTCATAACATTTTCTGAGAATAAAAACACTTCTGTGCTTATAATAAGGCACATCAGTACTACTAATAACTCTAAGACATGAAAATATCTGACTGTGAAGTTGATTATGTACTTAAGCAGAAAGCTGTAATAAAAACTTTCCTGAATCCACTCTCCTTCCATAATGTTTCCCCCTCATATTGTTGATGCAGATGTTGAATTTCTTCAAAAAATGCAAAATAATTAGACCTGAGGACTCCTTTTAACTAAAAAGAATCCTTCCCCATTTTTACTAAACCAATATATTTCAGTGAAATAAGTTCTGTGAGTTATCCTTCTGAAGCTGAGATTCAGCAACATAAAAAGGAAGTCAAGTAAAAATAAAATGTCCAAGCATAGCTCCAGATATCAAACATTTGTCTTCTAGATCCACTTTCCATCCTTCTCCACCCTGCTCCCTATCACATTATTAGCCTCCTTTCATCCTTGTGTTCCAGGGTAAGGTTGGCTTCTTGTTGGATTTTGGCTGTTGGGGAATACAGGCAGGAAATCAGAAGGAGAAAATAGTGTTAGCTCTGAATTTCCTATGGGCTACTTACATCCTTCTCCCAAAGGTCACAGCTCCTATAAGTTTGCCCTGTCTGTAGGTTCTGATAAATGCTCTAGTCCCTCACCACTGCTGGCCAACGGGTGGTGAAGTTCTCCACGGCAGGTATTACTAGCTTCAGGGTATTTCTGTCTCCTAAACTATATCCAAACTTTCATAAATGGCCTTTTATTAAACTATTTTATTAAACCATTACCCATCTTTACTGTGGGGACACAGATTGATTCAATGTACAAACAGTGACTACTAATATTGATATTGATTATATGTTTTAGGTTTAGGGTTTTTTGTGTTGTTTTGTTTGTTTGTTTTGTTTTGTTTTGTTTTTGTGGGGCCTGAATTTATGACCCTGAGATCAAGACCTGAGTTGAGATCCAGAGTTGGACTCTTAGCCAAATGAGCCACCCAGGTGCCCCAGCATGCTTTTGTTTTTATTATATTTAATGCATTTTGAAGATTCCATTGAGCAAAGGAAATCATCTCAAAATTTGATCTTCAGTTAATTTAGTTTGATGTTTTCTTGATTTAACTAACTAAAAATGCACATCTGCAAATTAGGTTTTTTTAAAATTTTTTTCTTTCTTTAAATTTTTTTATTGTTATGTTAATCACCATACATTACATCATAAGTTTTTGATGCAGTGTTCCATGAGTCATTGTTTGTGCATAACACCCAGTGCTCCACGCAGAACGCACCCTCCTTAATACCCATCACCAGGCTAACCCCTCCCCCCAACCCCCTCCCCTCTAGAACCCTCAGTTTGTTTCTCAGAGTCCATAGTCTCTCCTGGTCCATCTCCCCCTCCGATTTCCGCCCCACCACCGCTTCATTTTTCCCTTCTTACTATTTCTTTTTTTTTTTTTAACATATAATGTATTATTTGTTTCAGAGGTACAGGTCTGTGATTCAATAGTCTTACACAATTCACTGCACTCACCATTGCACATACCCTCCCCAATGTCTGTCACCCAGCCACCCCATCCCTCCCATCCCCCACCACTCCTGCAACCCTCAGTTTGTTTCCTGAGATTAAGAATTCCTCATATCAGTGAGATCATATGATACATGTCTTTCTCTGATTGACTTATTTCACTTAGCATAATACCCTCTAGTTCCATCCACGTCGTTGCAAATGGCAAGATTTCATGTTTTTTTTTGATGGCTGCATAATATTCCATTGTATATATATATATACCACCTCTTCTTTTTCCATTCATATGTTGACAGACATCTTGGCTCTTCCCATAGTTTGGCTATTGTGGACATTGCTGCTGTTAACATTGGGGTACACATACCCCCTCGGATCACTACATTTGTATCTTTGGGGTAAATACCCAGTGGTGTAATTGCTGGGCCATAGAGTAGCTCTATTTTCAACTTTTTGAGGAACCTCCATACTGTTTTCCAGAGTGGCTGCACCAGCTTGCATTCCCACCAACAGTGTAGGAGGGTTCCCCTTTCTCCGCATCCTCGCCAGCATCTGTCCTTTCCTGACTTGTTAATTTTAGACATTCTGACTGGTGTGAGGTGGTATCTCATTGAGATTTTGATTTGGATAGCCCTGATGCCGAGCGATGTGGAGCACTTTTTCATGTGTCTGTTGGCCATTTGGATGTCTTCTTTGGAAAAATGTCTGTTCATGTCTTCTGCCCATTTCTTGATTGGATTATTTGTTCTTTGGGTGTTGAGTTTGATCAGTTCTTTATAGATTTTGGATACTAGCCCTTTATCTGATATGTCATTTGCAAATATCTTCTCCCATTCTGTCGATTCTCTTTTGGTTTTGTGGACTGTTTCCTTTGCTGTGCAAAAACTTTTTATCTTGATGAAGTCCCAAGAGTTCATTTTTGCCCTTGCTTCCTTTGCCTTTGGTGATGTTTCTAGGAAGAAGTTGCTGCGGCTGAGGTAGAGCAAATTAGGTTTTGACAATTAGAAAGATACTATTATTACCTCTTAATAGGGTTTCCTTTAATTTGTATCTCAAGTGATTCAATACTATTCAACAGATATTTATTATTTTAATAATTTTTTGGCATAAAAATCTCTGACCATTGGTAATACAATCTATGAGATCATGTCTTCTTTTGAAATGATTAACATCCAATAGAGAGATGCAGATATATCATGTAAAATAGTAAGAGGATTACAAACTAGAAAGAAGATTCACATGATGTGTTATTTGTGCTGATTCCTAAAGACAAGTAGAGGATTAGGTAGATGGGTCTCCTGAGATAATTATTTAAGAGTAAGGGAAGCTGAGAAAGGGATATGACTAGAGATGTACAGGGACTAGGAACTGAGACTGTAATAAGCCTGAAGTGAACGTATATAGGATTATTGTAAATTTGAATAAAATAGACTAGGGTCAAATAGTGGAAGGCCCTAAATTCCAAACAAAATTTAATCTTTCACTGGAGAAAAATTAAAAGTTCTTTTAGTAAATGATTGACTTAGAATTATGAAGTATCTCATGTCATAATCAGATACAGTTATTTTTTTTTAAAGATTTTATTTATTTATTTGACAGAGACACAGCAAGAGAGGGAACACAAGCAGGGGGAGTGGGAGAGGGAGAAGCAGGCTTCCCGTGGAGCAGGGAGCCCGATGTGGGGCTCGATCCCAGGACCCTGCGACCATGACCTGAGCCAAAGGCAGATGCTTAATGACCGAGCCACCCAGGTGCCCCATAATCAGATACAGTTTTAAGAGAGATTCCACAAGCAGCAGATAATAAGAGGACAGGTGAAGCTGGAGGTAGGAATGCAGGAAAGAAATTAGAGCCATGGTTCGGTTAAGAAGTAATAAGGCTTTAACACAATAAAAACTGTTGGAAAAGAGTATGTTTCTTAATTTGTTTGCTCTGAAAGCAGAGCCTGTGACAAGGCAGTTAATTCAGATGACACAGTCATGGGAGAAACATGTACAGTTATAAGAGAAAAAGACCAAAGAACGAACTTAAAGAAATGCATATATTCAAAGAATTGACAAGGCCAATGAAGGAAATGGAAAGAGTAGGCTAGAAATATAAGGAGAAATCTAGCAAATTGTAATTCCTGAAGACCCAGGGAAGACTGATTTGATTTAAGAAGTTAAGCAAGATGTGATAGAGTCCAAATAAAAATGGTCCAATTCTTTGTTCATCCCTGTAGCTCTCATCTTTGTAATAACTTTGCAATTCCACCTGCAAACACATGGAATTTATTTCTCTACCTTGTTGTTACGTGTTTTAGTTAATGGAATGCAACAGAAATGACAATATGGTGGTTTTGTGTATAGGACTCAAAAGACCATGCCTACTTCTACACTTTCTTGGAATCCTACTGTTACCATATGAATTCCTCTAACTCCAGCTAACAGCCAGCCAACTATACTTCACCAGCCAGTTCCAAGACATCCAGTCAGCTGATCACATAGATTTAAGCAAGTTCTTTACAGCTCAACTCAACCAGGCCCAAATCAGCAGAACCAGTGACAAGTAAATTTGTCATTAACACTTACTGGTTATTTTAGGTTACTAGGTTTGGGGGTAGTTTATTGTGTATAAATAGATAGCTGATACAGAGAGAAAACATTGCAGAAGCAAGTTTAGAGAAGAATGGTAAGAGACTAGCTGTTAGATTACAAATTGTTGAGGAGTTACCAGGAATTGGGCAGTGGATATTTTTTAAATAAATATCTTCTTCAAGAGAACAGAGTTGGAAAAGTTGCTGAAGGTATTATTATTTTTATCATGTGTGTAGAATGGATTTGACTATGTTTTAGGGAGACAAGAAAAAATCTAATGGAAAGTGAGATGAACAGGCCAATGAAAGAAGATATAATTGAAGTAATACATTCTCAAGAATGGGTGAGCTCAAATGCATGCATGATTAGAACAGTCTGGTAAAGTAATAGATTAATTTTTTTAAGAGATAAGGAGAAAAGGGCAGGTGATGATAAAGAGAAAGAATTAGGTTGGAGAGGAATAGATTGAGTGAGGTTGGGTCTTTTCCACAAAGCAATAAAATCATCTTTTGAATCAAGTTAGCTGATTTTCTCTTCTAAAAGTAAAATTTCAAACATTGATGGAAGATATTTAAAATATAGTCAATTGAGGGAGGAAGCAAAGAACGATTGAGTGGTTCTGAGAGCTCTGAGAGTGGTTCTGTGAACCTGGATATCAAGAAACACACTAGAAATCACATTGGACAGGGGGAGAAAGTGTATGCAAGAAATAACTGAAAGATGTGCAAGAGAACTTTTATATTTCTAAAGTTGGATTTCACTAAGCAGTCTTATTGGTAAGTCAATTCTGATTTTCTATTTGTTGTATATCTTGAATTCTGTTACAGTAAGTAGAATTAATATAGATCATGCAGGTGCAGAGTTAAAAATTTTATAATTTTGGAGTCTTGGCAATGTGCGTGTGTGTCATGTGGAAGGGAGAGACAACGTAGAGACTTTGCAACCAGGATTGGTGTTGGGAGAAGATATATAAAATATTATTAAGAAATTAAAGAAAACAGTGCCCTCTGTTTGCTTATCAGGCTTGACAACAGGATCAACAGAAGCTGATGAGAAAAAGTCCCTGGGTCCTTTGTGTAGAGACAGAAATCTATTGATATCTCCAAGATGCTGGTCAGAGAGAGATGTTGATAAGGCAAAAAGAATGGGATGAAGGTACATTTATACAAGAAAGGAAGACTGGATTTTTATGGCAACCTCTCAGGAATTCTTTTCTTTGACCTGTAGTCAGAAAAATCAATTGGACTCGATATCTTTACTTACAGCGTAGTAACATCAACTCATAGAATTGTTGAGAAAATCAAATGATATGAGTGTACATGAAAGTGCATTGAAAATCTAAAACCCCATACAAATGAAAAGGATTTGCTGAAGCCAAAGGCAACAATATTTAAGATAACTTTTATTAAAATTGATTTTTAAATGATACAAGGAATAAGCTTTATATATTGCTTTAAAATAACTGGTTCTGTCTCAAAATGATCAAAACAATTAATTTAAAACATTTGTCATAGGAGATTAGAATAATACCCTGAGTGTTACATGTTATAAAATTTGTGGATATGCTCTTTCATTCCGTGTATTCAACAGTTACCTAAGAAACCTGAATTCAATTACTTCTAACTCCACCAGCCTTCTATATCTTACTGCTTCTATTATGCAATGTTTATATGAACTGTTTTTCTTATCATTTTTTGTGCCACTTGAAAGTAAGTCCTTCATGATGAGAATTATTTGCTCTGTTGGGTGACATGGATATTTATAGAGCATAAAGCCAGTTGACACATAATTTTTGAACATTGATATGTTCCCCTTGTTATCTTAAGTAGAGAAGGAAAGAACATAATTCACCCTAATGGTTTTTACTCTAGTATTATGTATCAGGTCTCCCTGAACATACACAAGAGGTGAGAGATTTAAAAAAATGATTCATTATTTTATTAACAAAACTAACATTCACCTGTGAAATATATGTTGAGTGCCTGCTCTGTGACAGGCAATGTGCTATGTGCTAGTTGACATCCAAATAGAATCTGGTCACTACCTTGGAAAGCTTACAAGAAATGAAGGAAGATAAGTATCTTTTTTAAAGATCAAATTAATTTGTTTTTTTTTTTTTTTTACAACATTTCTTTTCAAGTTCTGGTCCAGATTAATTGGGAGGACAAGATGAAAAAAGGTTACACTGAGAGAGATAATGGAATAGTGGGATGGGCAGGTGGTCGTGAATCACTGTTACTGAGTCTTTGTAGTTGATGTGCACAAAGCTCTCTTCCTCCATTTAATTCTCCTGAGCTGTATAACTTCTCACCAACTCATTTAATTTTAGAGATAATTTAAAAGCGAATATTCCACAAATGTAGAAAAAATAGCATCTTTGATAAATGTTGCTGGGAAAGCTGGATGGTTACATGTGAAAGAATAAAATTGGATGATTTTACCTTATGCCATATACAAAAATCAACTCAAAAGGGCTTAAAGACTTAGACATAAGTTCTGAAAACCTTAAAACTCCTAGAAGAAAATATAGGGGAAAATCTTCTTGACGTTGGCCTTGGCACTGATTTCTTGGATATGACCCCAACAGCACAGGCAACAAAAGCAAAAATACATGAGTAAGATTATGTTAAACTAAAAAGCTTTTGCATATCAAAATAAACCACCAGCGAAATGAAAGGGCAACCCTATGGGATGGGAGAAAATATTTGTAAGCCATGTACCTGATAAAGGGCTAATATCTAAAATATATTAGGACTTCCTAAACTCAACAGAAAACAGTAAGTAAATAAAACAATCTGATTGAAAAATGGGCAAAGAACTTGAATAGACATTTCTCCAAAGAAGGCATACAAATGGCCAATATGTATATAAAAAGGTGCTTAATATTACTATTCATCAGTGAAATGCAAATGAAAACCACAATGAGCTGCCCCCTCACACCTGCTAGGATGGCTATCGTGATAGATAGATAGATAGATAGATGATAGATAGATAGATAAGAAGTATTGGTGGAAAAGAACAGGGGACCCTTGTGCTTTAATGGTGGAAGTGTTGTAAACTGGTACAGGCACTATGGAAAACAGCATGGAGTTTCCTCAAAAAATTAAAAGTAGAACTACCATATGATTCAGCAATCCCACTTTGGGTATGTATATCCAAAGGAATTGAAATCATAATGTCAAAGATATATCTGAACTCCCATATTCTTTGCAACATTATTCCCAATAGCTAAGACATGGAAGCAACCTAAATATTCTCGAGGCCTGAATGGATAAAGAAAATGCAATATATATCATATTCATACTAGAATATTATTCAGTCTTTAAAAAGAAGGAAGTCCTGCCATTTGTGACAACATGGATGAACCTGGAGAACATTATACTAAGTTGCCAGATACAGAAGGACAAATACTACATGATACTAATTAGATGCAGAATCTCAAAAGAGTCAAACTCATAGCAGCAGGGAGTAGAATGCTGGTTGCCAAGGGCTGAGGGGGAGGGGAAATAGGGAGATTTGAGTCAAAGGGTACAAAGGCTCAGTTTCATAAGATGTAACTGAGATCTACTCTACAGTCCTAGAGATCTACTCTACAGCCTAGTGCCTCTTGTTAACAGTGCTATATTGCCTACTTAAAATTTTGCTAAGAGTGTAGATCTTATGCTAAGTGTTTCTATCACAAAAAACTAAAGAGGTCAGTAAAAAAACTTTTGGAGGTGAGGAATATGTGTATGACATAGCTTGGTGATGGTTTCATGGGTGTATACTTAACTCCAAACTTATCAAGTTGTATACATTAAATGTGTCCATCATACCTCAATAAAGTGGTTTCAAAAAAGTCCTTGCTCTTAGAAGATTTCAGTGAAGTAATGAATATATATTTTTGAAGGGTGACATCACATAAAGTAAGCTCAGGTGTTTGGCTTGATTGTGAGTTCTCTAAGGCAAGAATAGCATCTTATTCATCTTATATCCCCAATAAATACCTAGAATATTATAAGTAATAAATAATTATTTTTGACTTTTGAAAGAAAAAAGTGAAGATTTCCAAACTGAATGGAAACAGGTTATTTTTCTTTTCTTCCAAAAAGGTATTTTGAAAGAAAAGAGATGAGTTTTCCTAAAGATGCATCTAACTGTTTGGCAATAATTTGTGGTCCTTCAAAAATAGGACTAATTATCATCATGTAGGCAGGGAAACTTAGGTGGCAATTTGTAATTTTTAGCAGCTTTTTACTTGCAGCATTTTAAAGTTTCCACAGCAGGAGGTAAAGTACAAAATCATGTTTATTTGAATAGAAATATTTAAAATGCTACATTATGGAATCACTGAAACAGAGTTCAGGGGAAATAAATGTATCTGTCCTCTGTTTACGTTATTTAAACTTCATATGTATTCCACATAACGGTGACTGGGATTTTGGTTCCCGTAATAGCCTCTTAAATGTATGTGCATCTTAAATTGATAGTCTCTTACAGATATAGTCTAATACACTGGCCGGTACGGTAGCCCCTAGCCAGAGGTGGCTGTTGAGTATTTGAGTAGTCTGAATTGAGATGTGCTGTAAGTATAAAACAGACGCTGGCTTTAAAATACTTAGAAAAAAAGAAAACAGCATGTTACTTTTTATATTGCATATTGAAATCATAACACCTTTTGATAAATTGGGTTAAATAAAATCCCTTAACAAAACTGATTTTATCTATTTCTTTTACTTAATGTGGCTAAAAAAAGTTTAAAACCACACATGTGGCTTACCGTATACTTCTGTTGAACAGTACTGTCTAGTAAGCACAGACTACAGTGGGATTATTTTTATCCCCTTTAGAATACCATTTTCTATTACAGGAGCCTTAGATTAATAGTGATTTCATAAACCCTAGCTTAGGTTTGTACTCAACTTCTCATTTACTAAATCCATGAGCTCCATTTTAAGAGAGCTGCTGGTAAACAGCTCGACACTGTCCTGCAGTATATTTATATATCAAAAATTTATATATTACAGTTACTTGCAAAAAGATTTTGCCAAAGCTCACCACAAAATATATTTAAGATCAGTAGTTACAAATAAAGTCAAATAAGAAACAAAAGAAGATAGAGGAAGAATAGGTATCATTCCGGGATAAAAATGTTTACAGTAATTAATCAGTTAGCTCACACTTTCTTGCAAGAAGTAAAAGAAGACATACCAACATCTTCTTGGCCTTATGGTAGAGTCAAGTCAAAATTTGGAATCATTCATTCTTAGAAACTGAACTTCTTGTAAGGTAGCTTGTGAATCTTTCTGTAGGGTGACAGAGCATGGGACAGGGAGAAGCAGACAGACCCTGGGAGGTGAGGAAACTCAGAACACCTTAACAGTGTATTTCTGCTGCATCTCCTTATCTCACTGATGACCCTGCTTCTTTGGCCTTAGTTGCACATTTGCCTCTTTGTTCTGAAATAATGGCAACATGCATACCAGCAAGAGCCCTCTTCATCAAATTCCATAGAGTATTTGACAAATTAGTGGTGAAAATCTTCAACAATACTATGAGTGACCAATAAATATAAGGATTGATTTAATCAAAACATAACCAAACCAAAGCAAACCAAAAACATAACCACCAGCTTCTGGTGGCAGGTTCTGGGGAAGGGGTGGCAGGTGCCACGTCCACCCGTGAAGGTGGCAGGAGGACATCTCTGGAGCAGCAGGCCAAGCAGATGGATGAGATAAGGCATTCAAGCAGAAACAGAAAGAGGAGCAAAAGAAACTCAAGGAGCTGAAAGCGAAGGCCATACGCGGGAAGGGGCCTCCAGGCCACAAGCGGGATTAAGAAATCTGGCCAAAAGTAAGCTGTTCCTTGTGTTCCAGGCAATGGTGATCCTTAAGTCCATTCCTGTTTAAACATCTGGATTCCCTGTCACAACATCTGTTGCCACCTACAGCTAGAATGGAGTGTTGTCCTAGATCTTGTACGTTTAAGAATAAACTTTTATTAAAGAAATAACCATTCATAAAAAAAAATAACTTGAAGCCCATTAAAGGTTTAAGCAGTAAAAATGGAGAGCAGTATTTTAGCAGTTAAAAGAAAACCACCTTGAAAGTCTGTTGAAATGTTTCATGTATGAAAAGTTTTAAAAGTTATATACTGGTTTTAGTCAAGTCTGAAAGAGATGTAAAATTGAAGTGAGCAGAGGGAAGTAAGAAGAATGTGGTAGAAATGATGTAGGAGAGCTAGGTGAAGGCCAGGACTTCTCATAAATTCTGAAAGGAAGCTTATTAGATTTTACTCTAAATCTAATGTCAAGCCATTGATTTTGAGCCCTGGAGATACGGAAAATCATTTTATATTCTAAAACAGCAGTCTGACTGCTCTGGGAGCCAAGAGAGAAATTAGGAGGCCTTTTTGGACATAGATATGAATGTGCGTTGTAAATACTGGCACATAGGAGTATGAAGCTCAGGGCACAGATCCGGGATAGATATGTAACTTTGCACATCAAGGTATAGAGAGTGGAAGAAATCTTCTCGGAATAAATATAAATAGAAAAAACAAGGGGCCCCAGATTCTGGAATATTTGGGTTTCCCTAGAGATGCCGAAACCAGAAAAGAAAACTTAGAAGCAGCAGCTTGTGGGATAGAACAAAAACCAGGAGCATGATCCCTTGGATCATGGATGCCAAGAGCCTGTGCCGGGAATGGGGGGATTCTCAGGGGTGCCAGATGTCACAGATAGGGAGAATAAGAAAAGAGGCAGCCATGAGCTGTGTCATCTCTGAGGCCCTGGTTGACACTGACAAGAGTGGTCTCAGTGGTGCAGATTAAGAGACCGACAGGGAGGTGACAGTGTGGGTCCCCGAGGCACAATTATTAACAACTTTTTCAAGACTTTTCTACTTAAGGAGCAGCAACAACAACAAAAGGAAATGATGAGTGGGTGGATACAGGATTAAGATAAAGATTTTTGTGTGGTGTTTTGTTTTTGTCTTTTTCATCATGGGAATGATACAATAGAGAAGCAAAGATTGATGGTCCTGGAGCAGATGAATAAAGGACCTATATCCTCCACAGGACTGGGCTTAGAAACTAGGGACACTTCATTCCTTGTCATAGGAAAGAAAGCAGGTCGTACCTGAAGAGATACAGGTGAGTGGCAGGTTTATTGAAGGAACTCCAAAGGCATTCCTTTCTTTTTCTTAAATTTTCTCAACAGAGTGTAAAGCAAGGTCATCAGCTGAGATGAAAGGAGGGAATTTTTCTTATTACCAAAGGAATAAAGCAGTTGACTCTAATAAAGAGCTGTCTGAACCTGGTTTCAAGATTGTATTCTATGTTTTCCTTCCAAGTAAATGTGCTGCTGTCTCTGCAATTCTAAATGATGGGAAGATTATCTACAACCCAGATGTTTGATAATTGTATGTCACTTCATACACCGTGGGGTTTATGAGTGGGTTGTGTAGGCTAGATTATACACCAGACTATCGCTGTACTCACATTTTCTTTATTTTTTGAGTCCTCAGGATTTCGAACAGTTCCGGAGGATAGCTCAGAGATTATCCACGCAACAGCAGGCTGAAGTTTAAAATAAAAGAGGCTAACATTTATGTTTCCCTGAAATAATGTTTATGTAGAAACTGAACATAGACTGTATTCCTGTTCACACACATAAAAGATGTAAAAACATATCACACCTGGCGTAGGCCAAATAAATGCATCTATTTTGTTTCCTCAGAGCTACAGAAAATCTGATATCAGAGGACAAACATGAAGATAGGCACTTGAATTGTGATTATCATATATTGTTGCAGTTTGTTTTTAAGGTAATCCCATTTTTATGTGACAATTTCAGGCTGAATTATAACTTATGTGCTAGAGTGGTCATTCTTTAGCTGTTGGAATTTAAGCTAGCACTAGAGTTTTTATCTTGAGGATATTGATGAATCTTTAAAGATCAGTGGTATGGGGAGAGTTTAGAAATACTACCTTAAAGGGGCACCTGGGGGGTTCAGTCGGTTAAGCATCTGACTTGGGCTCAGGTCATGATCTCAGGGTCCTGGGATCCAGCCTCCTCTTGAGCCCCTCGTCAAGCCCCACGCTCAGCGGGGAGTCTTCTTGTCCCTCTGCCCCTCCCCCTGCTCATGCTTGCTAACGCACTCTCTCAAATAAACAAAATCTTTTAAAAAGAAATACTACTTTAAAAACACAAAAAACTTTAATTTTATCTTTTAGCAATAGTTCATATTTTCTATTTGTTTAATTGGTGTTATGAATTTATCCTTTATCAGTTGATAATTAAATACAATTTTTAGATGTGTAATTTCAATCTGTTTTGGAACAGTCCCTTTGTAACTTTACTCTCTTTTAGTGTTGAGGGATTTCTAAAAAGGTTTTTCTATAATAAATGTATAGTATGTCCGGGGGCACCTGGGTGGCTCAGTCGGTTAAGTGTCTGCCTTCGGCTCAGGTCATGATCCCAGCATCCTGGGATCGAGCCCCGCGTTGAGTTCTCCACTCCGTGGGGGGTCTGTGTGCAATAGCAGCAGTGGTAGGAACATTTCTGGAAAGCAGCGTATGAGGAATTTCTTCATGGAGGGGGTGGTTCTCAGATATTTAATTTTTAATTTCCTCATCCCTCTCATTGGACTTTTCATTTTTCATTATTAAAATGCAAATTTATTGTAGGTAGATGTAATTTGCATCTTATTTCCTCGAATTTGATGCATAGCAGTAGGTTAATACATATATGAAAGATATGAGCCATAGTACTAAAACTGAACCTATGAAGTCATCACTCAGTGTTAAGAACTGAAATATAACAAGCACTGCTTCATCACGAGGTGCTCCTTTGCTGTCCCATTGTCCTGACACATGGTCAAGGGTAATTGTTATTTTGAGGTTTGGATTTATCATTTTCCCTTTTTTAAAATTTTTTTAAAGATTTTATTTATTTATTAGAGAGAGAGAGAGAGACAGCGAGAGAGGGAACACAAGCAGGGGGAGTGGGAGAGGGAGAAGCAGGTTTCCCTCCTACCAGGGAGCCCAATGCGGGCTCGATCCCAGGACCCCGGGATCATGACCCAAGCAGAAGGCAGACGCTTAACAACTGAGCCACCCAGGCGCCCCTATCATTTTCCCTTTTAAAAATATACTTTTATCATATATAAAAGTATCCCTTGTTTATATTTGCCAAGACTTCAGAGTATGTTCGATACGCCCTCAATTTCATCAATTTAACTTGTAATGGATTTGGATTCTCTTAAGGTAGTTTGACCTTTTCCCCAGAAATAATGACATTTTGTGGGTATTGAAGAGAACTAGAATAGACAAAGGCAAAGTTTTCTTATTTATTTGGGAAATTCTAGCAAGTACTATATTTGACCCATTTGATCTGAGGGACTCCAGAGAAAAAACACGATTTGACTCCCTAGCCAGTCTCAAAATAATTTGAACCAGGTTTGTGTAAATCAAGAAAACAAACAAGCAAACAACACTTTTTCATAATTTATAGTAGGGTAGGAGGTTTATATGTCCATTTTTCTGGTGTCTTATTTTTGATCTGGTATCTGAAGCAAACAGAACACCTAAGATGCATTCTGGTCTTCCTTAATCAAATCTCTTTCCATTATAACTATTACATTTGCCCCTTCTTTCCTTTCTCCCATGTATAATACATTACTTTCAATTGGTGCTTTGTTAGTTGTAAAAAAGAATACCAGGAATTCACACACATACCCCTGTGTGAAATCTGTCCATTACTATTGGAGAGGAATAGACTACATGGACTTAATGAATTTTTTATTCTTTCCTCCAATGCATTATTTTCTTTCATTAAGAAGATTAGTGGTGCCTGGGTGGCTCAGTCAGTTAAGCCTCTCTCTTTGGCTCAGGTCATGACCCCAAGTTCCTGGGATCGGAGTCCTACATGGGGCTCCCTGCTCAGCGGGGTGTCTACTTCTGTTTCTCTTTGCCACTCCCCGTTTGTGCTCTCTCTCTTCTGCTCTCACTCTCTCTCTCTCTCTCAAATAAATAAAATCTTTAAAAAAAAGCTTTTGGGGATGGGGCGCCTGGGGGGCTCAGTCAGTTAAGCGACTGACTCTTGATTTCAGCTCAGGTCACGATCTCAGGATCGTGAGATGGAGCCCCACATCGGACTCCATGCTCAGCAGGAGTCTGCTTAAGATTCTGTCTCCCTCTCCTTCTGCCCTCCCTCCCCTGCATGCTCTCTCTCTCAAATAAACAAATAAATCTTTAAAAAAAAAAACGATTTAGGGATAGCAAAATAGATGTATCTAAGATCACAAACTAATAAATATGAATTTTCTTTTATCAACTAATTTAATAATAGCATTGGCTATGATAAGAAACCATTTATCTTTTTGAGAAGGAGGAATTTACCTTACAATTAACAGTCATGAAATATTATTTTTATTATTATACAGATAGAGACAACAAGACAGATGTTGAGGTTAATTTTTGTTGGTATTATTAATTATCTCCAGTTTTTAGTTGACCTCTGCTAAAAATGGAGATTCTGAATTCCATTTCTGCTATTATAGTTCTGAGATGTTTTCTGAAATAATGTCCTGGTTTATTTCCCCATAAAATCAGTTCTGACTTTGAGTACTTTGGTGGTATTTTGGTAGCATTGCTTCAGCATTGTTATATACATGTCATTGTACATGGTATAACTCTGTATTTTTCTTTTATTTGCATGTGAATTTTGCTGTCTCTACCAAAAAAAAAAAAAAAAAGAAAAGAAAAAGCAAAATGGAGGATAAAGTCTTCTTTCTAGTCTTCCAAACTCCTTCAAAAAACAGATTTATACATGTGGCTTGTATCAGGGATTATAGCATGAACTTAATATTGTATTTATCTGATTACTTACCTATTATGGAAATTGAATCTGGTTTGTCAGTCAAATGTAATTACTTTAGCAATGTACCAAGCACCGTACTAGGTATTAGGCATGTTGCTACCAATAATCCATCCAGGAGCTACTAGTAATATATTTGTGAGAATATCTGTATTAATTTTTCATTATTGATATAACAAATTTCCAAAGACTTAAAATAATACCCATTTGTTATCTTAATAGAGTTCTGGATGTTAGCAATATGAAACGTCTCAGGGGCTAACATCAACGGGGGCGAAGGGGTACGTTTCTTCTGGAGGCTCTGGTAGAGAATCTGTTTTCTTGACTTTTCCACTGTTGAGAAGCAGTGCAAGTCCTTGATTCAAGGTGCCTTTCCATCTTTAAAGCCAGCAAGGACCCGGTGGCCAGTGCAGTCTTTCTCAGGCTCTGTCACTCTGATATTGGCTCTACCGCTTTTCTTTTTCACTTATAAGAGCGCTTCTCATTACAAAGGGCCAGAAAAATCTCCTTATCTGTTATTCAGAGTCTCTTAAAGTCTTACTTTAAGTTCATTTTACTAGCCACCTTAACCACCCCCTGCCATATAATATATTTACAGGTTGCAGAGATTAAAACATGCATATCTTTGGGATGCCATTATTTTGCCTACTTTAAGTACTCCTTAAGTCCAAGTAGCATGCCTAGTTTTTGGACCACTCAAGTAAAGAACTGAAAGTATCATTTTTAAAATTGAGGTATAAAACATCTTTTTCACTATGCATTACATACAAATGCTGCAAAACTTTATTTTTGGTTGATTTATTTGGATAATTATCCCTAGTTCTCCAGTTGATGTTGCATAAGTTAAAAAAACATAGATTTAAGCTCTTAACCAAACATTAAGAGTTCCCATTTTAGAATTGTATTAATTTTAGAAAGAAAGGACAGTAAGGGATACTTATGAATATTAATTAAGTATTAGGTTCTGAAATAAATTGTAAGTGAATAAAATTTCAGAACCTAATAACTCAGCTTCTGTGTAAAACATATTAAAAATGGCAGCATAGTTCACCATTACTATGTTTCTTTAAATTCTTCTGACCTTATTTATTTAGCTTCTCAGGGTCAAAAAATAAAGTATTAGATATTTGATTTGAGCATATGAATTTTTAACTGAAGGGTATCTGATTCCAACTCTGTCAGGACCTCCTGACCTTACAGCTTGAAATGATTTGATTTAGTCAGCAGACATGATGGTCACTGTTTCATGTATAAACAAAAGCCATTTTTTTTTGGTCTTTCAAACTGGATTTAAAATTCACTGACATGGTACAAATAGAATTTAGGCTGAATATCATGGAATAATTAACATTATATTTATGTTGTCACAAAAATTACCATTTTCACTGATGCTGAGCCAAGATAGTTTGTAGCATGCGTTTCTAAAATATTTCCCACGCTGTTGTTTATTTCAAGGTCTCAGGGTATGCTTTTGCTAACTCATTGGCTTGGGGAATGTTTTTGATGAGATCTGAATGCTTAAAGGCATAGGTCAGTGAATTACCATTGGTGAAGGAGTCTTTATTTTATACATTGGGCATAAATTTGGAACACGAGTAATCATAGTAAAAGATTCTTTTAATTCTTAAGCACAAAAAGAAACTTTGGAGCATCAGTAGTCTGCATCCTCCCCAAGGCTATATTTGCTATGATTTCTGATCCAATTCTAAACTGACATTTGCATTTCTCAATTCATCCTATATCATGAGATTTTAGGCATCCTCTTTTAAGCCAAATCACATGGCTAACTACTGAGCCGCAAGCATCTGTTACTATATAGATTTTATGTACTCAATGAACATCTTTTTACTGAGAAATAGCTTCATATCTCTGTTTTGGTCATCATATTAAACTTCCCATTTTACATGTTTAACCAGCCCAAACTTTGCAAAGAGGTTAAAACTATCCTGGATATCTTTATAGTGTGCATTAACTACATGAATGGGTTTTTAAATTTTTTTCAGTTAGCTTTGATTTTGTTTTGCTTTTGTTACTGAGGACTTTGGGGATTAAAAACTAAACTTGGATTGAATCTCAGCTCCACCTTTTTAAGATCTTTGATTTTCATTTCCTTGGGTATAAATAGAAAACATCTCTCTAAATTACAATGAATAAAATAGATAACATGTTTCATTATCTAAGCTAGTATCTTGTTCATAGCAGTTATGCAAGAAACCTTCTTTCTTTTCTTTTTTTTTTTTATTTTGTGTTGTATTTTCTTTCTCTCTTCTCCTTTTCAGTCACTAGGGTGGTAAATCCAGGTTAATTTTTCAGGTTGCATTGTGTGGCTTTCCGCCTAGACCTTATGGTTGCATAGGATGAAAAATTGGTTGTTGACATTTATTGTGATGAAATAAAGGCTAAAAAAAAAGGTTTGAGGCTTTGAATATAAATACTGCAGAGGAGAAAGGAAAATTAGAGGTCCCCAATCCTTATAGAGCAATGAGATACATCTTCAGGATGACAACTCTAGGATACATCCATCAAACCTAGAGAAATAAGTAACATAATTTCTTAAATCTTATTAATGGTTTGTTGAATAGCATTGGCCTACTTAGTACATAATATTTCTACATAGTCATGGGCTTTTCTCTTGAGAATTGGAATTTCTTTTCTTTTAATTCCTGTGCATCTCAGAAAGCCCTGGTGTTCTGGAAATATAATATTATTAGGTGAGAAATCTTTTACTAACACAGGCTCAGTGGGGATATTAGAGAGTAAAAAAAATTAAATGGTTATAGGGAGATTTGTGCACTTTCCTCATGTTACTATACCTGCATTAGCATACCTTCAGCTTCAGTCACTTGTTAAGAAGAAAATTTTGGAAGGAAAAAAACCTTAGGTACCTCAAGGTGTATGGGTAAAGAATTACTCAAATTTAAGACACAGGTAACAAAAACCTAGCGGAAAACTCACATATATTATTTATTGCTTAATTGTTATAAAAGGTAAACTTCTTAAGGTCAGGAACACTTTTATTATTTTATATTTCCCAGTACTTCAGGTTATTCTTTATCCTCTGGAAAATTAGTAAGTTATGCTGTCCTGTGTAACAAATAAGTGTATGAAAATTCTTTGAACATGGAAATCTATGAACAAATGTCAAGTACTCTAGGAACAATGATGAGTTCAATAGTGATAATGATGATGATGATGGTGATAGTATCATGGTGATTATGAAAATAAAAATATAATAAAGGCCATAAAATAAAAGTGGGGCAGAATTGACCAGAATACTAAAGATGTGGGATACTTCTTGTTAAGAAGTTGGTCTATTGGGTACACTGGTGTAGGTACAGATAAAAAAAGAAGAAGAATCTTAGTAGATAAAGGAATTTATCCTATACTGTGTGGTGTTGCTATGGTAGATACTCAAATGAAGAAGGTACCATTGTTGTCTCCAGTATAATAATAGTCGAAGATAAAATATTTGAACACAAATAGCAACAACTACTTTGCTGGCTGGACTTTAGAGGAAAGAAGAGACAGCTTCTGCTTGAGAAGGCAGATCAGAAATTCTAAAATAAGGTATCAAACTAGGAGATTTTGCTGGGGAGAAATTACAGTTTTTCATCACTAATTAAATGTGAGGATAAGAAAGAGAAAGAAATCAAGTTGTTTCAAAGTTTTTAACCTTGAAAGACCAGGGGATGGGTGCCATGAATAGAAATTTAAAAATGAAAAGGAAATTTTAGTAGAAGACAAGCAGCCATAATGCAGTCTTGTTCTGTGGGAATTTGAGGGAATAGATGCTTTACTTCTGCTTGGGAGGTAGAATTGGGCATTTAAAAAAGAGGCATCAAACCTGAGCCTCTAAGGAGGAGTGACAGGATGGAGGAGGGAGATCAGGTAATATTTAGGCATGAGAAGACACAATGGGGTGTACAGAACTCTTACAGGGAGAGGGTTTGGGAGAAGCTTGCCAAAGATGTGTTAAGTCCAGGTAGAGATGTCAAGGGGCCCAGGGAAGAAGGGAGGGAAATACTCAGATTGAAAGTTAGAGAGAGGACCCTGAGCTGGCAGTATGGAAATCTGAGCCATCTGAGGAGAGGTGATATTGAAGCTTTATGATAGGACGTAATGGGTTATAGATAGAATGATAAGGAATGACACAAGGATCCAGAGAAGTTAGGGATGGTCTACCATGGTGAACTGAAAAGAACCCAAGACAAGCAAGAAAGAGAGAGAATGGAATCAGAGTAGTAGTAGCCAAACTAGAACAGTGTTCTCACAAACAGAACCTTGAGAGGAGAAAGGATTTAAGAGTGGTCAGCCTTAAATGTGTAATGTTGTAGGAGAATCAAGACATGTTTTGTGAGCGAGTGAATGTGGTAGAACTGGAGGTAGATCTATGCTATGTACAGATATTGCCACTCCTACCCTTAGACTCCACTGATAAAATTATTGATTGTAAATATCTTTTCATTTATTTGTATTCCTTTGTCCATGTCATTTATAGTTACTTCAGAAAAGAGGAATCCAGAGCATATGTACTTCTTTTTAATTTCATGTATCTTTGTACATACTTTCTCAAGTGCCTTGTACATGATTTTATATTCTGTTGTAACCACGGTTTTTCTTTGCACAAAAGATTTGCTAACAAGAGCTCTGATTTCTCAAGTGAACCCAAACATTTCTAATTAAATGTGTGTTTAGTATCTTTCAGAGAAAAAAATTCCTAATGCTTCCATTGGAATTAGTAAGCAGTTTGTGTCTATGATCATAACAGTAGAGTATGGTGACTTTTAATCTTTGGCTAGAAAACTCCTTGTGATAATTAAGTAAAAAAGCCTTACAGAATTCTTGTGCTTTTATTTCCATAATACTATTCTTGATAATTTGTTAAACTTAAAGAGAGTGGTTAAGACATTTCTTTTTCCATAAGCATAAAGGAAAAGTCAGGAACAAAGTGTGTCTCTAATTTAAAATACTTAGTTTTTGCTATTTTTTAATATTTTCACTGATTCTCTAATGGCTTTTGTGCATATGCCAAATTTACCCAATTTAACTATAAGATTATGGGCAGACACGATTTTTTTTAACTTTTTCTCTTGTGTTGTGTTAATTAGTCATGTCATGGCACAATATTTTACCCATGAAGCACAATATTAAACTGAATGTCTGTTGAATGGGTCCAAAAGAATTTTCTACATTTACATGTCCCTCTGTTTCTTTTAATTTTCTCTCATTAAAAATGATTAGAGTCATCCCATCTCATTTTTATGGGTTTTTGTAGAAAAAAACTCACAGATGGCCTTATATACATACCTAAAAGGACACTTTCCATCATGTTACCAACAAAATAAATATTATGAACTTAAAACCAAAGAAATTAGATAAAAATGGAATACTCAAGTAAGAACAAAATTTGCTACTGAAGTATAGCCTACATAATAAGAGAAGTAAAAGGTCAAGACATTGCAAAATAAGAATGAGATATGAGAGCATGCTTTATTTTTCAAAACTAAGACATAACTCATTCTTTTTACCTCTGACAGTAACATTTGTGCAGAAAGGTCATTTTCATTAACCTTAGGTTTGTAATTTCCAGTCTCCCTGCCCAAAGGCATTGCTGTTATTTACAATTTCTCTTAGTCCTATGCAAAACCAAACAACCATCAGTGTAAGGCTAATATATGTTAAGTGCCTTAGGCACATTTCAATTAAGTATTAACATAGATTGGAAAATTTCCAAAACATTTAGTGAATATTACTTTCAATCATTTTCATTAAAATTAATAGCAAATGTTAACAAGTCATATACCAGGGAGCTTGGGGAATTGAATTCTTTTTTTTTTTCTTAAGATTTTATTTATTTGACAGAGAGAGACACAGCAAGAGAAGGAACACAGGCAGGGGGAGTGGGAGAGAGAGAAGCAGGCTTCCCGCGGAGCAGGGAGCGGGCTCGATCCCAGGACCCTGGGATCATGACCTGAGCTGAAGGCAGACACTTAACGACTGAGCCACCCAGGTGCCCCTGGGAATTGAATTAACTTATAAAGGGCTACTTGTGCTAATGTAGAAACGATCTGAGTACAATTCAGCTGTATATTACCTGGTCCCATTAAATCCTGCATTTTGTGTGAGTAGAGGATGGGAGTTATGTGCAAATTAATTTCAGTTTAATACTTTTATATAGTGACTTCAGATTTTAATGAGTATTTACTAGATACGAAAATATTGAACTGGTATGTGAATAAGCTGAAAACTACATTCATCCGTCATTAAGAGTATCTTCTCAAGGGCGCCTGGGTGGCTCAGATTGTTAAGCGTCTGCCTTCGGCTCGGGTCATGATCCCAGGGTCCTGGGATCGAGCCCCAAGTCGGGCTCCCCGCTCCGTGGGAAGCCTGCTTCTCCCTCTGCCTCTCTCTCTGTCTCTATTTCTCTCATGAGTAAATAAATAAAATCTTTATTAAAAAAAAGAGTATCTTCTCAAAATACTTAAAGATGAACTTGGATAAATCAGTTGAACATCATTATAAAAGGAACGAATGATACAGAATTGTGTCTGTGAGAATTAAAAAAAAAAGTACAAATAAAGAATGAATTAAATGGAGTATATTGCTGAAATATCACAATAACTCAGTAAGTATAATGGCCCAAATTTACCTCACAAAATAGTATTATGTACAATATGGACTTTAAAAGAAAAAAAAGCCATTGGCCTGCCTCACTTAGTAACCCTTTATTTCATTTTTAAATAAAAGATCTTCAGCTACGTACCAGTATACAAAACAAATGGTATTGTGCACATTTAAAAAAGTGATATTTTGTCAGATTTAGTCTATAATATCTATCTATATATATCTTATATATGTATCTTATATATTAATTTGTATAATATGTTATATATAAAATTTTGAAGTTTATGTACTAATTTTTCAACCTTTAAAAGATATTACCTATATAATAGGGGAAAGGAGGGAAAAATGAAACAAGACAAAACCAGAGAGGGAGACAAACAATAAGAGACTCTTAATCTCAGGAAACAAACAAGGTTGGTGGAGTGGAGGGGGGTGGGAGGGATGGGGTGGCTGCGGGATGGACACCGGGGAGGGTACGTGCTATGGTGAGCGCTGTGAATTGTGTAAGACTGATGAATCAGACCTGTACCCCTGAAACAAATAATACGTTATATATTAATTGAAAAAAAAGATATTACCCAAAACACTGATTTTTCCCTCATTTCTTGCATTCAAGTTAATGCTATAAAAGAACCAGACAGTGAAATATGAACAAATTAAGGATTTTGAATAGAGTTTTGCTGCTGGAATAGTTATAACATTTTTGTTCTTGTTGTTCTATTTCCTTGCTTTATTATTTGTTCTTATTTTAATCCCAGTATAGTCAATATACAGTATTAAATTAGTTTCAGTTGTACAATATAGGGATTCAACAATTCTACACATTAATCAGTGCTTGTCAACCTAAGTGTACTCTTAATCCCCTATACTACTATTTTGTCCATTCCCCCACCCACTTCCTCCCTGATAACCATCTGTTTGTTTTCTAAGAGTCTGTTTTTTGGTTTTTCTCTTTATTTTTTCTTTGCTTGTTTTGTTTCTTAAATTCCACATGAGTGACATGATATGGTATTGGTCTTTATCTGACTGACTTATTTCGCTTAGCATTATACTCTCTAGCTCCATCCATATTGTTGCAAATGGCAAGATTTCATTCTCTTTGATGGCTGCATAATATTCCATTATATATATATTTATGTGTATGTATCACATAGAGATATATATCACATCTTTATCTGTTCATCTATCAATGGATACTTGGGATACTTCTGTAATTAGGCTATAGTAAATAATGCTGCAATAAACATAGGGGTGCATATATTCCTTTAGATTAGTGTTTTTGTATTCTTTGGATAAATACTGGTAGTGTGATTACTGGATCATAGGGTAGTTCTATTTTTAACTTTGTGAGGAACTTCCATCCTGTAAAAGAGTGGCTACACCAGTTTGCATTCCCACCAACAGTGCAAGAGTGTTCTGGTTTCTCCACATCCTCTCCAATGCTTGCTGTATCTTGTGTTTTTGATTTAGCCATTCTGACAGGTCTGAGGTGGTATCTCATTGTTGTTTTCATATATGGCCTTTATTATGCTGTATGTAAAGATACTTTATCGAGGGATTTTTATCATGACTGGATGTTGTGCTTTGTCAAATGCTTTTTTTTTTTTTTTTTGCATCTATTGCATCTATGAAAGGATCATATGGTTTTTATCCTTTCCCCTGTTGTGATGTATCATGTTGATTGATTTGAGAATATTGAACCACCCTTGCATCTAGGGAATAAATCCCACTTGATTGTGGTGAATGATTTTTTTAAATATATTGTTTTATTCCATTTGCTAATATTTTGTTGAGGATTTTTGCACCTATGTTCATCAGAGATATTGGCTTACAGTTCTCTCTCTCTCTCTTTTTGTAGTGTCTTTATCTGGTTTTGGTATCAGGGTAATGCAGCCTTCAAAGAATGAATTTAGAGACTTTCCTTCCTCTTCTCTCTCTCTTTCTTTTCGGGAATATTTTGAGAAGAATAGTTACTAACTCTAACTGTTTGATAGTATTACCTGTGAAGCCATCTGCTTCTGGACTTTTTGTTTGTTAGGAGTTTTTTGATTACTGATTCAATTTTATTGCTGGTAATCAGTCTGTTAAATTTTCTATTTCTTCCTGATTCAGTTTTGGGCAGTTGTATGTTACTAGAAATGTGTCCATTTCTTCTAGGTTGTCCAATTTATTGGCATATAATTTTTCATAATATTCTCTTATAATCCTTTGTACTTCTGTGGTGTCTGTTATTCTCCTTTTTCATTTGTGATTTTATTTGGGTCCTCCTCCTCTCTCTTTTTCTTGATGAGTTTGGCTAAAGATTTATCAATTTTATTGATCTTTTCAAAGACCTAGCTCCTGGTTTCATTGCTCTGGTCTATAGGTTTTTTTTAGTTTCTTTTTCATTTATTTCTACTATAGTCTTTATTATTTCCTTCCTTCTACTGGTTTTGGGTTTTGTGTTCTTTTTCTAGCTCCTTTCGGTGTAAGGTTAGGTTATTTATTTGAGATTGTTTTTAAATTCTTGAGGTACGCCTATATTGCTGTAAACTTAATTCTTGAGCCATTGTGTTTGTTTGTGGTTTGGTTTTTTTGTTTTTGTCTCCCTATATTTTTTAATTTCTTCTTTGATTTCTTGGTTGACCTATTCATTGTTTAGTAGAATGTTATTTAACCTCCATGTATTTGTTCTCTTTCCAGGTTTTTTTCTTCTGGTTGCATAGTGTTGTGGTCAGAAAAGATGCATGTTATGACATTGATCTTTTTGCATTTGTTCAAACTTGTTTTGTGGCCTAATACATGATCTTTTCTGGAGAATATTTCATGTTCGGTTGGCAAGAATGTGTATTTTGCTATTTTAGGATGGGATATTCGGAATATATCTGTTAGATTGACCTGGTCCAATGTGTCATTCAAGTTCATGGTTTCATTGCTGATTTTCTGTTTGGATGATCTGTCCACTGATGTAAGTGGGGTGTTAAATTCCCCTACTATTATTATATTACTACTAATGTTTTCCTTTATATTTGTTATTAGCTCCTTTATGTATTTGGGTGCTCCCATGTTGGATACATAAATATTTACAGTTGTGTCTTCTTGTTGGATTCTTCCCTTTATGATTATATAGTGTCCTTCTTTGTCTCTTGTTATAGTCTTTCTTTTAAAGTCTATTTTGTCCAATATAAGGATTGCTACTTCAGCTTTCTTTTGACATCCATTTTCATGATAAATGCTTTTCCATCCCCTCACTTTTAATCTGCATGTGTCTTTAGGTCTGAAATGATCCTCTCATAGGCAGCAAAAAGAAGGGTCTTGTTTTTTATCCATTCTGTCACCCTGTGTCTTTTAATTGGAGAGTTTAGCCTATTTATATGCAAAGTAATTATTGATAGGTATGCACTTATTGCCATTTTATTTGTTTATGCTTGTTTTTGTAGTTCTTCTCTGTTCTTTTATTACTCTGTTCTCTCATGATTAGTTGGCTTTCTTCAGCAGTATACTTGGATTCCTTCCTCTTTATTATTTGCATATCTATTACTGGTTTTGATGTCTGTTTACCATTTGGTTTGTATATAACATGTTCTGTGTATAGAAGTGTGTATTAAGTTGATGGTTGTTTAAGTTTGAACCCATTCTTTACTCCTCTCCCCATACATTTTACTTCACCTTTTGTCATTTTCCCAATTTTCAAGTACAGTCACTCCTTCGTTTCCCATAGTATTTGCATGCATGCATGGGCACACACACGCACACATGCACGCATGCACACACACAAACACTGTCTCTTTGTCTCTCACCATAGATTAAATATTTCAAAGAAAATGTTCACAATATATATTTAAGTTTGTATCCTTGGTCCCTAGGAGATGGACTGACACATAATAGGTGCTCAAATATATTGAATGAATAAATTAATAATTTAAGGCTTGTAGACAGAGTAAGATTACATGTATCAGGATCAGAACACTCAGAGTTTTAAGGCAAAATGAGTCTCATATTTAGAAGTGATTCAAAGTGCATTCCAACAGAATTTGAAAACCTTCTAGATTCAGTATGTTTCAAGGATTATTACTACAAACAGAAAAAGATGACTGATTTATATAAGGCTAAGTAGGTAACACTTAGAATTAGCATTTTGCCACATTTGCCAGTATTCAACTAATCCTTAATATGGTGGGGTTGGCAAATGAATATGAACTGATTTGCATTAAATATATTGCAATTCGTTATAAATGTATATAAATTATAGTTTGGTAGATCATTATAAAAATCTTTCATAATAGTTTGGTTGTTCTCAATTAAGTTTTTCCATAGTTCCAAATTTAAAAGTCAAAATTTTCAACTGCTTGTCTCATCATGAGCCTGAACTCCTGCTAAATTCTATAGTCACTGAATCTTCTAGCATGATTCGTATCTCCATCAATGATTGAGTAGAGACAGTTTTCAACTGAATTATTTCCAAAGAATCATACTTTTATGGTATAACTGCATTTATTATTATTTTAAATTAAGGGATGTATCTTTGAAATATTAGATGGTTATTAATAAATAACATATAGTACAAGTTAAGTACCTTCCATCTTAGGTTGCATATTGATAACAGATCAAGTAAAATTATGCTTCTTCATGTAAGTAGACAGTGGGAACTTGAGCACTATTTGTTGTTGTTTTTCTACTCTTGTCTCTAATTCAATCTTTAGGACTTTGGTCTTAATTTCCATAAAAGTTATTTCCTATGTGAATTAGGCAATTTTTACTGATGAAGAAACAACCTCTGTGACATTTTTTCCTGGAAGCTAGCATCAAATTGTTGACTTCTTTCCAGTGACCTTCAAAGGATAATGATAATGCATCATTACTAATCTGTATTGGAGTTGAACTTGTAACCTTTAGACCAAGAGTTGTATATTGGACCCCTATATTCATGATTTCTATATTTTCTTTCATTTCATTTTTAATTTTTTTGAAAACTAAAGTATTTTATTTCTTTGTGAAAGACATGTCAAGAGTACTAGAATAGTGCTTGCCTCCTAATTATTTCTGTATTTTAGCAGAATATTCACTTTTTGAGTCATCTGCGAGCAGACATGGGGAATTCATATAAACATAGTTGTAAGGGTGGTTAGGAACTTAAGGACAAAAACTATATGCAGTTCAATTACTTTAAAACTGATAATGGCCACAAGAAAATGTGACACACATATTATACAAAAGCAGTCTATAGTTCTTTTAGTGAGCAATTATTGTATATAGCCTATGTAACTAACTCTTCCTTGTATAAAACTCCAATTTTATCTTGATTCTTAGTAACTTAAATCAACTAGGTACATATCCATGGTTCACATAGAAAGGATTAACTCTTCTTCACTTAGCGATAAATTTGAGTTAATATCAACTAAAAGGTTTGAAAATATAAAACAGATTATGTTTAAGTATAAAATAGCATTAGATTTTTTTATGTCTTTATTTTTTTATTTTTTTTTTAAAGATGCTTTTTATTTATTTGACAGAGAGAGACACAGCGAGAGAGGGAACACAAGCAGGGGGCAGTGGGAGAGTACTACATGGATATACAGCTGTGAACTCATGTAGAACCTGTACTGTGGTGATACCAGTTCTCATTGCCAACCAGTGGTGGTCTTAGGACAGACCTGATAGGCACACACATGGATTTTTTTCAATGAGGTCTGTCCTTCCATTGAAACTGAACACATTATTCTGAGTCAGATATACTTGGTTGCTGAATCTCTCATTACTTACTACCTTTGGGTAGATGAGCAAAGTAAGTGTTTTCTTTCTGAAATTCCTGCAAAATTCTGTTGTTATATCTCCAACCCTTAGCAGGATGAACTGCCAAATTGATTCCAAGTAAACAGAGGCTTAAGCCAAACATGACCAAAATCATGTTCAAACAATTGGTCATCTTTCTCTCATGTCCAGATGTAAAACATGCAAAAGATTCATTAGACAAATCTTTTTTTAAGATCTTCAGCACAGAGGCCTCTGAGAATGAATACGATTAATATGTAGTAATCACATAGTAGTTGTCTAACCAGCTTTTCTCTTTTTGCTGGAAATAATATTTTTTTTCCTTTGGGAAGATATAATCTCCCTACTACAACAATGTAGCAAAAGCTGCCAATTATAGCATCTAATTCTCTTTATAAAAATATGACCACGTAAAACATTCACAGTCTTTTCCCGGAATTTTTTTTTTTAAAGTTGGTAACAGAATAATTCCTAAGTTTGCAATCAAAATAAGGTGTCTCTTAACTCCAGGCTTAAGGTCTAGGGTATAAAAACTAATGGGCAGAGAGAAGCAGAGATGAGAGATGATATATGATAGTATTTGGACCTCTACTTCTAATATTTCTGTGGCTCATGAAGATTGTTTAAATGAAATTAATAATTTTTCCATATTGTCTAGACTAACTTTGGTTGGATTCATTTACTTGCTGCTATTACAGTCCTGTTAAAGAACAGATGATTTAGTGCCTACAGAAATGTTGCTATGTCAAGAACTTCTACTTTCTCTTTTTCTGAAGTCAAATGGAGCAATAGGTGGGGTGCTATGCTCTGAAGTCTTTTATTTTCTTTGAAGTGGTAATGTGCTTCGTCATAAACATTCTAATGGCCAACCTATAAGGCTAATTTCAACTCCATTAACAAATACAGATATGCCAATTAGCAATCAAACTCTAAAGAAAGTAATGTATTGCAGCATTTAGTGTTTGAGAAAGCTTAAGAAATGAACACTTTCATATTCTTCTTGGGGACCAACTTCTGTGGATATATCTTGATAGTTTATATCAACACACTTAAAAATATATGAACCTTTTGACCCAATAACTTTACTTCACCTATATTTATCCTAATGAACAAATAATGAGTGTATAAAAAGATCTTTTCAAAAGACCATAAATCATATCATTCTTTATAATAGTGATAATATATAAAACAATGTGAAAGTCAATAATAGGACTTTTGTGATATAAATTGTATATCATAGATAAAGTAGTCTTAAAAATAATGTAGAAAAATATTAACTACCATAGAATGATACTCATGAGATTTTATATGAAAAGGATATGTAAAAAAGCAGTATTTCCAGTGCGATTTTTATTTAAATGGAAAGTATATGTTAAAACGGACTAAAACATATACATGTTTCAGAATATGAATTGAAATTATCTCTGGGTAAAGGTTTATTGGGTAACTGCCACCACTGATCTTTATTTTCTAAATGTTTTCATGACATTTTAAATTAGAAAATACCAGAAAAATCATATTTCGAACCAAAAAATGTCATTCCACAGATAAGTGGTGTGTTATTGATTGTGTAGAGCCCTGAAAAGTTGACATCACTTTATAAATGATGTGCTTAGAGATTTCCTTATTTGCTTTTATGTTAGATGGTGGGACACAATAGGCCAAACAAAAACACTGTGTACGTGCTTGTGAGACAGATGACTTGGGAGGATGTCTTATATCCCCAGAATAACTGAGGAGAATGTCCTACAGGATGTGTGCTGTGACAAACTGAGAACTACCCATCAACATATGCAGAATATAGTGTGCATCCTCAGTTTTGACAACGTTTACCTCTACATTTAAAGAATACTCACTTGTTGGATCTTTGGAACTTGATTTATGGGAAAATCTGTCTTAGGAACAGGGGGTTTGACTTAATGTTTTGAGCACAGGTCATATGCTTTAGCATATTTATTAGAAATCTTTATAATTAAGTATTAGGCATAAGCCAAAAGAGAAATAAAATGGCAATTAATTCTCACTTTTCATTTGAATTTGTACATACATCATTTATCTCCCTTCGGAATTCTACAGGGAGGGGTGAATGTGGTTTGTGGTAGAATTAACTTATTTTCAAGTCCCCTAGCAAAATACCATAAAAAACCTCACCCACATTTCTGATACAAATTTAGGAAACCTAAGTCCATCAATAAAAAAAAAAAAAACACTGAAAAACAATTTTAATTCTCTGCCTCTCTAACCTCTCCAACGGAATATTATTTATTGTATTACACATGCATAGTAAGCATTCCGTGAGTATTTGTCAAGTAAATTGCATAGAATAATGAAAAATGAATCCATTAGATTATACAATAGGAGATCATTAGTGACCACTACTAGAATTCTTTGTTACGAGAGCAGAAATGCTGGGTTGCTGTGAGGTAATGAGTATATAGGAAATGAGGAATCACTCAGATTTTATAAGGTTTACTGTATACCTCCAGGATGTTTCCATAAGCTTTGACTGTATCTGAGTCCTATACAACATCATTTAAACTGTCTTGATTATTCGACTGACTTTACTACCTGTATGTTAAATGGCAAGACTTCAGAGACACTGCCCTAACATGTGTCTCTTGGGATTTTCCAGAAGGAGACATTTATTCTTCAAACACCTCCTAGATTGCTGTACTACCTTATTACTTTCTCCAGTGTTCATTCCTCTTTCCAACCTGCAGGAAATGGCTTTTTATTATGGTATTCAGTGTCTTTGAAAGGAGGTCCCACATTAGAAGTTTTGGTGACTACTGACACAGGTCTTTAGTTATATCATATACCTCTTTTCTTCCCAGGTCATCTCAGTGCTCTCTGGGGACTGAGCTGAAATGGTTTCAAATATAGCCTCCTATTTGACCTAGAATCCCTTGTCTCTGGAACATCCAAGGCTGAGCTGCTACTACTAGTCCACCATACAAGGTTACTCCCCAATTTAGCCAGGGGTGTCCTTGGAGGTCCAGGAGTCCTTCCTATATAATTTGGCTTCTTTTGGGAGATATAATATATCCTATATATATATATATATATACAACTCATCCTGTTTATAGTATTACAGTTTTTTTCTCATGGGCCTCCTGGGCATTAAACAAAATCCTTTTATTGTTTTGTTTTCTGTTTTTTATTAGGTGTCCTCCAGCATTCCATATCAGTTACAGAATCACTGCCTGGAGCAGAGAGGGCCACTGTGGAGCTGTCAGTTCTTCAATCAGTCATGTGTCTCAACTTTGACTCATGTAAGACATTTCCTTGGATGTTTAAAAATCAAATTTATTTGCTTATAACTTACCTCATTAGCAAAGAATTTGAGCTAGCTTATAACAAAAGTCATATTTAACAAATTAGTAAAATATATAACATCAGAACCAAATAAAGAGATTTCCACAAAGGTAAACACAGGTAATGTGTTTGATATTTATCTCTAAGCTTTCAGAAAGCCAGAATGAAATGGGAAACATACATAAGATGCATAACTCATGTTATTAGAAAGTAGAAACCACAGCTCTTTAGGGGAAACAAATATATAAATAATTTTAAACTTGAATGTAAATAGATGCATTAAGGGACAGAAAATATCCTTAATAAAATTTGAACACAAATACAACAATTAATTGAAATGCTTAAGAAACTTGTTGAGTATGTCAAAAGTATTTCCCCCCCCTAGAATCATTTAGCTTGATGGTGATCACACAAAACACTATATTGTCAAAATTAGCCTATGTAGATTTTACATCTCCTCATCATGATGAATTGGCTTATTAGATTCAGTAAATATTTCTTGTATGCTTATTATTAGTTCAACACCTTTTTATATGCTATGAAGCACAGCAGGTAGCTTATGTTAGGGGTTTATCATGTATGAAACTTCCCATTTTATTTAAAATTATTTTCTCAGTAATAGAAAAGAAGATTTGTGTATTTTTTTATTGACTAGGGATTAGTGGTATAGGTGGTAAAAAAGAGCAAGACTTCGTTGTTTGTATTTGAAGGATTTGATTACTGCAGGATTGAAGGTAGGTCAGTGAAACAAAGAGAGTGATCAAGCATGGTGGCCATGATTTTGGTCTTCCCTCTGAATAAATGGTAGCTCCAGTTACTGAAATTGACAAATGGCTGGAAAAAAAAAATCACGAAATCCCCTTTCGGGCATGTTAGGTTAGAAATGCCTACCAGATATTCATATCTTACTTAACCTTTGTAACACTTGATGGTGTGTTGTACTTAATCACTTCAAAAGCTTTTCTTTTTTGACTATTTCCCCTTTCCTCTAATTATTAGCATTTTAGTCTTCTCACCACTTACTTGGTGCTTTTCTCTTATGACCGTCCATTTTCCCATGTTATCACAACCACATAGAACTTGAACAACTGTCTGAATGCTGATGCTTCACATATATCTTTTCAGCATAGATCTTTCTCCTGAACTTTACAGACCCATTGATTCAATGGAACCTCATACTAAACTTGTCTCAAATTCTCCTTACCAACTTTCCCCAAATCCCTGTTCTTTTCTCAATGAGTAATATTAAATATCACTTGAGAGTTAACTGTATATCTATTGGATACTCAGCTGAGCATTTTATATCCATTAATTCACTTAGTCCTCACAACAACTTACTAGAGTAGGTGTCATCCCACTTTACATATGAAGAAATGGAAGCACTTAGCCACTTAGGTTGTGGCAAGGCTGGGGTCTAAACTCAGGTAGGTAATCCTTTCCAGAATCTAGACTCTTAACCTTTAAGCTATACAGCACCTTTGCTATCACCATCTGTTCAGTCAATTAGGTCAGAAACCTGGGGATCATTTTAGCCTTCTTTCTCTTATATATGCAATATGTTACCAAATCCTCTTAACAGATCGTGGGTCCATCTCCTTTGTTCTGTTCCCACTGATAATGTGTAACTTTAAATCTTCATTATTTCTAACCAGGACTCTTTCCATATCTTACTCTGTCTTTAATCTTTTATCTCCTTTGTAGGGCTGCAAACAAAGTTTTTATAAAATGAAAATCTGATCATGTTTTTTTCCCAACTTATCTTCTCACTGATAGGCAATATGGCCTAGTGGTTTAAGAATTCAGGCCAAAAGATATGGGACTGAATCCTATTTTGCTACTTATTTATGTGCAAGTTTATTTAGAGTCTCTACCCTTAATAGCCACATCTTAAAATGAGGATAAATAGTAGTACCCATGTTGTAGAGGTCTTTTGAACATTAAGTGAGAGAAGGCATGCAAAACACTTAGGAGAGTGTGTAGCACATAGCAAAAACATAGTATGTGTTGTGCATAATTTGTTGTTGATGTTGTTATCTTAGTGTCTAAGGCAAAATTCAATCTCAGCCTGGCATATAAAGCCCCATGGCACCTATCTACTCCTTTCGCCTTACCTTGCACTACTGCATTCTACTGTACATCCAGCAGGCCCAGTGAAACACTGCATGTCTCACCCATCTGTGCTTTTGCTCAGCTGCCCTTCTTGCCTGGAACCTTGTTTCCTAGCTTGGAAACCTGACAAAATGTTTCTCATATTTTAAAACTTGATTTAAGAAACATATATCACAAAGTCCCTCCTGTTTCCTCCTTCCCACTCCTATTCAGGATTGAGTATTTTCTCTCTGATGTCCTTTCTATACACCACAAATTTCTCTCAAAGTACCAATGGTATTTAAATGTAGTATTTGTTTACATATCACCACTCTTCTTTCAGACCCTAAACTGCTCAACATCAAAGAGTTTTATTGACCTCTGTATTCCCAGGACAGAACACAATGCCTAGAATATAATAGACACAAAAGACCTGAGAAACACATGAAGAAAAGCCATGTTACTCCAGATGAGGCCTAGATCACCAGCTAACCCATCAGCTCATCAAGGACACATGAGCAAGCCCATTCTAGGACAATAGCACTGTCGAGTTGAACTGCAGACTTATGAGAAATAATACATGGCCTCTTGGTGTTTTAAGCACAAAATTTGGGGTGTTTGTTTCATGACAATAACTAACTGAAACACATAATAAATAAAAGCACCAGGAAAGGGAAGTAATTTAATTTCAATGCTGGATTTTCCATGAAGACAATATAAAAACAGACCTTGGAAGAAATACTTTGTCTTTGTCTACAGAAGAATAAAAATATTTCATGAAGGGAGTAAAAACTCACAAGATTAGGAGTTTTTCGTTCCAATTATAAAAGTTCAAAATCCAGCTCATCACTTGCTCCTCCTCCGTTTTCTTAGCAGGCTATTGATGAGAGTCATCAGAGACTCAGAGGCATCCAGTTATTTTGTAATAGTGGAGAGCAACCGTGTGTGATGAGTGTCTAGGGCACAATGGAAGTCAGTATAGCTACATGTACAATGTCAGGATTTTCCACAACGCTTCCCAATTAACTTCCAGAGAGCCTGACTACAATATCACCAGCTGCTCACTCAATCAATTTCTACACATTTTCCTGAGCTAAATGGGGCTTGCATGACTGAATTTGCATAGGAGTTTTCTCCAGTTGCAATGTCATAACTAGCGGGTGAAGTATTTGGAAATGACTTTTTTCTGCTTTGTGGGGCATTCTCTTTGATTTTATATCTTTCCTGTCTCTTTCTCCAACATTGCTTTGCATCTGTAAGATTTGTTAGTTTGGAATGAGTCTAAAACCAGTGATAAGAGAAATAAGGTGAGCGTCCCTCTTTTCATAATTTATTCATTTATTAATTCATATTTTTGCCAGATACAGACTGATTGTCTATTATGAGTAAGGTACTGTGCAAGGTGCTGGGAATACAATAAAAAATAAGAAAGTTCTTAAAGCCACAGACTTAATATTTTAGGGAAGAGTCTGGAAATATATCAGTAAAATACAGATAATGAAAGGGAGGCTCTAATTTAGGGAGGGTAGTCAGAGAAATCCTCTGTAAGAAGGTTCCATTTAAGCTGAGGCCTGAAGGACAAGAAAGGCTCAGCAATGGGAAGACTTTGGGGAAGAGAATTTAAGGCAGGTAGAACCAGTGACAAATGTCTTTTGTGGAGAAGAGCTCATTGGGTACAGAACCAACAGCCAGCCAGGCCAGTGTGACTGCAGTGGAATACAGAAGTGATAAGAAACAAGGTAAGAAAGCTAGGCAGAGAGTAATTCATGCAGGTTTCTAAAGACCATGCCACTAATTTGCATTTTATATGACCTAGGCATTCCAGTGACTCTGCATTTCTTTATTGTCCTAAGACAATGGATCAGACAACTGCAAGAGAGGGACAAAAGAGACTGGCGATTGCCGTAATACAGGTGAAACATACATGTTGTCTTTGGACAAAGGACATGATAATGAAGATAGAAGGGAATGGACAGATTATGTATGCTGTGTTTTGGAGGTGGGACTAGCTGATCTAAATGAATATATATTTTGGAGGGTTTCTTTGTGGACACTTTATGAGTATAAGCCTTATACTCTATAAGGCTATAGTACTCTACCAGCCTCAAACCATAAGTGATGATTCCACCTGGTGAAGGACATTACGTCTTACCAAGATCAACAATTCAGGTTGCCTAATCTTTGTATGGGTTAGACTATAGCCAGATAGGTAGGGGTAAAAAGTTTGAGATTGGGCCCAGGAGAAAGAACTGTTTACATGTACAGAAATGGCAAAGATGTGGAAACTGAAACAGTTCTATAGACAAGAAATGATTTAAAATTTCCTTAAACCAACTTTTCTTCACATTTGGTGCCTATTGTACCTAAAATGAGCCAATGCATAGAAAACTAGAATTAAACCTAAATTAAATTTTACAGATACATTTTGGGGAAATATATCTGCTCTGTTCATACACATGATATAAACCAATAGGAACTATCAGTTCATACTGAGCAACATACTAAGTGACTTACTGACTGGTTCATATTAAGTAGCAAAGTAGTTGACCCTTGAATGCAGGATGGGGGTGTTGGGGGTGCTGACACCCTCACAGAGTTGAATATCTGCATATAACTTTTGACTCCCTAAAAACATAACCACTAATAGCCTACTGTTGACCAGAAGCTTATAGATAACATAAATTGTAGATTAACACATATTTTGTATATTATATGTATTATATGCTTTATTCTTACAATAAACTAAGCTGAAGAGAATGCTATTAAGAAAACCATAAGGAAAATACATTTACAGTACAGCACCATATTTATTGAAAAATATCTGTGTATAAGAGGACTTGCACAGTCAATCTCATAGAGTTTGAGGGCCAACTATAATCAGAATCAAACAAATCCCAGGATAATAGAAAATTATTTACTAAAAGTAGAAAAAAGAATAACATTCCAACTGCTAGTATTCAACAACTTTAAAGTTGAGATACAATGCCTAAATGGAACTAAATTCTCATGCTCTGCAACTCAATAGGCTATAATACAATTATTGAAAAGCTTTATTTATGGAAGATTTGAAAAATGATGAGATTTCCTCGGGTTTAAAAAATCATAGGAAAAAAAGATTATGAATACAAAGAACACAGAGATTTATATCATTGTGGTAAGAGTATAATGGCCTCCCACAGATTTCCCTGTCCTAATCCCTGAAACCTGTGAATGTTACCTTACAGAAAGGATTTTGCAGATGTGATTAAGTTAAGGACCTTGCAATAGGGAGATTATCCTGAATTATCTAGTTGGGCCCAATGAAATCATGAATCTTCCTGAGAGGGGGAAAAAGGAGGGTCAGAGATAGAGAATTAGATGTGGTGACAGAACTAGATTTCAGAGAGAAAGGAAGATTTGGTGATGCTACACCATCAGCATACGATGAAGGAAGGGTTATGAGCTCCATGAGGAATGCAGGGGGATTCCAGATGCTGGAAAAACAAAGACACAGATTCTATCTTTTAGACTTTAAGAAAAAGGCAGCTTGGCATCTGACATTGAACTTCTGACCCCCGGACTGGTAAGAAAATAAAAATTGTATTGTTTTAAACCACTGAGTTTGTAGTAATTTGCTACAGCAATAATAAGAAACTAATACAATAACGAGAAAAGGAGGAAATGGGAAAAAAACCTATTATACAAGAACAGCCATTTATATAAAGCTAAAACTAAGATTGAAATATTTAAAGCAATATGTGAAATAAAAAATGAAACTATTAAAAAAGATTATACATTCCATGAAATATGGTATCTCTACTATAAATAGAAAATATTCAAGGAAAACTTACAATGTCAAAGGAAGAAAATCGTAATGCATACTTAATGCAAACCATTTAACTAAAACATTTGGCAGTTCACATGTAAATGTTAGACAAGGATTACTATTTAATAAGTGATTGCCTAAAAGACTAGTTTTAGCAATGCATCCACAAAACTTCCACATTGTATAACCAGACCATTTAAGTCAAAGGTCCCAAGGACTTCTGTCCATGGTCAATAATAACTGTTAACTGGAAAGTTCCACATAGTGAAGTCATAAAAGAAGACTGGATGATGCAGATATAGTTCATGAATATATAGTGTGTGTAATTTATGTGTATATATATATATGCGTGTATGTGTGTGTGTATGTGTGTGTGTATAATCCTTAGTGTCTCTTAAATATATGTTAAAGAGGAATTTTCTGAACATGAGAAGATACAGTAAAAATCAACCACCAAGTTGCTTAGTGTGGTTTCTTGCATGTTGTTTAATTTTGCTTTTAGAATATTATGCCATGGTATTATGGTTTGGTCCTCCGATAGTGAATTCAGGAGTAGTCTGAAATCTATGAAGAAAGACTTTCTAATGGAAAATTTTGGACAAATCTTGCATAGGTCACGTTATCCCCACTGCAATTAGAGCCTGCTCGCCCAACAGCGTGAAATACTAACTCTTTTCAAGACAATTACAAGATTTTCTATTTTCCCTAGTTCTTTTTAATTTCAGACTTCCTGAAATAAAATGCTGAAAATGTACGTGTATATTTTCCAAGAAGTGGAAAGGAAGAAAGAGGGCCTTTTATCAACAATTACCAGCAATGGTAGTACAGATACCCACCCCAAAGCTAGGGCAAACATCTGATTAATAAAATTGAATCACTTGTAAATCAGTGGTGAAGTGTCAGGTCCTTGAATAGGTTGGAGGATTTATTCTAATGAAAGAATGGCAATAAAGAAGCATTTACAACTGAAATGGGGATGGAAGTAATTAAGAGCTCCTTTGAAAACAGAAGGATAAATGAAGGAGTTGGGTAAGGCTAGAGTGTTAATAGAAGTTAACAAAACAGCTGCAGACCATTTGTCTTGTTGATTGGCTAACTTTATGGAATTTTTTAAGGCAGCATTCCATTTAAAATGTTATGGTAAACATAAATATTTATCCAAATGATATGATCATAACTCCTCTAATAAGATGTCAAATATAAAAATAGCACCATATTTAAAAGCCCATGGAAAACATTTTTTTCCATAGTGCCAGATCGAATATAATCTTTGAAATTGCTAAATGCTTCAATACAGAAACAAAGTATGCCAAGTTATTTAAATAAGTTACAGAAATTGAAATGTGTGAAGGCAGATTTAAAGTTCCATCAACTCACTTTTAATATTTAGCAATTTTAGCTTAAATCTTACTATCCTTTCTGGCCCAACTCAAATGCTTCCCCTAAACATCTTTGACAATATTGTCACAACTCTTTATTGGGCTTATAAATTGTATTATGTTCTTAGTTCACTTTTACTAAACAGCTCATATTCCAAAATAGTTGTAAATTTCCTATTGAGAAGGAAATAAATGTAAAATTTCTAGTTTTTGTATCCATGGAAGAAGTATCAGCTGAGAATCTTCAAGTGACTGAAAAAGAGATCCAAGCTTGCCTAAGCAGAAAAAAAGAAAAGAAGGAAAGTATTGGCTCACTTAAGTAAACAATCCAAAGGTATATTTTTCCAGTATTGATCAAACAAGGAGGCCATCATACAGATGGCTCTAATTCTGTAGTCGCCTACAAAACAAACCAAAATCAAACACTGTCAATGAATGACTCAACGTTATTAAGTCAAAACCCTAAGGGCTACGAATCAGAAGCAGTCTACTAGGCTTTAAACTATAGCCAACCAAATTCTTAAGTAAACTCAAAATTTTTAATATGCCTCATTTTATCTTTAATAACACTGGATTGAGGGCTTAAAAAACTTTTTTTTTATCAAAATCCACTTTTCCTCTATTTTTAACTCTTCTTCTTCATTGGAGAAGATTGAGCAAGCTCTTACCTTATGATCCCAGGCTTTACTTTCCATCCCCAGAAAGAATAGCTAGAGTATTTCCCATAAATATAATAGGAAAAAGATCTCATCATTTCTCACTGGTTCTGATTGTGATCTCCTTTGCATCTCTAAACTAATTACTTTAGCCAGAGAAATATAAAATGATTGGGGAGTCTCAGTTCACATATACCACATCTGAGCTAGGCATGGAGATAATTTAGCCTCAAACACAAGTGCTGAGGATGGGGAGGAAAAGCGGACCTATAGAGAGAAATGCTAGATTCATTCATCAGAGAATGAATGGATTCTGGATGTACAAAATTTTTGTCTTCTGCACCCCCCCATATTTATTTATTTATTTGAAAAGATGCATCTTAGGGGAGAATTCCAAAATATACATGAGACTGTGTTTATTGGGGGAAAATAAAGGTGAGGAACTAAGATTTGGGTCAAATTGTGGACAGGTCTGAATGCCAGACTAAAGATTTGAGGCATGCTCTTCTCAGTAGGCAACGATTGATGAAGACTTTGAGCAGAATATCACATATATTAGGTATCTTTTCCTAACTATTATTTAAATATACAGCAATGAAGATAATATAAATGTTGCAGCTACTCTGTGCCTGGTGTGTGTTTTGTATGTAATTTTTTTTCCTTTACCACTTCGTGAGGTAGGTTAGAATAGTCATTTGAATAGAAACAGAGTCTCAGAATAATTTCATAATTTACTTAATTTCATGTAAATAGAGAGGCTAGCCATTCCTTGTTCTGTGATCCCAAAGCACCCCTGAAGGGACCACCAATAGAGTGCTCATTAATTTTAACTCACATTGCTCAGAATACAGTTCATGGCACAGGGACAGAGACCAATGGGGATTCTTTCATGGAGAAACAAAACCAAAAAATCAACACCCAGGGATCTAAGAACATACTTATTTTGGCGTTGTTAAGATAACATCTTCCATACATGCCAGGAGGCTTTTCTAAACCTTATTCCCCAGACACAGGGTTTTGAAACACTGGTTTTTGCCTGTCAGGTCTTAACGCCAGAGAAGCTTCTACCTGAGTTTATTTGTCCTCTCATTATTAGGGATGCAGTCTCCAGGCACCCATGACCAGAGACTATCTCCTAAACATTCTCAAGGTTGAAAAACTGCTTCAATGTTTCCATTTTTTAAAATCACCCTTCTCTTTTGCTGGTATCCCAATTCCTTTATTTTATAATTATAATCAATAATCCCATTGAGTTATATTGCATTATATTCATTGTACCTATCACATTGCTCTCTTACTTGGTTGGATTTTCTAGTAGTCAGTAAGTGTTTGTTTATTGCATAGTATCTGAATGATGGTTGAAAGAAATCTTTCACTTTTTAATGGCCTAGTTAATGTTCTCTTTAGTTTTTAACTTAGAGTTCAGAACTAATATACACAAAATTTTGCTGACAATCCAACACAACTCACCTAAATATATTTATTTCTTAATTACATGGAGTAATCTTGTAAATCTGATTTTTCCTTTGAGTTTCCTTCTCTTTTTTTCTCTTCCTTTTTTTTTTTTTCATTTAAGAGTTCAACTGATTTGAACAGGGTTTTTGTTTTTATGGTTAAAAAATAGATTTATCTAGTTGGACTCAAGTGTAGATGATCCCATTTTTGTTGGCAACATACAGAGCATCATAATCAGGAGCCATACGTATGCCTTCTTCTCATCATCAGGACTGATCAGAGTGTTGACCTTGGTCACATCAGTGTCTTAAGCTTCGTAATAGTTTGTTTGATCTGGTGCATATTGGCCTTGACATCCATAATGAACACAAATGTGTTGCCTTCCATTTTCTTTCTGGTTGCCTTGGTGGTGAGGGAGAATTTGATGATGGCATAGTGGTCAAGCTTGTTTCCCCTGGGGGCACTCTACTGAGGATATTTGGGCAGCTTTTGGAGACGCAGTGTCTTAGGTCTTTGGAAGGTAGGCAACGTGCGGATTTTTTTTTTTCCCCTTGATGGCTATGGATGCCTTTTGGCATTGCTTTCTTGGCTTTCAAAGCCTTTGCTTTGGCTTCAGCTTTGTGAGCGGCAGGGGCTTTTTTCTAAGCTTTGGGTACCATCTTTGTAAAAAGCAAACTGAGTTTTTATTTAAGTTACATATCTTACATTTTTTAGCCTAATACAGTTACTGGAAAGCTGTTGATTTCTTTTCTTTTAAATATTAGGAACCATCCACAGTGGGTGTCAGTTTTTAGCCCACACAAAAAATGAGATTGAAGGTATGTTTTTATTAACCAAAATAAGTATATTAACATATGTTGAATGGAAATTAAGTCTTCCATTTCCTGAACTATAAAATATGGATAAATAACAGTACTTCTCTTTGCATTGAATTTTAAAGTTTTTTTATAGTACCTAATGTGGGCTTGTCATGTGGGCTAATACCAAATGGGAGGTATTAGTTTTATATTACATAAAACAAAACAAAAGTGAAAATGTCCATAACTAACTAAAGCCATATATAGATTCAGTGCATTTTCTATCAAATTTCCAACAGGATTTTTCACAGAAATAGAAAAAAAATACTAATGCATATGGATCTACAAAAGATTCTGAAGAGCCAAAGCTATCTCCAGCCAAAACTGGAGATGTCACACTTCTTGATTTCAAACTCCATTACAGAGCTATAATAATCAGAACAGTATGGTACTAGCATAAAAACTGACACATAGACAAATGGGACAGAATTGAGAGCACAGAAATAAACCCATACGTATATCTGACAAGGGAACCAAGAATACTCAGTAGGGAAAGGATAGTCATTTCAATAATTGGTGTTAGAAAAACTGGATATCCATATTGGAAAAGAATGAAATTGGACTCATACCACTCACAAAAACGAACTCAAAATAGATTGTGGACTTAAGTATAAGAACTGAAAACGTAAAACTCCAGAATGAACTCATGAATTCTAACTATAGAATCCACAAAGATTGAAATATGTTCCTCAGAACTCAGAAGTACAGATCAGGATGTTGTCTTTAGCCTAACAAAGGCAATCACAGCAATTCATGGTCCTGTCCCCAACTTTACACTTATACCTTAAACACCCCTAGTTGCAGTATCTGAGTGAGGGCTAACATTTTAGGTAAAGTAACTTCTTTTAAAAAACTGTCTGTAGTTTCTAAGGGCCAGTCTCTGAAGTTGCCTTCCTTTCACACCACAAAACAGAACATTTAATATCTCAATTTGTGGCATCCATGTGCAGAAATGGTTCTCCCAGTCCATTTGCAGGAACAGGAAGTCGTGGTTGGCCTTCATAGGTAAGTGGCCTCTCCTGGTGAATTTCCAAAAGTAATGAGACTCCCTGGATCTAACAGAGAATAATAATTTCCTATAAAAAATGCCCAGTTGGGACCCTTTGCTAAAAAATCAGATAAACTACAAGCAAACAAAAATAAATATTTTTCTTACTAGTCAACTGCATGCACACACACACACACACACACACACACACACACACACAAGAAAATAAGAGCAATTTTTGACCTAGATGCAATACACTTAAAAATATAAGGCAAACTGTCGACAAAATACTCTTAAAGGTTAAAATAAATAATGGGATGCAATAATAAAAAAATATAAGTCAGGTTAAATTATAACTAAGGTGCAACAAAATAGACTAAAGATTAAATAAAAATGAAAGCTAAGAAAATTCCGTAAAAATAATTGAAATATAATAAAACAGATGGAACCAAATATCTAAAAGATTATAATGACAGGCACACCTGGATATCTCAGTTGGTTGTGTCCAACACTTGATTTTGGTTCAGGTCATGATTTCAGGATTGTGAGATCAAGCCCTGAGTCAGGCTTGCACTGGGCATAGAGTCTGCTTGAGATTCTTTCCCCCTCCACCTTCCCCCAACTCTCGGACGAGTGCATGTGCTCTCTCTAAAATAAATAAAATCTTAAAAAATAATAAAAATAAAATATTATAGTGATAAAAAGTAAAATAATATATGTTTATTTAAAAACTTTAAATTCAATTAATAAAAACTTGGTAGGTTAACATTATTACATAATAAAGCAAAATTTATTATTATTGGAAAAGAATGAAATTGGACTCTTATACCACTCACAAAAACGAACTCAAAATAGATTGTGGACTTAAGTATAAGAACTGAAAACGTAAAACTCCAGAATGAACTCATGAATTCTAACTATAGAATCCACAAAGATTGAAATATGTTCCCTCAGAACTCAAAAGTACAGAACTCAAAAGTACATTATTATTAAAAATTATTTTAGAAGGATCAAAGAATAAAATATTAAACTCAAAGAAACAAAAAGCACATTTTAAAAATTAGAAATTATATTTTTTATAAAAATCCAAAAGGTAATATTATTTAAGCTAAAAAATTTTAATTTCTCAGAGAGAGTCATAGGTTTCCAAAGATACCAATACTTTGTTCCTTATAAGACACACATACACAAAAAGGCCAAACTTATGGAGAACAGTTGGTGGTTGCTAGAGGCATTGGGACAGAGTAGGTGAAATGGGTGAAGGGCATCAAAAGGTATAAAATTCCAGTTATGAGGTAATGAAGTCATGGAGACATAAGGTACAGCCCAGTACTAGAGTTAAAATACTGTATTGCATATTTGAAAGTTGCTGAGAGAGAAGATCTTAAAAGGTCCCATCCCAAGAAAACAATTTTTAACTATGTGAGGTGATAGATGTTAACTAGATTTCTTGTGGTGTCCATTTTTTCATATATATAAATATCTAATCATTATGCTGTATGTTGGAAACTAATAGAATGTTAGATGTCGATTATACCTCCATTTATATTTCAACAACTGTTGTAATACAGTTGTTGAAAACATTTCCTAATGTCAAGACTCAGAGACAGAACAGGGTTCTAATTCATACCTCTTTTTTTTTTTTTTTTAAGATTTATTTAGGATCACCTGAGTGGCTCAGTTGGTTAAGCGACTGCCTTCGGCTCAGGTCCTGATCCCAGGGTCCTGGGATTGGGCCCAGGATCAGGCTCCCTGCTCAGTGGGGAGCCTGTTTTTCCCTCTCCCTCTGTCTCCCAGCTCATTCTCTCACTCTCACTCTCTCTATTATCTCCAAATAAATAAATAAATAAAATCTAAAAAAAAAAAAGATTCATTTTAGTGAGAGAGAGAGAGAGTAAGCAAGCAGGGGGAGGGGCAGAGGAAGAGAGAGAGAATCTCAAGCAGACTCCATGCTGAATGTGGAGCCTGACGCAGGGCTTGATACTATGGCCCTGAGATCATGACCTGAGCCCAAACCAAGAGTCTATCCCTCAACTCACTGAGCCACCCAGGTGCCCCCTGTTTAAATGGAGCCTGCTATAGAAGTCCTCAGAGGATATCCTCAGCTCATGCTGTTGGAGGGCCTCCCACAAACCTGCTTCCCTGGACCTTTTCATTTTCTCTTGGTTCCAAAATGCTCTGCTGATGAATTTCCACCTACATCCCTAAAGCTGTTTTCTCAAGAGCCTTGGATTTCAGACATTGTTTTCAAGATATGATGTAACTTCTCACATGAATAATGATATTTTTGAAAACCAGAGGAACTGCTAAGGCCAGTTCTAAGATAAAAATTGTCAGAGTGTCATGGTATAGAGTGGATAAAAGAACTGTTTTGCAGATAAGGGAATAAAAATGGGAAGGTCAGATGGCTTGCCTAGCATCATCCAGTGTGGGAAGCTAGAGTATAAGCCCTCAGTTTTCTAACTCAATGGGTTTTCTCTTCTGACACAATTCTTACTTTTGGAATGAAATAACTTACCTTTGAGGTATTTTCTCTGAACATCTTTCCCAATGGAAGCTAACACGTCTCAAGTGCATGAAGGTAAATTTAAGGAGAAGTAGCACTTTTGTTCTTTCAGATGTGTATATTTGGAAATAGAATGAAACAAACTTCTTTGGTGTCACTGCAAAATTTTATCTAAGAATTTTTGCTAACTGGAACATCACCAGATATTTAAATCCATGTCAAAAATTGTCCCGTGATCAAAAAAAAAAAAAAATGATGTAAATGAATACCACAGAAATGTATAGAAAAAGAAAATAACACTATTGCTTTGCTTGGATTGAAAACATCAGTAAGTTTATAACAGAAGACAAAATTATCTTAAAATATATTAGAAAAATGAGATAGGCCTCACATATTACCAAAAGGTGAAAGACCAAAGCTTGTGAGGATGGCAGTTGTTCTAGTTTCATAATTATCCTGGACTCATTGAAAATTTACAATTTGACTTTCATGCTCTGGGAATTTCATTTTCTCATTAAACTTTAAGAATATCAGCTCTCTCGTATGCATTTTCTGTACTAGAGCCAACCGCAGAAAGGGTTGAGGGACGAGAATTTTGTATTGTGTCAAATGAACAACAGGTGAAATAACCAGATAATGAGTATATTCAGGTAGTGAAAGTGAAAGGAAGTGTGAACAATCAACAAAATAACCACTATCACTCTTGACATTTCCAATTCTTTGACTTAAGGGGGTACCAATTAATATCTGAAAATAAAATTTAAAAACCCACTTAAAGGCTATTATATAGTAATGAAAAGACTTGTTAAAGAGCCCTGAGTAACCAGTAGCCTTATGACCCAAAACAAGATGACTTGCCATTATCCTGATATTGTACCTCATGCAATTAGTGGAAGTACCAATTAGTCCCTAGAAATGGCAAATCAGGTGTACGTTCAGCTTTCAAATAGGTGAATAAATTGGAAAAGACAGAGAAAGAGTGACACTTAGCAGCATAAAGCTGCATAAAACAGATTTAGACATAAAACAGATTCTTATTACAATTTCATAAAAAAAAGAAACAGCCTGAAAAGGACTATTTAACAAGTTAAAAGAAAACAGTCTCTGGGAACCTCTTCTATGATCCTGTATTTCTGTGGTTTCCTTTTCCATGAGAGATTTGGCCTCATTTTATAAAATGACATTTAATTTCTATTATGTGAGTTTGGCTTCGGTTTACAAGTTCTAATACAGCCCTCTCTGCTGGAATAATTATATTCTGAAACTAAAAGAGGCACAAAACATAGTAAGACATTATCACACTGTATTATAATCCCACGAGATGATAATTTTGTGAGGATATACAAAGGTAGGTCATCTGCACTAAAAACAATCACACATTTCAGTGGTTTAATATAATGAGAGTTTATTTCTCATTCATATCATAGTCCAAGATAGGGAGAGGTCAGGGAGACTGCTCCATGCAGTCATCAGGAATGCAGGCTTTCCTCATTTGGATTCTCATAGTCATCTTGATTACTCAGGCATAAAGGAAAAGAAAGAGAGAAGGGCTGAATGGGAGAATTTTATGGGCTCAGCCTGAAATGGCATATTTTACTTCTTTCTATATGCATTCCATTGTCCAGAACTCGGTCACATGGTGAGATCTGATTATATGGGAGACTGGGAAATGCATTCTAGCTAAGTGCCAGGAAGGAAATGAAATGAGATTTGGTGAGCACATGGCCATCTGCTATAGCCCCACCTCTATTCATCAAATGTATATTTTACTCTATTCACCACAGCCCAGCCAATGCTTAGCACCATGCCAAGTAAATGAAATGAAATGTACTCAACATGCGCATGCTATCATTTATTGAGAACTTTTACATGACAGGCATTGTGCTTAGATGTTGCAGTCATTAATTCATTAATCCTTCATTCAAAATGTTAATTTGGCATTTATAGGAGACATTTTCTGTGTAATATGCTGAATATGATAAAGACAGTGTCTTTGCTCCTTGGAATTTAGTCTTATGGGGAAGATATATTTTTAAATGTGTTTTTTAAATAAATACAGACTGCAGAGTTCTAAGAATTTTTTTAAAGGTGCTGATAGAATAATTGGGAGGAAAGGCTATTTATTTTTAATTTTTTTTTAATGAAAAGCTATTTAGGTAAGAATGTTCAGGTAAGATCTTTGTGGAGATGTTGTTTAAAAAGAGATTTGAAGGATGAGAAGCAGTTTTGTGACAGGCTAGGGAAAGAGCATGGCAGGTAAAAGGACTAATAAGAGGAAGGTCTTCATGTGGGAATATGAGCTCGTGTAACAGAGGAACAAGGAAAGACCTCTGGTGCTGAACCATAATTAACTAGGTGAAGGTGATAAGGTGAGTGTGGAGATATCAAAGACCAAGCCAGGTTAAGGTAAAGAGTGGATTTTATTCTCCGTGTAAGAAAATAAAATAGAACATTTCAGACAAGGGCTTGATCTTATTTACATAGTCTTAAAAAAAAAAAAAACTCTTCAGGAATTTGTGAACAGGGTTGATAGAGAGGCACAGATAAAAGTTGGAGGTTTTAGCAGTAGTTCAAGTAAATTATGATAAGCATGATGGTTGGGACTTGTCAGTGGAAAAATGGAAGAAATTAAGACTCGTTGGTTCATTCATACAGAAGGCAAAGGAATGAATGGAGGGGAGCCATAGTGATTTGGATTTGCTCCACTATGGAGATGGTGGTATCATAGTGAGATGGGGAAGAACGAAGGGGGAAAAGAATGAGACTTGTGCCCCTTGGAATCAAGATACAGCAACAAAATTAACAAAAGCCTTCACCAGGGGGTATCCATAATCATTAATATGCTCAATGATAAAAGACTTAGTGGGGGATTCCTCTTTTATGGGCTTAAATCCTGGAATCATTAGGAGTGACTTACTTACTAGAGGGATTCTTGAGGGAATTGCAGAACCCTTGGTAGAGTAGGAAGTAACCTGTCTATAGTTCTGGTGGCCTGGAGGATAGTTCTACTTCACGGTCAAAGCTTGCAATTTCCTTTCCACCTCATGGAGAGCTCCAGGTTAGCATGGGAGGCAGATGTGGTATTAACCAACAATGTGGATAAACACAAAAGTGAAGAAAGTAAAAAATTCAAAGGAAGTTGGAATGGGTACCTTCATTAGAAAAATGTCATTTGAATTGAGCATTCAGTGAGGGTTCATTTGGGAGGGACAAAGAAGGAGATATTAATTAATACTCTAATAAAATACTTTTTTTTTTTAGAGAGAAAGGACACACATGCGAGGTGGGAGGTGCAGAGGGAGAGAGAGAAAGAATCTTAAGCAGGCTCCAGGCTCAGTGTGGAGCCCAACACAGGGTTCGATCTCACAAACCTGAGATCATGACCTGAGCCAAAATCAAGAGTCAGCCACTCAACAGACTGAGCCACCTAGGCTCCCCTCTAATAAAACTCTTTTAAAAATAAGAATTATGTAACTTTAAAAATCACTCTATCCTATTAGTCACACTTGTCATTTTTATTTGAGGTCTTATTTTCCTCACTATTTTAAATAATATCTTATTTTTTCACTTAGTAGTCTAAGACCTATTCATGTATGTGAGCACCTATGAATTGTGTTGTTCCAAAATTGGCTTTATTTTCTTTTTGTAAATCTGCCACTTTTCTCATTACATTTTGAGTCTATACTATTAAGTATGTATACATTTCCAATTACAGTTGACCCTTGAACAACACAGGGGTTAGGGATACCGATCCCCCACACAATTGAAAATCTGCATATAACTTCTGACTTTCCCAAAAGTTAATGACTAATAGCCTTCTGCTGATCAGAAGCCTTAACACTAACATAGTTGATTATTACATATTTTGTATGTTATATGTATTATATGCTGTGTTCTTTATTAGTAAGCTTGAGGGAAGGAAATGCTAAGAAAATCATAAGGAAGAGAAAATACATTTATACTACTGTAATTTATTGAAAAAAAATTCACACGTAAAGTGGGTGGATCTGCAGAGTTTAAACTGATGTTCAGGGGCCAACTGTATTTTATCTTCCTGGTGAATTAAAACATCTTTATATTTTAGAGATGGCTGTTATAAAAAAAAAAAAAACATGTATCTGGATTTTTAAAATCCTGTCTAATTTTTTTTTTTTTTTTGGTAACTGGAGAATGGTTCCATTCATACATTATGATAAATGATGGATTTGAATTGAATGGAATATCTAATTTTGTAGCTTATCTTTTTCTTAGTTTCTTCTGGATTATTATTTATTATACCCTTTTTACCCTTGCATGCCAGAAAATTGTATTCACTATTTCTGTTAACTTAGAAATCACTTCAGAGTTCCTTCATCTAAATCAAAAGCTAATGAGTATCTGTGCTCTCCTTAAGAATAATAGGAGAGTTTGTAAACTTTAAATTCAACCGCTCTTACCCAAAATGTTGCTATTTTCTTGATGATTTCATTTTTTTAAAAGACAGAATTTTCTTGATTAATATAGTCAGTATCTATTTAGAGTCATGTAAAATTTTATCATCTTATTTATAATTCCATTTTGCATCTCAGATTTTCATTCTATGTTTCGTTTTCTTCTAATGAAATTAAATCCGTTAGAAACCCCTCTTATGAGGAAATATGGCAAACTCTCAATTTTTATTTGTCTGAAAAATAACTTTGAAAGGTATTTTTGCTCTGTGTAGTATTTTGGGTTGACAGTTGCCTTGATATATATTAGATATCTGAAGTAACATTAAAGATAGTGTTAACTATCTTCTGATTTTTAAAAACTAGCAGGCAGTCATTACTTTTGAGGTAGCATGACTTTCCTATTCGAAGTATTTTCTTCCACTGTGCTGCATTCTTGATATTTATTTCAGATCTATCTTTCAGGTTATTACTTCTCTTGAGGATTCTTTATGATACGTTGTTCAGAATCACACTGTGTTTATAATTTTGCTTATACGATTTTTCATGTCCTGATGTAGTCTATGGACATTTTTCGAATCTGGCTGAACATTTTTATGGTCTCCTTTGCCATTAGTTTACTTTTGTTTTCCGTTTTTATTTCCTTAAATAAATGTTCTTTTTAAACATTCTAAATCAGGTAATTCCAATACCTGAAGTCTTTGGTGACCTGATGTAGTTTTGCCATGTTTCTGCCTGTTTCACTCGTGGTGCCTGGTTTTCTGCTGCATTTACAATGCTAATCTTGGGAACGGGTGTTGTCCAGGTATGAGGCAAGTACTGTGGATTCCTCCAAAAGAGATTTCTGTTTCCTTCTGCCAGATGCCTAGGAGCACTCTCAATCTAGTACTTCTTTCAAACAAGCTTTTCATTTCAAGTCACCTTAGTTTAAGCAACAGATGTAAATTCAGGCTGCAAACCCTTAAAAGGCCTAGATTATGAGTGAGAATTCAAAAAACAGATTTTTTTGAGATGTACAATTTTTCTTCCCTCCTTTTCTCTTTTTCCTCTCTCTTCCTCTTCCTCCTCCTCCTCCTCTGTGTTTTGCTTCTTCTAACTATCTCCAGGTATGGAAAGAGCAGGGTTGTTTCTAGCTCCCTCAGTGACATTTTATACCTGTGTCTCCTATTATTCACCCCATACTGGATAAATTCTAGGTTATCTTCTATTTGTGCTCTGTGGAGCTTAAAAATAAATTCAAAGTTATAGGTCCTTGGAAAATGCCCTCATGATGAAAGCCAGCTTGAATAATTTTATTTCTCTTGGATCCTGATCTCATCTTGGTTTTGGCTAAAAGATTCTTTACTACATTGCCTACTTGGCAACTAAATTTCAAAAGTTAATTTCAACATTTTCTCTAGAATTTTTACACATTTGCTTCAGGAAGGTCAGTCAGAGGATATAGCCTGCAATGCTACCAAAAAGATAATTTGAAGGACAAGACCTTCATGGTGAATTTGAAATTTTTTTTTAACTAGGAGTTTAGAGTATAGAAATTTCTCTTCTACTTTGAATTTTACCATTCTGAAAGAGTAGAGGAAACTATACTTACTTGGGAAAAGTAGTTAAAGATAAAGTACATATGTATATATATATATATATATAGGAATAGGAATGGATTTATGTAGCTAATAACAAAATAAATTTCAACTGAGATCCAGAAGGATCTTGCTCATATAAAAAATCAGCTGAGCCTCTATAGCTTTATGTTGTTGTTTTGCTGTTGTTATTGTTGCTGAACTATAGGAAAAAAATCAGGACCAGGCCAGCAGCTTGAAAAATTATCAATTAAATTTTCTCATTAGCTGTATTTGGTTCCTTAATTGGCCTTTTTGACTGTGTAATTTCAAGTGATAATTATTTGTGGCACTAGCCCATTCCTATATCAATGTTATCTCTTAATTAATTCAAGAAATTGACAACATTTTTTTTCTATCTTCAGACAAAGAAGTAATTTGTGAGTTACCATTCCTTAGACAGCCCAGTCAGCAGCACTTTGAAAAATGACAGTAAGAAAGTCCAATCTTACAGACTTACACCATAATAGCATTGATAATAATCTTGGAGAAGCTCTGCCAAGGAAGAAGTGTACATATTTGGTGTGAAATAGAAAACCATGGGGTTATAGATTAAAGGATGGGAGAAACATGAAAAACATAGAATGTTCATTCATCTTCAACAGAGAACTCTCAAATCTCAAAAACACTGAGTTATAATTGAGTTGGTGTTTTAGAGTTTAGGAAAAAAACCCCAGGCTGCTGTAGACAAGTCAGGAAAGATCTTCTCTTTAGAGCAAGATAAGGAGTCAAGAAGACCTCAGATTCCCTCCTTAGGCTAGCAAATCTAAATCAGAAAATAATAGACAAACAAACAAAAAAACTTTATAGTAAACTTGTAATATAAGTCTCAAGTCAAACTCTAACAATAATGAGTAAAGGTGATCCTCTAGACAAATTTTCATAAAATCAGGAATAAGACAAAAATTGAACACTGAGCTAGCAGCAAGATACGGTATAATAAAGAAAAGTGATGTGTACTAACTGAAAAGCAAGGACTGAAACTATTATTATTAAATGAGAAAATGACTTTATACTGATAACAATCCATGAAATCAATTGAAATATCTATTTTTTTTAATACAGAGTTTAGCAAGGGCATGGGTGGTAAAGTGAAAATAAATTTAAATGGCTATGACATACATTTATCCTAGCCTGTCAAATTATTTAATTTCTATAAATTTATGAGAAATAAGTCTTTCATTTTGTAGATGAGATAATACAATCAGAGAAAGAAAGTGACTTTAATTTGTTAAAGTCCCAGAGCCGGTAAGTGACAGAGATGCAGCTTTTGCACCGATATATCTTGGCTTCCAAACAGAACTATTTATACCAGAGGTGGCGATATTTTTCTAAAGGTATAGATGGGATGTAAATGTGAACAAAAATTAAGGTACACACAAATAAATTCTTCAGTGTTAGTATTTTCATGATTTTTTTCAGTCGGAGTGCAAGGGCCCTGAATTTTTGTATTCAAAGAAACACTTCACTTTCTTCCAGAGTATTGACCAAGGCGATCTTAATGTTCCCCTCAGCTTGACCGAACTTTAGAAAGGTTTCGCCTGACTCTAGGCCTCTAAGTGCCCTTTTCTTTGGATATTTACTTTAAGAAACTTGTCATTGTAATTTTTTTCTCTACAGCTTTGACACATAAACCTTTTTCAAGGCCTCTTGCCAGTTTTACACCCAGGACTGTTTTTCTCAGGAACTTAGGAAACATCCTTTTTGAAATATAATCATCAAGGAAGATGAGGCTTCTGTCTCCCAATCTCTGTGGGGAGAGTAAGAGTCTAATTTGGGTGGGCACTTTGCTTCAAGCTGTAAAACCATCTCATGTCATGAAGATACAAGAAAGTTTACTCTTTGTTTGGGTAAACCAATTAGCAACACAGATGGCCTGAAATCTTCCTGTTCTCCCCTTTGTTCCAGTAGAACTGAAATTAGAGTTCTGTTTTCTCTCTCCTATTACAAGAGCCTTGAGTAAAATCTTCTCTGCCTGTTTAATAGTCTAATACAGTTTAATTTGACAATATCATTCCCCCTCTTATTCCTACAAAACACTCTGCTCAAAAACATTTTTATATAAACTATTAAAGCTACTTACTTCATTTGATCTTACTTTGATTTTTTTTAATAGGAAAATAGTTGTTGCCACTTAGTATTATTTCTTATTTAGTTGTTTCGTTAGTCTTTCTCTTCTTCTAAAAGTTCTCTAAATCCTGCTGCAGTTGCTAATTGCAAAGGCTACATAAAATCTGATTTGCACAATTTTGCATCTGAAAAGCCTCTGTCAAACTGTCAAGTTCTTTAACAGACTATTACATCTTCTTCCTTGTTTTCCTTTATTAAAGGTCTGTACAATTTCAGGCCTTTCCGAGGCTGAGAGGCTGAATGTTCCTCTTTGACTTGGATGTGAAGAAAAGTGGTATGAAGTTAGTGGGCCAACATCCTGAAAGATTAGTCCGATCACTCTATGCACATAATTACAACTAATTGAATTAGTCCCACTCCTAGCAAAGAAGTGAAATCAATATTATAATTAAAACTACGTTCCTGTATAATTGGATTTTCAAAGCAAACCTGGAAGAGGGGAAAAGTGGAAAGTATTTCTTCTGTGTAAAAGTAATTAATATTTGTATTAAGGTGATATCTTCAAAATAATCCTGCGGAAATTTGTGGCAATATCCTCAATTTCATTAACCAGAGCTGATTACAGGAGTTTACTCCTTAGTGAAACCATCCTTACAGCCAAAGGCTTTCTATCTGTTGCCACTGATCTGTCTGGACCACTGGCTTAGTTTGCTATCTCAAATATTTCAGTCAGCCTCAGCATTAGGATTTTCAGGGGCCATTTTATTAAGTGTGTTGTTTAAATCATACCCAAGATTTTTTTTCTTTCTCTATCAAAAGAAATCAATCTGAAAGAACTGGGCAGCTTAATAGTTGATCTACTAGTTTTTTCCCTGGAGCTCACTGCCTTCCCTTCAAGTGCTTTTTACAATTCCAAATATAGATGGAATTCCTTTTCATAATAAGATGTTAGAAGAGACTCTCAATTTATTTAAAAAAAAAAAAGTGGCATGACTGGGGCTATAGAAGAGCACCATTTGGCACTGCTCCTCTCTTAGAACTTAACGATTTAGGAAAGTTGAATAACATTTTCAGTCACATCCCTATGTCAGGAAGATTGTGAGGGCCTGAGTTGGAAGGAAACAGTATACATAGACAAAGGAGACATAGTCTTTAGACTCAAAAATGGTCTCTTTAGTTGGGAATAGCATAAGTCATACACACAAAAATAAAACAAACAAACAAGAGAGTGGATGCCAAATAAATAGCATAGACGTGAAAATATGTAGGTATGATGAAGTAGACAAATTCTTGAAAAAGAAGACCTGGTTCAAGTATTACATGTATAACTTGATAACCATGTCTCCCAAACATGTAAGGCACTTGATCTTTGTAGGCCATAATTTTCTTATTTCTGAATTGAAAATGTTGACCTAGATTAGAATGGCTCATTCAATTCTGAAATTCAATGAACTTCAGAAAAGGGATATCATATCTTGGGATGATATGGCCATGGATGATTGGACCTGAGGCACAAGAAACGTGAGGTACCATTGAATGATTGAGAGATTGTTGTTAGATCAGGGATACAAAAGGGGGACAAAGCATGAGCAAAAACAAAGTGTTACTATGTCTGTTGTGCTCATTTTTGTGTTTGTAGGGCTGGTCACAGTACCTGAAACACAATAGACAATGTCTAATACTGAATGAACAAATGAACGAATGAACGAACAAATGAATGAATGAATGAATTGGGAGATGTTCCCCTTGCCTGTGAGTGGGGTGACTTCTAAAAGATCACATTATTTATTTGCTTAATTAAATTAATGAGAGACAAATTTATGTAGCAACTTTCTTTGGTGACTTGTAATGGATGAAAGCAAGCATTTTCCATCTCTATCCCAAATTTCTCTAATTTGAATGCCAGGACCTTATTTCAAAATTTCCAAGGTCATATGATTAATAAATGGCAAATTTCTGAATCAACCTATGAAATTCCCTCTTCTATGTCAGTGTGTAATCCGGAGAGAATTTTCTAAACTGTTTCTTAATTGTCCTGTGACGTGCACTTACTTCATTCTCTCCTGTTCTCCGCTGCATTCTTGACTTGGGTTCTGTATTCCTTGCAGTTTTTCCAGCTCTTTAGGCTTCAGGTCAAATTCTCATGTAAATGATACATGGACCATCTTCTGAACTGCTTCCCGTGCCCAGATATTTTTTCCCCTTCCCATACCACCTTTAAAACTTTGATGTTCACTGCAACATCTTTTCTCCTCTGAAGTCACCTTGGGTGTGCTCTTAACCAGTTGTCTCCAGGATCAGTTTTGGATACTGGAAAAAGGGGCACATTGTTTTGATTTCCCCTGAGCCTGCTAAAGTTGTAATGTTCAAAACAGAAGCGCCCTGAAAAGATATCTTTGCTTGCATAATACTTCTTGGCAACAGATAAATTGTTTCTCTATAGTTTTCTCTTTGAATTTTATGTTGGATCAGTTTTTAACTTGGAGACCATTCTCTTTTGAGTAATACTTTTTCAATGTGTCACACCTTGAGATTTATTGCACCAATACATCATCAGAGTGACACCTGGCCCTGATGATGTATAGCTTAATACATCATGAAAGCAATTTTTCATTCAGGTTACATATTACATAGGAATGTTAGTGCTTGTATTTTAAAAAGTATAAATTTATGGGCTTACAACAAATAAAACTTTCTGAGAGTTTGTAAAACTCTTGGATCTGTCCCAAATCTAGCTGGGCAATAAAATTTGCATTGGGTCTCTGTAATACTGAGTGCCAACCCTTTTCTGCATAGCAAAAGATATCTTCTTTATAAATGTTTATTTTTTCAATAGGAAATATGTGCACTTGATAAAAAATTAAAAATACAAATAGTATATACAATGAAGATTATCTCTTCTGTCCATATCTGGAAGCTATCAAGTACCCCTCCCCAGAGGGAAAAATTTAGCAACTCTTTTAGAGATAATCTAAGAATATAGAGACACCTATGTGTGTGTGTGTGTGTGTGTGTGTGTGTGTGTGTGTGTGTATTTCCCTTTATATACAATCAGCAATATATTCTGCATTTTCCCACAGTTATGAATATAAATCAGAAATTGCTTCATATATTTACAGATAGATTTTTCTCATTCTTTTTGGTGATAGCATATATCCTATTATTCTCCCATATTCCAAAGAGATATTGCTTTTCTATGGAATAGCCACTTTTCTTTATTTCATGGACATAGAACAAGAATGAAAAAAAAAAGACTAGAAAGAAAATGGAGTTACTTTTAGTTTTTCCTCATTATATGATATAGAAATATATTACCCTTTTTATGATAGCATACTATTCTACTAATCTCCTTTATGATTCTGACTCAAGGAGAACTCATTTTCATTAATAAGGATTTAAAATTTTTATTTTAGATGAAATGTTTAAGTGAATCTTACTAAAGGTGATGAAAATAACTACATTTTTTTTTACAGATAAACTAAAACTGGGAAGAAAGAAGAGAAAAAAAGTAGAAAAACTAAAGTGAGATTAAGAATGTAATACATTTTAAATAATAAGTGGCAACTCTTAACAGAAATGTCCCAAATTAATACATCACATTCATTACCTTCTTTATTTTACTTATGAACTTGCTTGGAAAATTAGCTTTAGTTTGCATCATTGACAAATTATAATAGGGAAAATGGAATTTTTTATAGTCTTTCAAATGAGGGAAGGTAATGGGGAACATGAGAAATTCTGATATGGGAAATCTTAGTCTTTAATTCAAGTTATGAAAATAGTTATAATTGAAGGCCTTGTATAGAATAGTTTGAAAAGAATACATCTCTCCTCAAAATCAGTTTTAAAAAAACTTATGGCTATTAGATTATTATTATAAGTGAGTTACCTCTTTCCATCAGTCCTGCATTTAGTTTTTGCCTTGACACCTCCATGATTTATTTTATATTGTCTATTATGAATGCATCCATTTCCTCTAGTATTTACCAGGTCACTTCTTTTAATACTCAGCTATAAGGCCACAAAAGACAGACATTTTGAAACTGTAAGACATTAGTATATTTTTGGCAAAAGTACACAAATTTTATTTTCTCCTTTCTCCTTCCATTGACCACCTTGATTTAGCCAACTTAGGAGTGCAAGAGTGTATAGATATTTAAGCAGAGGATTTTTTTTCAATCTCTTAAGAGAAGAAGCTATCAAGTATAACTTGCAGGGCAAGTTTATACTGTGTGTGCACTTATTTCCAACCCTCAGTTCTCTTTTCTCCTCCCCACCCTTTTGGGAAGGATAATAGTTCTGAGTAAAGAATTATAAACATCTGAAGAGCTGATGCGAAGAATTTAGTTTGGAGAGAATAGGAGAGAAAACATTTCATCTCAAAAGTAGGGAGTATCATTCTTGAGAGTAGAAGGTGTTAAGGAGGTTGGGAAGTAGGAAAAAAGAAACAGAAACAGGGCTTCCAGAGAGAGAGAGGAGAGGATGGAGTTTGGGGGAACGGAGCAGGAAGGGGAGAGAGAGATTGGAGAACCAGGTCAGAAAAAGTGTCAACAGCCCATTTGAGTAGACTGGACATTTTGTAATCCTTACTTTTTATTATTTTTAAAATTTTTATTTTAAAGATTTTATTTATTTGACAGAGAGAGACACAGCAAGAGAGGGAACACAGGCAGGGGGAGTGGGAGAGGGAGAAGCAGGCTTCCTGCTGAGCAGGGAGCCCGATGCGGGGGTGATCCCAGGACCCTGGGACCATGACCCGAGCAGAAGGCAGACACTTAACGACTGAGCCACCCAGGCACCCCTGTAATCCTTACTTTTTTAAAACAAACTTTTCTTAAAATCTACTTAACAGTGCTTTCACCTTTGGGTCCAGCTGAATGATTGTTCTAGCTATAAGGAGGAATAATTAAAAGCAGTTATTAGGGCCCAGCTGCACAGCACTATTTTTGAAAATAAACATTTTTTTTGTAAATGACAGGATTAACTGCTGCTTTAAGAAGCTAAGATCCATTCCTTCACAGTGTACTCAGGTAATCCTCAAAAATACAATGTTGGAGGCCTTAGTGATCTTAGTTTCCTGCCTCTGCTGATTTTGTAAAGTCAAACAGTTCATAGTCAAGGTGGAATAGTAAAACAGAATGGTAAATGAGTCAGGATCTGGAGTTTAAACTTCAGCACCAACACTTAATAGCTTGGGAAATTTATCTAATCCTTACCCTAATTCCAACTTTATTTTTTAAAGGATTAAGTGGAGTATTATATAAATTAATCAGATTTTAAAATTCACTTAATTTGTTAATCAATCTTAAAGTCTTCTTTGTATTTTGGCAACCCGTAGTTGGCAAAGTCAGAAGATGTCAGTGGGGTATGTGACCTCATTTTGAGGTGACTTCGTGAAGTTTTAGGCAGCACTACTTTGAGAGGAAAAGAAAGTGCTCAGATTCTGCACTCTGAGAAACAGATTTTTGTTTAATATATCTGACTCCTGTGTTGCTGTTGATGTACTAGGGTTCATCAACAAAAATTGGACTACACAGTGCTCACTTCAGCAGCACAAAGACTACAATTGGAATGATACAGATTAGATTAGCATGGTCCCCGCATAAGGATGACACGCAAATCTGTGAAGCCTTCCATATTTAAAGAAAAAACTGGACTAGGGAATTGACCTAGCTTTCATTTAATTAACTATATCACTCATCAGTTTGCCTTTATTGATGCTTATCCATATAGAGAAGAAATATCGTGGATAAGACTCTGAAATCTCTCTGTATCTTGGTCATCCATGAACATTAAACATATCAGTGTTAGCAACAACAATGGCAAACTTTTAGTGAGTCATTACTATGTATTTGACACAGTTTTCAGTGCTTTACGCATATTATTTAGTTGTCCCAACAAGTGTTATAAGGAGAGTACTATTGACCATATTTTTACCTAGGAAAAATAAATTAATGAATCATCCAAAGTTATATAGCTAGTAGATGACATGGTCAGGTTTCATAATGATACAATCTGTCTCGTGAGGCCTGGCAATTAGTCACCAAGCTTTTATGCATACCATCTCAGTATGGATCATAATAGGTCAGATCTCCTATAGGATATATTTTAAAGTTATTATGGGATGCTATATTTAATATTATGATTTTTTCTTTTCAAAAAATTAAGATGTTTGAAAAATTATAACACTGAAATATTTACAATATTCCAAACGCTTTTCTAAAATAAGTTTGCTTGAATTGTATTAACATTTCTGCTCTCTAAAAGAAAAAAAAAACCAGACTTTTCAGTGACTCATCATCTCTGTTTCAGTTAGGTTCTCATCTAAGGAAAAATAAATAGAATGAGCAGAGGAGAACTGTTTTCATTTCTGCAATTGCTATCAATTCTAAGTATGTTTGAAATGTCACTGCACACTGCTTACCAACCTGTTGGTACCAAGTGAAGTCAGAATTATTAATAAGAGACCTTTGCTAACAAATGCTAGGGATAGTGAACAATCCCCTTCTACAAGTACAAATGAATGCACATTTGCTGGGATATCATATGAAATGACAGAAGTCCTACAATGCTGATGGGAAAGACAAAAATAATGAAGTTGGTGGAAAATAACGTACTGTTTAATTATTTTCTATTTAAAGGATAGAATTCTGGGAAAGGAGAGAAAAGATGGAAAATAAGTTGGGGTAAGAAAATCTAGAGTTTGAGAGAAAGGAGGGCAATTAGAAATTAATAGAGAAAGCATGGGAAAATATAAAGAAATAGAGATGAACTCAAGGAAAAGAATTGAGAAGGTAAAGAAAACTAAATACAGAAAAGAATATAAAGAATCCCATATCTTCAGCTTTTTGCCTCACCAATCTGAATAGGCATTCCCAGCATCATTTTGTAGTTCTCTTTTCTACAGTCTGTAACGTTTGCCATTAGTATTTCACCAGAAAGTGCCTTCAAATCTTTTTAAAAATTATTTTGTTTTTTCCATTATGATAAGTATACTCTCTAATCTCCATCACATATTTTACCCATCTCTCCACCCACCTCCCATCTGGTCACCATCAGTTTGTTCTCTATAGTTAAGAGTCTGGTTTCTTGGTTCCTCTCTCTTTCTTTTTTCCTTTGCTTGTTTTGTTTCTTACATTTCACATATAAGTGAGGTCATATGGAATTTGTTTTTCTCTGACTTACTTTGCTTAGTATTATGCTCTCTAGTTTTATCCTTGTTGTTGCAAATGGCAAAATTTCATTCTTTTTTATGGTTGCATTTTATGGTTGCGTGTGTGTGTGTGTGTGTGTGTGTGTGTGTGTGTGTGTGTGTGTGTACCACTTCTTCATCTATCTATTGATGGACACTTGGGCTGCTTCCTTAGTCTGGCTATTGTAAATAATGCTGCAGTAGACATAAGGGTACACGTATCTTTTTGAAATAGTGTTTTTGTACTTCTTGGTTAAATATCGAATAGTGCAGTGAATGGATTATAGGGTAGTTCTATTTTGAACTTGCTGAGGAAACTCCATAATGTTTTCCACAGTGGCTGTACCAGTTTGCATTCCCACCAACAGTGAACCAAGGTTCCTTTCTCTCCACATTCTTGGCCACCACTTACTGTTTCTTGTGATTTTGATTTTAGCCATTTTGATGGGGGTGAGGTGATATCTCATTGTGGTTTTGATTTGCATTTCCCTGATGATGGGTGATGTTGAGCATCTTTTCATGTGTCTGTTGGCCATCTGTATGTCTTCTTTGGAGAAATTTCTGTTCCTGTCTTCTGCCCATTTTTTAATTGGATTATTTGTTTTTGGGGTGTTGAGTTGTATCAGTTCTTTTTATATTTTGGATACTAACCCTTTATTAGATATATCATTTGCAAATATCTTCCCCCAATTCCATAGGTTGCCTTTTAGTTTTACTGATTGTTTCCTTTGCTGCACAGATTTTTATTTTGTTGTAGTCCCAATAGTTTATTTTTGCTTTTATTTCCCTTGCCTCAGGAGACGTATCTAGAAAAATGTTGCTATGACTGATGTCAGAGATATTAGTGCCTCTGCTCTTTTTAAGGATTTTTATGGTTTCAGGTCTCACATTTAGGTCTTTAATCAACTTTGAGCTTATTTTTGTGTATGGTAAAAGTGGTCCAGTTTCATTCTTTTCCATGTAGCTGTCCAGTTTTCCCAATACCATTTGTTAAAAAAATTGTCTTATTCCCATTGGATATTCTTTCCTGTTTTGTCAAGATTAATTTGCCATATAATTATGGATTTATTTCTGGGGTTTCTATTCTCTGTGTCTATTTTTATGCCCGTACCAAACTGTTTTAATTACTACTGCTTTGTAATATGACTTGAAATCTGGAATTGTGATACCTCCAGTTTTTTCAAGATTGCTTTAGCCATTTGAGGTCTTTTGTGGTTCCATACAAATTTTAGGATTGTTTGTTCTAGTTCTGTGAAAAATACTCTTGGGATTTTGATAGGGGTTGCATTTAATGTACAGATTACTTTGGGTAGTATAGACATTTTAATAACATTTGTTCTTCCAACCCATGAGCATAGGTTGAATGTCTTTCCATTTCTTTGCATCATTGAATTTCTTTAATCAGTGTTTTATAGTTTTCAGGGTATAGGTCTTTTCCACTTTCATTAAGTTTATTTCTAGATATTTTACTGTTTTTGGTATAATTGTAAATGGGATTGATTTCTTGATTTTAATTTCTGCTGCTTCATTATTAGTGTATAGGAATTTAACAGATTTCTCTACAGTGATTTTTGTATCCTATGACTTGTCTTAATTCATTTACCAGTTCTAGTAGTTTTTTAGTGGAGTTTTTAGGTTTTCTCTATAGTATCATGTCATCTGCAAATAGTGAGAGTTTTACTTCTTTGTTATCAATTTGGATGCCTTTTCTTTCTTCATGTTGTCTAATTGCTGTGGCTAGGACTTCTAATGCTATGTTGAATAGAAGTGGTGAGAGGAACATCCTTGTCTTATTTCTAACCTTAGGGGGAACTCTCAGTTTTTCCCCATTAAGTATGATGTTATCTGTAGGTTTTTCATATATGGCCTTCATTATGTTGAGATATGTTCCCTCTAGACCTACTTTGCAGAGGGTTTTTTTCATGAATGGAGTTGTACTTTGTCAATTGCTTTTCCTGAATCTACTGAAATGGCCATATGGTTTTTATCCTTGGTCTTAATGATGTGATGTGTCATGTTGATAATTTTGCAAATAATGAACCACCCTTGCATCCAGGGAATAAATCCCACTTTATTGTGGTCTATGATTTAATGTATTGTTGGATTCAGTTTGCTAATAATTTGTTAAAGATTTTTGCTTCTATGTTCATGAGGGATATTTGCCTGTAGTTCTCTTTTTTGTTGTGTCTTTATCAAGTTTTGGTGTCAGGGTGATGCTGGCCTCATAAAATGAATTTAGAAGCTTTACTTCCTCTCCTATTTTTTAGAATAATTTGAGAAGCATTAAGTGTTAAGTCATCTTTAAATGTTTGGTAGAATTTGCTTGTGAAGCTGTCTGGTCCTGGACTTCTGTATTTTGGAAATTTTTTGATTACTGATTCAATTTCATTGCTGGTATTCGGTCTATTCAAGTTTTCTATTTCTTCCTGCTTTAGTTTTGGTAGGTTATATAAGTTGTCCAATTTTTTGGCATATAGGTTTTCATAATATTCTGTAACAACTGTTTGTATTTCTGTGGTGTTGGTTTTTATTTCTCCTCTTTCATTTGTGATTTTGTTTATTTGGGACCTCTCTCTTTTTTAATGAATCTGGTAGAGGTTTATGAATTTTGTTCATCTTTTCAAAGAACTAGCTCCTGGTTTCATTGATCTACTCTATTGTTTGGTTTGGTTTAGTTTCTATATCATTTGTTTCTGTTCTCTTCTGTATTATTTCCTTTCTTTTGCTAGCTTTGGGTTGTTGTTCTTTTTCTAGCTCCTTTACATCTAAGTTTAGTTTGTTTATTTGAGATTTTTCTTGCTTCTTAAGGTAGGCCTGTATTGCTATAAACTTTCCTCTCAGAACCACTTTTGCTGCATCCCAAAGATTTTGGGCCATTGTGCTTTCATTTTCATTTGTTTCCATGTAATTTTTTATTTCCTCTTTGATTTCTGGTTGGCCCATTCATTTTTTAGTAGCATGTTATTTAATGTCAATGATTTGTGCTCTTTTCTGATTTTTTTTTTTTTTTGGTTGATTTCTAGTTTTATGGTGTTGTGTTCAGAAAGGATAATGGTGGGACTTCAATGTTGAGACATGTTTTGTGGCCTAATATGTGATCTGTTGTGGAAAATGTCCCATGTGCTGTGGAAAAGAATGTGTATTCTGCTGTTTTAGAATGAAATGTTCTGAATATATCTGTTAAATCCATTTGGTCACTGTGTCATTCAAAGCCACTGGTTCCTTGTTGATTTTTCTGTTTGGATGATCTGTCTATTGATGTAAGTTGGGTGTTAAAGTGTCCTCCTATTATTGGATTACTATCAACTCTTTCTTTTATATTTGTTAATAGATGCTATATGTATTTGGGTGCTCCCATGTTGGGTGCATAAATATTTATATTGTTATATCCCATTGTTCTAGTGTCTCCTTTATGATTATGTAGTGTCTTTGTCTCTTGCTACAGTCTTTGTTTTAAAATCTATTTTGTCTGATATAAGTATTGCTATTCTATCTTTCTTTTGACATCCATTTGCATGGTAAATGTTTCTCCATCCCCTCACTTTCAATCTCAGATGTCTTTAGGTCTGAAATGAGTCTCTTGTAGGCAGCATATGGATGAGTATTTTTTTTAATCTGTTCTGTCACCCTCTGTCTTTTGATTGGAACATTTAGTCCATTTACATTCAAAGTAACTGTTTATAGAAATGTCTTACTGCCATTCTGTTACTTGTTTTGTGGTTATTTCTATAGATTTTCTCTGATTCTTTCTTGTCCTCTTTTATGGTTTGTTGGCTTTCTTTAATGATATACTTGGATTCCTTTCTCTTTATTCTTTGCATATTTATTACTGGTTTTTGATTTCTGGTTACCATTAGGTTTGTATATCACATCTTCTGCATATAGCAGTTTATATTAAGTTGATGTTTAAGTTTGAACCCATTTTTTATTCTTCTCCCCACATGTTTTAAATATATAGTGTCATATTTTATATCCTTTTATTTTGTTAATCTCTTGACTGATTTTATAGAAATATTTATTTTTACTGCTTTTATTTTTTTATTTTTTAGTTTTCATATTCTCATTTATGGTCTTTCCTTTATACTCAGAGTCCTCTTTAATATTTTTTATAGGGCTGGTTTAGTGGTCATGAACTCCTTTAGTTTTTGTTTGTCTGGGAAACTCTTTAATGCTCCTTCTATTCTGAATGCTAGCCTTGCTGGATAGAGTATTCTTGGCTGTAGATTTTTCCCTTTCAACACCTCAAATGTATCATGCCACTTTCTTCTGGCTTGCATAGTTTCTGCTGAAAAATCTGCTAATTGCCTTATGGGGTTTCCCCTTGTAAGTAATTCTCCTCTTTTGCTGCTTCTAAATATTTTCTTTATCGCTACTTTTTGCCATTTTATTTACTATGTGTCTTGGTGTGGACCTCCCGGGGTTGAATTTTTGGAGGGATTTCTGTATCTCCTAGATCTGGATATCTGTTTCCTTCCCCAGATTAGGGACATTTTTAGCTATTATTTCTTCAAATAAATTTTCTGCCCCCTTTTCTCCGTCTTCTTCTGAGAGCCCTATAATGTGAATGTTATTACACTTGATGGAGTCACTGATTTCCCTAAGAATACTTTTTTAAGATTTTATCTATTTTAGAGAGAGAGAGAGAGAGAGCACACATGTGAGCAGGGGGAGGAGCAGAAGGAAAGGGAGAAGGAGAGAAAGAATCTCAAGCAGACTCCACACTGAGCATGGAGCCCAATGCAGGGCTTGATCTCATGACCCTGAGATCATGACCTGAGCTGAAACCAAGAGTTGGGCACTCAACTGACTAAGCCCAGGACTATTCTTGATTTGCATAATTTTCTTTCCTCTCCTTTGCCCAGCTTGGTGACTTTCCATTACTCTCTTCCAGGTCATTAATTAGTTCTGCTTCATCTAGCTTGCTATTTATTCCATCAAACATTTTTAATTTCATTTATTGTGTTCTTCTTGATCTCTGATTGGTTCTTTTTTATATTTGTGTTAAGGGTTTCACTGATGTCCTCCACTCTTTTTTCAAGTTGAGTATGTATCTTTATGATCATTACTTTAAATTCTCTATCAAGCATATTATATTTGTTTTGCTTAGATCTCTTGCTGTAGTTTGGTCCTGTTCTTTCATTTGGGACCTATTTCTCTGTCTCCTCACGTGTTTTGGGAAAATCTGCTACTGCTCTTGCTCTTAATGAGGTGTAGTGCCCTATGGTGCAATGTCCCCTGCTCCCCAGGGCCTGACACTTCAGGGAGCGTTTCCTATGTGAGTTTCATGTGTCCTACTGACTATGGTAGTCTTGGCCTCTGTTTCTTTCAGTCCATTTGTCTGTAAAGGTTCTCTTTGCCTATTATGGGCAGTGTTTGGTCCCTAACAGGGGTGGGGCACATTTTAACAAGCTGTGTTGTAGTCTGCTTGTAAAATGAGCCCTGCTTCTATTGCCAGAACTAAAGTCCTGCAAAATGCACTGGGTTGGGAGGTGTGGTACTGGAATGGTTTGGACCCATCTTCTGGGGGAGGGGGGATGCAGTAAGGGGACTATGATGAGTATAACTGGGAAGGGCTGATCCACTGAAGATTGTGGGGGGTGAGGCTTGGTGTGTGCAAGTTAGATAAGCAGTGTTGGTGCAGTGCTGGTTACTGCAGGTGGCCACTGTTTATGCTGGGAGGTGGGGTAGGGAAATGGTGCCTGACAGTTCCTTTGTTCCTGGATGGGTTTTCTTGTGATGCTTTTCTCTTCAGGCCATGTTCTGAGATGAACAAATAACTCTCTCAACCATCTGCTTTGATGTTTTTCAAACTTGTGGTTTTAGGCTGAATCATCAGGGGCTCTTTGTCATTCTGTCTAAGGGTGGGGACTTGAGTTACTAATTCCCTCTGGGCTTTCCCAGAGCCAAACTTGCCTGTTTTCAAAATTCTAGGCTTTAAGTGCTGTCGGTTGCAAGAACTCACAAAATTTGGCCCCTCTTGCTTTTAAGGGCAAGTATTATGGGGATTCGTTGTTCCCCCCATTCATGGGCTCCCTGGTGGGAAAGTCTATTTTTCTCCTTTCTCCATGCCAGTGGCTCCCTCCCCGCCACAGATGGCCATGGTCCATTTCACTTCCAGACCACGTCTTTGCCCTTCCTACATTCTTCGATGTAGCCTCTTCTCTACCTTTAGTTGTAGAGCTTGTTTTGCCAGTCTTCAGACTGTTTTTACTGGGTTATTTACACTGATAATGTTTTCTAGTTGTATCCATAGGACAAGGTGAGCTTAGGTTTCTCCTACTTGGCCATCTTCCCCGCTGACCCTTGTTCTATTGCCTTCAGATCTTTCTATAAGGGATCTTGCTTTGGTTATCAAAATCATAGGTGACAGATTTGGAAAAAGTGTTAGATAACTTCAAGCTCATCAGAAAACATCTTTCTGTGCAATGATTGTTCAGAAATCAAAAAGAAATATTTTTTTCCCAAAGTTAACTCTATACCAAAGCAAAAACATAAATAGCAACAATAGAACTGGTAAGCAAAGCACTGATTTGAAAATGAAATGTAAAATCGAGAATTTTCAAAATATTCCCCTCTTTGTCATCAAGAAAATCCTCTATATATCAAATTAATCTCTGAAAGACTTTCCCTTTCACCTTATTGCTGGTAACAAGGTGGCTCTGTCAAGGACACTGGCCCCTCCTGTAGCTTTATTACATAGATGTTTACTCTTACTATGTTTATTTAATTATGTGGATGTTTCATTCCCTGGGTTCTAAAATCTAATGATCTAATACCTCTCTACAGCCTCTCTTCCTCTTCATGTTCTCCGAGCCCTTCTCACCCAGCTTGAATTTAATATCACTAAAACCATTCCATTATACACACATGCAACTTCTTTGCCTCCCTCTCATTTTATTTACACACCAATGCTGGAAATATATATGCCTACTGCATATATTTGCATTCATGACATTGACTATGACTGGAGAAAGATCTAGAACCATCCTGACTGATCTCACCTAAATAATTAACTACTAACTTCAAATGAACCCTTGATACTTTCAGCATAATGCAGTTCCTTAGTTCATTCATTATCTTACTGTCTTGTGAGACAGTTTCAAACATCTGTTCTCTCTCAAATGTACACATATTTTTAGCCAATCATTTTACTTCTCAATTCGCTGAGAAAATTGAAACTGACAAGAGACATCCTACAAGCTTATCCCTCAAATCCTCCATGTGCATCTCTCCACTTTTCTTCCTATAGATGAACTCCATTTACCCCTGTATGAGGCCTTTTCATTCATTTGTAGACGAGAGTCATCCCTTCTTGCCTCTTCAAGAACACCACTGTAAGCCAGTCTTCTCCCCTCTCTGACCCCCCCATCATCATATGTCCCTTTTCTATTTTCCCATCATGCTACTATTCCCCAAAATAGCATGCTATTAAAAGAAAAATGAAAACACTTTCTTACCCAATTATCCCCAGTTATCACCCCACTCTTCTCCTCTTTGTAGAAAAATTTCTCAAAACAGTTGTTTACACTTTATGACTCCCTTTCCTCCTCTCCTGTTCCCTCAGCAATCCTTACTCCTCTACTGGAAAACTGCTACTGACTGGTTATCAGTGTTGATTCTCCTATTATTTATCTATAACCCACATAAGACACAGCTAATAAATACTTAAAATACTCTCTTCACCTGACTTCTTTAACATCATATTCTTTCCTCCTGTTTTTTTTTTTTTTTTTTTTAATTTTCTGTGCTTTTTAATCTCTTTAATGGAGATTCATCTTCATCTTCCTGACCTCTTATGCTGGAATTTCTCCATTCCTATAATCTTTTCTCTTTTCTATCTATACTGTGTTGGGGATCTTATTTGGTTTTGTGTGTTAAATACCATCTATACATTGATGACTGACAACTTTGTATTCCTAGTGTAGCCCTCACTAGTCTCCAAACAGATTTGCTGCAGTGTCTGAAAGGTATCTAAACATAATGGGTAGTATAAGCCAGAGCCCCTGGTTTTCTACTCTCACACAGATCAGTTAATGGTAATTTTATACTTCTAATAGCTCAAATCAAAATTCCTAGAATCACTCAGGGGTTCTGTTTGTTGCTTAAAATTTTTTTTTCTTTTTGTTTTTGGTCTCATACCTCACATCAGAAAATTCTGTTGGCTCTATCTTCAAAATATATCCAGAATCTTCCCATTTTTCACCACCTCTCATTATAATCACCCTGGATGTATCCACACTCACCTTGTTATGGATTTTTTTGCAGTAGCTTCCTAACTGATCTTTCTGCTTCCATCTCTTCTATTTCTGTCCCCTTATGTTTATTCTCAACAAAGCATTCTGAGTAGATCTAACATGGGAATTAAAAGTCAGAATGAAAGCCAACATCTGTAAAATAGCCTAAAAGCCCTATATGATTTGTGTCCTGGCTTTTTATTGCCTCTCTGACTTCCTCTCCCACTACTTCCTATCTTTCCCACTTTTCTTCAGTTATATGGATACTCAAATATTAGGCACACTCCTGCCTCAGAATTTTGCTCTTGTTTATACCCTCTCCCTGTGATGCTCTTCTGTTAGATTGAGGAATCTATCCATATGGTAAGCTTTCTCAAGTTCTTTAAGTTTTTGCTTAACTCTCATCTTCTTGAGAGTTCATCTCTTCACCATCCTATTTAAATTTACCCCCACCCACGCCACCATCCCAACTGGGCCTCTGGTCTTCCTTCCCTGCTTTATTTTCTCTATAGCACTTTGTACCTTCTAACTTACTGTATAGATTTATCAACTTTTGAACTCTTTTTTTTTTTTTACAGGAGCTCCATGAAGGTAGGGATTTCTATTTTATTTACTAATGTATTCCCAGTACCTCAAAAAGTGCCATGCATATAGTGAGCAATCAATACATATTTTTAGTAGCTGAGTAAATGAATATTTGAATAAATGACTATTAATTAAAAGCTGCCTTAATTTAGAATATAACCTATACTTAACTTTTATTTTGAATTTGTGTCTCCTGGCACTATCCATGAACCATTAGAGGACAATATTGCTTTTACCTAATTGCCTAATTGCTTGTGGTCTCTGAGGCTTTGGATAATGACATGTTTTAGAGATCTAAAACTTTAGATTAAGAGTCACTCTCTTCAGTATAGATGCTGATTTAGCAGAACTTTCTTTCTTTTCACAGCCTGACATTTGAAATAGACTTTGAACTCAGTAGCAAAACATGATGACACTATTCATAGACACACACATATAGTCATACATACTTGATGATGTTCTTTTAATTCACTTTTATCTATGTTTTGGAGGTCCATAAGCACCATTTACTACCACTCCTTTTATACTTGTTAGAGCCCTTGAAATAAGTTATTATGAAATCTAATTGTCATTTATTTTTCTTTTTTGTATTTCTCTTCTCACCATGCTTCAGATTTCTGAAATACACTTAAAGTGCAATTTCTAATGTAGACCGTCATCAGTGTTGTGAGGTCTTGAGGTTGGGCCACCTATCTTTATTGTTTATACCAAAATACATTTGTCAGAATTCTTAATTGAGATCTTTTCCCTTACATTAGAAAATGTGGGAATCAAAAATGCTAAAAAAGAGAAATAGAAGGAAAATTAAGACACAGCTAGATCACCTGAACACAGGCTCCTGAACCAGAAAATAGGTGCTAAGTACACAAGAAGTCCAATCCACATCGAATCAGTCACAACTGCTATAAGGGAAAGAACTTTTAGAACAGTTCCATTTTGAGGGAGGGAAACTAGTTATTTTTGATGCCACTGAAAAATTCAATGGTAGGGAGAAAGCAGTGTTTGAAAGATATTCACTGCACTTGTTGAGATGTCTAAAATTCTGACTGTCACCTCTCCTAATTACTTCTGAGTCCTTGAACATGATCCTGAGCCATTCTGTGCTGATATATATAGTTAAGCCTCATCTAGTTTACAGTATTTCTGACTTTTATAATGTATGTTTATAAAAACATTTAAATTTTCAATGTCTTGAAACTATTGCTAACCATTTTTTAAAAGCCCATTGTTCAGACAAAGTGGCTATTATGTTTGGGGTTTATGATTAAGTAATTGAATATGCATTTTTACAGTTTGGGAATCAAGGTTCATTCTGGTTTAAAATCTTGCCTTAAACCACATTGAAGATTCAATTATTGACAGAGATTTGCATTTCTTCAAACCAAGAGAGATGTAGTAGTTTGGTAAGAAAAGCTACATGTTAGCTAATGGCTGAACTGCAGGTACAGAGAGTATTTTTAAATTTCTATTATGATATCGTCAGCTCCCAAATGTGTAAATCCCTGGCCTTGATGAAAATATAATGGTGAAATAGGGCAGTGGTTTTCAATTATTACAGCTACATTGTCTGCAAGACTCTGCCAATCTGATCTTGACTTATTCTATCCTTAAAACAAAATATAAAAACCAGAAAAATTACCCTTTATTCACATAAGAGATGCATTGCAAGGATAAATTAAACTGTTTTTATCCATAATATTACTAAGTTTTTGGGTGAGACTGAAAATAGTATACAGAGGGATGAGGGTTGGGAACAAATTAAATGTTCGTGTTAGCTTTATTTCTGAAGAAAACCACTTTGGAAATATGTAAGCTTAATCACACTTGCTTTTTCCTCCTCATAATTCAGAACACATTTATCTTTGTTCGTCCACAAAGCAAAATAGTTATTTCTAGCACTTGCTCAGGATCTTGATCTCAGGCTCATGAAAATACTTCAGCTCTCTGCACCAACAGAAGGAGCCATTTGACAAATTAAACATTTGAGTTATCACAGTCTTATGTGATCTCCCCATAATGCTGCACACCTCTTATCTGATTCCGATAGCTCAGGGACAACTTAACACCTTGCATTTATCTTTATTGTGATTTAATTTTGAGCAGTCAGAGTCCTGAGTGGAAGGAGAAATTGCTCGAATTTCAAAATCAGGTTGCCCTGCTTGCAAATTGCTTCTTCTGTTAAATGTTTGGAAAAACACCCACCATGACGTTTTGACACCCAATCCATTAAAGTCTTATTTCAGTTCTCCTGACCTCAGCTGCTCTTGTATTCTTTGTCCTGATTCTTCTCTCATGTGATGTCAGCCATTAGAACAAAGAACCCATCATGATATCAGAGTTCCCTAAACCAAGAGCAACAAATGGCTGTGGAAATAATCTCACTTGATTTCTATTAATCCTTTGTGCTCACCACTACAGGCTCTCACCCCAGCTTCTATTGCTCCCACACCTGAAGTGAAGAAGAGTAAGAATTTTTGTGCCTGGCTATTAACAGGCTGAAAGGTGGCCTTCATATGAGATAATTTCTCTGGCAGTAGTCTTTGATATCTTGCAGATAAAATAAATGCATGTTTGTGTAAATAATTATAAACCATATGAAAGTTTAATGGTCAAAATAAACCTTTTTACTTTAAAACACCCAGAGATAAATGAATTCATGGTTTATTCAGATTTACATTTTAAAGTCATAAATTTAAAGGTGGTAAATGTGCATAACCCAATTTAACCTTAATAATGTCTTTAAATTGCTCATTTTCAAAAGTACAGTGCACATAAATTTATGTAAGTACAAGGCCACTGGATCGTGTTTAAGATTCCTATGGTTAAAAAGGGAAGTCATTTATTTATTTATTTATTTATTTATTTATTTATTTATTTATTTATTTTTTGTTTTTGATGTAGTGTTCCATGATTCATTGTTTGTGCATAACACCCAGTGCTCCACGCAGAATGTGCCCTCTTTAATACCCATCACCAGGCTAACCCATCCCCTCACCCCCCTCCCCTCTAGAAACCTCAGTTTGTTTTTCAGAGTCCATCGTCTCTAATGGTTCGTCTCCCCCTCCGACTTACTCAAAAAGGGAAGTAATTTAAAATATTAGAGTCACATTCAGCTTAGCAAAATACTCAAGGCATATAAGAACCAAGAAGATCAGAATTACTGTCTCCCATTCCATGATCACTCAGAAGCATATGGACTCAATTTGATACTTTGTAAAGTACAAAAAAGGTGATTCATACAGTTCAACTTAGTAGTTAAATTGTTCACACTCTATTTTATGGTTGTGTGTAGTTGTATAAACATAAACTAAGTGGGGATCTGATGCAAATTCCTCTGCAATGGTTTTTAACAGTTTGATGGCTGCTTCCAGCTTTTAAAATGGCATTTAATGCATTTTCTTACTATGAAAGTATTGCAAGATAGGAAAAAAATATCTGTCTTCAGGGTGTCTTTAGAATACTTATGCAAGATATTAGGCTTTTCAAAAGCAAATGATTTTTGGAGATAGTTTTATTCTGATTATTGTATTAGAGAATTTTGTTGAGAAAGTAAGAGCAGATCTTTCACATGGTACACACTGATGAAATGGGATTAAGTGTTCTTATGTGCTTCACTGCCAGTCTTAAGATTCTGATTTTAGCATTTTGGAAAAGATGCCAGAGTAAGATTTTTGATGCCTCTAAGTAACTGAGAGAGACACAAGTGCGCACTTTTATAGAAAAGCCTAGCAACTAAATTTCAGGTATAGATCTGTTAGTGTCTCCTTGTATGACATTGAGCAAATCACTTTAACTCTCTGATCTTTATTTTCCCATTTGTAAACTAAGGGAGTAGTATTTGGTGATCATATATTTTCTTTAGCTTTAAAGTTCTTGGGATACATGAGTCTTTGAGATAGACATGAATTTCCCATCACTAATAACTGTGTGGTTAAATTCTCTTAGGAAAAACTTGTCTACTTTTTTTTTTTTTTGCCTCTATCATTTGTTGTTCTGCCAAGATAGAGGGAGATCAATATTAAGCCCTTCAGAATGAACTAATTTTAGTCCTCAGAAAGAATCCTTAAATTAAAATGAAAATATATTTTCCAATTTATTTTATCCTTCATGTTCATGTATTGATGTTAATAACCACCCAATCTCCCTAAACCAAATACTGTGGCCATCCAAAACTGTGAAATGCTGTTGGTAGGGTTTCTATGCATTTTCTTAAAAGAAGATTTTTTTATTTTTGTGAACAGACTAACACTTAGAGATAGATTATAAAAATGTATGTAGTGCATAATATTTGTGAGTAAGTTTCTTTAGCGAGAGCTGTGTTGCTCTGTAAGTCTGCCCCTGCCACATTTTCAATTCTACACAATTCTAGGGTGTGCTAACTTTAGCTTAGCCTACCTATATTATGCTCTTTCTGTTTCTCTTTTGTCTAAGTTGACTAAGGGTCAACATAGTGTAATTATAGTTATTGCTTGATAAGATGAGGCTGAATTTTGGAAAGGAAATATAACCATATATGCTTACTTTTTTGGACATATCACTTCATTTGAAAATATGCATTTTAGTTAATTAATACACACAAAAACCACCAACCTATTAATGGTGTATCTTGTTTCTCAAGAGTAAATTCACTTGAGGAAAGGAAACTATGATCATGTTTCATAGTGGTGGGATTTAATAAAAATCTGGCTTCCAAAATTCATTGTTATGCTTATTTTCATTCCTATTTCCCTTGGTTGCTCATATTTTGTCCAATGCAGGGAAGCTTTCAATAACAAGTAGGCTCCTAAAGTGAATTGTTCATGTTCTTCTATATTTAGAGGTATAGTCTAATTTTAATAAGCATGTAAATTATCCACTAAGAATAATAGTGGATATAATGGTGGATAATAGCAAATAGTTCCAAATCTAGCAAAGCATAGGAGGAAAGACCCAGTGGGAACTACTACATGTATATAATTTCTTTAGAACTGAATGTGGGCTTGCTCATTTCCAAATATGAAGTTCAGGTCCAAAAGTCATTAGTATTAGTTTAGTTGCACTCATAAACTGATATAAACTTCAAAATATAAATTATGCTCTTGAGTAAGGCTAAAAGATTTAATAGTACCTTGATATTTCTTTAGTATGTCCCATAAAGAGTAAGCTATATTAGGATCAGACTTGACATTCGAGTAGCATAGCAGAAATACCTGGCAGTGTCCCTGGCTTTGTATTAAGGATCATAGGAAACAGGAGACAGAGTGAAAGAAAATGATGAACCACCTAATAATGACATGTGATATGCCTGTGGATTCATTATTGGAAATACATGCATGCAGGCACACACACACTTGAGGTACCTATTTCCCAAAGGAAAACAACTGAGAAGCAGCTTCCAATAAATTCAGGGTGTTCAGGTTAAATTTTTTTTTTTTTTAGTTGCTAGCGAGAAAGAGCTAACCCAAATTATCTTAGGAGAAAAAAAAGGAGTAGAATGTATTTTCTCATATAACTGGTAAACTTAGTGATGTATTGGCCTTCTGAGGCTAAGCTATATACAGGAACTAAAAAAATACCTTTCTTGGCTCTGACTCCCTCTTAACATTGACTTTATTCTGCAGACAGACTCTCTTCATGCTCTTATCCTCAGATTCATATCTGTGGGGAAAATTTTGGTTGTATCTAAAACATCCTGTGAAAAAATACATTGGTTTAATTTTTGCATTGGGGCTCACTCTTATTTTCTGATAGAATATAGGCCCCTGAGATATGGAAAGGGTGAAATTCTCCATAGAAATCAAGAGATTTGACCTCAGATTGCTACATATTGATTTTACCCAAACTCTGTCACGTGGATCATCATTGATTCATGAAATATCGATGTCCTGTGGGGAAAAATAGTTTCTATAATCAAATAATTTTGGAAAATGTTTAACAGGATATTTAAATTGTTTTTTTCCCACTTTATTTTTTTTTAAAGATTTTAGTTATTTATCTGAGAAAGAGAATGAGAGAGAGAGAGAGCATGAGAGTGGGGAGGGTCAGAGGGAGAAGCAGACTCCCCGCTGAGCAGGGAGCCCGATGTGGGACTCGATCCTGGGACTCCACGATCATGACCTGAGCTGAAGGCAGTCGCTTAACCAACTGAGCCACCCAGGTGCCCGCTAGTTTATTATTTTCTAAGTTGCAAAAGATGATTGATAGATATCAGATTCTGAGGGAAGAGGGAGAAAGATTTCCACATGCAGAATTTACATAGGAAGTGTCCATGAACAAGTTCAATGACCTTTAAACCCTCTGACATAGAGGGTTTAAACTAGTGAAAAAGAAGGATTTGTGAATACATAACTTTGGCAATAGCTGTTGCTATGTTGAGAGTCTTTACCCATCAAAACTTCCATGCTGCCCAATTCTGGGGGGGGGGGTGCTATAATTTCTGTTAATGATGGCCTCATTCCCAACCCTCAGTCATTCATGTAGAATACACACCATATCACTTCCTGTTGTGATATAGTGTCTCTACCAGCCCTACGTTCACCAGTGGGCAGTGGGGGGTATGCTGCCTTCTCATCTGCAAGCCTGGTGAAGAGGACTTTTATGAAACTCTCAGAGTTTGAAATGTGCTCCCTGAAATCTTATGACTGAAGGTTGGTTCCTGAATCGTGTGTGAGAAAATGAAAGTGGCCTGTGACAGCACAGAGCAGACTGTACTGGGATTGACTTGTACACTCAGTTTATCAGGGCAAAGGATGTGTGTTTCCTATAGATAGATATAATCATGGAGGATAGACAGGGTGGCATAGTCTTGTGACCCAGCTAGTAGAGCTATCCAGTTAGGCAGAGGGACCCAGGCATAAGGAGGATGGACATGATATGTGGAAACTGTGGAAGAAGTCATAATGACCACTTGGAATTCGGTGGGTCTAAATAAACTTTTAGCAAGATTCCCATCAACCAAAAAATGCTTAGGAGACCAAGAGCTATATAACCTGCCAGTCTCAAAGAACATAAACCTTTTTTTATTAAGTCCTTTCCTATGTTCTTACCACTCTTTCATTCACCTCCTGAATCCCCAGAAAGGTCAGAACGTGGGGGAGAGCAGAGGCAGGAGAACAGTAAGTTGAAGAAAATAACTTTTAGTCTAATGCAGGCTTGGGCTGGGGTTTTAAAGAAAATACGTGCTAAATAAATCTCATGGCTTTGATTCATATCTTGGAATAGATAACCTGATTAGGTACTGAAACTCTTTTTTTGACTCAAAGTAACTTCAGGAGTATCTGCTACTTATTAATAGCTAATAGACAAGAGTCATGGGCCTGCTGAAGTTTTCATTTAAGAGGCAGGTAAAGCTAATTTTAGTGAATAAATTTTAAATGTACAAACAATACTATATTTGCACTTTGATTATATCATGCATACTATATGTTTAACGTATCAGATATACAATTTTAATTTTTTGTGTGTTTTTAATTGTGGCATTTTCCAGAACTATTCACATGCTATTCAGCTTGAGAATTCCCAAGAAGTTAGAATAGATGGTGTTTCCCAAATTATTTGACCTGTAGGCTTATATTCACAATATACCTACTTACATCTCAAAGAAAACAATATTGCATAGCACTGGGCTTGGGTGGCTCTGTAGCATGCTAAAATATAAAGAATGAGTGGTAAGCAGTGCAGATCTGAGATTATAGAATAAAATGGTGAATAACCTCTTTTAGTATTCTCCAAAACTCAGTAGGATAGGATAAGAATACACTAAAGGAAAATTATGGCCTATTCAAAAGAAACAGCTGTTATATCAGAAGGCAGAAAAACTCTGGAAGTCAAAACAATATATACACTCTCAGAAATCCATGAAAATTCAAGCAAGCATAGAGGATGAAACAGAAGTGATACCTCTATGAAAGATAAGACTAAAGTCTAATCTGTATGGAGTAAATAAAAACTTTTTTGTGTGCAGAGCACACATTGGCTAAGATGCAAATTAAAACACTGATTTGAGGATTTAGCCATCTGGACATTCACTGGAAGATTCATTCAAATAAAAAAATATATACATTCCTAAGTTTTTAAAATTTAACATTTCAGAGGTGAGGGGGAAACTGATCAAACATCTAGAATGGAATTTTTTTTTAAAGAGTTTATTTATTTATTTGACAGAGAGAGAGATAGCCAGAGAGGGAACACAAGCAGGGGGAGTGGGAAAGGGAGAGGGAAAAGCAGGCTCTCCACTGAGCAAGGAGCTGAATGCAGGCCTTGATCCCAGGGCTGCAGGATCATGACCTGAGCTGAAGGCAGATGCTTAATGACTGAGCCACCCAGGTGCCCCTAGAATGGAATTAATTCTTTTGGGCAGGGAAGAATTGATTGCTAACGTAATGGGAAATTTGGGGAAAAGAAATTATGTCATCTTAGAGTCTACATGGTACTGGAAGAGTAGAGTACTGAATACAGTCAGATGCACAGCACAGATTTTAAGAAGATAGTTTAAAAAATATTGAAATATATCTGAGACATGAATATGGCATGAGATTCTGGAATGGACAATGACTCAAAAGTTCAGGAAATTAAAAAAAAAATTCTAACCTATCCCTTTAAGAAAGTGGGCGGTACCAATAGAAATTTGGTATCTACTAAAGATGCTCTGTAATGACCTTGGATTTAAAAGAGTTATAAACAAAATGTAAATAGGAAACATAACTGTCTAGATGTGTGATATTTGTATTCTAGGAAAAGTTGACCCAAAAGGCAAAGTACAAAATGAGCTACAGTGATTATAAAAAAATAAACACAGCAAAAGATATTTTGTAAAGTTCTGATCAAAGACATGAAAGTTAAATGTTACACATTCTGAATATATCCTGTGGATTGATAATGGTACTATAAAAGTGTGATTTAAAAAAAATTAACTACTGGGGTTATAGTAGATAATGTCCTGGTTATAGTCTGTTAAGCCATGACACAAGGAACAGAAAATGTAATCTAATTTACCATGTCCTTGATACTCAAATGGAAAAGTTTTAAGCATTAGACTTCTGGGGAAGGTGAAAGACAAGAGGATCCTAAGCTGACTTCCTCCCATGGATATACTAGATAACACCCAAATCAATGTTAATAACCTAAGAAACGACCCAAAGACTGACAGAACAGCTTCTCCACAGCTAATCATAGAGAAGAGGCCAAATGAAAAAGAGTAGGAGGGGTGGAGATGCTGACAAGAACCAAGCTACCCCAGGAGACTGTGTGCAGGAAAGAGGGCCCCTGCAAGCAGGAAGAAGGGAGAGGAGCAGACCCTACACCAGATACACAAGACACAGGGAACTACATTGGGAAGATGAATCCCCATAACATTTAGCTTTGAAAACCAGAGGGGCTTAATTTCACAAGTTTTTATAGTCAGTGGTACTCAACACCAGGAACCTTAAAAATCAGTGGGCTTGGTTCTGGGAGGGCTGGAGGGTAATAGGAAACTGAGTCCCTGACTTAAGAGATTGCATAACAAACAGCCCCACTGAGATACAACACAGAAGCAGCAGTTTGAAAAACACCTAGGGTATACAGGAAGGGGATTTATTTACTAATCTCAGAATTTGTGCAGGAGAGGCAGGGGTCTTTAGGAGATTTCCCCAAGAAAAACAGGGCTGGCAGGCACTATTTCCTTCCCCCAACCCCGTAGCCTAAATGCACAGACACTTTTGGGAACTAGCATACTCTCCCCCTAACTTGCTGTAACAGTGCACCCCACTCTGCATGCTCCCATAGATTGCTCTCTCCAACCTGCCCTAGGCTACAGGTTCCCTCCCATAGCAGACACATGCACACCTTGTTAACATGGCAAGCCCTGTCCCCACGTTCCCCTGCCACCCCATCCCCTCCAACCTGCTCCTTGCAGGAGTCCATCTAAACCAGAGCCACAAGCCTAGTAGTGTACAAGTAATCCTGACAGTAACCAGCACCACTCTGAGTGACTCATGCCTTGGGGAGAGGGGGAGATAACCACACAGGCCAGCTCCACCACTGCAACCCCAGCAATAACCTAGGGGTAGACATCTGGTCTCATTGAAGGCCCCACGTGCCAATGAACGCCTCACAGGGGACAACACAGAGCACCCTGCAGTTTGGTGTGACTGTAGCTTGGGCAAATGCCTGGTCTGACCCAACTCAAGCCCAAAGCAGCCCTACACTGACTCATTCCCTGCCCATAGGAGGTAAAGAAAGAGAGCCATTGCAGATGACTGGACTGTAGGCAAACACACTTCAGCCACAACAGAAGGTTAACACAAAACAGACAGGAGATAACCCTGAAGAGCCAGGTTTTGGTGAACAGGCAACATTGCACTGCAGGCTACTACAGGACCACTACTTTGAAGAGCAGGAAACACAGCTCACATTCCTAACACAGAGAAACAGACACAAAGAAGTGGACAAAATGAGGAGACAGAGGAATATGCCCCAGGTGAAAGAACAAGATAAAAATCACAGCAAGACAGCTAAAATGAACAGAGATAAGCAATTTACCTGATAGAGAATTTAAAGTAATGGCCATAAAGATACTCACTGGATTGGAGAAAAGAGTGGAGCCTTCAGTGAGACCCTCACTAAAGAGATAGGAAAAAAAAAAAAAAAATATATATATATATATATATAAATCGGAGATGAAGAATTCAATAACTGAAACTAAAAATACACTACATGGAATAGTAGGAAGCAGAAGAAAAAGTCAGTAATCTGGAGGAAAGAGTAGTGTAAAGAAATCAAGAACAGGAGAAAGAAGACAGAATTAAAAAGTGGAATAAATTAAAAAAAATTAAATTGGGTGCCTGGGTGGATCAGTCATTAAACTTCTGCCTTTGGCTCAGGTCATGATCTCAGAGTCCCGGGATCAAGTCGCACATCGGGAATCCCTGCTCAGCAGGGAGTCTGCTTCTCCCCCTGACCCTTACCCCAATTGTGCACTCTCACTCTCAAATTAATTAATTAAAAAATTGGAACAGATTAAGGGAACTCAGCAACACCATGCAGTGTAGAAAACTCACCTTATAGATGTCTGAAAAGGAGAAGAGGGAGTAAAGGGGACAGAAAATTTATTTGAAAAAACGATAGCTGAAAACTTCCTGAATCCGGGGGAAGAAACAGAAATCCAGATACAGGAAGCACAGAGAGCCCCCAACAAAATCAACCCAAGGAGGTCCACACCAAGAAATATAAGAATTAAAAATGGCAAAAAGTAGTGATAAAAGGAGAATTTTAAAAGCAGCAAGAGGAAGATGACAGAGGAGTAGGAGTCCTAAATTTTGTCTCATCTCAGGAATTCAGCTAGATAGTTATCAAACCATTCTGGACACCTATGAACTCAACAGGAGATCGAAGAAAAGAACAGCAGCAACTCTATGAACAGAAAAGCGACTGCTTTCTGGAAGTATATATTTTTCTGGGGTTGTTGTTACCCTTTTAGCATTTTGTTCTCTCATTCACCTATTCTTCTCTGGACAAAATGACAAAATGGAAAAACTCACCTCAAAAAAAAAAAAAAAAGAACAAAAGGCAGTACTGCCAGGGACATAATCAATACGGACAAAAGTAAGATGTTGGTACTAGGGTTCAGAATGACAATTATAACGATACTGTCTGGGCTTGATAAAAGCATAGAAGATACTAGAGAATCCCTTTCTGGAGAAATAAAATCTAGCCAATTCGAAATAAAAAAGGCTATTAATGAGGTGCAATCAAAAATGGAGGCTCTAATTGCTAGGATAAATGAAGCAGAAGAGAGAATTAGTGATATAGAAGACCAAATGATGGAGAATAAAGAAGCTGAGAAAAATAGAGATAAACAACTACTGGATCATGAGGGGAGAATCTGAGAGGTAAGTGATACCATAGGACAAAACAGTATTAGAATAATTAAGATCCCAGAAGAAGAAGAAAGAGAGAGGGGCAGAAGGTATATTGGAGCAAATTATAGAAGAGAACTTCCGTAATTTGGGGAAGGAAACAGGCATCAAAATCCAGGAGGCACAGAGAAACCACTTCAAAATCAATAAAAATACCCCAACATCTAATAGTAAAACTTACAAGTCTCAGAGACAAAGAGAAAATCCTGAAAGCAGCTCGGGAGAAGAGATATGTAACCTACAATGGTACAAACATTAGATTGGCAACAGACCTATCCACAGTGACCTGGCAGGCCAGAAAGGACGGGCATGATATATTCAGGGCACTAAACGAGAAAAATATGCAGCCAAGAATACTATATCCAGCTAGGCTGTCATTGAAAATTAAAAGGAGAGGTAAAAAGCTTCCAAAACAAACAAAATCTAAAAGAATTTGCAATCACCAAGCCAGCCCTATAAGAAATATTGAAAGGGGTCCTATAAGCAAAGAGAGAGCCTAAAAGTAACATAGGCCAGAAAGGAACAGAGACAATATACAGTAACAGTCACCTTACAGGCAATACAATGTCACTAAATTCATATCCTTCAATATTTACCCTGAATGTAAGTGGGCTAAATGCCCCAATCAAAAAACACAGGGTATCAGATTGGATAAAGAAAAAACAACACCTATCCTTATGCTGTCTGCAAGAGACTCATTTTAGACCCAGAGAAATCTCCAGTTTTAAAGTGACAGGGTGGAAAACTATTTACCATGCTAATGGACATCAAAAGAAAGCTGGGGTGGAAATCCTTATATTAGACAAATTAGATTTTAAACCAAAGACTATAATAAGAGATGAGGAAGGACACTATATCCTACTTAAAGGAACTATCCAACAAGAAGCTCTAACAATTTTAAATATTTATGCCCCTAACATGGGAGCAGTCAGTTATATAAGCCAATTAATAACAAAATCAAAGAAAGACATCGACAATGATACAATAATAGTAGAGGACTTTAACACCCCCCTCACTGAAATGGACAGATCATCTAAGCAAAAGATCAACAAGGAAATAAAGGCTTTAAATGACACACTGGACCAGATGGACTTCAGAGATATATTCAGAACATTCCATCCCAAAGCAACAGAATACACATTCTTCTCTAGTGCCCATGGAACATTCTCCAGAATAGATCACATTCTGGGTCACAAATCAGGTCTCAACTGGTACCAAAAGACTGGGTCATTCCCTGCATAGTTATGACCACAATGCTTTGAAACTCGAACTCAGTCACAAGAGGAAAGTTGGAAATAACTCAAATACATGGAGGCTAAAGAGCATCCTACTAAAGAATGAATGGGTCAACCAGGAAGTTAAAGAAGAATTAAGAAAATTCATGGAAACAAATGAAAATGAAAACACAACTGTTCAAAATCTTTGGGATACAGCAAAGGTGGTCCTAAGAGGAAAGTATATAGCAATACAAGCCTTTCTCAAGAAACAAGAAAGGTCTCAAATACACAACCTAACCCTATACCTGAAGGAGCTGGAGAAAGAACAGCAAATAAAGCCTAAACCCAGCAGGAGAAGAGAAATAATAAAGATCAGAGCAGAAATCAATGAAATAGAAACCAAAAGAACAGTAGCACAGATCAATGAAACTAGGAGCTGATTCTTTGAAAGAATTAATAAGACTGATAAATCCCTGGACAGACTTATCAAAAAGAAAAGAGAAAGGACCCAAATAAATAAAATCTTGAATGAAAGAAGAGAGATCACAACCCACACCAAAGAAATACAATTATAAGAACATATTACGAACAACTATATGCCAGCAAATTAGACAATCTGGAAGAAATGGATGCATTCCTAGAGACATATAAACTACCAAAACTGAACCAGGAAGAAATAGAAAACTTGAACAGACCCATAACCCACAAGGAAATTGAAGCAGTAATCAATCTCCCAACACACAAGAGCCCAGGGCCAGATGGCTTCCGAGGGGAATTCTACCAACCATTTAAAGAAGAATTAATACCTATTCTTCTGAAACTGTTCCCAAAATAGAAAGGAAAACTTCCAAGCTCATTTTATGAGGCCAGTATTACCTTGATCCCAAAACCAAAGACCCCATCAGAAAGGAGAATCAGTGAAATTCCTGTACACCAACAAGACAGAAGAAAGAGAAATTAAGGAGTTGATCCCACTTACAATTGCACTCAAAACCATAAGATACCTAGAAATAAACCTAACCAAAGAGGCAAAGGATCTGTACTCAGAAAACTATAAAATACTCATGAAAGAAATTGAGGAAGACACAAAGAAATGGAAAAACGTTCCATGCTCATGGATTAGAAGAACAAATATTATGAAAATGTTTATGCTACCTAGAGCAATCTACACATTTAATGCAATCCCTATCAAAATACCATCAGTTTCTTTCACAGAAATGGAACAAATAATCCTAAAATTTGTATGGAACCAGAAAAGACCCCAAATAGCCAGAGGAATGTTGAAAAAGAAAAGCAAAGCTGATGGCATCACAATTCTGGACTTCAAGCTCTAATCAAAGCTCTAATCATTAAGACAGTATGATGCTGGCACAAAACAGACACATAGATCAAGGGAACAGAGTAGAGAGCCCAGAAATGGATCCTCAACTCTATGGTCAACTAATCTTTGGCAAAGCAGGAAAGAATGTCCAATGGAAAAAAAGCAGTCTCTTCAACAAATGGTGTTGGGAAAATTGGACAGCCACATGCAGAGGAATAAAACTGGACCATTTCCTTACACCACACACAAAAATAGACTCAAAATGGATGAAAGACCTAAATGTGAGACAGGAATCCACCAAAATCCTTGAGGAGAACACAGGCAGCAACTTCTTTGACCTTAGCCACAGCAACTTCTTCCTAGACACATCGCCAAAGGCAAGGGAAGCAAGGGCAAAAATGAACTATTGGGATTTCATCAAGATAAAAAGCTTTTGCACAGCAAAAGAAACAGTCAACGAAACCAAAAGACAACCAACAGAATGGAAAATATTTGCAAATGACATATCAGATAAGGCTAGTATCCAAAATCTATGAAGAACTTATCAAACTCAACATCCAAAGAATAATCCAATCAAGAAATGGGCAGAAGACATGAACAGACATTTCTGCAAAGAAGACATCCAAATGGCCAACATACACATGAAAAAGTGCTCAACATCACTCGGGGATCACTTTTGGGATGCAGCAAAAGTGGTTCTAAGAGGAAACTTTATAGCAATGCAGGCCTACCTTATGAAGCAAGAAAAATCTCAAATAAACATCCTAATCTTAAACCTACAAAAGAGAACCTACAAAAAGAATAAATAAGCCCAAAACCAGCAGAAGGAAGGAAATAATAAAGATTAGAGCAGAAATAAATAGAAACTAAGAAAACAACTGACTGGATCAATGAAAATAGGAGCAGGTTTTTTGAAAAGATCAACAAAATTGATAAACCTTTAGCAAGACTCATCAAAAGAAAGGGAGAACTCAAAATGAGACATGGAACAGGATAAATAACAATTGATACCACAGAAATACAAAGAATTATAGGAGAATATTACAAAAAATATATGCCAAAAAATTGGACAAACTACAAGAAGTAGATAAATTCCTAGAAACATATAACCTCCCAAAACTGAATCAGGAAGAAATAGTTAATTAAAATAGACAAATTACCAGCAATGAAGTTGAATCAGTAACCAAAACTCCCAACAAACTAAGGTCCAGGACCAGACAACCTCACAGGTGAATTCTACTAAACATTTAATGAAGAGATATTTTTCTCAAAATATGCCAAAAAAATGAAAGAACAAGGAAAGATTCCAAATTCATACTATGAGGCCAGCTTTTCCCTGATAGCACAATCCAATAAAGACACACAGAGAGAGAAGGGAGAGAGAGAATAAACTAAAAAACCATATGAGCATTTCAATAGATGCAGGAAAAGCATGTGACAATGTATAACTTCCAATCATGATAAAAATCCTCAGCAAAGTAGGCTTTGAGGAAAAATACCTTAACATAATAAAGTCCAAATATGAAAAACCCATTGCTAACCTCATACTCAGTGGGGAAAAACTGAATTTTTCCTGTAAGATCAGGAACAAGGATGTCCACTCCCATCACTTTTATTCAACATAGTATTGGAAGTCCTAGCCACAGTATTTCTTCAGATAATAAAAAGAAATAAAAGGTAGCCACATTGGTAGGAAAGAAGTAAAATTTTAACTATTTGCAGATGACATGATACTATATATAGAAACCCTAAAGACGCCACCAAAAAACTATTAGAACTGATAAATGAATTCAGTAAAGTCACAGGATACAAAATCAATGTACAGAAATTGGTGGCATTTCTATACACTAATAATGAACTAGCAGAAAGAGAAATTAATAAATCAATTCCATTTACAATTGCACCATAAATAATAAGATACATGGGAATAAACTTGACCAATGAGGTGAAAGACCTGTACTGTGAAAATTATAAAACATTGATAAAATAAATTGAGGATAACAAAAATAAATGGAAATAGATTCCATACTCCTGGTTTGGAAGAACAAGGATTGTTAAAATGTGTATACTGCCCAAAGCAATTTACACATTTAAGGCAATCCTTATCAAAATGCCAACAGCATCTTGCACAGAACTAGAACAAATTATCCTAAAACTTGTATGGAACCACAAAAGACCCCAAATAGCCAAAGCAGTCTTGAAAAAGAACAAAACTGGAGGCATCACAATCCCAGATTTCAAGTCATATTACAAAGCTGCAGTAATCAAAACAGTATGGTACTGCCCCCCCCAAAAGACACACAGATCAATGGAATGGAATAGAGAGCCCAGGAATAAACCCATGATTATATGGTCAATTCATCTTTGACAAAGTAGGCAAGAATAGGCAATGGGAAAAAGTCTCTTCAACAAATTGTGTTGGGAAAACTGGACAGCTACATGCCGAATTGTGAAACTAGACCACTTTCTTACACCATACATAAAAATAAACTCAAAATGGCTTAAAGACCTAAATATGAGACCTGAAACTATAAAAATCCTAGAAGAGATCACAGGCAGTAATTTCTTTGACATTGGCCATACAAACATTTTTCTAGATGTGTCTCCTGAGGCAGGAGAAATAAAAAATAAAATTAAACTGTTGGGACAACATCCAAATAAAAGTTTCTGCACAGCAAAGGAAACAATCAACAAAACTAACAGGCATCCTACTGAACAGTTTCACAGGTGAAGATATTTACAAATGATATACAATTCATCACCAAAATAATAAGTAATCCAATTAAAAATGGGAAGAAAACATGAACAGATATACAGATAGCCAACAGACACATGAAAAGATGCTCAACATCACTCATCATCAGAGAAATGCAGATCAACACCACAATGAGATATCACCTCATAGTTGTCAGAATGGGAAAAATCAAAAATAGAATAAACAACAAGTGTTGGCAAGGATGTGGAGAAAATAGAACTCTTGCGTACTGTTGATGGGAATGCAAACTGGTACAGCCACTGTGGAGGATGATATGGAGGTTCATAAATAAATAAATAAGTAAATAATAAATAAATAAGTAAATAAATACCATCTGATTCTGAATTCCACTACTGTGTATTTACCCCCAAAATATGAAAACACTAATTGAAAAAGATATATGCATCCCTCTGTTTATTGCAGCATTATTTATAATAGCCAAAATACGGAAGCAACCCGTGTCTATCAATAGATGAATGGATAAAGAAGTGGTGTGTGTGTGTGTGTGTGTGTGTGTATATATATATATATATATATATATATGTAATATACACACATACATATCTACATACATACAATGGAATATTAGTCATAACAAAGAATGAAATATTGCCCTTTGCAACAACTTGGATGCAACTAGGTGGTATGATGCTATGTGAAATAATTTAGTCAGTCAAAGACAAATACCATATGATTTCAGTTATATGTGGAATTAAAGATACAAAACAGATGAACAAAGAAAAAAGAGAAGGCAAAAAGCAGACTCTTAACTACGGAGAGCAAACTGGTGTTCACCAGAGGGGAAATGGATGAGGTATGGGTGAAATAGGTGGAGAGGATTAAGAGTACACTTATCATCCTGAGCACTGAGTAATGTATAGAATTGTTGAATCTTTATATTGTACACCTGAAACTAAAATAACACTGTACATTAATTATCCTAGAAGTAAAAAAATATAAAAGAAAAAAAGTTTTAAGCATTAAGTAAATTATCCTCATTTACAGTATATTAATTTTTTTAAAATTCATGGCTTATATTCATTTGGTTCAAATTTGAATCATGATTCATATATTTTTATCTACTGAAGTTTCTAATTTTCTTCTCACTTTTTTTGTTGAGTAAAGTTGCATGTTATTGTCCTATTGCCAATATCACATGGAATCTTTTTTCATGGAGCCTAATACAGGGCTTGAACTCATGACCCTGAGATTAAGACCTGAGCTGAGATCAAGAGTCAGATGCTTAATTGACTGAGCCACCCAGGTGACCCTCACACAGATTCTACATTAGACAATTTGGAATGAAATCTGTGACCCTTTCAAGATAGTCTTTATGGAGACTTTGACTTGCCTTTATAATAATAGTTCAATTATATTCTAAGGACGTTGGAAATTTGACAAGTAAACATTTGCAGACAATGTTCTCCTGGATTAAATATATTATTTCTTTGGACCTCTAAGTTCCTCTTAGTATTTCTGTTTCTTTTTGTGAAGTACATTAATGCATATATTTCCTTCTTTCAGAAGTTTGGCATGGAGGGTTGATATCTGAGTCGTTTACATTTAAAAATATATTCATTGGCTCTCATTCTTGATTGTAGTTTTGCTTGCTATGAAAATCTAGTTTAAAAATTCTAATTTAATTATTTTTCCCTCAGACTGTGAAGCTATTTTTCCATTCTTTTCAAGGATACTGTCCAATATCAATCTGATTCTTATTCTAAGTAACCCTTCCAGCAACCTTCACCTGACTCTACCCAAAATATTTATTGACACCTTTTTCCCCCTTAAAATACTGAAGTTTTGTAAGACTGTTTCTCATGGGTTTTATAATTCATTCATATAGATAGGCCCTTGGGACATCCTTTCAGCCTAAAGAATTGACTTTCCCTTTATCTTAAGGGAACTTGAGATATCTTTTATCTATCCTCTGTCTATCTATCATCTATCTATCATCTATCTATCCATCTATCCATCCATCTATCCATCTATCTTTCCCTCTATTTTCTTATTGCTATTCTTCTAAAATACTTTATTTTCATTTATAATTATTTTTATTCAATATCTTCAAATAAAAGCTATTGAGTATTCTGAATTCAGTCTCTATGTCTCATTTTTTTTCTTCTTTTTTCTACCTCTTTTAGTTTTCTTTATCTTCCTGGCAAGTTAAAAATAATATGTATTATTTTCTAATAAATTTTTCTAATAAATTTTTATTTGCATTATATTCAGAGAAAATCATATTACCTATTACCTTTATAATCCTTTTAACTTTTAAGATGCATTTCCATTTCTTATTCTTGGAGGAGCAAACATTGCAATTAGCTGCTCCTTATTTCTTTGTGGGAGAGGTTTTGGATTGATCTACAAACACTCAAAGCAGAGAGAAAAAAATGCATGGAAAGTAAAAGTATAATGAAGTATTAGTACCATCTATAAGAAATTTCTAGTCATTGAACATCAGGAGAGTTGAAAAACCAAAGAAATCTATCATACCCATTCAACTGGATGTGAATTAGGAACAGAAGTGGAAGATACAAAATTATTTCTGAAATAATAAGTTATGAAGAGCTCAGAAAAAATTGACTAACAGAAAGCACAGTAAGTTGTAGAGCACACCAAATGCAAAGAGGTAAGAAAAGAAAACTGAAATTAAAAAAAAAAAGATGCAGAGGGACCATAGGACAAAGTGATAAATATTGAAGATAGGCAATGGTGATACAACAAACATATAACTGGAGTCCTAAGAGGAAAAACAGAACAATGGGACAGAGCAAGTATTTAGAATTATAATTCATGAGAATTCATGAGATGTCCTTAAAATAAAAGATTTGTATTCACATTATTGAAAAGGCACATTCTGTACCAAAGAGAATTGATCCAGAATCATCAGTACCAAGCTATTTCCTAATGAAATTATTAGGAAAAAAAAAAAAAAGAAAAAGAATATTGTCAGCCGCAAGTCAAAAATACATTTATTCAGGATTTTTTAAGTTTTACTACAGGAACAAAATACCCTTAAAATATAAGACCATTTTACTAGATAGCTGAGTCAGAGAAGGTGTTGAAAGAAGGAAGGCAAGGAAGTGAATATATTCTAATTTTATTATTTATCAGTTTGGAGAGTCAAAATATACTGTCTAAAGAAAGAAGGAGCTAAGAGTGTCATATTGGTACTAATAACAATAGGACACAATAATAGAATATCCTAAATATCAGAATATTAAAAGAAGAATAAGTAAACTGTCTACCTAGTGAACATCTAATGAAGTAAACCTAACATAAAATAACATGTCAGAATTGACAAAAATTTTTAATAAGATTAAATTGCTTATTAAAAGAAAAAAATATCTTCAAGTCACTCACAAAGCAAAATCCACTTATCTGTTATATGCAAAAGACATATATAATTAAACAAATTCAGGAAGCTTGAAGGCCAAGGATATAGGAGGTTTGTGGAAAAAAAAATGGAGGATACAAAATTGGTAACAGACAAGGTAGAATTCAGTCATAGAAGTATTAAGCGAGCAATAGAAGTCAGTTTATAATTCTAAAGGCTACAACTTAAAATGACATGACAGTCATGAATATTTATCCACCAAATAGCAAAGCAGAAGTTGTCAGAAGCAGAAGCCATCAGAGATCTGAGTCAAATAGGCTGAAGCCCACACATAACAGGAGCTTCAATATACTCTTGTTGCTAAGGAGAGATCAAATAGTCAAAAAGCAAAAATAGAGAAGACCTAAACAGTGTAATAAAGTAGATCTTACAGGTATATAATGAACTTTGTACCCTAACAATAAGAACAATTAAGAAATAACTTAAAAGTACAAATGATTAAGCTTGAAAACATTAGAACTGATAATATAAAGAACAGGTTTATTGAAAAGCATAAATAAAATAACCAGGAATAACCTAATCAAGTAAACAATGGATAATATATAAATACACAAAATAATCAATGATAGAAAGAACATAACCAAAAAGAGGTGAAAGCTTTAAACACTTTACAAAACTCTATACAATAAGTTTGATGAATTTTTTTCCTAGAAAATATAGTTTACCAAAATTATACCAACTATTACCCAGAACAAATGGAAGATTTCATTCCATGGAAATTAACAGTTACCTTCTAAAATACATTAGCTTCAGCTGATTCCACATGGGAATTCTACAAATCTAAAAAAGTGAATAATCACAGTATTAACTTAAAATATTTCAGAGCATATGTAATGAAGGAAAGCATCCAAATTCTTCATACAAGGCAAGAAGAGCATTTATAATAAATCTCATAATCTTACACAAAAAAAAGAAACTAAAGACCAATCTCATCTTCCCACAAATCAAAGTCTAATGCAATATCTAATACAAAGTCTAGCAGAGTCCAGTATCACATTCATCACTTTAAAGCAATGACACACTAAAGTTTTACTTTAAAAATGACAAGATGAGATTAACATCAGCTGGCATGTAGAGAACACACATTTGCCATCAACTAATATAGGCATTGAGAAATTCATGGATCTATGAGTGCTGGAAACAAGAGATAGTGCTAAAATAATATTCCTTGTATTTTCAGGCGAGAGGCTATTTAAGAGGAATTGTCAGTAATCTAATTTATAATTTTTAAACTAAATAGATGATTTGCAAAAATTAGTATGTCCTTTTTACATTGTTATTACAGAGACAGTAAATTTACAATATAGAAGTATAAAAATAAGAAAAATATACCATATTCTTATTGCCTACAGATTGCTGCTAGAGACATTTTATATATATCTTCCCAGATCTTTTCTCATATGCATATATGTGTGTTTGTGTGTGTCTCTGTGTATTGTCAGAGCCTGTCTAAACTATTTTACTTGAAATTAAAATGTATGTCTACATGAAATACTACAGTCTAGTGCTCTGTTTCTGAAGCTCTAACAACTAATATCACATTAGATCAAATCTATTTTTTCAATAGAGAAACATAATAAATTAATGAGAAGCTAAAAAATATTTGTCTTTTCTATGCTATTCATTGAATAATTAAATAAGAACCATCTCATTTAGTCAAAAACAATAATAAGAAATTCCGTATAAAGAGGTGTATATTATTCCTAATTCACAGAAAATGATAGATCAAAGAAGATCATTTAATTTATTCATAGGCACATTTTTAATAAGAAAGAAAATTAGGATTTGTATCTAGACCTAATCAATCCCAAGACCATGCTGCTTTTGCCATATTTTTTTTTTTTTTGCCACATATATCTTTTCTTCCACATTTTTCTCATTGTTCCCTGGATAAAACCTGAGATAATATCCTTGAAGATACATGAAGAATATTTACCCACCAACACATTGTCACTCTGTGAGATATATCAGAATTATGGTACACCTGTTGACTCTAATGTAGACTCCTCTTCAGCTGACCACCAAACATACTACCAGCACTCACACTCACATACTTAACTCTTCTCAAAAACAATGCTGGTATTATTCCATAAGAAAAAAAAAGTATACTCTGGCTCTTTTCTGTTTATAAAATAAATTCACATTAAATAAAAAAATCTGACTATTCCAGTCAGTAACCTTCTATGCCCAAAATATCTATCCTGTCTCATCCAGCCAGTTGGCAGTAACACACTCGCCCTCAGTAATCAGAAAGGGTAGTGTGAATTGTTCTGTTGTGGGATACCTTAATATACAGGTCTTAGGGGCAGAAAGAAAATAAATGATGCAGGTTATTTTTTTGTTTCTATGTTCTTTTACTTTACTGGCCATAACTTTAATACCTGTGTGCCAAATGAATAAGGGTTATGGCTCCTTTGAAAGCCCCTTGGAATTTATTTCAAAGGCTTGCATTGGCCAAACATGCATATTGACCCACTCTTTGTCTTATTTCCTGTTTTAATTGAGTGTCAAAGGTTACACGTTGCTATTAGAGTAAGACATGACTGGCAGCAGAGGTCAGGGACTCTCTGGCATTCTATTAGAGCCATAAAAACAAAACAGAATGATAATTTCACCTGTTCTAACCTCAATTTTTCCAGGATGGGACAGACATTGACCTTATTGTTTGTCAGCCACTGACTCTATAAACTTCAGCTACCCTAATTCTGCTTACTAAACAATAAGAGTGCTTTCACAACAAGGATGAAAAATAAAATAATGTAAAATACTCAGAGATGACTCAAAGGAGAGACATATCCAGGTGACAGAAAAGAGAAAATAATTTCTTTTTTATTCCTAGGTCACATCCTTCGTTTGGATAGTTTACAACAATAACGGTTTCTACCAACAACTTTCAATTTTATCTTCTTTTGTGGAATACCTTATAACTTTCTTTATGTGAACAAGTACAAGCAATAAATCTAATAAATTGCTCATGCTACCTAAAACCTATTTGTGGCACTTGAAGGGTTTATGAATTTCTGTGAAAGTTTTCTCCACCTTCCCTACCCTTTAAACTTTTTGGCTGAAATGTAGGTAGACGTTCAAGGGCATAACTAATGTTTTTTTTCCTCATCTCTTTTCCAAAGAAGATAAAAAAGAAAGCATATGTTAAATGTTTCCTTTTAAAAGTATTTGAAAAATGATTTCTAATCAATAATTTAATGAAATAAATAAAGGTTATAATCTGAAGCTAAGTTTCCTCCAATTTCAGAGTCTGATTTTATGTAGTTTTTTTCTGATGAGTAATTGGGTAAAGTTTTAAAAGCTGGATCTTTTAGATAATAATGAATATTTGTTGGTGATTTTCCATAATTTAAAGGGAAGCAATTTAAAGTTTAGATATTGTTATTTGGTTGCATCTTTTCATAAAGGGTGATTACTACTGTTCAAAAGCTGTCTGGAAATCTCCTAAGTTACCCCTGTCCTCACTTTAAGACAAGTAATAATTTTTTTTTCTCTCAACGTACCCATTGTTTTGAAGTTATGATTTGGGGATTAATGTTGAATTTTTGATTATCAGAATAGTCATCTTCTTTGACATGAACTTGCATTTTTAGTCTTTTCAATATCAAGGCAACAAGCAAGAGCAAATTAAAAACACATAAATTTCTTGTGGAATTATTGATGTTGGTGTTAAACTGACAGATACCAATTCACAAATTAATGAGATGCCATAGAATTCCCAGGTCACATCTTGGAAGTTAGAAGTACCTTTCTGGGGACACACTTTTTATATGGGAGCATTAATAGCTACAGGAAAAGTAGTAATATTTTAATTCTTTGATTTTCTTAAACATCAAATCAAATACTGATTTGACACATATTTAACTGAAAAACAGACCAGATTTTTAGCAGATAAAAAAGTAAAATTTTCTCATTTCACAAATTGAAGTTTTCCATAAATGATTTCAGCTTATTAGTAAACTGAAATTACATGGTATCATGAGAAATATGTCATATCCTTTATTTATTTGACTGAAATGCAATGTAAGGGAAACAAAAACCAAGCAACCACATTAAGTTTCCTTAAAACTGAGCAGATTCAGTTGAATTTTCTATCAGCTTGATTAGCAATATCTTCAAGACAAGATTGATTTTTCCCCTCATCAATTGAAAGGTTATAAATCACTGCTGCTGCTGACCTGAATTTGGAAAATCTATCCAAGTTGAGGAGTTGTTTCTAGATGGAAAAGTTAACTCAACTGCTTATTTCTCTATTTTCACCTCATGGATCCTTTCCCCTCTTCCATGTGAAGAGTTTTTGCACCATAGATTTATGACAAGTGGCTCAGATGGTTCATAACTTCTTTTCTCAAGGCTGGGTACATTTACCACTAAGGTCTTATATCTCCATGAAGACGGGGTGGTCCGACTCTTTCATGAGTTCTCCAGAGAAAGTTATTATTCCTTTCATTGTAGAAGTCCCAATGACAAGCATATTGCCTGATACATAATAGATGCTCAACAAATAAATTGATATGGTCACATTTGACATTCAATTAAATCTTGGTAAAGAGAATTTGGCACACTTTAATCATAATATTCCAGAAATGCATACTTATAAGGGCATAATATATATACACTTAGAATGAACTCACTCAAAATACCAAAAAAAAAAAAAAAAAAAAGGAGGGAGAGAGGCCCTTGTAGTGTTGTTGTAATACAGCTTCAAGTTTCCATAATTTAAGGAAGGTTCTAAATTTGACAAATTCTGTATTACTTCAAAGAAATGGATAATGTCTCTTATTAATATGTATTCTCTAAAGTCGCATGAAAGAGACATAACAAAACTCACCCTCACTAAACTCTTTGTAATTAACTGACTTCTCCATGGACATGTTACAACATCTCTTATAAATACCTTGCATTTGAACCTACACATTTAAAAAGGCATTAATTACTTATCATTGATAGTGCTTAATAAATAAGAAGCAAGCCAGAAGAAAGGCAAATAAAAGGAGTGACATGATCTAGGTTTTAGGAATATTTGGAGCAACAATGAGTCTGAAAAGAGGACAATCCTATTTCATTCCCACTGATGTCCGTATCCATGGAAACTCCCTTTTAATAGCATCCACATCACATTGGAAAAACAGGTATGCTACCTTTTGAAAGTGAGTGCATTAAAAGAACCCAGCCCTTTGCTAAGAAGGTCAGCTCTTGAAAGCCTTCAAGAGCTTTGGTAGCTGAGAAAGCTGGAGGGCTGTAAATCCTTCATTCGTTGCTAAGAAGCTTGGCTCCTGAGAATCACATCAGTGCTCTCTAACACAGAGAATGGAATGTGAATCTTTTGTTCCCTGCCTATGATGTTGTACTCCTGAGTACTTGTTTCCTTAGCTAAGAGAACATGCAGGAGAGCCCTATTACATGAACCTAGAGATTAATTATTAATAGACACAAACTGAGAAAGACAGGCAAAAAGATGTACAGTGTGTGAAGAAAGAAGACTTACTTGCAAGATTCCAGATGGCAAATGCCATTACATAGAAATATATGCACTAAAATAATATTCACATGACAACATTTTAAAATATCTTGTAGTCTCAGCATATCTTTTAGTATGATAAATATCTGTCAAGGAAAATGCCTTCCCCATTGGATTGTTCAACATACTCATTGAAAGTAAAAGAAAAATACAAAGGTCATTGTGCCTTTAAATCAAACTGTGGCATACCAGAACTGCTCTTCCTTTACTATATAGTTAGTGAACAACTTTAAACAACTGAATAATGAATACTTATTGTTCGACAAAAAATAAATACAGCATATTGTGAGTATATGTATAAGGCAATGCATCAACTTTTCCTATTTGCACAACTAAAAATAATGTATCTAATTATATGTGATAGATTGTTATATTTAGGGATCATAAATATCATTAAATATTATAATACTTCTAAAAATTGCTGTACAACTTTCTATCTATATTAAGTTAGAGAAATCCATGTGGCCGTGATAGACCATAATGGTAGCATTAGATGGCTGAACAATAAAAATCACTGAGTTATTAATAATAATGTTAGTTTTTATAATAATGATATTTATTGACCTACTGTGTGTTTCAAGTACCTTACGTACATTGAATGTATTATGAATGCTCAGTACCACCTTGTGAATTAGGTACTTCTATGTATTCCATTTTACACAAGAGGCACAGAGAGTTTGAGTAATTTGTTCAAGATTACAAAACATAAGGCAGATAGCAGAGCTAAGATATGAACCCATGCCACCATCAAGAATATTATTTAAGGAGGCGGAGCAAGATGGCGGAGGAGTAGGAGACCTAGATTTCATCTGGTCTCAGGAATTCAGCTGAATAGAGATCAAACCATTCTGAACACCCACGAACTCAACAGGAGATCAAAGAGAAGAGTAGCAACAACTCTTTGAACAGAGAAGCGACCACTTTCTGGAAGGTAGGACGTGCGGAGAAGTGAATCCGAGGAGATATTCGGGAGGATAGACGGCGGGGGAGGGGCCTCCGTCTGCCGCTTCTGGCCAGTGCTAGAGCCGCGGAGCACAAAATCGGACCTTTTAGAAGTTGGCTCGGCTGAGGGACGTCGCTGCAGTGGCTAAGCAGGGGGTGGAATCCTCCTGGGACAGTGTGGTCTCAGGACCCTTGGGGTCACAGAAAGACCGGGGGTGCCTGAGTGCGGCAGAGCTCCCAGGTATCGGAGCGGGGAGGCCGGCTGCAGAGACGGAGCCGAGGCACGGGCTCTCAGCTCGGGGTTGCCATAAACTGTGATCCGCAGCCCAGTCGGGCCACTGCTCCTCCAGCAGGGACCCAACAAGCAGCAGAGCTGGGGAGACTCCCCTTCCTTCCTGGGGAGGAGCGGCGCGGGAGCGCACCGCAGGGATCTGCTGGGTTCGGAGACTCCACACGGGGTCGGGTGCCAGAGATAGCAACACTCGGTCACAGGCCGGGTGAGCACGGAGTGCGGCCGGAGACCAGGGAGACGGGAGTGACTGCTTTTCTCTGGGGGCGCACTGAGGAGCGGGGCCCCGAGTTCTCGGCTCCTCCGGGTGGAGATTGGGAGGCCACCATTTTTGCCCTGGTCCTCCAAAGCTGTACCGAGAGCTTGCAGGGAACAAAAGCTCCTGAGAGCAAACCCGAGCAGCTTCCTTAGCCCGGACCGACAAGGGCGGGGCAATTCCGCCTCCGGCAAAGACATTTGGAAACCACAGCAACAGGCCCCTCCCCCAGAAGATCAGCACGAACAGCCAGCAAGCCAAGACCAAGTTTACCGCTCAAGGAGAATGGGAGAACTCCAGCGCTAGGGGAATACTGCACATAGAATTCATGGCTTTTTTTTACCATGATTCATTAGTTCATCAAAGTTAATTTTTGTTAACCGTTTTTTTTTTCTTTTCCCCTTTTTCAACCAACATCTTATCAATCCCTTTTTAAAAAAAAAATTTTATTTTTCATTTTTAGAGTCATATTTGATCCTTTCATAGTAGTTACCCTTATTTTTGGCATGTATATATAAGTTGTCCTCTCTTTAAAATTTTGAGATACAGTTTCTTCTAAGAGATCAAAATATACCCTAAATCACTAGTGTATGGCTTTGTTCTAGTCTCCTGCCTGATCACATTCTCTCCCTTTTTCCTTTTTTTTTTCTTAAATCTTCTTTCTTTTTTCAAACAACTTCTTATCTTATCAAGTCCTTTTATAAAATCTTTTATAATTTTCATCTTTACAGTCATCTGCCATCCCTTCATTGTATCAACCCTTATTTTGTACATATATGTCTTTCTTCCTTTAAAATTTTAGGAGGCACTTTTTTCTAACAGACCAAAATACGCCCAAAATCTAGTCTGTGGCACTAATCTATGAACTAGCCTGATCATATTTGATCATATTCTGCTTTTTTTGTATTGTTCTGTTTTTGTTGTTATCTTTTTTTCTTTTTTTTTCTCTTTCTTTTTTCTTTCTTTCCCTTTCTTTTCCCCTGGTTTCAGGTCTTTTCTGATTTGTATACAGTATATTTGCTGGGGACGTTGTAAACCTGTTAGCATTTTGTTCTCTCATTCATCTATTCTCCTCTGGACAAAATGACAAGATGAAAAAAATCACCTCAGCAAAAAGAACAAGAGGTAGTACCGTCAGCCAGGGACCTACTCAATACGGACATTAGTACGATGTCGGACCTAGAGTTCAGAATCATGACTTTAAAGATACTAGCTGGGCTTGAAAAAAGCGTGGAAGTTATTAGAGAAACCCTTTCTGGAGAAATAAAAGAACTAAAATCTAACCAAGTCGAAATCAAAAAGGCTATTGATGAGGTGCAATCAAAAATGGGGGCACTAACTGCTAAGATAAATGAGGCAGAAGAGAGAATCAGTGATATAGAAGACCAAATGATGGAAAATAAAGAGGCTGAGAAAAAGAGAGATAAACAACTACAGGATCACGAGGGCAGAGTTCGAGAGATAAGTGATACGATAAGACGAAACAACATTAGAATAATTGGGATCCCAGAAGAAGAAGAGAGAGAGAGAGAGGGGCATAAGGTATATTGGAGCAAATAATAGCAGAGAACTTCCCTAATGTGAGGAAGGAAACAGGCATCAAAATCCAGGAGGCACAGAGAACCCCTCTCAAAATCAATAATAATAGGTCAACACCCCGACATCTAATAGTAAAACTTACGAGTCTCAGAGACAAAGAGAAAATCCTGAAAGCAGCTCGGGAGAAGAGATATGAAACCTACAATGCTAGAAACATTAGATTGGCAACAGACCTATCCACAGAGACCTGGCAGGTGAGAAAGGACTGGCAAGACATCTTCAGAGCACTAAACGAGAAAAATATGCACCCAAGAATACTATATCCAGCTAGGCTGTCATTGAAAATGGAGAGATAAAAAGCTTCCAGAACAAACAAAAACTAAAGGAATTTGCAAACACGAAACCAGCCCTCCAGGAAATATTGAAAGGGGTCCTCTAAGCAAAGAGAGAGCCTAAAAGCAGCAAAGATCAGAAAGGAACACAGACAACATACAGTTAACAGTCACCTGACAGGCAATACAATGGCACTAAATTCATACCTTTCAATAGTTACCCTGAATGTAAATGGGCTAAATGCCCCAATCAAAAGACACAGGCTATCAGATTGGATTAAAAAACAAGACCCATCCATATGCTGTCTGCAAGAGACTCATTTTAGACCCAAAGACACCCCCAGATTGAAAGTGAGGGGGTGGAAAACCATTTACCGTGCTAATGGACACCAAAAGAAAGCTGGGGTGGCAATCCTTATATCAGACAAACTAGATTTTAAACCAAAGACTGTAATAAGAGATGAGGAAGGACACTATATCCTACTTAAAGGGTCTATCCAACAAGAAGACCTAACAATTGTAAATATCTATGCCCGTAACATGGGAGCAGCCAATTATATAAGGCAATTAATAACAAAAGCAAAGAAACACATTGACAACAATACAATAATAGTGGGGGACTTTAACACCCCCCCTGACTGAAATGGACAGATCATCTAAGCAAAAGATCAACAAGGAAATAAAGACTTTAAATGACACACTGGACCAAATGGACTTCACAGATATATTCAGAACATTCCATCCCAAAACAATGGAATACACATACTTCTCCAGTGCCTATGGAACATTCTCCAGAATTGATCACATCCTAGGTCACAAATCAGGTCTCAACTGGTACCAAAAGTTTGGGATCATTCCTTGCATATTTTCAGACCACAATGTTTTGAAACTAGAACTCAATCACAAGAGGAAAGTCGAAAAGAACTCAAATACATGGAGGCTAAAGAGCATCCTACTAAGGAATGAATGGGTCAACCAGGAAATTAAAGAAGAATTTAAAAAATTCATGGAAACCAATGAAAATGAAAACACAACTGTTCAAAATCTTTGGGATACAGCAAAGGCAGTCCTGAGAGGAAAGTATATAGCAATACAAGCCTTTCTCAAGAAACAAGAAAGGTCTCAAATACACAACCTAACCCTACACCTAAAGGAGCTGGAGAAAGAACAGCAAATAAAGCCTAAACCCAGCAGGAGAAGAGAAATAAGAAGATCAGACCAGAAATCAATGAACTAGAAACCAAAAGAACAGTAGAACAGATCAACGGAACTAGGAGCTGGTTCTTTGAAAGAATTCACAAGATTGATAAACCCCTGGCCAGACTGATCAAAAAGAAAAGAGAAATGACCCAAATCAACAAAATCATGAATGAAAGCGGAGAGATCACAACCAACACCAAAGAAATAAAAACAATTATAAGAACATATTATGAGCAACTCTATGCCAGCAAATTAGATAACCTGGAAGAAATGGGTGCATTCCTAGAGATGTATCAACTACCAAAATTGAACCAGGAAGAAATAGAAAACCTGAACAGACCTATAACCACTAAGGAAATTGAAGCAGTCATCAAAAATCTCTCAAGAAACAAAAGCCCAGGGCCAGATGGCTTCCCAGGGGAATTCTATCAGACATTTAAAGAAGAATGAATACCCATTCTCCTGAAACTGTTCCAAAAAATAGAAATGGAAGGAAAACTTCCAAACTCATTTTATGAGGCCACCATTACCTTGATCCCAAAACCAAAGACCCCATCAAAAAGGAGAATTACAGTCCAATATCCTTGATGAACATGGATGCAAAAATTCTCACCAAAACACTAGCCAATAGGATCCAACAGTACATTAAAAGGATTATTCACCACGACCAAGTGGGACTTACCCGTGGGCTGCAAGGCTGGTTCAACATCTGCAAATCAATCAACGTGATAAAATACATTAACAAAAGAAAGAACAAGAATCATATGATCCTCTCAATAGATTCAGAAAAAGCATTTGACAAAGTACAGCATCCTTTCTTGATCAAAACTCTTCAGATTATAGGGTTAGAGGGTACATACCTCAATATCATAAAAGCCATCTATGAAAAACCTACAGCGAATATCATTCTCAATGGGGAAAGGCTGAGAGCTTTTCCCCTAAGGTCAGGAACGCGGCAGGGATGTCCACTCTCACCACTGCTATTCAACATAGTATTAGAAGTCCTAGCCACAGCAATCAGACAACAAAAAGAAATCAAAGGCATCCAAATCGGCAAAGAGGAAGTCAAACTCTCACTCTTTGCGGATGATATGATACTGTATGTGGAAAACCCAAAAGACTCCACCCCAAAACTGCTAGAACTCATACAGGAATTCAGTAAAGTGGCAGGATATAAAATCAATGCACAGAAATCAGTGGCATTCCAATACATCAACAACAAGACAGAAGAGAGACAAATCAAGGAGTCGATCCCATTTACAATTGCACCCAAAACCATTAGATACCTAGGAATAAATTTAACCAAAGAGGCAAAGGATCTCTACTCAGAAAACTATAAAATACTCAGGAAAGAAATTGAAGAAGACACAAAGAAATGGAAAAAGGTTCCATGCTCATGGATTGGAAGAACAAACACTGTGAAGATGTCAATGCTACCTAGAGCAATCTACACATTCAATGCAATCCCCATCAAAATACCATCCCTTTTTCAAAGAAATGGAACAAATAATCCTAAAATTTGTATGGAACCAGAAGAGACCCCGAATAGCCAGAGGAATATTGAAAAAGAAAAGCAAAGATGGCGGCATCACAATTCCGGACTTCCAGCTCTATTACAAAGCTGTCATCCTCAAGACAGTATGGTACTGGCACAAAAACAGACACAGAGATCAATGGAACAGAATTGAGAGCCCAGAAATGTACCCTCAACTCTATGGTCAACTTATCTTTGATAAAGCAGGAAAGAATGTCCAATGGCAAAAAGACAGTCTCTTCCACAAATGGTGTTGGGAAAATTGGACAGCCACATGCAGAAGAATGAAACTGGACCATTTCCTTACACCATACACAAAAATAGACTCCAAATGGTTGAAAGACCTAAACATGAGACAGGAGTCCATCAACATCCTAAAGGAGAACACAGGTAGCAACCTCTTCGACCTCAGCCGCAGCAACTTCTTCCTAGAAACATCGCCAAAGGCACGGGTAGCCAGGGCAAAAATGAACTATTGGGATTTCATCAAGATAAAAAGCTTTTGCATAGCAAAAGAAACAGTCCACAAAACCAAAAGACAACCGACAGAATGGGAGAAAATATTTGCAAATGACACATCAGATAAAGGGCTAGTATCCAAAATCTATAAAGAACTTATCAAACTCAACACCCAAAGAACAAATAATCCAATCAAGAAATGGGCAGAAGACATGAACAGACATTTTTCCAAGGAAGACATCCAGATGGCCAACAGACACATGAAAAAGTGCTCAACATCACTCGGCATCAGGGAAATCCAAATCAAAACCTCAATGAGATACCACCTCACACCAGTCAGAATGGCTAAAATTAACAAGTCAGGAAACGACAGATATTGGCGGGGATGTGGAGAAAGGGGAACCCTACTCCACTGTTGGTGGGAATGCAAGCTGGTGCAACCCCTCTGGAAAACAGTATGGAGGTTCCTGAAACAGTTGAAATTAGAGCTACCATTCGATCCAGCAATTGCACTACTGGGTATTTACCACAAAGATACAAATGTAGGGACCCGAAGGGGTACATGCACCCCAATGTTTATAGCAGCAATGTCCACAATAGCCAAACTGTGGAAAGAGCCAAGATGTCCATCGACAGATGAATGGATAAAGAAGATGTGGTATATATATATATATATATATATATATATATATATATATATATATATACACAATGGAATATTATGCAGCCATCAAAAGGAATGAGATCTTGCCATTTGCAACGACGTGGATGGAACTGGAGGGTCTTATGCTTAGTGAAATAAGTCAATCAGAGAAAGACATGTATCATATGACCTCACTGATATGAGGAATTCTTAATCTCAGGAAACAAACTGAGTGTTACTGGAGTGTTTGGGGGTGGGAGGGATGGTGTGGCTGGGTGATAGACATTGGGGAGGGTATGTGCTACCGTGAGCACTGTGAATTGTGCAAGACTGTTGAATCACAGATCTGTACTTCTGAAACAAATAACACAACACATTTTAAGAAGAAAGAAAAAGAAGAAGATAACAGGAGAGGAAGAATGAAGGGGAGGAAGTCAGAGGGGGAGACGAACCATGAGAGATGATGGACTCTGAAAAACAAACTGAGGGTTCTAGATGGGAGGAGGGTAGGGGGATGGGTTAGCCTGGTGATGGGTATTAAAGAGGGCACATTCTGCATGGAGCACTGGGTGTTATGAACAAACAATGAATCATGGAACACTACATCAAAAACTAATGATGTAATATATGGTGATTAACATAACAATAAAAAATAAAAAAAAGAATATTATTTAATGACAGTAAAACAAGAGTGTGTACATTTTATGAGTCAAGGCTTAGAGAAAGAAATCATGATAATCATTCTAGTTTTTATCTGTTTACATGTTATGAAGCCGTATCTCATGTATGAATTGTTTTGATCTTTACAGCCCTTCTGTAAGTGTGCATAGCATATTACATAGCTGAACGGAATCATGTTCAGAGATGGTAAATGATTCTTCCAATGTCATATGTTTAGTGAACAGCAGGATATGGAACCAGAACCAGCTTCTAACATTCCTTCTGCTCTAATAGCTTCCTCTGTTCTTTATATAAACAAATAAAATATTGCAGCAAGCATCCTAATGATTCAGGTGATAAGATTGTTATAAAGCCTAAATGAGTTATCACATGTCAGGTAAAAGGAGATTGTCCAGCATATAGTAGTCAATAAATATTCATTATAATTATTATTTATTATTATTATTATTAACCAATTTATTTTGTTCCTCTATAGGATACTTAGAGGAGACATATGGTTAAATGCATCTTCCAGTCTACCATTTTTAGCTTAGAATTCTGGCTGCCTATCTTGGTAAGTGTGGAATGTTCAGAAATTTGCTTCAATCTAAATCTTGGTTTCTTTGTCTATCATGTGGCTTTTAGTAATCACACCTCTTACAAAATTGAGATAGTAGGGGCGCCTGGGTGTCTTAGTCAGTTAAGTGGCTGCCTTTGGCTCAGGTCATGATCTCAGAGTCCTGAAATAGAGCCCCACATCGGGTTCCCTGCTCAGCAGGAAGCCTGCTTCTCCCTCTTCCTCTGCCCCTCCCCTTACTTGTGCTCTTTCACTCTCTCTGTCATATAAATAAATAAAATCTTTTTAAAAATTGAGATAGTAAATGTATAGCATTTATTCCTGAATGTGGCTTGTACTAAATGCTCGATAGTTGCTATTTTATTATATTACTGAAACTGTTTGTTGGAGGGGTGGTTATAAGAAATAACCAGGGTGCCTGGGTGGCTCAGTCGGTAAGCGTCTGCCTTCGGCTCAGGTCATGGTCCCAGGGTCCTGGGATCGAGCCCCACATCGGGCTCCCTGTTCAGTGGGGAGCCTGCTTCTCCCTCTCCCTCTGCTGCTCCCCCTGCTTGTGTTCTCTCTCTAGTTGTGTCTCTTTCTGTCAAATAAATAAATAAAATCTTAAAAAAAAAAGAAATAACCATATGAGATCATTTACTGAGATATTTTGTCAGGATTATGTTATGCAATATTTTTTAAAAAATCTTATAGCCATAACTAGTTTTGTAAATAACCATATTTCCCTTTTTAATTTGCTAGCTATAACTCAAACAAAACCCCCAAATTTGGAATCTGAATTCAGCAAACAATCTCCTAAAGTGCATTTATATTGCCTTTTTTCTACTCTTCTACCTTAATATATCTTCTACCTTAACATATCTTCTTCCCAAGTTGATTTGTCTATTGATAAAGTGAGGATACAAGATTTTATGCCCCCCCCCCCTTAAGCTACTATTGGATCAGAATACAGTCAGTTTCCATTTGCAAATGGTATAGATTCTAAAAGTCCTTTGAAAGTCATAGTATTTTTTCCTGTATGGAAAAGTTGCATATGCTGATTACTGCTCCCTGGGCAAGTTAAAAAACTCATTTAACACATATTGTACGAATGTGATATATGATATATTTGAAATGGACAAAGTGGAAACCAATATAGAGAGGGTTATGATGCTGATAAAGTGAGCAATGAGTGCCACATATGGGCTGTTTTCTTTGGCTTTCCCAGTTTTAATGCTGTTCTCTCCAATCAGTGGTAACAAAATCCCCATTTTTCCTCAATATATTTCCTTATAGACACATGTCAAGTTCTGGGACTACAATGTAAATGATAAAATTTTGCTAAATACATTTGATAGAAATCAGACTTAACATATCAAGGACTCACATGTCTTATTTTGGATGCAAGAAAATCATATAACTGAAAAGCTCAGAAATCATCCCCCCCCCCAAAAAAAAAGCACATGTTCTCTTGCTAGGTGGGAAATCTGACACACACTTTTTCAAGATAGAAATTGTTTTTACTACTTGTGATTTATTTGATGATTATTCTCATTTTGGCAACATGGTTACTGTATAATCTTTCCTTTCTTCTGACTTGCCAGATCTAGGGAAAAATAATTGCTATTTGTCATTTTTTCTGCCATCCCATTCTGGTCTGTCCATTATTAAGAGACAAATATTTTATTCATGGTAATTGGAACCATGACTGCTGATAGTTCCCTTTGTTTTTTACTCTTCATCATTAAATGAAACTTAAGCTTTCTTACTCTATTGGAAAACAAAAAAACCCCAAAAATCTACCTGCTTAGTTACTGCACAGTTGCCTTTCACTTAGTGGACTAGATAAATTCCAGCAAGGCTCGTGAAGTATTTTCCAATGATTTTCATTATAACTCAGAACTGTCACCAGCTAGACCCCAAGACCTGACCTTTCCTCCCACCTGCTTGTATTCACTGACCTGTGTCCCACAGTCTTCCGTAAGCTCTTCTTTCCAGCTTATCATCTCTTAACTCAGGCAAAAGGAACCCGATTTCACCCCTTAAACAATAATGACTGCCCAGACAAGCCCTCCAGCTAGCCCAGACCATCCAGACCAGTTTGACTGTAGCCCCACTCACACCTGCACAGATGGACGAGGGAGTGACCTCTAGAATGACAATTACCTTTACCTCATTGTAATACTAAAATCTCTGCCCAAGGAGGAGGCTTGTATGTACATAACATATAATGTATGTATAGGCACGTTTCCTTAAGGCTCATGCGTGGCCTTATGCCCACCTCTACATATGATGACACGGCTTCCCTATCTAAATATTCACCCTAACCCTAAATAAAAGGAACGCGTCCACCCTTACTCGGGGAATCAAAGCTTTGGAAGTTATTCCCCATGATCTCCTTTTTTGCTGCAAATACATTTTACTTTGTGGGACAATTCCACCTGGTGTAGTTTCTATCTGTGACTCACCAAGGAGCAAACCAACATTAGATCGGTTACAGAAACTTATTCCCACACTGGGGTAAAAAGGTGCCAAATTCAACTCAGTTCAAATCAGTAAATAGTTGTTGAGCACTTACCTCACCTAAGATATGCTGAACACTGCCTGGCATAAACGGAGGACAAAGATACTGGCATTCCTCTAAAGTAATTAATAATCACTATAGAAGGGATAGTTAGTATGTAAATAAGTCTAAGATAAGGGAGAGCACAAATGTCTTAAAAGACATATCAAAAATATGTCATGGGATTTCAGGTAAAAGAGATGTAATACTCTGTTTTAAGGAAGAAAACAACATGGGACGTCTGGGTGGCTCAGTATGTTAAGCATCTGCCTTCAAATCAGGTCATGATCCCAGAGTCCTAGCATCAAGTACCACACTGGGCTCCTTGCTCAGCGGGGAGCCTGCTTCTCCCTCTGCCTGCCGCTCCCCCTCCTTGTGCTCTCTCTCTGGCTCTCTGACAAATAAATAAAATCTTAAAAAAAAAAAAAGAAAACAACAAAAAAGGCTTTGTGGCTTTTTGACTATAGGAAAAGGGGAGAGGGCATTCTAGGCGGAGTAAAACTACGCAAAGGCAGGGCGGTAGGAATGTGCAGATGTCTCAAGAAGTAAGCTCACTTTGGATAAAACATAGGAGATATTTGCAGAGGAATACTAGAACATAGAGATTTGTAGGTACTGCACAGCCTTAAATGTTAACATAATTGTACATAATTAAATAAGTATTTGAGAACAAATGAAGGCTTTTGAGCAAAAGAGCTGTACAATTATTTTATACAGAATGATTTAGATAAAGGACCACCCAAATGGGGTTTCATTATTAAATCTATGATGGTAAAGTTTATGTGTCTATTTGACTGGGCTATGTGATGCCCAGATTGCTGATGGATGATTGTTTCTGGATGCGTCTGTGAGGGTATTTCTGGAAGAGATTAGCATTTGAATTAGCAGAATGAGTGAAGACAATTCACCCTTATCACTGTGGGTGGGCATCATCCAATCAGTTGAGAGCCCTTGGACTTCAGGCTTCTGAGCTCCTTCATACTCCAGGACTTACCACCAATGGGCCCCTGTTTCTCAGGCCGTCAGACTGAGACCGAATTACACCACTGGTTTTCCTCATTCTGTAGTCTGCAGATGGCAGAACATGGGACTTCTTGGCCACCATAATTAAGTGAGCCAATTCTTACAATAAATCTGTTCTTATGTATATCTCTGTCTATCCTGTTGGTACTGTTTCCCTGGAAAACACTGACTTACACAACATCCTTCCAATTTGTTTTTCTTCTTTGGCACAGGTAAAGCTCTGACGTTCCCTCCAGACATTCATTTTAAGTAGTTAATGAGAGACAGTAGCAAAACAGTTTCTCTGAAGGTTGATAAAGGAACAAAGGACATAGCAGGATATAATATGTTCCAGGTGGGGTGCGATAAAGTGAAATGAATAATAAAAAATGAAATAAATACACATTTGATCTCTAACATATTAAGTGAGAAAAGTATGGTATAGAACAATGCATTGTGTAAAAAACAAACAATAAAACCTTAAAACCAGGTGCCTGGGTGGCTTAGTTGGTTAAGCGACTGCCTTCGGCTCAGGTCATGATCCTGGAGTCCCGGGATTGAGTCCCGCATCGGACTCCCTGCTCAGCAGGGAGTCTGCTTCTCCCTCTGACCTTCTTCCCTCTCATGCTCTCTCTCTACCATTCTCTCTCTCTCAATAAATAAATTAAAAAAAAATATTTAAAACCTTAAAACCAAAAAAAAAAAAAAGGCCCCCCAAATAAAAACTTGATGGATACAGCTTAGACAGACCTGAAAATTTGCAAAAGAATTCACAGGAAACTTGCCTAGTTGTAATTTCAGGAGAAGCAGTCTGGGGTTCTTGGTTAGTAGGGAGAATATGTCTGAATTACTACCATCTTCATCAAATTTGGAAAGATATAGACTATCTTTGATTTGACAAAAGATAGTATATTTTAATTTGGTCTTGTCCTGTGCATTTATGTTCAATAGGGAAAAAAAACAGTACTAGCTAACAAATCAGGGAATATTATGAGCTCTTGCTATAAAGCAAGCATACTAAGCAGACTTCTCCAAGAATTACTTTATGATCAGTATTTAGAAAGTCTAGATTTTTTTGGCTCATTTAAAATATTAGTTGGAGAATGTTAGATATTGAGACACTAATACCATATTTTCCCCGACCAAATTAAGCACATGTTAAAATGCACCCTACAGCATGGAAAGGAGGAGGAGGAAGTAGAGGAGAAAAGGGAACTCTCACAGCATGGACTCAAGGGCAGTGGCAGAAGGTTAATATAGTCGCTCACAGAACTTTGATCCTGTAGATCAATACTTGAACATGGAAGATGGTGATTCGGTTAGCTTTCCTGATTATTTTATAATTCATCAGTAAGGACAATGTTCAAAATATCTTAAAAAAGTAGCTCTTGACACCTAAAACACAATATTAATATAATAAAAATAATGTTGAGAATCTCAACTAGAATTATTGAACATATGTTCAACAAATGATATTTATTTTACCCAGTTTTTAAAAAACAGGGTGGTTAGGGGCACCTGGGTGGCTCAGTAGTTAAGCGTCTGCCTTCGGCTCAGGTCATGATCCCAGGGTCCTGGGATCGAGCCCCGCATTGGGCTCCCTGCTCGGCGGGAGGCCTGTTTCTCCCTCTCCCTCTCCCTCTGCTTGTGTTCCCTCTCTCGCTGTGTCTCTCTCTGTCAAATAAATAAATAAAATCTTTAAAAAAAATAAAAAATAAAAAATAACAGGGTGGTTATTATCCTATCTGACTCATGAGAAAAATGAATTTCAGAGAGATGTACCCAAGGTCCCAGATGTAACTGGTTTCAAAACATTAAGCCCTAAGCAGAAAGGATGGGTTTTAAGACCCATATTTCTTGGGAAAGGAAGTATAAATGACGTCCCTCATTACATGGGTAATCACTGTATTCTTATCCAGCTAGCTTCTCCTTCCTGCGGAGGTAGGTATAAAGTGCCAGGGGAAGAAGTTAAGTAGGTGCATAACCCACATCCTGGACCAGAGACCTTTCTGTGCTTTCCATATATGCTGAATTTCCTCTGATGTGCTGAATTTTATCCAAAAGAAGTCTGGAATTGTTCTTTCTGATATGAACAGATGTTTCAGAAGAATTCAGGAAAGCATAAAATCTTTCTATTCACGTGCTCAGGACTTACACTTGTGACCAAGATGGAGTAACAAGGACTGGGTATACTCTCCCTCTTAAAACAATCAAAACAAACAGACAGAATATGACAGACAATGGTTTTCAAGAAACTGGACACCAGACATTGAAGGACGGGGTCCTTGCAAGTTTTACAACTTGCAACATATGAAGTGAGTTCTATGATTTCCTCAGCTTAGTATCTTGAGAGACTTTCCACAGAGCTGCAGAGGGAGGGTAAAGTTGAAGGACTCACCAAATTGAGGAGGAAGAGCTGATGTTGAGAGAGATGAAGATGGCTAGAGTCTGGATGGAAGACTGGAGAGATGAAAGATGCACACAACAGAGAACATGTATATTTGCAGTCAATGAAGTATTCAGCAGAATGCTGATAGTTCACGGGTATGAGGAAACTGTATGAGGCCAAGGAAAGAACCATCCAAAATCATTAGAGGAAATGTCCAGAGATCACATGTGGCCAAAAGTAGTACCTGTTCCTAAGACTCAAACTGGAAGATCTCATTATTCACTGGACATTGATACTCAGAAGGATCTTGCCATTTTTGATGATGCCCAACAAATTTCAAAAGCCAGACCTAAAGGTTCAAACTGTTTCCAAGTGATTTAACTGAGTTCTAAGAAAAACTCAAGCAGAATTATAGGAATACAAATATCTAGTCCCCAAAGAGTAATATTTTGTTTAAACACCTTTTAAAGAGATTTAAATTCTAAGTTTTAAATCTTATTTATCTCCCCATGTAGTTATCATTTTGAAATCATGTAGTGTTAGAATTTGAGACAACTAAAAGTTTCAAACACTTATGAAATTATATAACCAGTTTGGGGAAAATTTTGGCAGTTCTTAAAAAAGTTAATCACATAGCTACCATATGATATAGCCATTTCCTTCCTAAGTATTTACCCAAAGGAAAATGAAGCATCTATCCATAGAAAAATTTCTACATAAATATTCATAGCAGCTTTACGTGAAATAGAAAGAAATGGAAACAATCCAAATGTCCATCAACAGACAAATGGATAAACAAACTGTGGTGTATTCATATAATGGAATACTAGTCAGCAATAAAAAGGATCAAACTCTTGGTATATACACCAGGGATAAATCTCAAAATAATTATGCTGACTGGAAGAAACAGATATAAAGGAGTACATACCATGTAATTCCATTCTTCTAAATCTCTAGAAAATACAAACTCATTAATAGTGTCAGAAAACAGATCATTAGTTGCTTGGGCTTGGGGGCTGTGAGTGTCAAGGGGTAGAGATTACAAGGAGGCATGAAGAAACTTTAGTAGTGATGGATACGTTCACCCTCTTGAGAGTGATGTTCATTTTGCATATGTATTACCTATGTCAAACTTATTAAATTGCATCTTTAAATATGTGTGATTTATTGTACATCAGTTATGTCTCAAAAATATAACTTAAACATTTGTAAGATTCCCAAGTTAAATTTTGAAAAAAAAATTACCTTCTAGTGATATTGTCATGATTTACTGCCCAGTATTTATGAAGATATGGAAAATAATCCTTATTCATACTGTTTTTGCATGCCTTTGTTTCTATTTCTAGATAATCACTTTTATCTTCAGTTCTATGTATCCAAATCACAAGCTTTTTACAAACTCATTTCAAAGGCTACTTCTTCCATGAAATGAAGCTTTCACTGTTCTCTTATGCTGGAAATTATTTCTTGTTCTTCTGAATCTCTGTAAACTTCTAGTATGCATCTCTCTGATGATATTTATATTCTTTCCCTTGTTCACAGTTTTAAAAGTCACTTTTTTCCCCTCATAGCCAGGGCCTTCGAATCAATGAGATAATTTGAAAGACATCAGTTCAGTTTATAGAAACTGAGTACCTTTTTTTTTTTTTTTTTTTATGTCTTGATGCTGAGAACCCTGAGTGAGGCTTTTGATGTCTCTGGCTTTCAAAGTATATAATCCAACCGAGGTATTTTCCCATAGTATATTCCAAAATCACATGACACGAAGTTGAAAGTACCTAATTAAAAAAGAATATTAGTGCTGCTATAACATTTGTCCCAAATTCTAAGATACTTGAAATGTTATTCCTCCTCCTCCTTTTTCTGGGGGTGGGGGGGAGAGACAGAGAGAAAATCTTAAGTAGACTCCACTCCCATTGCATGCCCTTATGGGGGCGGGGAGCCTGACGGGGGGGAAGAGGGGGGGCTCAATCTCACAACCCTGAGATCATGATCTGAGCGTAATAAATCAAGAGTCAGACGCTTAACCAACTAAACCACCCAGGCACCCCCTACTTTGTTTCTTCTAAGCTGTTTGCCTTGTGGGGCACTCTCTCATTAAGTCCTCTCCACAGTCCTACATAGTACCCATTTCACAGATGATGAGAATGAGGCATCTCAAGGATCTTAAGTAACATGGTCAAAGTTACCCGGCTGATAGGTGAGGAACCCAGCACCAGGAGCTATTGCCTTCTGGCTCCAAAGCCTATGCTCTCAATTAGCACATCATGTCACCTCTCCAACATACTAGCTGCAAAAGGAAAGGCCAAATAACTTAAGGCTAACAAAATCAGAGCTTATTTTTGTAGGGAAGTGGTGTAGGTATATGTCAATTTATAACAAAATGCATGTTGATATTTGTAACATTACCTAATACTTTGACTCAGGTCATTGCTCATTTTATTAGGAAATTCAAAGTAAATCTGCCATTCAAGTTAATTATTTTCCTTTCTAAAAAAAGAACAGGTCACATAATTTTTCTTTTCAATATCTTTTAATGCTGTTTGTGTTTGCTTTCTGTGGACTGTCTTAAAAATATCTTATGATTTGTTCAATATAGCATATAAACAAATTCTACATATATTTTGATATCTTTTATGTATCTTCTAATTATGTGTTTCTCCTCCATTTTTATGACATTTATTTTTAAGAAAATGTGTCATGGATTATTGTCCTTTTAAAGTCTCCCCAGCATAAATTACATAACATGGCTATTAAATTGTTTATGAATTATGGGCAAAGCTATGTCTTATATAACTTAGGATATATCTTAAGACTTGGCTAAGAGTTTTGCACATAATAGGAACCAAATTCTTGAAGTGAATTGAACTAGCATCTAAAGAACCACTGAAAACTTGTCCTTGTCATCCAAGTGTGGCTATACCTCTTTCTGTCCCCACCTAAACATGGGGGCTATGGTTACCTATGCCTAGTGAAAGAATTTGTGCTACACCTTAAGCCTATTGTCCATTCAATGCCAACATTCTCAGAAGGCCTGAGAGTTTGCTGAGGGTCTCACAAGATATGCAAGTGCAGCAGACACATTCACACACAATACACACAAACAAAATCCTGAAGCACCACAGATTACATTTTTATCTCACTGAAATTTATAATGAATTGACTCTGTCCATCTGTTAGAGAGTATTTAATTTCCTTTTAATTTATTTTTTTTCCCTTGGTCAGCACTTTTCAATTTCATCGCATGTAATAACAAATGCTTCTTTTGACTAAATGAGAGACTAGGAATTAGATGTGGTCTGGGATGAGTCAACCGGTTTCTTTTATCCCAAACGAAACTTAGGACATTAATGTTTCTCAACCAGTTGGTAGAGATCATTATCTAAATTCAGATTAAAGAAAAACAAGCTTGCTTTAAAATTAAAACAACTCCAATCAGGGATGTGATTGCAGAGATCTTGGACTTGGACTGCCTTGATGGGTATCTTTCAGATAGCAAAGATGTAGTTAATATGGTAGCCTAGATTTTTTCCAATAATAAAGCATATCAGCTTCATCTGGAGACTGACTTGCTAATTATTCAGGCCCTAAATAATGCAAGCCATGTTCTCCTTTATTAGCTAATATCTTTCAGAGGTTGGAAAGATCGTTATAAAGACCAATTAAAGATACAGTTTTCTGACATGCTGGACCAGTTCATAATCTATACAATATGAAATGCCATGTCAGAATATTCTCCCCTAATTTATATTAGTTTTTAATTTTTTTCTTCTCCTTATATCATGTCCAATACAAGCCTCTGATAGTGTTGTTATATATCTTGTTCAATAACAACAAATAGTAATTCCATAAAGTTTCTTGATACTATATTAACCTTGCATCAGATAAACAAGTACATTGGGAACTGTGGCTAATACAGTTGAATATGAAAATAATGTGCTGTATTTGAATAGAAAAAAAGAAGTACAGAAGCAGGCTGAGTAATTAATAGATAACCTTGTTACATGAAAATGCTATTCTTTTATTACATCTGTTCCATTGAGAAGTATTTGTTGGAGGAAAATCTGTTGTTTTATGTACAGAGAAATGCTATGCTTTAAACAATCCTGCTTTATTAATTTAGTGCTTTTCTGTCACTCAATACTTTAGAAGATATTTTTTTCCCATTACATAGATAAGACTGAATCACAATAGTCCTACTATGGTCTAAAGGTCATGACAGTGATTCAGAAGAGCATATTTAATCCCATTATAACTTTTTCAAAGTAATTCTTCTGTAATTTTAAGGAATTAATCCAAATATAAGTGCAAAGGTATGTGGCAGTCTAAAAAAAAATAATAGTATCTACCCCCCAAAGTGTACCCACACTCCAAAACTTGGAATGTGTAAAGGTTACATTATATTGCAAAAGGAATCTGGCAGGTGTGATTAAATTAAGGAATTTGAGATGAGATTATCCTGGATTATCCAGGTGGGTTCTCTGTGTAATCACAACCATCCTTATAAGAAGTAGACAAGAGGTTGCTGCCTGCCAAAATCCTTTACAATTTTGATGGACTCCTGTCTCACATTTAGGTCTTTCAACTATTTTGACTCTATTTTTGTGTGTGGTGTAAGGAAATGGTCCAGTTTCATTCTGCTCAGCCACAGCAACTTCTTCCTAGAAATATTGCCAAAGGCAAGGGAAGCAAGGGCAAAAATGAACTCTTGGGACTTCATCAAGATAAAAAGGTTTTGCACAGCAAAAGAAACAGTCAACAAAACCAAAAGACAACCGACAGAATGGTGGAAGATATTTGCAAATGACATATCAGATAAAGGGCTAGTACCCAAAATCTATAAAGAACTTACTAAACTCAACACCCAAAGAAATGATCCAATCAAGAATGGGCAGAAGACATGAACAGACATTTTTCCAAAGAAGACATCCAAATGGCCAACAGACACATGAAAATGCTCAACATCCCTTGGCATCAGGGAAATCCAAATCAAAACCTCAATGAGATACCACCTCACACCAGTCAGAATGGCTAAAATTAACAAGTCAGGAAATGACAGATGTTGGCGGGGATGTGGAGAAAGGGGAACCCTCCTACACTGTTGGTGGGAATGCAAGCTGGTGCAGCCACTCTGGAAAACAGTATGGAGGTTCCTCAAACAGTTGAAAATAGAGCTACCATACGATCCAGCAATTGTACCACTGGGTGTTTACCCCAAAGATACAAATGTAGAGATCCAAAGGGGTACATGCACCCCGATGTTTATAGCAGCAATGTCCACAATAGCCAAACTGTGGAAAGAACCAAGATGTCCATCAACAGATGAATGGATAAAAAAGAGGTGGTATATATATACAATGGAATATTATGCAGCCATCAAAAGGAATGAAATCTTGCCATTTTCAATGATGTGGATAGACTGGAGGGTATTATGCTGAACGAAATAAGTCAATCAGAGAAAGACATGTATCATATGACCTCACTGATATAAGGAATTCTTAATCTCAGGAAACAAACTGAAGGTTGCTGGAGTGGTGTGGGGTGGGAGGGATGGGGTGGCTGGGTGATAGACATTGGGGAGGGTATGTACTATGGTGAGTGCTGTGAATTGTGTAAGACTGTTGGATCACAGACCTGTACCTCTGAAACAAATAATACATTATATGTTAAAATAATAATAATAATAAGATAGCAGGAGGGGAAGAATGAAGGGGGGGAAATCGGAGGGGGAGACGAACCATGATAGACGATGGACTCTGAGAAACAAACTGAGGGTTCTAGAGGAGAGGGGGGGTGGGGGGATGGGTTAGCCTGGTGATGGGTATTAAAGAGGGCACTTCTGCATGGAGCAATGGGTGTTATACACAAACAATGAATCATGGAACACTACATCAAAAACTAATGGTGTCATGTATGGTGATTAACATAACATAATAATAAAAAATACTAAAAAAAAAAAGTAGACAGCAGGGGCGCCTGGGTGGCTCAGTCGGGGAGGCATCCGACTCTTGATCTCATCTCCTGTCTTGATCTCAGAGTTGTGAGTTCAAGCCCTGTGTGGAGTCTACTGAAAAAAAAAAAAAAAAGAAAAGAAAAGAAAAGGAAAGGAGTGAGAGAGAGAGTGCCAAGAAATATAAGCAGCCACTAAGGCTGAAAAAGGCAAAAAACAGCTTTTTCCCCCAGGGTCTCAAAAAGGAACTAACCCTCCCAAACACTTGACATTAGCCCAGTTGAAATGATTTTGGACTTCTGACCTCCAAAACTATAAAAGAATGAGTTTGTGTTGTTTCAATTGATGAAATTTGTGGTAAACTGTTACAGCAGCAATGGGAAACCAATACAATGTAGTTTTAAAATTTGTGATAGAATGTCTGAAGCATGCAGGCCCATTGGGGGCTGTCCCTGTTATATCCTGTTTCGGGCAGAGCAAAGGTCTGGAGTCAGGAGTATATGGTTAAAATCATGTGCTATGAATTATTAGGTCTGTAACCTTAGGCAATTTATTAATCTCTTGCAGTCTTATTTTATCTACAAAATAGGAAAAAATAATAGTATCTACCTCTTAAAGTAATTATAAGGATAAAATAAGAAAATACATGTAAAAGCATTTAATATAGTGCTTGGATGCAAAATAAGCAATTTTATAGTGCTTGGATGTAAAATAAGCAATAAAAATGTTGCTATTATTATATTTTAGGCAAATGCTTAACTCTGTTGGCCCCATTCAATATGAATGTTAGTGTAGAAAAAAACAGGAGTTAACTTTTATCACTAATGGGTAAAGCACGTCTGGGGTAGTCTAAAGACTTAGCTGACATCAGGAACCAGGAAGCCACAGGGAATGAAGGATAGAAAAAATCAAGGTAAGGCACTGATATCAGAAGGGAACTAACATTTATTAAATACTCTTTCTGTGCTATAATGGACTCTTTAAACATGTTTAAAGGTTACAATGCTGCTATAGGAAAGATACTACTATCTCTGTACTTTGTGAGAAAAGTGAGGCAACAAAAAATTTAAGTTGCTCAAGCTCACAGACTTTGTAAGTGACACACTGAAGGTCTGAACTATAACCTGACAACTTTATAGCCCAGGTGCTTTAACACAACTGTAACAGGGAAGATCTGGCATTAAGTGAGCTAAATCCCTCTTTCAGGGCAGGAATCCAGTCCACACTGGTGTGGTGGGGCACTGATTGGCATCTAATCCAAGGACATTTGGACATTCCAAGTCCAAGAGTGCAGGAATTTTATCCGTATCTTTGTGTGTGGAAGATTTGCTAGGTGCTTACTTTAGCATGGTCTGTGAAGTTTTTTAGTGGAGGGATGAAGATAGAACTTATGCTAGAGGCCCTCATTGTTAGACTATTTTTCTAGTAAATTCCTTTATAAAGCAAACTATCTCTTCCTAAATTATCTTTTTGGCTAATCAAAATTTTTATTTTGGGGGTTATTCAAGAAAAGGCTTGATTATATTTGGCGCTAGAATAATAAATACTGTAAGTATGATACATCTGAGTGGAAAAATGAATTTAGCTCACTATGTGATTATAGACTTCACCTGTCATGGGTGTTTTGTAGAGAATGGATTCTAAAGTTAGATTGCAGTATCTCTGATATAAGATGTGCCTTCAACTTTCCACTACGACGTATTTCTATTTGTGGACTGTTACCTATTCTTCCAGTAGCTTGATTCTGTAATGATCTAGGTAGTTTGTTTCCTGTTTGTTTTTTTAATCCCTGTGCCTCGTGGGTTATATCCAAAGAAAATTGACCATATTTGAATCATAGAATTGAAGGGTCTGTATTTTTGTTATCCAGTTATTTTATCATTTTTATGGAGGGGGGACCAAAAAAAAGCCACAACCTTTCCATCCAATTAAAATTTGCCTATTTGATGTTCAAGTGGTTTATCAACCATAAGTACAGTATCTGTAAAATATTTGAACAATTCTACTCACATATGTTTTATTATCCTCTCTGCTTTTAATAGGCAATAAGTTCTATGATGCTTTTCTGCCCCTTCAAAAAAAAAAAAATCAGAGTATCTACCCTCAGGCTCTGAGGTGAACAAATGAAGCCATAAAAGTGTTTGTATTATCTTTCTCAGATAATAAGGCCATTTTTCCCCAGTCTCCCAGAAAATAAACTTTAAGGTCAACTTTGACGTTTGTTTCTGTCCTTATTTTGTTCAGTGTCACTAGTCACAGCTATAATGACAATGACAGTTACTATTGACATGACATTGACAGGTACTACTCATTGGGCTCTTAATATATGTCAGGAAATCTTCTAGGTGGTGTACATGTATTCAAATATTTGTTCAAAACATCCTAATAACATGGGTACTGTTATTATCTTTGTTTTATCAATTAGGAAACTAAGGTATTGGAAAGTTATATAGCTTCCCCATGACCTTACATATGGAAACTAGAGAAGTAGCAGAGTAATTTTCTGGGATTTTTGTTTGTGTGTTTTACTCCCCTTTTCCTCTGTCCAATCTATATTCAAAACACTGACTGGCGAGTCTTCTTTCTTTTTTTTAAATTTTATTTTATTATGTTATGTTAATCACCATATGTTACATCATTAGTTTTTGATGTAGTGTTCCATGATTCATTGTTTGCGTATAACTTAAAAAATGTCACTGTCATGACTCATATTGCACTCATTATGAAGAATCAGCAACACTTACCTAATGCTACTACATTAGTTCCTATCATTAGCCTATCTTTAGGTTCTGTGTAATCTGCTTCATTGTGCACTCTGGCCTCCTCAATGTCTTAGTACTCTTTCCTTCTCTCATTCCCAACACAATGAAGGTTTATGATTTCCTAACTCAGAACATGAGGGGCCGGGTGGATAAAATAAGTCAGAAATTTTGGATCTTAGAAAGATACTAATGGAGGCATATTTGTATAATATTTAGCAGCCCCATTTGGATCTGAGGCAGCATCTTTAAACACAATAAACACATGAATATTTTTGCAGCTAAATAAATAAATATTCACACCAAGTGGGATACATAAAGACCATTAAAATTTTTCTATCAGTTCAACTTATTTTACCAATAAATGAGTTATAAAAACTTTCAGCTTTCAGAGTTTCTTAGATTTCAGAAGTTCCTTATCTCCATGTCATCTAGTTATCTTAAATGTAACCTTATTCCCACACTCACATATGTAAATCTTATTCATGCTTCAAGACACAGCGTAAGACCTACTCCTCATGAACTGAATGCAGGAACACACCCCAGTGCATCTCTTTCTTCTGCACCTAAAAGCTGACCCACATACTTTAACATCAGATGAGCCTGTAAGTACTCCCCATGTGTTCATTTTGGTCAACTTGACCCAAAGCATATAGGGACTAAGGATAATGTCTTATTATTTTATATCACTCTACAACAAGCTGGACTTATGTTAAGAGTTTAAATTACTGTCTAAACATTCTTGTAAATATTCCAAGAAGTTGGACTGGTTGTGTTTACCAAGGTGAATCAAGTTCATATGAAATCATAAAGATAGGAAAGTTTCCTAAATATTTAGTTATATTTCCATCCTCATAATGTGTTAGAACTTTTCTCATTTTTTTTATTATATGTAGAGATTATTTATACTATATATTTTAGGATGGCTGCTGCAATGTGTACAAAATCCTGGTCTTTGAAAATGGGTAGGTCACAGTATGACTATTGATAAGAAAACCATTCTGAGCCTAGATTTCCCCACCTGTAAAAACAATAGCTAATAACACCTATCTTCAAAAGATTTTCCTGGAAGACACTAAATGCCCAATCCCACACTCCCCTTGTTTAACAAAGAAAAAGGAAAATGGCCTTTTCTGCCTATAAACTTTGCCTTGTAACTTTGCAGAGATCACTTATCGGTCTTTAGAGCAATTAATTCATCCCTACAGAGGAGAGAAAATTATTTTAACTCTTTCAAATTACGAAGATGGATCTCTTAAGGCCTTTCAAGATCTGTTAAGCAGTGAATGAGTCTATGAATTTTACCTCATTGCTTAATTTATGGTATATGTATCTTTCTTAGAGTTTATTGTAAAGAACTAAGGTGGTGTTTGGGTTTTAGAAGCACTCACCTTAATGGCAATGAATTTTTTTCCCCAGGGATGTTTATCTTCTACATAATAAAAAATTCTATGACTTTTCATGGACTAGCTTGTTTCACTTATTTGCTTGGTAAAAAATAAGGACAATCAGGAAAAGTTAAAGTCCAAACCTAGGGACTGTCTAGACCTGGGATACTTGTAGGTGTTCTGGTAGTATTCTAGGAGATATCCTGCAGTATAGGTGACAATCAAAGGAATCTGGTAATATGTAGTTGGTGGTTGTACTTCATATGAGAATACTGCATTTAAAAGTGTCTGATTAAATTAGAAGAATTTTTTAAGGAATGAATTTGATACAGTAAGCTCTCTAAGCTATGTAAATCTCCTGGTGAAACTTGAGAACCAAACTATATGCTCTGGCTCTGAAACAAGGTGTTTGATACTGAAGCGATTGGGAGGTTCTCAGGTGTGCTCTTGGATTTGTAAAAGAGATGAGTTGAGCTGAAATGTCATAAAACTTACAGTCCTTTCTTCTTGCTACCAGCTAACATTTTACCTCTTACTCCTTAATTCTATCCAATGTGAACATTCTAATCATCCTCTGTGTGCAATTTTACAAGAGGAACATCATTTGCCTTCTCCAAGAGTCAACTTTTTTGTCCATAAAATGGACTATTAATGGCATTGCATATAATTTTGAGGATCATATATATATGCAGTGCTTTTTCTAAGTACCTTTGTAACAGTTAACTAGAAAGAAGACGACCATATCAATGATGACAAGGGCTCCATTAATGAAGAAAATGTAGAGCAAACAAAGAGTAAGAAGATGAAGAGAAAAAAAAGGAAAAATCAGCAGAAGGAGTAGAGGTGGAAGTAAAAGGAGAACAAACATGGAACAATGTCCCAGTTCTTTCCTACCTGAGTTCAAAACATTTTTCATTCATAAGTTCATCTACAGGGATCTAGACACCAGCCATATCAAACCCGCATACATATCAAGACTAGTTGTATAAAGGAATATGATTTAAAATTCAAGAGTATGGGCTTTGGAATTGCAAAAACATCAGTTTAAGTCTTCATTCAAAACTTGTCAGTTTTATGACCTGGCAGACATTACTTAACTACTCTGAACTTTAGTTACCGCATTTTAAAAAAGGAAGACATTAATAACATCTACTTTGTGGGTTGTTGGAAAAATTATATGAGATGAAGACTGGACACAGGAATAGTATGATACATAAGATATGATGTGTGTTTCATAAATAGTGGCTATGACATTTATGTCTGTTGTGTACTATTCTCTCTTTCCATGATAATAAGTATTTATTCTGTAGTAAGATCATCTAGAGTGACTTATACAGTGAAAACAAATAGGTTGAAGATTTTGGAGTTGCAATAAAGCTGGAGTGCATAGCGTCCAACACTGACACTTCTTATCTGTCATGTTATCTTGAGATAAAATCTGAGTAACACCAAAGCTTCAGAAACTTGCCTAATTAGTTAAAGTGGATTGTGAGTACATGTCTATGGGTGTGTGCGTGGTGTGTGATGGGAAGGGGAGAGGGCTAGTAAGAGAGAAGGACAAGGAGAAAGAGTTGGATAGGCAAACATTGAGCATGCTGGCTAATGCTTTATTGATTGCTGATTAACTCACTAACGAGAAGTTTGCCATTTTGTTTCACTGTGAACTTGTAGTGTTTTTGTGTAAATATGATTGATGAAATCCCTCTAGGAAGCTCCGTTTTTGTTTTTTTTTTTTTTACTAATCTATTGCCATGACTTTTATTCTGAGCTATGAAATTATTTCTCCTTCATTTTCCTCATGAATGTGAATGTGAAATCATTCCTAGGCTGAAAGGAGACTTTCAAAAAGTGATCGGAGGGCCTCAACACTTGTAATAGAAGGAATGGAAGGGAGATGCTACCAGTGTTATTTGAGGAACAGCAGGAAACCTTAATTTATGAATATTTTGGCAAACTTCTAACTAGAACAGAAAACTTTTAGCATTCAAATTTGTGGATATAATGAACTAACCCATGCATTGAACTATTGTGCTGATTTCTACCAATTTATTTCTAATTTATAGGCATTTTAAAATTATATCCAGGGCCTCTTTTTTATACTGTCTAGCATGAAAAATATTGTTAAAATTAAATGAGCAGCATTTTTCTTAGTTCTGTTCAAACCACAGATGCTAGTTTTGATTTTATTTCTAACAGTGAGATTGAAATTCCATTTTAATATGCAGAACTGCAGCCCAGGGAGTCATAAAATACAGAGTGTTTTCATTAGATGATGGCCCTGCACCTCTAGTTAACAGGAAAGCTGATTCATCAAACAGCAACCATCAAGACAGCATTAACTAAAACCTGGAATGAAAACATGAGATTGGGGTGAAAATTACCTGTTTTGAATCATGTAATTGTAACTTTGGAGAAATTCCTAGTTTGTGGCATAAAACTGCTTCCAGGGATGCAGGAGTATTTGCTGTAAATTTGTTGCAGATGGTCTAGAGATTGAACATTTTCTGCATTTCAAAGGGATCTTAAATTTTATATCCGTTGTCACTAATTTAAAGGAATGAACATTCACCTTGTTCTCTCTGTTCTCCTACCCCCCGGAAAAAGAAATGATCAGAATTAATTCTGCCTTTGGATTTGCCTCGAAAATATTTGCATACACAAAATAAAGAGTTGGAATCTGGGGCCATTTTACGCTAGTGGAATCAAAGGTATGGGAATCCTAGCTGGCAGTCAAAACATCCCAGTGGACTCCAGGCAATGGATTCATGTCTTAACCTGGCCATATAATGGATTAGAGAAAAAGAGATAGCTTCCCTTCTCCTAATGAACTATAATTACACTCTACCCTAAAAACAAAACAAATAACAGTAATAAAAACAGAAAGCTCAATCTCTGTGAGATATATAAATATAGTTGTTATAATTTATGTTATAAATTATGTTATAATTTATCATAAAATGTTAAAGCTAGAACAAAATTTAAATAGAGCATCTAGTTTAAACTATGTCCCATGAAGTTGATTTGGAGTTTGCTTTAGGTGGAAAGGTGAGAGGAGAGAAGAGTAGATGGACATGCATATTTGGCCCCCAGCTCTCCCTTTTCAGTTTTAACCAGATCACCTTCATTTTACCTGTTTAATCTACTAAGTTCTATTGAAGGATTTCTTTGGAAAATTGATTCCACTGTTTTAAGACTGTTTCAAAACTACATCAAGCTAGTCATATTACAAATGATATAAAACTTTGCCATTGGGTGACAAAACCAAAACTAGAACCAGGTTGTCTGACTCCTAATATTGGTGCTTTTTTTTCATTTATTTAAACTGTGCTATGAAATTGGTTTATAACAATGGGGCCAGTGTTTATATGCTCATGATATGCATCCCTTCTGTTCATTAATCAGTTTATGTTACATTTAAAAGTCAATACCTAATTTTTTTTTATGATATCCATGACATGTTCCCTGTATATAATGTCCTATTTAAAATCCTCTGTCTTTTTTATGGGAAAAGCAATATTAACAACAACAAAAAGTTCCAAATTTTATACAGTGGGTCAGACTCAAAATGACTTCCCAGTGTATGATTGGATGCTAAAAAGTCAGGTGTGAGAATTTAAGGTAATAGAAGAGTGAAAGGATACAATAATAATGTTTATTTGTGGACTGATTGTCTAAATTGAGCAATCTTTACTAAAATATCATCGAAAGTCAAGTGATTTCACTGAATGATAATATGGTACAGAAATATTATATTTGTACATATGTGACACATATGCCTTTTGAATACTCAATGAATAGATGAAGGGGACAGAATTATTAGAATTAACTAGGAAAATGCTATGGACTGCGTTCAGTATGAGATGAAGTTTAGAAATATTGATGAATTCAGGAATAAGAAAATGTCAGTGCCACACTGGAAGAGGAATGGAAAGAGAATGAGTGTGAGTGTATGGAATAAATATGTACTGAATATCTCCTATGTATCAGGAACTTTCTTATACTGATGATAGAATAGTGAACAAAATAATGAAGACAGTTTGTAATCTAAGGTTCCAACATAGGTAGGTAAATAAATAATCCAATAAAAAAAAGTAGAACTGTAGATAATGACGAATACCATGAACAAGTAAGTTTCAACAAGAATTATCCATCATTTGACATCAGCAACATGAGGCCTTGTACCATTTCTGTTGTTGCTGTTGCTACTTATTCCATCACTGAAGTAGAGAAAAGAATCTTTTGAAGAGCAGATTGAGATCTTCCTGTCTTTAAGTCTGGGGCTTCTAGTACTTTCAAGGGAGATTAAGAAAAGGCCTTTGTTTGGGAAGAGTAGGCCTAGAGAGATGATACAGTTGAATTGTTCAAGAAGAGAGGGGCATGGAGCCAGGTGACACATGTGGGAAAAAAGTAACTGAACATTAGAAGATGTGATGGAATTCTACACACTATAAAAACTGCACTGTGGTGGAAATCTTTATTTTGGTCACACTTGGTGCCCACGGATCTGAGGACTTCTACTGTGGAAAGGCTGTGTAGATGTCTTTGGGGTATGTACCCCTAGCTCTTCGGCTTTGGAAGCCTAGGGAGAATCTCTGGAGTCAGAATTATATTGGGTTGAGAGTATCCGGTGAGGATATCTCCATGGCTTGTCTACAATAGTACTCTACGATTACTGGTAGAAACCACTGCCAGACAGTGGGTTTTTGTAGCAGAAATAACAAGGTAAACTGGTAGATTATAGACCATTCCCCTTTTTAAATTTCTAATCCAAAGAAGCCCCTGAGTTCTTTTATTATATAAAAGATGGAAGAAAACCAAAAAGTTGATGGATATTAGAATTTTTGTCTATCTGGACAATAAGCTTATTGAGAAAAAAAATGGAATATTACATTTTTTTTAATCCATTAAGAGTCAAAGAGTAATTCATTCCTGTTACAAATGCATGGATTCTTCCTCTTGTTCCATCTCTCCTCCTTGACGAAGTTGATATTTTATTGGACTGTGACTGGTTTCTGGGCGGCCTGCTCTACATATAGATGTGTTTTAAAAGTAGCTCAAGATTATAGAACATGCACCTGAAAGTATCTTTATAGGGGAATATCAATCTATTAAGAGATTGTTCCAGTCATAGAGAAGAGGGTTTCATCCATGGGGTAGAGGACATAGAATCTAGCTTTCTGAAAACTTTCCAGAACTAGGTAAGGAGATAGAGCCTTAGTCAAATGGATGGAGGCTAACCACACAGTTCTCTGGTTCCAATAGGAAACTGGATAGCTAGGTGTGCAACCTGAGACCAAGAATGTCCAATATTCTGTGTAGACATATTAGATGCCAGGAAGACTAATACCAGCCTCTACCTACCACTGGTGGGACAAAAGCCTTGAGTATGATCATAGCTAAAGCCTACAATGGAAAAAAAATCCAGAAAGTCTAGATGGAAGTTGCTGCAGAAGGCAATAACTATAAATAACATGACAAAAACTTGCCTCTGTACTAACATACTGGTTTCAAAGGCCATTAAAACAACTTAGCTCAGGACCATTGGGCTCTGGGCTCATATTGCCTGGCTTTTCTTGAGTTTGCAGATAACATGTGTTCAGTAAGTTCTAATTCTTTAGCAAAATGGTCAAGTGTACTTTTGTAAATCTGCTCATTCATTTTGACATTTCCTGGCCAGTAAACTTCCTTTTGCTTCTTCTCTTTTCATCATGTTTTCTTAGTTTTTTAATGTGTCTTCATATTTTTGTGACATTTTATTGTAACTGGACCATATTGTGAATAAACTTTAAGAATTTGTCATTGAAAGTAACTTTTGCCAAGAGGTTAAAAATTATCTAAAAGCATTATTATTTCCATATTTCTGTCAATTATATTTAATTGTCTCAAAACAATCATGAATTAGAATTCTAGCTTAAGATATTCAGTATTTTTAATAAGTTCCAGGAAAAAAAATTGCTGAGACAGGGGATTAGAGTAAGAGTGAATTTTTTTTATATATTATTTCTTATTTTTAAATATTTATTTATTTACTTTAGAGATGGGGGAGAGAGAGAGTACATAAGTGGGGGGAGGGACATGAGGGAGAGGGAGATAGAGAATCCTCAAGCAGACTCCCACTGAGCATGGAGCCCAACATGGGGCTCAATATGGGGCTCGATCCCATGACCCTGAGGTCATGACCTGAGCCAAAACCAGGAGTCAGATACTCAACTGACTGAGCCACCCAGGCACCCCAACAAGAGTGAATGGAAATCTTAGTTCCAGTAGTTACTATGTATGAAACTTTAGGTAAGTTATGTTCCTACTCTGTGCTTCAGTTTCCTCATCTGTGAGAGAGGGATGAAATTGTTCCTACCTTATGAAACTATTATGAAGATTGAACTTGATGAGGAAGAAAAAAAATTGGTAACACATGCAAAGCACTTTGAAGAATACCAGGCACTTCGTAGGGATATAGTGAATGTTAGATTTTATTTTTTAATTTTAAAAACAATAAATAGTTTATTAAGTTTTGATAGGTAATATAACTATAATATCGGCTTTTGCCTTTATATGAAGCAGATGCTTTTAACATTTAATTTCAAATGCAACATGAGATTCATCTAACATCAAACTGCTGGTTTTTCAACAAAGAAAAATAGAGTTTAGCTTGGAAATGTATGTATTAGTCAAATTTGTAACAACATGATATAAATATATTTTAACAATATTATAATGCAATATTAAAAATAAAGTGGGATGCAAGATTTCAGGCAGAATACTCTCCTCTATTCAAATAAACATGTGAGAATGCTTAAAATGAAAAGATAAATAAAGATGCATTAAAATTGTCACCCATTCTGTGCTATGTGAACACAAATGGTTGCAACTGCTAGAGGCAATCAGGCAATATTTATCAGGAGCACAGAGCTTTGTTTTTTGTTTTGTTTTCTTTTGTTTTGTTTTAAGTAAGCAATGCAGGACTTGAACTCATGACCTGAAACTAAGACCTGAACTGAGATCAAGAGTCCTTCCCTCAAATGACTGAGCCACCCAGGTGCCCTTCTCATAGTTTTTATCATAGTGATTCACCTTCCTAGAATTTATCATAAGAAAATGATAGTCACAAAATGTTCAAGGGTTTAAAACAGGAAACAAACAAGGTGTTTAGCCAAAAGAGACTGGTTGTATTTATTATGATTCATCCATGCCATGAAACACAACACACACAAACATGTAACGCCGAGGTCATTTAAATCATGTTTCTAAGGAATAGTTAGGGGAGAGACAGAAGAATGAAGGGAGAATGATTCTGATTGTGTAAAAATTACATGCTTTTATAAATTTGCACACACTTCACTGGATCCATATGGATACACACACACACACAGTTGCATGTATCTCCGTCTACACATGCACTGCTTACTGTTCAAAGACTCAATGAAGCACTTCATGTAGGTCTGTGGAGCTTTTTGTGCATGTATTTCTCCCTCCCATCTGATTCTACACCCAGCGAAGTCTAGCTGTCTCTGATTTCCTAACCTCTGATGTCTGTTTCTTCTACTTAGTGAAAGTGTTCTGCTTTGGTTGGGTTCTCTCTCCGATGTGTGGAGTTCTGGAAGATGCCCCCAGACAGAAAACCAGCATGATCATAAAGATCACATCCTTGGTTTCTCTTCCCTTAGGGTCATAATCCTGCATGGTCTTTTGTCTGATATATGAAAAGAGGTTTTTTCATATATTTAATCTAGTTTTTCAGGATTTTTTATTTTTCATTTATTTATTTATTTTAATGGCAGAAGTGTTAGTCCGGTACCAGTTACTCCATTATGGCCAAAAGTCCGAGTACATAGCTCATTGCCCCCACCTCATGGCTCAATTGTAAACTTGTATTCTTATTTATATTTTTAAGCACCAGGAGAACCTAAACATTTTAAAATTTGATATGATATACTTGTTTGCTTACAGTCCTTGAAGGTTAGGATTTATAAAGTTCTTTTATGATTTTTTTATCAGTGTACTCAACATATTAATCCTGTCTACCCAATTTCATAACTGGTATGTCTATCTTTTTTTTTTCATTGAAACTGCAGTTTAATTTCTATAAAGAAGAAAGAACAAAACTTCTCGTCAAATGATAAGGAAGTACTGCATTCATTTTCATTAAAAAATATTTATTAGAGCATAACCCATCCTGGCATTAGAAACTATTGGACCTGGTAAACATATTGATTTTGATCATATTTATATGGCTTCTTATTTTGAGGCATTATTATCTTTCTATCAGGGCAAAAACAGTGCAGCAGTCTTGCCCCAAATATCAACTTTGAATCAAATGTATATTATGCCTTTACAAACAAATGTGCCTTAATTTATTCCATATATTGTCATGTATTCCGCAGAAACAAAAAGCTATTTTAACCATGGTCATATTTGCAATTATTTTGTTTAGGAGTTATAGACTAACAGAGTCCAGCTTCAGCATTTCCCTGAAGCCATTTATAAGTGATTATTGCTTAATTGTTCCCATAGGATAAGCCAATTTAGAAGAGTATCAGCTTAGCAATATCATTTCAAGAGCTTTTGAAGTGAAGAAACAAGGGCTCCTATCTTCTATTTCTTGGTGAATTTGCTTAGGGAGTGGAATACTTATTTTTTCTTGCAATTTCACAGCAGTAAACCACTGCAACCCAGACAAACCTTGATTCAGTTTTCCATCAAAGACATGTGACTTTGGGCAAATTATTTCTTCTTTATGATTCTCACCTTCTGCTTGTATAAAATAAATGTAATTATACTACTTAGTTCACAGTGGTGTTGTGAAGACTATGGATAAAGTCCTTGGCATATAGTTGTGTCATAACAAATAAAAATATTAATCTATCTTCAAAAGAGCAGTCTATTAATTAAGTGAATAAGCAAAAGATGCTGAGGAAAACATGCTTGGGGAAAAATAAGCCAAAACTATCAGAGGTTTGATGGGATATTTTCTGTGTACTCTGATGGGTATGGATTAACAAGGATTAAAGAGTTCAGGCTGAGAAAGCAAGCAAGCAAGCAAGACCTGTAAAAGTGACCTTCTCTTAGTCTCCTGACACTACTTTACAGCAGAAGGCTCATTTCCCAATAGCTCTTATTCACCTTCTACCTCCATAACTAAATTTGTTTTTTTTTTTTTTTTCTTTTTTGGTCTACTTTTATGTATGGATGAGTTAAAAATGAGGAGAAAACTAATATTTATTAAAAATTGCCAGGTGGTAGATATTTTATGTACATTGGCCTTAAACTCTCATTAAGAGCCCTGTGAAAGAAGAATTAATAATCTCATGCTACTATTGAGGAACTGGAACTTCGAGAAATTATATTGTTCTCAAGCCATGCAGCTAATTTATGGTAATTCCAGTCACAGCCACTTGGGGAATCACTTCCATTTTAAGTCTTCAAAAGTCAACCTTGCTCTCATCCCTGACACCATGTCCTATTCAAGATTGAATATCTTGGATGCAGGCCATGCCCAGCACATAGTAGTCAATATATGCTTGCAGTATGAATGAACATTCATCAAATCCTCAGAATATTTGCAACAAAATGTATAAACTCTTAACTTTGCTTTGTTGGGCAAATAGGGGAGTAGGAGATGATAAGACAGTCTTATAGGAAGGAGAGAAACCATAATGTCTTTTGCAAACTTACAGTTCCTAAGACGTTGTTGGGAATATACAAGGCACTCAACAACCATTGTTGGCAGAGTAAATGCATTGTCTTCCTTTCAATACTGAATGCATAGAATTCAAAGATATTTTTACTAATACTCCTCTTTGAAAGAAAATTGTAGGAAATGCTATTTGTTTGTTAAAACTTATGTTAAAAAATTACTGCCTCTGGGGCGCCTGGGTGGCTCAGTTGTTAAGCATCTGCCTTCAGCTCAGGTCATGATCCCAGGGTCCTAGGATCGAGCCCCACATCAGGATCCTTGCTCCGTGAGAAGCCTGCTTCTCCCTCTCCCACTCCCCCTGCCTGTGTTCCCTCTCTTGCTGTGTCTCTCTTTGTCAAATAAATAAATAAAATCTTAAAAAAAATTACTGCCTAGAGAATTGCAAACCGAACTCTGGATGCAAAAACAATTTGCAGTTGAACACCATGTAGTAAAAGATGCCTCTGAAAGAAATTAATTAAGCAAAGGGAGAATATCTGAAGACAATAGTATTTTGAGATTAAAATGGTTTCTGGTACATTGTCATTTATGTGGACCCTCTCAGAAAAAAAAGGAAAATATTGCCTAATACCTCCTTCCTTCTGGCATTTACATCTCCCCTCTCCACCAGCAAGATGAATGCTCCAAAGCATCAAACCCTGATTCTTTTTTTTTTAAGATTTATTATTTATTCTAGAGAGAGACAGAAAGAGAGAAAGTGCACACAGGGAGTAGGGGCAGAGGGAGAGGGGCAGAGAGAAAGCAGACTCCTTGCTGAGCGTGGAGCCCGGCTCGGGGCTTGATCTCATGACCCTGAGATCAAGGCCTGAGCTGAAACCAAGAGTCAGTCACTTAACCGACTCTGCCACCCAGGTGCCCCTAAAGTAAATTTTATCTTTTGTTATAATCTTTTCCATTCAGTGGGATTTCATGACTGCCTAGATTCAGTTCACAGTCCACTTCTTGTTTTGACCTAGAGTAAATTCTTTGAATATCTCTCTGCTTCAGTTTTTGTATCTGTCACATAGCTATAATAATTCTTTCTAATATGTTACTGTGAAGATTAAATGAAACACTATACATAGAACTCAATATAATACCTAACACAAGGTGACCACATGATAATTAAATACTATTATTGGTAATCTAAATGCTAGCTTCCAAAACTAGATGTCCTGTCTCTTTCTGAGGAGATATCAATAAATTATTTTTACTCCACATCTCAGACAGCAAACAGAATTGGGGACTGCCTTTTTCACTAAAGTTTCTTTTGAAAGGGAGAAAGCTGCTCTAGACTCTACCTGTTTCTGTCTCCACCCATTAAGAGAGGATGACATTTGCTCAAGGTACTTCCTCTCCCTGAGGGCAGTTTTGGAGATAATAATTTTGGTGTCCATATATTCACCAGGCCACATTTTGCTAATGAATAGGATAACTGTACTTTAAACAAACAAAACACCTGAACCTGAATCCACATGTCTTTTCTAATTTTGTTGCTCAGGAGTGTTATCCACTCATGCATTTCCTGCTTCCCTACACTAAACACACCTGGGAAGATCTTCCTATGTTAGGTGGAGTTCATGTTCCCTCTGTCCCAGTTTCTTTATCTGCATCTGATGGCCCAAGTTTCTTTGATTGGAGGTGAAGAGGGAGTGTGAGGACCCACAGTGACCAGAAGTCTAAGACTGCAGGTGGTTATAAATCTTGTTTTGACACTGGAAAGGTGCTTGCTCATCTAGTAGTAAAGGCATGCTTTCCCTTTTGGCTTGTGAGCCTTATCAGTCCAGAGCCCAAGGCTGGGAAATGACGGGTGAATTGTATCTAAAAGTATTGTGAAATAAAGACTAGAAATAAGTATTTAAATTTAGCCATTCTGCAAAAATACTTGGTCTATACTATTTTTGCCAGTGACACACAAATAGAGCCGGACCTGGATAGATTTTCACATATAATGTCTCAATATTTGGATATCAACTGATTCTTACAAATCTCTTGTGAGCTCTCTTTTATTGAAAACTCTCTTGTGCTTAGAAAACATCCATCTGTTTTAATCACTACCTCAGTTTTCTTGCCACATTTTTTCCTATGGATTTTCCCCCTCAATTACCATATGCTAACTATTAGGAGGATGGCATTGTGATAAGAAAGAATATAGTAAAAGAACGGGGAAATAGGATATTTACTAGCATTGAGTTGCTAGGCATTTAAGGGAATTTGAAGACGACACTTATTTTCTAAAATAATTTGTTCTTCCACATGGTGAATAGTCTTAAATAGTAGAACTCTAGGGGAATTTCAGTTGTTTTCTTGCTTAATTTGTTTGTTTGTTGCCAAGCCCTCGGTTCCTTATGCCAACCCAAATCACCTGTGAATCATACACCTGATGGTCTTGGATACCAGCAAGAATACGGGGCAACTGATCATTGGAAACAGTATAATATAATGATTAACAACTTCCAATTGCTAACCTAGAAATTCCTGAGTTCAAATCCAGCTTCTACCAGCTACTTTTTAGTTGAGTGACCTTGGGGAAAATTATTTTCCCATTCCTTATTCTTCCTCCTCTGGAAAATTATTGTAAGTACTATTCTAACATACACATAAACTGTTATAAGAATTGGGATGGCTCATGTAGAAACATTAGAAACTGGAAGTGCTCAAAAATATTAACTATTTTTATTACTGAAAAATAAATACAACCCATAAAACCTGATTCTTTACTTCTATCAATCTATTTCTAAAGTCTTGTATTTGTAACCCAGCCTTTGATGCCTCTCTTTCTTTCCCAATCTCCCTCTCTCTCTCTCTCACACACACACACACTTTGACTTTGTCTGCCTCTCAAGTCTAGAATTGCCACTTAGTTTATGTGATAACTCAATGTTCAAATTCCAAGCAGCCCAAACTCTATTTTAGGATGGCCATTTACCATCCTAAATGATGAGTCTACTCAGATCATTAAAACAAAAAGCAAAAAGCAAAAAACAAAGAAAAACAACTCCTCCCAAAAAGAACCACAAACATCTAAACATTTCCTGGTCTCTACTAACAAGCCAAGGAAAATGTGGATGTATAGCTGTTATCCACATATCCGTATCCAATCTCCATTTTGCTTTAATGGTTCGGGTAGTAGGCTATCATCAAGCTGGAGAAACCATAGCAGCCATCTTTTCACTACAATAACAGAGATTAATTATGAATGAGGCTTCTTTGTTCACTTTCCTTCATCAATCATGGGGGGGGTCAAGATAGAGGTACTCTTTTGAAATTTGAAATGAAATTTGAGCATATATATCCCTGACTAGAATCCTAAAATCCATTTACTCTTAATGTGTGTCTAATTCCTTAGCCCATAAGTTATGTACAATGTTTCCCTACAGTGCATTTTTACAGAGAAAAAGAAGAAGATAAATCAGATTAAACAAAGGATTTTTTTTTAAGATTTTATTTATTTATTTGAGAGAGAGAGAATGAGAGACAGAGAGCACGAGAGGGAAGAGGGTCAGAAGGAGAAGCAGACTCCCTGCTGAGCAGGGAGCCCGATGTGGGACTTGATCCCGGGACTCCAGGATCATGACCTGAGCCGAAGGCAGACGCTTAAGCAACTGAGCCACCCAGGTACCCCTAAACAAAGGATTTCTTTATCCTGATTTCCAAGATAATGCTTATATGCCACTGTAGATTTAAGGAAAGGCTGCTGAAGAAAGGGTCAGAGATTTAGATTTTAGCCTTAGCCCAGCCCCCAAGTAGTTACTGCTTTGGAGTTTTAACTTAGCATTTGTAGACCTCAGTAACCTCTCTGTATGATAGGGTTGAATAAATTATTTCTTGAGGTATTTGTCTGTCTCTCTGGTTTATCCAGTGAGCCACAACACTTAGTGATAATTAGTGAGAAATACATATCTGTGAATCATACATGGTATACCATTTGTATAAATAATCTACAGCTAATGTCTTAATATCTATCATCTATTTGTCTATCTAGTTTTACGGATATATATATAGATATCTGCATATATACACATACACACAAATAGATTTAGACATAGATATATAGGTATGTTCCATCTGATTGGTGAATCTAAGTAGAAATGATATTACCGTAACTTCCTTTTATGTTTTTGTACAAAACAGTGGTGGCATGCCCAATCCCATATCACTTATTACCATTGAGTAAATTTTCCTCAAGGAATTTTAAGCCTGTCTTTGGTTTGTGGTCAGAATTAAATATATATCCTTAATTTTCCTCGAGATCCATTTCTAGTTTCCTCCAAAGAAAAAAAAGAACAAAGAAATTAAAATCCTCATCAAAAATCTAATAACTGTAGTCTTACACAGTAGGAGATATTTCAATTCACATTATGGTTATTATTTATCGATTTTTTTCATTATTAGTTAACATTTCTCAATGGTTAAAATAGTAAACTTTCTATAAAACATCCAAGAGCGACTAAGTAATGTAAGAACATGTGTATATTAAGTAATTTTACAGCTACTGAAGAGTGGATATTTGATTTGAGGATATTTGGGATAATTTTTCAAATGATCCTTAACTCTCCTGCGTACAGATTAAAAAAATACATTTTTCTTCATTGCAGAGCAAATGGAGGAAACCACAACCGAAGCCAAACAAATAAAACCCTTTTTGGGGCTTTGTTTAGGGCTGAAACATTTGCCCTAACAGTTATTCTAATCATTGCAAAGATTAGGGGAAGGTAGTGGTTTCAAAACATTTAGATGGGTAAAAAGTGATCAGAGAGATAGATGTGTGCTTTGCACTGATTTGACCCAAAACTTATAAGCCACCCATAAAAATATACCCATCATTAATTGAAAATGAAAGAAAAAAAATAAAATTGTTGCCTATAGGAAACCACCACCACCACCAAAGAATGGGGGAGAAGGCAGGGAGGAAGGGAATGAAAAAGGAAAAAAAAGAAAGTACAACTAACTCTATTACTACTCCAACCATGTAGGACTGGGAAGGAGCAAAAGCAGCAGCTAAATCAAACACTTAGCTGCAAAGGAGAAACAAAAAGCAAACAAAAAAGAATCCAATTACTTTATGTTTGTTTTGGTAAATGGTTTTTCTGTAAGAGGAAAAAAAACTATTTTGACTTGTTTTCCTCTGTACTGTACTGCTGAGAGCAGTCAGTACCTTATGAGTAAGTCCAAGCAACTGCTGATACTTCTGTTAATGCTAATTAACCTCCTGCTACAAATATCAACAAACCCACATCTGAGCTTTGTCTGCACATCCTTCCACTCTCTTCCTTTTAATTTGAATTGCAATAGTCACCATTGGTTGCTACTTATTAGGCAAAATCACATCAGCAATTGAAAAACAAGATGACAGCCAGGGTCACACTGTCTGTTATTTTCCAGACAGAAAAGAAACAAAGGCTTACAGTGACTTCAAGAAGTCCAAATATAATTTCTATAAGGAAAGACAGATAGGAGATTCATGACTGATGTGTGGGGGGCTGGAATTTTTTTCTGGGAATATTTGGATGTAATGATTAGAATCCTATGTGGTATTGGGAATATGAAGGAAAATGGAAATTCACACATCTTGGTTATTTCAAATGCAATGTACTTTTCAGAAATATGGGGAGGGCTCTTTCAAACTCCAGTAATTTTGCATAAATTCCCTTTTTTTGCTCATTTCAGTAAATTTGATTGTACAGGACAAAGAGAAGAGGAGAAGTCTTCAATCCTACCTTCCCTTAACTACTCTACAAGATTATAACAAAGTCAGCACTAAGTAAGTAGCTGCAATAATCCTGTAAAGACAAGGATATGGGGGGAGTGATCCTGACATTTAAATTCAGCTGCCTGACCTGTATTCCCTCTCACTTGTGTTTTCCCTACTGTCTCCTTCTATTTTCCTTTAAATTTTCAGCCTCTTCTCAGGACACACAGATTTCAGCCCAGGAATCGAAGGACAGTCCCATCTAGGAGCAGGCATTCTGTTGGGGAAAATAATTCCAAGCTCTGAGTTTGAATACAGATTTGCCTACTCTAAACATCTCAAATATCTTATATCAGCACCCTGTCCATGATGTCCTTTCAGTTGGTTGAGATTTACCTGTCAAACTTGAAGCAAGAAAACTGTGTTATTTTGGAAAATTCTCATTAGAGATTCCAGTATTCCTCCTTTCTATGCACCTTCCAGATGATCTAGTTCCTGGCCATGTGCTGTTATTATTCACAACATAAAGTTACAGTGCAGCTGATGGTAATTAAGAAATTCTTGGTTAAATAGAATTGCTTAAAACACACAATATAAATGACACTACTCCTGTGAAAACCTGGCCTTGCTCTCAGTGTGAAAGTCCTCTGCAGCTGACATGGCCTAGTGGTAGAGTAGATTAACTACATTGGTTTCCCAAGGTTTATGGTGTCTTTCTCCATTTAATTATCTATTATCTCTGTGACTTTGGGAATCTTTGAGTGCCAGTTTCATTATCTAAAAAACTACTCTGCCTGACAGGTGGGGTAGATAGGAAAACTCAATAATATGAACAAAAGGCACTCAGATCATTGTTGTTGTTTTTAATCCTGTAAAGGAATCACAGACTCAGTCAAGGCAGGTCAAGAAACTTTGAAGTTAATGTTAGAACCTTCTTTCTACCAGGCTTTGTCAAAACTCCACCTGCTCTTAAGACCTATCTTTAATGTTCTGTTCTGAAAAGTTTTTGGATTCCTTCAAATGGATACATGGTCTTCCTGCACTGAACATCCATGGTAGTCTCTCTCTTTGTTAAGGTCCTTTTTAGCTGTGTATTTCTCCTACCCATCTGACTAGATTGCAAAACCTTTGAGGGCAGATATTATCTTACCCCTCCCTGTATCCCCACATCGAGAACCATAGAGGGGCACATAAAATAATGTTCATCCAAACTTTATCTAAATTGTATCAATTCAAGGGAAGTCCAATAAAACATTATTATTAGACAATAAGTATTTTTAATAAGTTTAATAATAATGATGCCAGGATGAACTCAGAAAACAGTATTTTGGTAGTTGAAATGTGAACATGAATTCAATGTCCAAAATGGACTACTGTTACAAATTCACTCATTCACTTTATTTGTTCAAGAAATATTCACTAATCCCTTCTTATGTGAAAGGGCTGTTTTAAGATCTGTTATATAAAATAAACTTCTCCCAAGTATATCATATTCTAATTCACAACATGGAAAGGAAAGATCTTGTTTGACACTAGTTAGGTTTGGGGAGTTTCCTTGTATCTTATCTTCTGGATAATATACAAAAAAGTACTATCCAGAAGACATGAGGTCATAAGGTGTCAGAACTGATAAATACCTGCAAAAGAACTGGTCCAGCTCCCTCATTTTACCCAGGAACAGAGGATCTCAGTTAAGTGCCCAGCATGGTCAGTGGCCATGGTGTGTGCTTGCTGTTGCTCTCCCCTCGACTCCTAAGCTTTGCAATTACAGGCAGTGTTTTTGCACATATATATATATACTATGAAGCTATTCTATACAAGAATATAGCAATTGTCTGGTATTTGCCCATATGTCTGATAAAGCTATAGCTTGTTCAAAAGGAACTTGGAACAGCAAAGAAATATATGGTTCTTCGGAAAGAAACAAAATCAAGTCAAATGGGATTTTATATAACAACATTGGGCACATTGATGCTTTTGTTTCAGTATTGCTTTCCAATTATCTATTTCAAAGTAATAGAGCAGTGACTCCCACTATGACGTGGGAATTTTTTTTAACATATATTTTTTTGCCCCTTCAAAATTCTTTATCATTTTCATGCAGGTGTATCATTAAAACAGTATAATTTTATTTTTTCTCAGGCTCACATATGAGTTAACCATTAATTCAGTCAGAATCTGATTTCATTTCAGCCCAGCGTCCATACAAAAATAGATCATTTCAGGAATAGATAAGATTCTATTCCAAGGTTTTAGTGGTCAAAGCTTAAAAACCTGGAGTATACTTTCTGTGATATCACTAGATTTCTTCTTTTCAGGCATGATGAGAAATTTAAATTATGGAAAAATTGAAATAAAAACCTATGCCATTATTTTAGGAGCTTTGGAAATTTGTATTGTTATAATTCTCAACATAGAGAACTGGAAAAAGCCTATAGACTTACTTTTTCTTCCTGTAGTTCTGCTTTCCCAGAGTCCCTGTGGTCTGATGCTAATTATCTTGGGGTTGTTTTTATTCTTGTGCCTATAAATGGCATATCTTTACAGGGAGTAGATTTGCAGCAATTAAGGAATAGATTTTTGTATTTCCACCCTCCTCAGTGGGATAAAAATCAGAGGGTGTAATTATGGACTACAGCTCTAACACCAGCTAGTATTCTGCTTTGGAGTGGGTCCCTCCCCACAGCTGAACTTCAGTTTCTTATTTGTGAAATCAAGATCACCATCGTACTCTCCTAATTTGGTATGAAGACCAAACACAATAGTAAATGTGAAAGAGGCACTCAGTGTTGAGCATATGGTAAGCCCTTAATGGATGGTAATGCCCTTCTTTTCTTTTATCTCTACTCTTCTACCAGTTTTCAGAGAATGAAGATTAAGATTCTGTTGAAAGATATGTGGAAGCCAGTGGAAGGCCCTGCGCATCTACTCCGTAAGCAGGCAGCACTCTGCTCCAGAAACCAGGCAGATCCTATGTTAAAAATGTTTTCTTATGGAGTCATATTAAAAGGTTCCACATTATCTATCAAGGTGATTACTCCCTACTACACCAAGTACTTGAAGCATTTTTGTGGCATCAGGACAATAGTATTCAAGAAATTGAATGATGTACAGATGAATAATGGAGTCCTTGTCATTATCATAAGTTAAAGAGATCCACAGCTACATTTTTTTATAATTTTAAAATTTGAATTGAGACTTAGTATATGGAAGGCAGAGAACAGAAGATGAAGGACTAGAATATAAAAGTTCTATGCAGGCAAAAAATGATGTTCCCTAAGGAGGCCAGTTCTGCTCAGCTGGCTTATGATTTCCATGGCTTCAAACTGCTGTAGCCTTATTAGCAGTTACCCTTTCTCTCTAGCACCTCCTTTCTGACCTCAGTTTTCAGGAACAAACAGAGTGGTGGCAAGGGGAAAAGCCCTAACTTTTTGTAAGTTCGGAGGGAATCTTCATTTATATGTAATCTAACATTCCAGTTTGTCCTTGAAATCTCTTCATAACTGTATAGCAAGATAGTTCTCAATCCCCTATTGGGGAACTCACTACTTCCTGACGTAGCAGCTCTGGATATTTGAAAACACTTCCTTATGTTGATCAGAAACTTATCTTACTGTGGCTTCTACCCTTTTCCCCTAGGTTTACCCTTGGAGAGTTGAACAACTGTCTAATTACTCTTTCCAAGAAAGTCTTTTAGATACTGAAGTTCAAACATGTTCCATTTCTTTTTCAAGCTAAACATCTGTACCTTCTTCAAGTATTCTTAGGTCATATGGCAACCTTCATCAAACTGTTTGCATTCCCCCAACTAGATGTCTATGGTGGTTATATTGCCCTTCAAGTGCACTTAGAGATAAACATTAAAAACTGTGTTTTGATTAGAATAGCATAGAGTGGAGCTGTTTTTTCCTTCATTGTCAATACTGTACTATTTTCTTCATGACATCTCTGCAGAGATCATCTTTATTGAGGGCTGTAGCAAACTGGTGATTTACAGGAATCTGATTGTTGATGTAATGCCTCTAACTCATTCTCATGGATGCTGCTGCTTGTCCACAACTCCAAGTATGTAGACTTCTCTACTTCTTTTGAAAATCTAAGCAAATTATAAAATCTTAGTCTTTTTTTCCCTGCTTAGTGTCATCTTTTGATGTTCAGCTGTTTATTGCAGTCTATCAAGGTATTTTTGGTTCAGGAATTCAAAGCATTTACTCTCCCAGTTTCATCTCATTTGTAAGTCTGATCATTGTGTTTTGCATATGTAAACACAAGTCATTAATGAATATGCTTAACTGTTGAGATTGAGATGAGTTTTATAGCCTAACAACACATTTCCCTTCAGATTAGCATGGATGCTTTAATCTTGAGACCAGGTAGAGATCTACCTCATTAATAAAGTTTTCAGCACATACTTCTTCCTCTCAACAGGAGATGAAATATTTTTCCATGCCACATCTCAACAAATGCTATATTGAATTCTATATAGACTATACTGCCACATTCTCTGAATTACTAGACTGGTAACCCTGTTAAAAAGTAACTCTGAAAAGCAAGTGAAAAATATAGTTGTTAAGAGCTTAAACTTGGAAGTCAAATCACCTACATTTGAACCTGACTTTGTCAGTTTCTTGCTATAAGAGCTTAAGGATCATCCATAAACTCTCTGTGCCTCAGTGTCTTTATTTGATAAAAAGAAATATATGCACTTATCTCAAATGATCATTGTAAGGTTTAAATGTGTGTGTGTGTATGAAAAGTGCCTACCTAGCACACTTAATAATATTAATGACAACATTAATACACTGACATTAATAGAGATGCATAAAAACATTCCATAACTCAGAACTTGTAGATTAGTTATAAATTTTGTTTGATCCACAATATAAGTTATCAAAGAAAGAAAAGATTCATTTTTTTTTTTTTTTTTTTTTTTTAGAGAGAGAGAGAGAGAGAACATTGCGTGAGACAGTGGTTGGGGGGTAGGGAGTTGGGGGTGCTGTAGGGAAGGGAAAGGGAGAGAATCTTAAGCAGGCTCCATGCTCAGTCCCATGTGGGCCTTGATCTCACAACCCTGAGATCATGACCTGAGCTGAAATCAAGAGTCAGATGCTTAGCAACTGAGCCACCCAGGTTCCCCAAGGAAAAGATTCTTAGAAGAAAAATAAAGATACATGAAGTGGATTTGCCCCATGGAGCAGTTCCAAGGGGAGAGGTCTGGTGCCCAAGCAACCTAAAAGGCTTCCCCTCATGGCAGAAGTCACAGTCTAAGATATGGAAGCAGCATGTTTCTACATGTAAACTGACTATTGTAATTGGGGATCAAATGCAAGAAACCAACCAGAGGAATCACAGGTCTCAGCAGGCAGTTACTGGTCATAGGAGTGGTCTGCATAGAGTGAATTCCCTGTCCTCAAGCAGCAATTCACATGGACAGATTCAGTACTTCAGATAAGGAAATGACAACCAAGGGCAGCCTATAGATGACCAAAAATTGCAAATAGTTCAAATAGTTCTTAGTCTAATAGGGCATCATTGGCCTCTGTATGGAATGGCTCTCCAAAGGAATTCCAGTGTGAAGTAGAGATAACTGCTAACATCCACAATGAATATTACCCAGAAGACTTTACTCTGTGAACTATGTGCCTATTATAGACAGAAACTTCCCTGAAAACATGAGTTCTTACTCATTCACATAGTGAAGAGAACTATTCAAGTGCCACTCAAGTAATGGAGCTGTAATATAAAACTAGTGTCTATCCACTATTTATTGTAGTAAGTGGAATTTGTTTTTTTCTTTAAATTATGGACGGTTTTCTGCTCCCTCCCAATATTTTACTTTTACTTTTATATAGCTCTTATTTGACTGATTTGAGAACCAATGGAAAAAAGTTATCTCAACTCCTATATTAGTGCTATATTTATTCCCTTAAACCACATTTACAGATAAAGATATCCTAACATTTATTCTAATTATTTCATCAAATATATTTCATGTTTTAAGACAAGACCTAGATTGAGATTTTGCAGTTCAAAATATGAATGCTTTAATGTCTATTTACTTGAGGATATTATTACATGTTATCATTGTCTGTGATCTAGACATGAATGAATTCTTAATGATTTTATATTATATGTTAAGAAATACCAATCATTGTTGATTCAAATATGACAAAACTAATGACCCCTATTAATTTCTTTGCCATTACTTAAAGCAGTCCCTTCACAATTTTTAAAGGTACACGGAATTTTCTCTTAATGAGCGTTTTCCAGAAAATTATATAGAATTCTATTTATTATTAGAAACCATAAAACAAAATACCTAGTATTAAATGGAAATATTTATTTGGGTTTTTTTCCCTCTATTAAAGCACTAACGTTTTAAAAATTATGAAATAAAATAGTTCAGCCTGTTCTGGGAACAGTTATTCTCTTTAAGTTAGACACCATAAATTTGTGATGGGAAAACTTTGGACTGGAAATTTCAATTTCCCTTAAGCAACTTTCAACAGCCTACATCAAGTACAATAAACTGATAGCATGTAAACTCAATTTCTTAAAGCAATCCTGCTATTCATCCACAACAGTGTTTTTAATGATTCAGTGTATCCTATAAAGGAATGAAAACAAGTAGATTACTGAGAAGTTCAACATTTCCAGAAAGAACTACAGTTTCTAAAATTTATATCTATTTAAATGGCTTTCATTGTGAGATGCTCAAAGAAGTCTGAATAGATTGGCTGACTATGAATCAAATTCTTCTAGATTTAGTTGTCCAATGGGGAAAGGTAAAGACAAGTCTCTGCAATGGAATGTAGAACTGGAATCAAATGGTAGTAAAAGTGGAAAGTTTAAAGAGGTAAGACCATCTCAGTGCACTGTAGAGAACTCACAAATCTGGATTATAAATGCAGATGCATTTCCAGCAATGTCCCACGAACATAAGGATTGGTAATTTCAGCTTCTTGTGGTATAGCATGGTTGAATAGCTGGTATCAAAGAGAAGGACGGTGACTTCTTTAATTGGACACTCAAATGAGCTAAGGGATCCCAAAAAGCAATGAGATTCAGGGATTAAGAGTTTAAGTTTCAGATTGACAGACTTGGTTTAGTTTGTACTCTATCACTGGCTAACATTTTCTTACTGGTCAAGTTATTGAACCTCCTTGTGGCTCTGCTTTCTTACCCATGAAAGGAGGCTAGTACTGGGATGTAGGAAACCAGTAATATTTGTTAACTAAAAGAATCTTTTAGAGTCATTTGTTTTCTCTAATTTGCTTATTATGAGAGAGCCAACAGGGCCTGGAGAATAAGAAAAAGAAAATTGTGCTTCTCCCACAGTTTAATTCCCTCTACTCCTGGACTCATGGACGTGTAGAATTTGCTTTTTATCTGCTTTTCCTAATCTTTTCTTTAAAAAAAAAATATAACTCATGGAATTTCCTACAACTGAAGGAATTAGAAAGATGGTAGTTTAAAGTATCAGCAATGGGACTAAATGTTTCGAATTCATAAGCATTTTTGCTTTGGATATATAATAGTGTCTGAAGGTATTAGGGAAGAATTTTTCTCAGTTATTTTATATATCAGGTATTTTATACTTCTGGTAACATCTGACAATAATAGTATTTTTAAAAGAAACACAATTGTTTTTCTATAGATGTCAAATGAAGATATGTTTGACTACCTGACCTCAGATCAAAAGGTAACTATAAACACACACACACACACACACACACACACACACACACACGCGTGCTCTAAAACTAAAAGGTACAAAAGTATAAGCAGAGATATCCATGCAGAGTATAGAAAATGGCCATTTCAGTAAGACACATGAAATTTTATGACCTGGGAAAGTCAAAACTAAAATGGTTTAATAAGAGCAATGACTGAAGCATGCTCATTTAAAGCATTTCCTTAGAGTCTACGTCTAAAATTAGCAACTATATAATAGACATTATGGAGAGAAAAATGCAATGTTTTAAAGTAGCAAAACAGTTTTAACTTTGGACCAACATAAAAAGAAATGCATGCTAAAAATTCAAGTCTGATAAGATTTTCTTCAATCTGGGAATAAGAGGAGAAAATGTTATCTTCAAAGCAGTATCAGTAGTGCAACTTACCACAAAGACAGTACAGCCAAGAGATTACATGTTAGGTACACCCATCTCTTCTTTTTATCAGCAACCAGTTACTTTTTCATGAAATTACTTTCTAGTCTATCACAGTATAACTGCTGATTTAGCTTAATTTTTAAAAACAGGCAAATAAACTTCTCTGTTTGTCTTTCATAACCCAAAGGAGACATTTTTGAATTGAAGACAGTTTCCTTATACCTGAAATCAATACAGTTGATAAGGCTTTCATTTATTGCTTTGTATCCCCTTGCTCTTCAATATACAGTTCCTGTCAGTAAGTTGCCAAGCAACCATGACAACTGTGTGGTTCATATATGGTGGGCATACTTTCATTGCCATTATGTAGTAGTGGGGTGTGTGTGTGTGTCTGTGTGTGTGTGTTTAGAATACAACTATGGATCAGAATGAGACTCTTAAAATAAACAAGGATAAGTGGATACAGATGAAACCTTTATTAAGCATCTGTTACTGACATTAGATAATTTAGAAGACTTTTTATTCTGATTCTTTATGATTGAAGATTCCAAGAAAATTGATCTTTTTGTGAAATTTAGAAAAACTTATTTTTGTATCTATATTCAACTTACTGGGTAAGTGTATTCACATATTTGATGGGCTTAGAGGATAAAGGATTTTGAAGAATCGCGAACATGCAGGAAGGTGTTGCGAGAGAAGGCAGTCAAGATTGTAGGATATAGGTAAGGGTATGTAGATTCTCTCATCCTAGATACTCATCTTATTTCAGGTTCATTCACTAGCTCTTCAGTCACCATCTATATTTGTAAGTTTAGGAAGAAAAAGGGTATAGTATGAACATACTGAAAGTCTATCCATCTGGAATGAACAGAGTGGCCCAGGAATCGTTGCTCTATGTGCCATTTCTTAAAAAAAAAAGGGAGAGATTTTGAAATAGGGAGAAAAAGATCTCTGAGAAGTACAATTGTTTTGCTTGTTTATGAGACTAGTCTTTGGAGTAGCAATCTGTAAAAAAAAAAAGCAAAAACCCGTTTTTTAAATATACCACTATAAAAGTCATGAAGAAGACTTTCTCACTGGATATGGTATCAAACTAGTTAGCCACTCACGCCAAAAGCTGTGACAATATGTGACCAATTCTGTCATCACTCGGTTTGATCTTTGAGATCTTTGAGACCCCATGGCTGGAGACTACTTTTATATGCTCATTTTCTTGGCTTTCCCAATAAGCAATTTGTTTGAAACAATTTGGTCATTTCTAAAACTCCATTTAAGAAATTTTAAAAGCTATTACCTGAAGAAGTGTTTAACCTCTTCTGTGTGACTTATAAGGGTAAAACTGTGTTCAATGAGCAAATACTACAGGGATTCAGATATTTGCTCATATTTGTTCTCAGAGATGTCGTAGTATGGAAGACAGTGAGTTAAACACAATGAGTAAAGATCATTGTTTATAGTATATATATCCTACTAATATAAAAGGGATAACTTAGGGAGTTTGTGTATATGTGTATGTATACACACACACACACACACATAAAATTTACTTGAATTTTGTTATTTTATATGCACATATATAATTTACTTCAACCCTTAATTTATCTTAAAATGAACTAATATCCTATTATAACTGTGATATAAGATTGTTTTAATTATATGTGTGTATATTTATTTATTCATTTTTTAATAAAATAATTTATTGAAAAATATCATGTACGTGATGGTAAAGCTGATTCAGAGATAAGGGGGAAATCTCAAAGGGACTACGCAAATTATTAAACTTTAACACATTAGTAGACTAGATGTTCTTCATGCTTCCCTAAAAATCTAAAATTCTATTTTATGAACACCATTTAGGTATCACCTAACCTGGGCCTTCAAACCCATTCACCATCAGAGATTGTACTATAGGGATAATCTTAAAAGGGATTGTAACAAAGTTTTCTGAGACTTGGTAGTTATTACATGCTTGCTACCCAATTCAGGAGATGTACCTAAAAAGGGTCTGGTACCATTTCCAACATAAGGGAGGTTTCCTCCACCAACAACAAGCAGTGCTCCAGACACCATCTGGGTATCCTACAATTCAACTCAGTTCTGACAGTATCTACATGAAGATAGCATCAGATTTCACAGGTTAAGTGCTCAGTCCCACAAGACTGACACCTACCACCCACTTCAGAAACTAGTTGTTAGTTATCACCTGTGCTTCTGACACCCCCCTCCCCCTAAAGATGAGAGGTTCCCACAACTCCTCTTTAGGTTCAATTAATTTGCTAGAGTGACTCACAGAACTCAGAAAAAACATTTTACTTACTCTATGACTGCTTTACTGCAAAAAGATATAATTCAGGAACAGCAAATGGAAGAGATGCATAGGGCAAGATATATGGGAAGGGGCATGGAGCTTTCATATTCTCTCCAAGCCTGCACTCTCCCCACATTTCAATGTGTTCATCAACCCAGAAGGTCTCTAAACCCTGTCTTTTTGTTTTTTTTATGGAGACTTCATTACATAGGCACGATCGATTACACCATTGCCCATTGGTGACTGGTTCAATCTCTAGCCCTTCTTCCCTCCCCAGAGGTCAGGGGTGGTGGAACTGAAAGCTCTAACCCTCTAATCACATGGTTGGCTCTTCTGGTAACCAGCCCCCATCCCAAGGTGCTTTCCAAAAGTCCTCTCATTAATATAACAAAAGATATCTTTATTGTTCTCATACTTAGGAAATTCCAAGGGTTTTAGGAGCTCTGTGCCAGAAATTGTGCACAAAAACCAAATACATATTTCATAAAAATCACAGTACCTCATAGCAAAATAATGCAGATCTCCCAACTCTATCAACCCGAACCTCTAAGTACTTGGCAGAGCTGTAAGAGTGCAACAGTCATCAGAATATTTTCTTTACCTCAACCTAACAAAAAGAAATATAAATATTGATTGAAGTATCCAAAAGGGGAATATTTCTCCAGATAAATAAATACCTTGTCTTAGTATCACTGAATACACAGTAAAACGATGATACTTGTTATTTTATTCTGAGGTTAGTAAGAACTTTAAAATGTATTTATGAGCCTGGATATATTTTTACATGACAGGCATTCCTTGAAATTTCATATATGCAAGATGTTGCCTATTAAACTTCTGCCTTTTTATTTTTTGGCCATTTAGTGTATTTAACTATCACATTAATTGCCATAATAAGTTCAAATTCAGAAAAGCATATTGTACTAAAAAAGAATAAGTGGGTATTTTAATAACCATATACTTAAGCTTCCATCTGTTTTCAAAGATTACAAGTATATTTTGTTGTTATCACATATTAAAGTTTAGTGCCTGAAAAAAAATACGATTGTGCAGTTACTTGAAATATGTTCTCAGACATTCTTTTGTTTTTCTAATGCAAGGGTCTAATTTGTTTGTGCTAAAAAAGAAGCAAGAGACTCAAAATGGAGTCATTTGTGCTAAACCCCACATCAACAAACCAAGACCTAATAACTAACCTAGCTGTAGATTCAGCCTTTCCCAGGAGTGTGACCTTTAAACCAATCTTGAATTACCTGGTCATCACTAGTGGGGTAATATGCCTGATGGACCCTTGTATTCCCTCAAAGAAAGGTGACCTTGCCTGAAAAAGTCTACTCTTCGCCAGAAACTTCCTTTTTCCACCCCCTTATGCCTATAAAAGCCTTCCATTTTGTACAGCTCTCTGAAACTTGCTTTTACTGTTAAAGTGGGATGCTGCCCGATCATGAATAATTAAATAGAGCCAAGTAGTTCTCTAAAATTAATCAGCTGAATTTTGTTTTGTAACATTTGTAACACCCAAGATTTAAGTGGCTAAACAAAACTGCTTTAAAATGGATATCAATAACATGGTTCAAAAATCAAGTTACATCCAAAATATTGCATTTCAAGGGGCTTATATCCTCAAATTGGTAGTCGAAAATGGAGAACAAGTCAACAGGGATGGCGATAATAAATTTTGGAAAACAAAGAAAAAAAAAAACTTTTCCTTTTTAAGTTCTGAAACTAAGAGACAAAGAAGTTAGGTATATAAAAATCTTAGCTTTATTGCTAATAATGACAAAGTTAGGTTGTGTCTTCAGATGTGTCAAATGAGAGATGAGGAGGCAGGGAGAGGCCAAGAATGTTGTTAGTACAGTGGCCTTCCCTCTACTGTGAGTAAATTAACTGTGAGTTATAAGCAACTTATATTGCAGAGTGCTTCTCTGTTAAAAATTAACTCAAAGCTTTATCTCACTTTCATCAAAACAACACCTAAAGCATCTAGATCAATGGCCACTATCGAAATAACATTATTATATTGGGGCGCCTGGGTGACTCAGTTGTATAAGTGTCCAACTCTTGATTTTGGCTCAGGTCATGATCTCAGGTTGTGAATCGGAGCCCCAAGTCAGGCTCTGTGCTGGACATGGAGACTGCTTAAGATTGTCTCTCTCCCTGAAAAATGAAACAAGACAAAACCAGAGAGGGAGACAAACCGTAAGGGACTCTTCATCTCAGGAAACAAACTGAGGGTTGCTGGAGTGGAGGGGGGTGGGAGGGATGGGGTGGCTGGGTGATGGACATTGGGGAGGGTATGTGCTATGGTGAGTGCTGTTAATTGTGTAAGACTGATGAATCACAGACCTGTACCCCCGAAACAAATAATACATTATATATTAATAAAAAAAAATAACTTCCTAACAAAAAAAGAAAAAAGATTCTCTCCTTCTCCTTCAACCCCTCTCCTGCCCTCTCTCTTCCCAAAAGAAAAAAAACAAACATGAATTAACACCATAATCATAATAAATGGTATTCTCTAAAAATGACAGAAGAGGAAACCAAAGCATAGACTTTGGGAATGCAACTCATAAAAGTTTGTAGAGCTCATTAGCAGCAGAAGCGGGGACACACTTTGGAAACTGGCATAAGGCAAGGATGCATTTACATTCTGGCACAGAAACAAAACAGCTGTGTAACATCTAGTAGTTTCCATCACATCTCTGAACCTATTTCCCTATTTCCTATCTTTCAGAGTGAACTACAACTATATCTTCTCTAGGTTATTAGTGGCACGGGGTAGTTAAATTGAATTAGATAGTACCTGTAATAGTATTTGACATGTGGTCAATTTTGAACAAATGTTAGCTCCTGTTCCTTCTTCCTACCCCCAATTCTCTGTTGCCAATCCTGGGCTTTTCCATTATTCTACAGTATCTTTCTGTATGGTATGTCATAGCTTCATAGGAATGTTTCCTAGTTCTGCCTGTAACACCTGATGGCTCAATTGCCTACCACTATAACATTCACTCTACTTCTGCCTAGGATATGCTTTGTAAATATATTTCAACATCTAGACCTTTGTGAGACTTTATGCAAGAAATAGCAAGATATTTTATTTTTTAATTAAAAATTTCCAACTTCAACAAGAGTTTTCCCCTTATTTGGAGGCAATAATATATTGGCCCGGATATAAACAATAGGCTATTTGAACTTCTGTGCTACCTTGAAAAAGCATGATGGCACTAAATTATTCAGGCTGCCATTGCTTATTGGTATTATTATACTCTTAGGACAGTAATTTTAAAAAATATTTCACAAGAGTTAAATCATAATCTTTCTACTTTTATACTGTATGAATTTCAAGAGGGACCATAATTTCACTGTTTGAGTCCCCATAAATTTTATTCATAAAAACAAAATAAATAAGCCAGTATCTCAACATTCACTCATTGCTAAAATGCTCAATGCTTCAATAACTAAAGAAAGAATTAAAAAGATACTTCCATGGGCATAGTATATGTATGTAACTTACAGGAGAATGGTTAGAAGCAAGATAATTGGGTGTTAGGTTCATCAATTCAGTCATTCAGCATTTACAATATGTAAATATCCCCTCTGTTCTAGGCATAAAACTATACCTTGGCTTATTTTAAAAACGGTGCTTTAACATATTATTGGGGAATGGACAATTCTTACTAAATTATTAACTTTAGGAAATGGAATACCATGCACACAATTCAGTTTCTATACTGATTAAAAATAAACATTTCCTGTTACTAGTTTATAAAGGTGTGATGAAAATTCAAGTGCTAATCTTTGAGTTCCTTTTTCCCCCACAACTAGGCAATGAGCATGATCTCATGCAGTAGAAGAATAAAGATTTTAAAGATTATCATCTTTATTGTTTTTATCCCAGTAATTTCTCAATGTTGACCTAAATCAGCAGGCTTTATTCACAAAATTCTCACTGACTCAATGCCATTTATACAGTATCTCAGCATGTTACCAATGTCTATTGACTTTTCTTACTTAGAGCTCATCTTAACAATTTGCAATTTACTTTAAAAATGGTATTGTTGCCTCCTAGAATACTATGCTTGATTACTTTTACTCAATCCTTTTAGAAAATTAGTCCCATTCTGATACTTTACTCTTCCTTTGAGTGTTAAATGGAGATCATTAGCTCTAAGATTGTGTACTCGATGTTTCAGCTTTGTCCTAAACTCCCAAACACTTCAGAAAAGCCTTTGCAGATATTTATTGATCTGCATACCCTGTCGTGTGCTACTTGGGGAAATACAAGAAATACTGCTGAACATTGATGGTCCCCTACAGAAGCTTACAATCTGAAAATACTTAAAGTTCAATAAAAATTCATGGATTCAATGATAATCTCATCATCATGTAGGGGATAAAAGATCAATGATAATCTCATCATCATGTAGGATTAAAACTTAGATTTCCCCAGTTTATTAGTGTCTAAGGCTATAACTCTCTAATATTTTTTTCAGACTCTGGACTAGACATAATGCCAATTATATTTCATTTGCCAGCTTATAGTGGGGTCTTTTTGTATTCTAGGATCCACTTGAATCTGGACATGGTATTCTGGGGGACACAGAGTGAAATGAAAGATAACTAGAAGGATACAAGATTGTAAAGCTGCTTCTGCTCAGAATACTTTATGTCACCTCTTCTATTTCACTGATCAAACCAAGTCATGTGTCTGAACGTTATGATGACAGAACAGAGAGCCAGTACTAGTAACATGATATTGAGTAGAGATGTATAATACTATTACAGGTGGGGCAGCAAAAAATTGGAAATAATAATAAAATCTGTCACAGACTAACCTTTGGTTACAAATTATTATTGTCCTCCGTTCAAAGCACAGAATATGTTTACTTCTCTTCTAGGAAGTTTTACAAAAAACTCAAATTCTAGGACTTTGTCATAATTTCTACATCTGGCTCATTACAGCTCTTCTTGATCTGGAATTTATGAAACAGGATGTCAGGTTATTTGCCTCTCCTCTCCCACAAAAGTACATAGTCATAGGACAAGGACAAGAGAATTGCAATAAATTCTTCCATTAAGAAAGAGGGAAAATAGAAAGTATACATACAATACATAGCTCCTGGCTCAAAATATTCCAAAATCTTGTTCCTAGAGAAGCTCCAGTAATGTTCCCCACCCCAAGTTGTTCTTCAGTCCATCAATCTCTATGTTCCTGGCTCCACCTCTTACATGATCCTTTTTTTCTTTTTTTAAGATTTTATTTATTTGTCAGAGAGAGAGAGCACAAGCAGGGGGAGTGGCAGGCAGAGGGAGAAGCAGTCTCCCTGCTGAGAGAGGAACCCGACATGGGACTTGATCCCAGGACCCTGGGATCATGACCTAAGCCAAGGCAGATGATTAACCGACTAAGCCGCCCAGGCATCCCCATGATCTTTTCTTTGTAGGATCTTTGTTGGAATGGACACATATGGAGAGAGCTGCTTCTTGCCTACAGAAATGAGAAACTGGGTAAAACTTATTTTGTCTTGAAGAGTCACAATCATGTTTAATCCCCCATTGAGCTCTTTGAATATTCCAAGTTTTCAAAAAACAAGTTAGCTTTTTATCTATTTAATCCCAGTAAATTTTGTATGACAATGGTGAAATCCACCCTTCATTTTGATATATGCCTCTTTCTCTAGACTTAGTTACAAGATACTTGATCATTTCAGGCTTCAGTGGCAGATTCATGCCTTTAATCTTGTTTTCTTGAGCCATCTAGTCCACTGAAAGTTTAACTGAGCATATCTTAATCAATTCAGTAACTTTTAAAGAATTTTTGAAGTCCATGCTCTTGAGTTGGACCTAAGATTGACTAATTAGCTCATCTTATAAATTTTCTGTTATATCTATTCTGATTATCTCAGCTTGGATTATGAGTTTTCTGGCACTCCTACTCATTGGTATTTGGCAGGGAAAGAACATGGCATATTATATAAAGATATAAAGAACATCATATCTCTCAGATTAGAGACCCTCTAGATACAAAGCTTCCCTCTTTCCCTATATATTGCTCTGCCTTTGCCAGTACAGGAAAGTTCCATCTAGTTTTGCAGGTTTGAAGTAGTATTAACAAAGAATACTGATTCTGAATAATGACCCATTCTTCTAACTCTATCATTTTATGCCTAAAACAGAAGTTAAAAAAAAAAGTATCGTATTTTTCTTTGTGTTCTGCTCTATTATCCTCCTCTCAAGACAAATATGGTGAATTTCCTACTTGTCTAAATTATGAGAGGAAGAGAAAATGGGCATATGAAGCTAAGGAAAAATACAGTGATTGCTTTTCTAAATATTATCCTTCTTCAGATAATGTTATTAATTTTTTTCCTCCCCTGTGTTACTGTCACCATTTTCCTTTGCCAGAGAGCTGAATCAGACGCTATTTAAAGTTAGGTATATTGTAACTACGATATTATACTGCATTTTTTACAAAGTTTTTTTTTTATGAACAATCTCAATATTTAGTTTGTTTCAATAGAAAGCAATAGGCTATATAAGTACATTAAATTTTAGCTTTTTATTCTTTTAGATGTTTTTGTAGGGTCCTGGCTTGGATAAATTAATAAGACTAACTCCATTGACAGACATAAGTAATAAGTTTCTATAACCTCATATTTAGCCTTTCTGCTATTATGTTTATCCTTTATACCATTTGGTTAATTTGGATTAAACTTTTAAAAAATGAGGAAAATATCCATTTATATATGAACAGGAAAATGAATACACACACACACATGTGTATATATATTAACTTAATAGATATTTTAGGGAGATAAGATTTTCAATTGTTCATAATATAGGCAAATGCTGGGCAATGCTTTATTTTTCAGTTTTTCTTTTGTTCAGTATATATTTATTAGGCACATACTATGAAGTAGCTGGAGAAATATGAGGAAGACAGGCCTTGAATGAACCTATAATACAAAGGGACAGGTAAATTGAGAGGACAAAAAAATATCTTATGAGAAGGTATGACATGGTGAATCAATCTGAGTCCAATTAGGAATGGAAAACAATACAGTAATTTGAAAGTTTACTATAAAGAATTATTATCTATAACAGAGGATCAGAGAAGTTATACAGCATATGGAACACTTAAAGAGAAGCTTAATAAACTGGTATAGAAATCTGAATAAGTCGTTGACTGTAGTGTGTTTTGTATATTTGTTTCACACAAATGAAATAAAAAAAGATTAAGAAACAGACAATAGAATTAAAGATGGAAATTAAGTTGAATTAGAATTACAGAAGGAAAGATTAGGGATTAGTGTCAAGGAAATATGGGAAAAATAATTGAGGAGAGGTTAGCTAGTAAAGGGAAGGTAGAATTGGCATTGAGGTGTGATATAGACAGAACATTTGTATCTCCTGCTGTTCATATATTGAAGCCTAACCCCCAGTGTGATGGTATTTGAAGGTGTGAACTTTGGGAGGTACTTAGGGTTAGATTAGGTCCTGGGGTAGGGGTCTCATGATGAGATTAGTGGCCTTATAAGAAGAGAAAGAGATTTCTCTCTCTTTCTCCATGTGAACTCAATGAAGAAAGGCCATATGCAGACGCAGGGAGAAGCTGGCTGTCTGCAACCCAAAGACTGCCTTTACCAGGAACTGATTTGCTGGCACCTTGATCTTGGATTTCCCAGTCTCTAGAACTGTGAGAAAAATTTCTATTGTTTAAGCTATGCTATTTTTATTATAGCAGCCCGAGCAGAACAAAACATGGCAGAAGAAACAAAACATCCTAGGAAAATGAAGTTATGTGCAAAACTCCAGCAAGTATGTTGACTAAAAATTCAATCTTTGCTATACTGTTGAGCTTAAGTTCAGGTAAGAAATCAAGCTGGAATTCCATGCAGAGGCCAGATCATGAAAAGCCCTGTCATCTGTGCTGAAGGGTGAATTATATACAAAAGGGGGGAAAAGTCTTTAATGTATTTTTAGATATAGACTTTAGGTAATCCTGAATTGAAGCTTTTAAGTGAATATTACAGTACAAACTGATTATCTCTGGTTTAAAGAGTTAGTTGCTGGATGTCAGTGAGACTAAAAAGGACCAGGCCCTCCTTCCTCCTCAGAGACACTGAGTTAACAACAGTAACAGTTGAGGAGGCTGTGGTGTGCTGATCCCCTCTTGTGACTGGGGTATACATCTATTGCTTCCTTTCTGCAATGCAGCTATGCTATTCTTTTAAATAACTGTCTTTTCTCTCCTTTATTTTTAAATTCTAAGTTTGTAGTTTTTGTTTAAACAACAAAGCTCTTCAGAGCTTATGATTACTCTGCTTAAGAATTTTGGTTACTTTTTAATAGATCAAATCTAAATTCTTAGGCAAAATATTAGGGCTTTCATAATAAACCATAGATAACATTTTTAGCTTCATCACCATAGATTCCCAAACATCTTAGACCTTTTGAGCCAGACCAATCTATGAAATTTCATGTTACCATTCATTTGTAGAGTTGCTATTTAGATTAGGAGTAGAGAGTCTGAAGTCACATAGTCTGAATTCTAGTCCCAAATCTTCCACTCACCAGCTGTGTGACCTTGATTTGTAACTTGTCTGTCTGGGTCTCAGTTTTTCCACATATATAAAATGTATTTTGGGTGCTCAGTAAATGTTAGCTAGTATTTTGCCTAGATTGGCCTTCTCATTCCCTATTTGATTTCAAAAAATTCAGTGTAAATTTCATTTTCCCTATAAAATTTTCCTGGATTTCCCCTGGGGGGGAAAAATCATCACTTTTTCTTTTGTGTTTTGAAAGCATTTTCTATATAGCTTTGTTAAAGAGCCTTCATTAGCTATTAGCTACCCGTTTATCTATTACTCCATCTACCTATTTTCTTTCATTAATTTATAGGTCTGCCCAAGGAGACTGAAGACCAACTTGCAAGCAGGAACTACATGTTATTCTTTTTGGTACTGCTTAATGAATGTTGTTAAATAAATAAATGCATAAAATTTAAAGGGACTCAATTATCAGGAAGATCATGTGAAGTAAATGATTATATATAATTAGTAAATTTTATAAGATTTTTGTCCCAGAAACATGAATGCATATCATTAACAAAAAATGAGTAATATTTAAGAGTACTTCAGTTTTTAATGTTTTATTTCATATTCCCTTCGGAAAAAATGCAGACTATCAGCTTCACTGATAAAGTGTGAGCATTACCAAAACAAAGGGATGGAGGCAGATTAAGAATTCTTAATGCTAGATCATAAAAATGCAATACAATTAGATTTGGTCTCTTCCCAGTTTAATTTAGTTTATCCCCTTAGGAGAGATCCATTTACCATATTTAATTTAGCTGTAACTCAGTGTAGTAAATATTTTTAAAAAAAGAAATCTTAATGAGTTGAAGACGTGCACCAAAAGTTTCTGATTTCTCTATAAAGATGCTTTGTTTTCATTGTATTAGTAATACTTAAGAAGTAAATTTAACTTTCTAAAGTAATTCTGCTTAAGAATATCATTAAAAACACCTCAAAGTTTAAATGCCAACAGACCAAATTTAGATAGGATTTAGAACTCCGTTAGAAATTTAATTTTTTTTCCTCATCTGAATAAAAGAAAAAAATGTAATGATAGAAAAGAAGAACGGAAGGACAGTAGAGAGCAAAAGAAGGAGGGAGGAAAGAAAGGGAAAGAATCCCACAATTACTTATGCTAGATCAAAGCAGAACATGCGAAGTCATTGTTATTCAATCCAAGTCACAAAGTCTTTTTTTCTTGAAATTCTCAGATTTTTAAATCTATATTACTTATGAGAATCACCACAGTTTTACAGTTTACATTTAGGATCCAACTTCAGCACACATCCAAAAAACAAAACAAACAAAAAAGGTATTCACTTAATTTCTGATTGGGCATCAGTGATGCAATCCTTTAAAAAGAATTCTGATTTGGGCCACATTCCTTATCATATGTCAGCAGTGCACCAGCCATGGATTGAAACCAGCTCCTAGAAACTAGAGCTTGGCTATATTTCTTAGTAGGATTTGTGCTCCTAGCCCTAGGATAGTTTGTAACACCTTTCAGAGTTGGTCAGCAGTCTCAATCTTCATTCTACTATAGAAATCCAACAGTCTTGGAAAGTTTCAAAAATTATTGCACAACCACACAACTTTATCAATGCCAAAGAATCTATGATATCAGAGCTGATAAGGACTATTATTCTAACCTAAACGGACCCTACCAAAGAATGGTAGGGTGTATTTCAGTATTCATTCTCTTTTCCTGGCTCCCACCTGTCTCCCATCAAAAGTTAAGGGACCATTTTTCCATGTTCCAGTGCTATCGCTGCTGGGGATCTCCAGTAATATCATGCTGGAAATTTTCCCTTTTGCATCATTATCAGTCAGGCATTTTTCTAAAAGGAAGCCTTGGCTACAATTTGGAAAATGGGAAAACAGAATTCTCCTCCACATTCATCATGACATTGTGTCAGTGGTATTCAAAGCAGCAGAAACTTCATTTTGAGAAGAAACTAAGAGGATATGACCATGACTGTAGAACACGAGGGAGAAGATAGTTTGGAAGGAAAACATATAATTTAAAAAGTCACTCTTCTGGTCTCATATGTATAAAGTAAAAGGTGAACACAGAGTCAAAATTCAGGAATGAGAGTCTTTAGAGCTTATTTTGAAAATCAAAACAAAGCAAAAATAGAACTGCTTAGATTCTGATTGCAGTTCAGCAAAAAAGAGTTAAAAAAAAGGAGGAGTGTGACAGAGAGAAAAATGGGTGTATAAAGATATTAGTACTGAAGCAGAGATCTGGCAAATGCAAGAGAAATGAAATGATAACTCCAATGGAATGATCAATGGAATCTAGACACAAGGAAAAGCTCTTCAGCTTCAATTTCTTAGCATTATGCACATCCCTTTGAAAAGACCTTCTGCCACATGCAAAGGTGAAGGTGAATGGTTTTATCTTTGGCAAAGTAGTGTCAAGAGATACCATACTGTTAAATGCTTACCATACCCCAATGCAAAGAGTAGAAGCCTCAACAGCATGAAGAAATCATATTTAAACACAATCAGTCTGATGGGGATTGTAATTATCTCTTGCAGACAATTTAAAAACTGGGTTGTGTGAGGAAAAATGCACAGATTTGGAGGCAGACACAGTGGGTTTAAATTTTGTCTCTGCTGCTAATTATATAACCTTCAGAAAGAGTGACTGATTTCAAAACACCTATTATAGGCTAGGGTATTAAAATGGCATTTCTGATACTTTTGATAACATTAAAAATAGTCAGTGATCCTAGCCATCTAACCACCTTCTTCCCCAGATGTGTTTGACGTACATTAGTTGCCTATTTTTTCCCTGTGGAAACATAGATAAACAGCTATGTATGCATCAGAACAACTGGAACAAAAAGTGAAAAAGTCATCATTGGTATCTATATATTGTTTCGTTTCCATAAATAAATGGTCTGTAACTCATGTAACTGTCTTAACCTCCCTTTTTTCCTTCTAGTCACTGAAATTATTTTTTCAGCTAAAACTGGTGTTTTAAGCTTTGTGGTTTCATATCAGATTCTATGATTGAAGAAGCACATATTCTTTAAAATTCTTTAATCCTAAAATCTAAATGGAGATATTTAGAAGAATAGTCACTTCTATGGGGGATGAGATTCCAAATCATTATGAGATGAGAGTTTAAAATTCACCTAGAGGACAAAGATGGACTACATAATGGAATTAAGAAGAAAAAAAAATGATTAGGTTCTTTTTTAAAAGATTTATTTGAGAGAGGGAGAGAGAGAGAATGAGTAGGGGGAGGGGCAGAGGGAGAGAGAATCCGAAGCAGACTCCACGCTGAGTGTAGAGCCCACTACAGTGAGATCGGGACCTGAACTGAAACCACTAGTCCACTGCTTAACTGACTGAGCCACCCAGGTGCCTAAAGAATTACTAGGTTCTTATGTAAACTCAGTGAGTACAGTTGGAGCTCAGAATAGGGGAAGTAGTTAAAAGTACAGAATTGCAGTTTTAAGAAAACCTGGCTCTGTAAATAGGGGTTAGCACCATCTGAGTTACATGGCTTGGATATAATGCTTCCTTAACCTAAATTCCTCTTGATAACTTGTTGTAAAGACAAAACAGCATAACCCATGCAAAGCAATTAACATAGAGCTTTACACATTGTTGGTACCCAGTATATGCTACCTTATTATTTTATTAACCAAGTGGAGATAGAACAAGGGTAGTTCTGACTTGAATGAAATATGTGTTGAGGGCGCCTGGGTGGCTCAGTCGTTAGGCATCTGTCTTCAGCTCAGGTCATGATCCCAGGGTCCTGGGACCGAGCCCTGCATCAGGCTCCCTGCTCAGCGGGAAGCCTGCTTCTCCCTCTGCCACTCCCCCTGCTTGTGTTCCTGCTCTTGCTATCTCTCTCTGTCAAATAAATAAATAAAATCTTAAAAAAAAATGTCTTGAATTGGTCATTGAAGACTTGAGAGGATCTTAAAAAGTAACCTGAGTATGACAGCTAAAGGAGAGGTATTTCAAATGGAAGGAAGAGAACAAACAAAGGCATGGAAGTAGGAATGCATGTGTTTCCCCAAGAGATAACAGAGAAAATTGTCCAATTAGCAAGAGATTCTTGGAGGGAACACAAACTTGATAATAAATTTGGATGTCAAATAGACCACCTAATAAAGATCATGTAAAATAATTATTTCCCCCAAATTATCTAAATCTTTTGTCAAACACAATTATATTCATAGAGTCACTAATCTTAGAGAAAGTTCTTGCAATAAATTTCACTTTTAGGTTATCTGACATGACTAATCCTAGAGAAACTTCTTGCAATAAATTTCACTTTCAGGTTATCTGACATGTTGCAATAACAAATTACACACCCCCCAAAATCTCAGTGGCTTCACACAACAAAAGTTTATTCTCACTAACAGTACATATGTAATATATTAGTTAAGGTCTCTGAATATCATGGTCACTCAGAAACAAAGATGAAGACTCAGTCTCTACACACATTTCCATTAATGCTAAGTCAGAAAAAGGGGTCTGGAAGACCACACACTGTCTTATAAAATTATAGCTGAATCTGAAACATGCCATTCTGTTACAACTGATTGGCTAAAGTAAGACGCAAGGCTTCCTGACAAAGGGAGTAGGTAAGTACAATTCTACTCAAAAGGAGAACAGAATATTTTTGAGCCAGCCTTAATTACTCCATGATTATAAATAATCATTTTGAGTCAATACTGCCTTTTACACTAAAAGCAAATTTATAATTTAAATTTATCTTCTCATCTGGGAAAATAGTTGCTATCTATTTATATTGTATGTTATATACATCCTTTTTAAGTTAATATCTTAGTGGTTACTGTGGGGATTACAATTAACCTTTCAATTTGTAACAATGTAGTTCAGATAAATATCACCATAATTAGAAGAGATACCAAATTTTTCCTTTTACATAACTCCCTTCCTTCCTCAAATCTTTGTGTTGTTATCATATAAATTGCATCTTTGTACATAATAACCTCATCAACATAATTTTATAATTATCACTTTGTACAGTTGGGTTTTTTTTTTAAATCATGTAAGAAAAAAATTACAAATAAAAAATACATATACACTATCTTTTATATTAAGTTATATAGTTATCTTCACTAGTGTTATTTCTTTGTGTGGAACCAAATTAGTGTCTAGTGGTACTTCAGGTTAGCCTGAGGATTCCTTTCAGTATTTCATGTAGAGCAGGTCTGCTAGAGAAAAATTTGCTTAGTTTTTCTTTATTTGAGTATGTCTTAATTTCTCCTTCATTTTTGAAAGATGGTTTTGCTGGATATAAAATTCTTGATTAACAATTTTTTTCTTTCAGGACTTTGAATAGGTAATCCCACTGCCTCCTGGCCTCATAATTTCTGATGGTAATGCAACTCTTCATCATGCATATGTGTTGAGTCACCTCTGTTGATGCTTTGAAGATTCTTTGTCTTTTCACAGTTTAATTTTGATGTGCCTAGGTATGAATTTCTGAGTTTTCTTTCCTAAAGTTTGTTGAGCTTTTTCAGTGTAGATCAGTATTTTTCATATTACTTCAAATATTCTTTTTGCCTCTCTTTTCTGCTCTTATTTTCCCTTCCTCTGCCTCTCTCCATTATGAGTATGTTTGTTTGATTTATGGTGTCCCACAGTTCTCTGAGGTTCTGCTCATTTCTCTTCATTCTTTCTTCTTTCTGTTCCTCAGATTGTATAATATCAATTGACCTGTCTTCAAGTTCTTGGATTCTTTCTTCTGCCAGCTACAATTTTCTTTGGGCCTTCTAATGAATATCAAATTTCAGTTATTTTATTTTCAATTGCATAATTTCTATTTGCTTCCTATCTTTAAAATTATAATTTCAAAAAATATAATTTCAATCTCTTTACTGATACTCTCTATTTGGTGAGACATCATTCTCATGTTTTCCTTTATTTCTTTAAACATTATTTCCCTCAGTTCTTTGAACCTTTATAATAGGTGACTTAAGGTCTTTATCTCTTAGTAAATCTGATGCCTGAGGTCTCTCAGGGACAGTTCTTATGGAATGCTTTTCTTCCTGTACATAAGCCATACTTTCCTGTTTTTTTGCATGTCTCATAATTTTTGTGGAAAATGGAATAGTTTAAAATATATGTTCAATGTCGGGGAACCTGGGTGGCTCAGTCGGTTAAGCATCTGCCTTCGGCTCAGGTCATGATCCCAGGGTCCTGGGATCAAGCCCCACATTGAGCTCCCTGCTCCGCGGGAAGCCTGCTTCTCCCTCTCCCACTCCCCCTGCTTGTGTTCCCTCTCTTGCTGTGTCTCTCTCTATCAAATAAATAAATAAAATCTTTAAAAAAAATGTATGTTCAATGTCAAATTCTCAATACTTAGAAGAGTAAAAAGCCGACAGAAGCTTGATATTTCTTGCAAGAGTCAGTGCATGAAAGAATATTTTCTGAGTGACTTTTGACTTTCTTTTAGCTCCCTCTGTGTCTTCTGTACATTCTTTTATTCCATAGCTCTGAACCTGACACCATCATTTCTTATGAACCATTCCAAAGCCGAAAAAAAGAGTTATTCAAGAGGGAAAGCATTACTGAGCCAGATGTCACACAGCCTCAGTTCTAGCCCCAAATCTCTCTCATGATACTGGAAAGTCACTTTAAGTTCTCTGAGTCTCTTTTTGTCACTTATGTAAAATAAATTGGCAAATAATTCTTAGGTCACAGAATTGCGGTAAGGCTAAATAAGGTTATGGGTAAGCACTTTCTGAAATACAACATGGACACGAATGAAGTATGCTACTGAGCATAGTACTACTAGTTTTTCAGTTTAGGATAAAACTTTGATGATTCACAGCAAGCAGTAACTATTAGGATACCTACTCATTTTGCAAACAGGTAACCAGGGCATTTTCACATTGTACCATTGGTAAATTAAATCCTATACAGATAATACTGATATTCATGAAGAATTTAGGCTTGCTGAATTGTGCTGTTATATAAAATAAAATTGCATTAATAAAATTATTTCTATGCTTTAATCTTCAAAGCAGCTCCTAGGAGAAATTCTTTGTACTGTACAATTGGAAGAAAATTGGACTGTGATAGCTAATCACAATTACAAAGAAAGGCCATATGTAATAAAATAAAAAAGCTTTCAGTGTGCAATCTAAGGGAGGTAACTTTCTTTAAAAATATAACTTACATTAGGTGAAATTTATTAGGATTATACTGGTAATACTAAGCATTTCAAAAATTTGTCCAAACTGCTATGGATTTTTAAAATGAATCTACTAATTATGAGATTAAACCAGATGGATTAATAAAATGTTTTTTATGAGGTTATGTTTCTAAAATCATAATTCCCTTTGAGGTCTTTTGGCACTCAGTCCTCACATGAGTCTTTCTCCTATTAGACTCTTCTTAACATTGGATTCTCACCCACTTCTATTGTTAGCTCCATTTTTAAGTTAATTTTGGGAGACCACAATTCATTGTGCATCTGGTACTCACAGAGTGTCCATTTATAAGGGGCTCACAGTTGAAAAGGCAAAACTGAACAAAATATAGTCTCCATCTTCTATGTTGGAGCTAATCAACATTTAAGAAATTATTTGGAGGGTTTTGAGAATTATTATCATACTGTCAACAGAGTTTGGCTTAAAATACAGATGGTCCATAGAAAATAGGGTGAATCACCTGTTCTGTGGTCTTGGAGAGGTGTTCAGAGGGGAAGAAACACTAAGTTTGAACTTAAAAGGTTTCATGCAATTTCACCAAGAAAGAAAGAAAGATTTAGATTGGTTCTCCATGCAGGAAGACTTGCTTGTGCAAAGACGTAGAGACACAGAGTGCAAGAACACGACATGAAGGGAAATGGAAAGACATTCTGGGTAACCAGACCATACTGTGTATAGGAGAACAGTGAGGATGTTACTCAAAAAGAGGGTGGACAGGGATGCCTGGGTGGCTCAGTCAATTAAGCATCCGACTCTTGATTTTGGCTCAGGTCATGGTCTCAGGGTCGTGAGATCAAGTCCTGCATCAAACCCTCCATCAAACTCAATGCTCTGCAGGGAATCTACTTGAGATTCTTTCTCTCTGCCCCTCCCTCCACTTGCATACTCTCTCTCTCTCTCTCAGAATAATAAATCTTAAAAAAAAAAGAGGGTGGACACTATGATGCAAAAGACTTTTTATGCCATATAATAGCATTTGGTGAACCTCTGAGGATTTTTTTAATGAAAAACTTCTATATGAATTATGTAAAAGTAATAGTTATAATAATAAATTTTTTACTAAGTCAGACCTGTCTTAGTTTATTTATTGACAATTTCCAAAGTATATGAGGAAATGTGTGATATGTATTTGAAATTCTGCTTTTCCTTATGAGTTTATATTATTTTTGTCTATATATTTATTTCCCTCTGATTTTATTTTTTTATAATGTTATATACATGCATCTTTGTAAATGATCCCAATTCCAGTTTGAAGGAGGTGTAAGATAAATGCATATACAAATAGAATATATGTGTTAGTAACAAGATAGTGCTATGGCCCAATTAATTTTATACATATATAAAACAAAGTTACAACAAATGGAATTCATCTATATCTCTGGTTATATGTCTCACAAATCCAGATGATTGTCTGAACTGCATAGGGAAATGTGAATGATTCAGTGAAACCTATTATTACTTTGAGAGATATAGCCCTGAAGCAATCTATGGTTTGTCTTTTTCTATGGTCTACGAGAAAATACACTGTATTCAACATACATGAATTTTGGGTATTATTCCTTTATTCTAAATTCCTTTTATCTACATCAAGTCAGTAGTCTTATTAGATGTTATATAACACACACTCATGTGCACGCACACACACACACACACGCACACACATATAATGTCTCTTAGAAGTGAGGGAGAGAGGGGGGAGAGGAAAAGATGGTGGAGGAGTAGGGGACCCTATTCCAACTGGTCCCAGGAATTGAGCTGGATATCTACCAGACCACTCTGAACAGCCATGAAATCAGCCTGAGATGTAAGATCTGGATCTCTACAAACAGAATATTGCAGGCGGTTGGTTTCGAGGTACAAATTGGGGAGCTGTGATTCCATGGGCAGATATCGGAGGATAAATGGCAGCGGGAGGGAGCCTGGCCATGGGGATCCTACACTGCCAGTGAGTGATAGCCTCCCGTGCTGGGGACGGGGCACAGACTTGCAGACCAGTAGCGGCAGGGAAAGGACTTTAGGGCAGCCCCTTGGACAGAAAGCCGGAACGGCGGGGCTGCATGTGCAAACTGGGGGCAGCTGGCGGTTTTAGAAGCACAAAGGGCAGAGACATGCCCCAACCTGGAGGTGAGGACTAGGAGCGCTGCTGAGGGGCACACAACCCAGGACTGCAGTTTATAGCAGCACGGACAGAATCGGAGATAGTGTGGCCTGGAGAGCTCACTGAAGAACAGACTGCGATCTCTGTGCTCCAAGGCAGAGGGTTGGAAATGGTCTCTTCTGCTCTGACTCTCGGAAAAGACATGGAAAGCCACCAGGGAAAGCCGCCAGAGAACAAAAGCCCCAAAAAACTGGTTACCACTGAGCCCCTCTCCCACCACAGGGGGGCAGGGCAACTCTGCCCAAACAGGGTTGCCTGAGTAACAGCACAGCAGGCCCCTCCCCCAGAAGGCAGGCTGGGAAAACAAGAGGTGAGCAACCCTAAGATCCCTAGAAGACAGGTCCATCTTGCTTGGGTTCTGGTCAATAATTTGGACTCTATACATTCCCTCAAACACCCATCAACAGAATGACTAGGAGAAGGAGCCCCCCAAATAGAAAAGACTCAGAGATTATGACTTATGCAGCAGATTTACAGATGGATGCAGATATAACCAAGATGTCGGAGATGGAATTCAGGCTAGGAATTGTGAAGACAATGGCTAGAATGGAGAAATCAATTAATGGCAACAAAGAGTCTCTAAGGGCAGAAATGAAAGCTGAATTGGCAGAACTTAAAAATGCTATCAGTGAAATCCAATCCAATCTAGATAATCTAACAGCTAGGGTAAGTGAGGCAGAAGAACGAATAAGTGACCTGGAAGACAATTTAATAGATAAAAAGGGAAAAGAGGAGGCCAGGGAAAAACAATGCAGAATCCATGAAAATAGAATCAGAGAAATAAGTGATACCATGATGTGGTGTCAGAATTTTTGGAATCCCGGAAGGGGTGGAGAGAGAGAGAGGACTAGAAGATTTATTTAAGCAAATCGTAGCTGAGAACTTCCCTAATCTGGGGAATGAAACAAACATTTGTGTCCTCGAGGCAGAGAGGACCCCTCCCAAGATCAAGGAAAACAGGCCAACACCCTGGTATGTAATAGTAAAACTCGCAAATCTTAGAACCAAGGAAACCATCTTAAGGGCAGTTAGGGGGAAGAGATTCCTTATGTACAGAGGGAGGAACATCAGAATAATGTCAGACCTATCCACAGAGACCTGGCAAGGCAGAAAGGCCTGGCAAGACATATTCAGCGTACTAAACGAGAAGAACATGCAGCCAAGAATACTTTATCTGGCAAGGCTGTCATTTAGAATGGATGGAGAGATGCAGAGCTTCCAAGACCGGCAGAAACTGAAAGAATATGTGACCACTAAGCCAGCCCTGCAAGAAATATTAAGGGGGGTTCTATAAAAGGAGAAAGACCCCAAGAGTGATATACAACAGAAATTTACCGGGACAATCTACAAAAACAATGTCTTCACAGGCAACATGATGACAATTAATTCATATCTTTCAATAATCACTCTCAACGTGAATGGCCTAAATGCTCCCATAAAATGGCACAGGGTTGCAGATTGGATAAAAAGACAGGACCCATCCATACGCTGCCTACAAGAGACTCATTTTGAACCTAAAGATACATCCAGACTGAAAGTGAAGAGATGGAGATCCATCTTCCATGACAGCGGACCTCAAAAGAAAGCTGGGGTAGCAATTCTTATATCAGACAAATTAGATTTTAAACTAAAGACTGTAGTTAAGAGACACAGAAGGACACTATATCATTCTTAAAAGGTCTATCCAACAAGAAGATCTAACAATTGTAAATATCTATGCCCCCAACATGGGAGCAGCCATCTACATAAGCCAACTGTTAACCAAAATAAAGATTAATATTGATAACAATACGTTAATTGTAGGAGACCTTAATACTCCACTCTCAGCAATAGACAGATCTTCTAAGCAGAAAAATCAACAAAGAAACAAGTGCTTTGAATGACACACTGGACCTCATGGACCTCATAGATATATAGAGAACATTCCACCATAAAACAACAGAATAGTCATTCTTCTCGAGCGCACATAGAACTTTCTCCAGAATAGACCACATATTGGGTCACAAATCAGGTCTCAACTGATACCAAAAGATTGAGATTATTCCCTGCATATTCTCAGACCATAATGCTTTAAAACTGGAACTCAATCACAAGAAAAAATTTGGCAGAAATTCAAACACTTGGAAGCTAAAGACCTCTCTGCTCAAGAATGTTTGGGTCAACCAGGAAATCAAAGAAGAACTTAAACAATTCATGGAAACCAAGGAGAACGAAAACACATTGGTCCAAAACCTATGGGATACCGCAAACGCAGTCCTAAGGGGGAAATACATAGGCATCCAAGCCTCACTCAAAAAAATAGAAAAATCCCGAATTCACCAACTAACTCTACACCTTAAAGAACTAGAGAAAAAGCAACAAACGATGCCTAAGCCATGCATTAGAAGAGAAATAATTAAGATTAGAGCAGAGATCAATGAATTAGAAGCCAGAAACACAGTAGATCAGATCAACGAAACTAGAAGCTGGTTCTTTGAAAGAATTAATAAGATCGATAAACCACTGGCCAGACTTATCCAAAAGAAAAGAGAAAGGACCCAAATTAATAAAATAATGAATGAAAGGGGAGAGATCATGACTAACACCAAGGAAATAGAAACAATTATTAGAAATTATTATCAACAACTATATGCTAATAAACTGAGCAATCTGGATGAAACGGATGCCTTCCTAAAAACCTATAAGGGGCCAAGACTGAAACAGGAAGAAATTGACAACCTGAATAGACCAATAACCAGTAACGAGATTGTAGCAGTGATCAAAAACCTCCCAAAAAACAAAAGTCCAGGGCCTGATGGATTCCCTGGGGAATTCTACCAAACATTCAAAGAAGAAATAATACCTATTCTCCTGAAGCTCTTTCAAAAAATAGAAACAGAAGGAAAGCTTCCAGACTCATTCTATGAGGCCAGCATTACCTTAATCCCCAAACCAGGCAAAGACCCCATCAAAAAGGAGAATTTCAGATATCCCTGATGAATATGGATTCCAAAATCCTCAACACAATCCTAGCTAATAGGATCCAACAATATGTTAAAAGGATCATCCACCATGACCAAGTGGGATTTATCCCCGGGTTACAAGGGTGGTTCAACATTTGCAAATCAATCAATGTGATAAAACACATTAATAAGAGGAGAGAGAAGAACCATATGGTCCTCTCAATTGATGCAGAAAAAGCATTTGACAAAATACAACATCCTTTCCTGATTAAAACTCTTCAGAGTATAAGGATAGAGGGAACATTCCTCAAGTTCTTAAAATCCATCTATGAAAAACCCACAGTGAATATCATCCTCAATGGGGAAAAGCTGGGAGCCTTTCCCTTAAGATCAGAAACACATCAAGGATGCCCACTCTCGCCACTATTGTTCAACATAGTACTAGAAGTCCTAGCAACAGCAATCAGACAACAAAAAGAAATAAAATGTATTCAAATTGGCAAAGAAGAAGTCAAACTCTCTCTTTTTTCAGATGACATGATACTTTATGTGAAAAACCCAAAGGACTCCACCCCAAAATTACTAGGACTCATACAGCAATTCATACTGTGGCAGGATACAAAATCAATGCCCAGAAATCAGTTGCTTTCTTATACAATAACAATGCAACTGTAGAAAGAGAAATTAGAGAAACGATTCCATTTACAATAGCACCAAAAACCATAAGATACCTTGGAATAAACCTAACCAAAGTGGTAAAGGATCTTTACTCCAGGAACTACAGAACACTCATGAAAGAAATTGAAGAAGACACAAAAAGATGGAAAAACATTCTGTGCTCATGGATTGGAAGAATAAACATTGTTAAAATGTCTATGCTACCCAGAGCAATCTATACCTTCAATGCCATCCCGATCAAAATTCCAATGACATTTTTCAAAGTGCTGGAACAAACAATCCTAAAATTTGTATGGAATCAGAAAAGACCCCGAATTGCCAAGGAAATGTTGAAAAAGAAAAACAAAGCTGGGGGCATCACGTTGCCCGATTTCAAGCTATATTACAAAGCAGTGATCACCAAGACAGCATGGTACTGGCACAAAAACAGACATATAGACCAATGGAACAGAATAGAGAGTCCAGATACAGATCCTCAACTCTATGGTCAAATAATCTTCGACAAAGCAGGAAAAAATATGCAACGGAAAAAAGACAGTCTCTTCAATCAATGGTGCTGGGAAAATTGGACAGCCACATGCAGAGGAATGAAACTCGACCATTCTATAATACAATACACAAAGATAAACTCAAAATGGATGAAAGACTCAATGTGAGACAGGAATCCATCAAAATCCTAGAGGAGAATATAGGCAGTAACCTCTTTGACATCGGCCACAGCAACTTCTTTCAAGAAAGTCTAGGGAAACAAAAGCTAGGGAAACAAAAGCAAAAATGAACTTTTGGGACTTCATCAAGATAAAGAGCTTCTGCACAGCAAAGGAAACAGTCAACAAAACAAAGAGGCAGTCCACAGAATGGGAGAAGATATTTGCAAATGACATTACAGATAAAGGGCTGGTATCCAAGATCTATAAAGAACTTCTCAAACTCAACACCCAAAAAACAAATAATCAAGTCAAAAAATGGGCAGAAGACATGAAAAGACACTTCTCTGAAGAAGACATACAAACGGCTAACAGACACATGAAAAAATGTTCATCATCATTAGCCATCAGGGAAATTCAAACCAAACCACATTGAGATACCACCTTACACTAGTTAGAATGGAAAAAATTGACAGGGCAAGAAACAAGAAAAATTGACAGGGCAAGAAACAACAAATATTGGAGAGGTTGTGGAGAGAAGGGAACTCTCTTACCCTGTTGGTGGGAATGCAAGTTGGTACAGCCACTTTGGAAAACAGTGTGGAGGTGCTTCAGAAAATTAAAAATAGAGCTATGGTCTATTTTGGTCACTACTATGACCCAGCAATTGCACTCCTGGGTATTTACCCCAAAGACACAGATGTAGTGAAAAGAAGGGCCATATGCACCCTAATGTTCATAGCAGCAATGTCCACAATAGCCAAACTGTGGAAAGAGCCGAGATGCCCTTCAACAGAGGAATGGATAAAGAAGATGTGGTCCATATATACAATGGAATATTACTCAGCCATCAGAAAGCACTTCTACATCAACATGGATGGGACTGGAGGAGATTATGCTAAGTGAAATAAGTCAAACAGAGAAAGTCAATTATCATATGGTTTCACTTATTTGTGGAACATAAAGAATGGCATGGAGGACATTAGGAGAAAGAAGGGAAAAATGAAGGACAGGGGGAAATCGGAGGGAGAGATTAACCATGAGAGACTATGGACCCTGAGAAACAGGATTTTAGAGGGCAGGGGGGTGGGGGGATGGGTTAGCCCAGTTATAGGTATTAAGGAGGGCATGTACTGCATGGAGCACTGGATGTTACACGAAAACAATGAATCATGGATCACCACATCAAAAACTAATGGTGTACTGTATGGTGACTAACATAATTTAATAAAATAATTTAAAAAAAAGTGAGGGAGAGAGAAAAAAAAAATCACCCTCTAGTCGTGATTTGCATTGTTGCTACAACTAATCAGATATTTGCATGAACCATGTGTAATATTATTTTGAAAATACATTGTCATTTTGGAAACCTATTCCTTAGTAGGCAACTTCATTTATACTTCTTTGAATATTTGAAACATGTAAACTTCTAATAATTAGTCAAGCTGAAGTAAATAACTAAATAAATAGGAAATCATATTAACTGTTCTGTCCTCATGAAAATTATAACTCTATTCATCATAAATCAAACCAACTTGAATACTTGGAGAAAATTCAATGCCAGGCTTCAAAGAGATTTATTCAAAATGCATATGAATTCTCAGAGTAAGAGTTGAATATCTGTGAATATTCTCCCTCATACAAACCAAATACAGTGGTCATAACTACTGATGGACTATTTAGTGTGAATTCATCACTATTGGTCTTTATTATAGTTTCATTTTATAACTCTGTGTATATATGATGTTTATTTCAACCTTCCTAAGTTTCTCTAAGTACTTATTGTGCCCTAAATACATAAGTTAGAACAGAGATGGCATTTTATAAATATTTTCTTTATTATTCTGGTCTGAACATGTAACCCTGAGAAAAGGGATATAAATAAGGTGAGCCCTACCACCGCCCCAATTTACTTCCTGGAAACACTTTTCAGGCAACAGTAGAGAAGGCTAGAATCTGTGAAACAGAATACCAGAGAAAAGGTACCTTCACAGAATAGAGTGACCTTCAGTTTTCTGACATCTGAAGAGGAGTACTCTTCAAGACTTTTGTTGAATACTAATCTGTGCATGCATGACAGGTAACTACCTGAGGCTGGGGGGAAAGAACTACCAGAAAGCAAGAGGGCAAAGAATCATTAAAGCTTACAGAGGCCTTGGAATAGTTAGTGTTCCTACCTGACAGTTGCTTGGAATCAGTTTGATATTTTGAGGTGTGTTTTAAAACATTTTTTTAAAGAATAAGTTTAGAACAGACTTTAGTAGAAGTATTTTAGTCCTACTAGTAAGGCAATATCCTTCTGAAGAGTCTACCTGATGCCTGTATTAGAAAGTCTTTCTACTTGCTAAAGTCTACAAAATAAATGAGTCTTGACCCTTGTCTCATAACATATATAAAAACTGACATAAAATGATTCATTTACCTACATACAAGATCTAGAACTATAAAACTTCTAGGAAAAAAATATAAGAGAAAATATCTGTGACCTTGGATTAGGCAAAGATTTCTTGAATAAGACACAAAAGCATGAATCGTAAAAGTAAAATTTGTTAAATTTCATTCCATCAAGATTAAAAATGTTTGCTTTTCATAAGACACAATTAAGAAAATGAAAAGTCAAGACACAGTTTGGATGAAACTATTTGTAAACATGGATCTAACACAGATTTAACATGTAGAGTATATAAAGAAGTCTTACAATATGATAAAATAAGGAAGCAAACAACTTGATTTAAAAGTGGGATAAACCTGAAAGTAATGAAGGTTCAAAAACAAAAGGACGAAGTCATATCAAAAGGACACTGTAAATATTATAAAAGAATACAACAGAAATAAGATCAAGTACCTCGACTATGATGACTGTGTTAAATACTATTAAAAGAAAGAATTTCAGATCAGGTTTTAAAAATCCAGCTATGTCTTGCTAGCAAAGAGTAAAATCCAGGTTTGATGGACTTGATGCTTGTAAAAGTTTGTGGCTGTTTTTAAGAAAATGAATACACCATTATAAATACAATCTGTCACACAGTTTTGGAAAGTCCTAAAACTGGTATTTTATTAGTTTGATATTAAAGCTGCCTCCAATCTCAAGATTTGCATATAAAACAAAATGAATAGGAATGCTAAAACTAGAGATTATCAAAGGCAAAACTGAAACAAAAAGAATAACACTTCTTATAGATAAAATTCAATACAAAAATAATTAACAAAAACTAGAGGGGCAGTTTATATTCACAAAGTCATGATAACAATCAGGAATAGTGTTGTACTGAATGAGGCAACATATATTTGGCAAAATGTGTCTGGAACAAAAAAAAGACTTGGGAGAAAAAATATTTTAATATGGAAGTATCAATCTATTAGAGTTTAAGGACATACACATATAATTAGGAGGTTAAAAATTTGAATGATATAATTTGATTTATGTATATTATTGAATGATACAATATATGCTATAGAGATACTAAATTTGAGTATAATATTAAGTATATATATATGTCTAATGTTCATACAACCTTTACTACACATGACCCAAGGCTAGGTTTTACTTATTCTTAAAATCTTTAAAAGGCCAAACCTTTTATCTAGAGGTAGTAGTTATCCAGTTTCTTAATGTTTTTATATTTATTTCTCCTCTACACTTTTATTTTCTTCCAAACTTTACAGGAGACATTTTCTTTTTTAAAAATTTTATGTATGTATGTATGTATGTATGTATGTATGTATGTATTTTATTTTATTTTATTTTATTTTATTGAGAGAGAGAGAGAGAGAAAGCGAGCATGTGCCAGTGTGCATGGGGTGGGGGAGTGGCAAAAGGAGAGGGAGAGAGAGAATGTTATCTTAAGCAGGCTCCATGCTGGGCATGGAGTTAACCCAGCCTGAGATCATGATCTGAGCTGAAATCAAGAGTCCAATGCTTAACCAACCGAGCCAACCAGGTGCCCCAACAGGAGACATTTTCCATTGTCCTTCTGTGATGGGTTAGAGATGACCTCGCCCCCTTTTCAATTCTGGACCACTACAAAGTGGCTTTCTCTATTACCCATTATGGAGCTTACATAGTTATTTGGCAGAAGTCAGCCAACATGTGGCCTTAGGTAAAACCTATCTCTGAACTGAATGTATAGGTACCCACTCAAAGCAACTCATAAAAACACCTGACACGTTAAATTATGAGAGTCTGAAAATTTTAACCATCCCAAAAGTGCTGTTCAAGTAGGAGTCTATGACTGTAATTGTTCCTATTTCGTTCTCTGCTGTCATATTCATCTTTTCCTGATATACACTGAAAGGGAGGACTCCTTTCTTTTCTGATATATCTGCAAGATCGTACATTTCTAACCACTATGTACTACTTCACAGCTTGTCATATAAATGAGGCCTTATCTCATTATGAAATATGAATCAATTGTTTAAACACTCAGTGGTCTTCAAAATCTCTCAGTCCCATTTCTCCACTGAAAGTTGGAGAAACTTTTGGGATCCCAGAGACTTAAGCATCACAAAGAGATATTCCTGTTTCCAAATGCCTCATTGTTGATAAAATCCTGGCATTAACACTAATAATTCAAAAGAGGAAACCACATTTTCTACTATTGTTACTGCAATTTCTGCCACACATTGTCCCTCTTAAAAACAGATGCAGTAAGAGGTATACTTACTGACTGCTAAGATGATCCCAGTACTGCTCCAGATTCTTACAGAGCCACTGGGGCAGTCCTCTTAAGACAGGATGATCCCACTCCTTTTGAGTTATACTCCTAGGCTTTGCAAATGTTTATATCTTCTTATCTTCCAGAGGCAAGCCCAAAAAGCTATTTGATATTGGGGAAGATAATCCTCTTTAATATATAGAAATGATTTTGTTGTATGCTGTCCCCAGGTAATTGGTGGACTTACAATTAAGTAACAAAAGATGCCACAAAGGTGTTCTAAAAGAAGTTTAATTGATTTCTCACAGCTTCTTTCCGTGAAATTTCAAATTCTATCAACTAGACACTGCTCTATGTAAGCTCTTTGAAAGACACCTGGTTTACTTGGTCCTAGTATCTATCTGGACAAAACAGTAAAACCACTCAGGAATATGTAGATTTATCAAGTCAAGAATGATCTATTTTATCAAGAGGAATAAATCTCATAGGAGAGTATATGGTACTAAATTTAAATTAATCCATTTATTACCACAACTCTTAATATCAATTAAGATATAGAGATTTTATTGAGAACAGCACCTTTACCCTCAAATATCTAGTCCAGGACTAGTAAAATTATCGATCATTAATTAGTACTTAATATAGTCAGGAGCTTACTTATATGTAGTACATACATAAAACTTCAAAAAAAATTCTAAGAGATTGTCCGAACATGTCAATAATCAAAATAAATGTCAATCTATTAAACTCACCTACAAATAATAGAGATGGGCTTTGTTCACGACAATATGTTGAACGAAAATTGAAAGACTGCTTCCTTCAAAGCACTGAATATGCTTTTAAAAATATAACAAACAGTAATTAAAATGCCCAGTTTAATAAAAAAAAAGTTAGGAGAAATCCACAGAGGGAAGAGAAAATAGAAAGCAAGTATGAAAATAATGATATGTTTATACTTTCTGGGGTATATTTGTCAGTCTTAATAACTATAGTTTTGAGCTTTAACAGGGGTTAAAGCATTTTGTCTACAAAAGTGAGGGAGTTAGAACTGAGGTATATAAAAAAAGCTGCAACTCTTAAAGTACTACAGTTTCTATTAAAGAACAGACAAGATAAAATCTGTCCTTCGGCAAATGAAGGCTATACAGAAATTTCTAAGCCTCAGCTTGACCTCTGGGTAAAAAATGAATAATAATTTAATAAGTTTTTCTTGAAAACTTGAACTTTAGGCCTGCCCTCACATTAACTTCAAGATAGCATTCAGGTTAACTTTCTAATGTGGAAAGTTAAAAGTGGTGTCTAGCTGGGTCACCTGGAAAAGCTAAATATAAAATTTTCTAGAGGGATTCCCACAGATAAAGCTAATCTAAAATGAATTTACAAGCGAAAATTATATAATACAGTAGAAAACAATTTTTTTTTTTTCAAGAATGATTAGAAATCACAGACAAAAGAATAAAAACCCTAGGGGTGCCTGGATGGCTCAGTCGGTTAAGCATCTTCCTTCAGCTCAGGTCATGATCCCAGTGTACTGGGATGGAGCCCCACATCCAATTCCCTGCTCAATGGGGAGTCTGCTTCTCAGTCTCTGTCTGCCCCTCCCCCCCAATTTGTGCTCTCTCTTTCTCTCTCAAAATAAATAAATAAAATCTTAAAAAAAAAAGGAATAAAACCCCTGGAAATAGAAATCTCCTTAAACTGGGGCACCTGGGTGGCTCAGTCGTTAAGCGTCTGCCTTCAGCTCAGGCCGTGATCCCGGGGTTCTGGGATCGAGCCCCATATTGGGCTCCCTGCTCAGCAGGAAGCCTGCTTCTCCCTCTCCCACTTCCCTTGCTCCTGTTCCCTCTCTCGCTGTCTCTCTCTCTGTCAAATAAATAAATAAAATATTAAAAAAAAAAAAAAAAAAGAAATCTCCTTAAACTGATAATGGATGTTAACCAAAATGAGAAAATAGTATACTTAATAGGGAAATTATAGAATTTCCCTTATAAATCAAAATACCAAGACAAATTTTCTACTGTTTGTTACTCCTAATATATCCACTGGAGTCATAATCTAAATGATAAAGCCATAGACAGTAGTAAGAGGCATAGGACCAGATATATGGAAGATGAATGAAAACCTGTCATTCTTTACATATAAAATTCAAGAAATTTGTTTGGACTTTAAAACAGAAATAAAGTTTACTAGATACAAATACAAGTAGTGTTCTCATATTCTTGCAATAACCAAGCCAAACTGGAAAGAAAATTAAAACGATTCAAAAATTTCCAAAGGCATATAAGAACCATAGGTAGTTAGAATAAATGGCAAAACTATGGAAATAACTATAAATTTTTTTGAATGATATAAAGTAGAATTTAACCTGAACAAGCAGAAAAATAAACAATGTTTCTGCATTTAAAAAATATATAAAGATAACACATACTTCTAAATTAATCTGCAAGCACAATACAACTCTACACAAAGTTTCAAGAGAATATTTTATAGAACTTGACACATTCATTCTAAAATGCACTTGGAATGAATTGTGCTGAAAACCCTTAAAAAGAAGACAGAGAAAGAAATTGCCCTACCATAAACAAAGAATATTTACAGTCATAGCAATGAAAATTGTGTATAATATGCAGGAATAAACCATTTGAATAGGCAGCAGATTGGAGAGCACAAAAAGAGATCTACATCTCAAACAGATATGTAAATAAGTCAGAGGTAGTACACTACAGGTCACTGAGAAGAGGATTACTCTGTAATTAGTAACATTAGGAAACTTAGTATCTATCAAAAAATTAGATCTTTTCCTCACACCATACAGAATTAAATCCAAGTATCTAAATATATGACCAAAGGGATAAACAACAACAACAACAACAACAACAACAGCTTTTAGATTTTTTTTTTAATCTGTTTGACAGAGAGAGATACAGGAATGATCTCGGTGATAAAAAATTGCAAACAAGGCCAAAATAGAATACAAAGTACAAAGGGAAAGACTGATATATTTAATAAAATTAGAGTAAAAACCTTTATGACAAAGACACCAAAAATAAACTGGCGAGCTTCAGACAAAAATATAAGGAAGACATATAATCTGTGTGCTCTTAGATTTCACTGGGTAGTTTTGAAACTTGTCAAACAGTTGGAAGCTGGTAAAGCCATTTTATGTCTGTTAAGGGTGCTGGCCTTACAGTGATGATGACAAAGCAAAGGATGGAAGAAATGTGAGTTCTTAATGTTGCCAAGATGCTGGTTTAAGCAATCTTTGAGACTCACTGTCACGGGTGCTTTTGAGGGATGCGTTGTTTACTATGGCTATTGTAACAAATTACCACAAATGTAGTGGTTTCACAGGACAAATATTTGGTATTTTATACTTCTGGAGTATATTCAGAATCCAAAATGGGTGTCAGTGGGCTAATAGCTGCCCTACTTTCTGAAGATTCCAGGGGGATTAATCCATTTCCTTACCCTTTCCTGTTTCCAAAGACTGACCATATTCTTTGGCTTGTGGCCCCCTTTCACCTTCAAAGTCAGCAATCACACCTTTCCAACTTCCACTTCCATTTTCACCGATCTTTCACCCTGATTCTCCAGCTTTCTTCTTTCACTTAAAAGAATCCCTGTGATAAAATTGGGCCCACCTGGATAATCTAGAGTAATCTCCTCATCTCAAGGTCAGTCAATTAGCCACCTTAATTCAATCTGCAACCTGAATTCCCTTTGGCCATGTAAATAGCCTATTTATAAATTTTTAGGATTAGAACAAAGACATCTTTGGAGAGCCATTATGTTGCCTAGTGAGAACAAATTTCCCTTATCATTTAAACTAAATAGTTGGTATCACTTCTTAAGTCCTTTGTGAAAGTGAGCACTTTAATCCATTTAACTGTGAGCTAGGAATTAACATCATCCTTTCCCTCTGTAGAGGGAAAATTGAGGGGTAGAGAGAGTAGGCCACTTGCTGAAGGTCCCCAGAATTTGGGGCTTTAGTAACTATGCTACACTGGTTTGTTATGTGTTTGAAATTTACATAAAGAAAAAGAAACATAAATGAAGTTCAAAACCTACAATGATAATAAAAAACTAAAATATAAAACCTCAGTAAAAAAATAAATTAAATTAAAAAAAGATATATTTAAAAAAAGCCCTCACTGATATAACTCTTGTCATTTTAAAAATATGGCCTGAACTCATCATCACAGGAGTCCACACATGTACATGTTGGTGTGAAAATAACTGTCACAGAGTTCCCTTTGTTTTCTTTTCTGCATTGTCGAAAGAGACTCCTCTTAATTGTCAGTGAGCCTGTCAAGAAGAGTTCTTGTTTGAAGATCTCATTCCTTTGCATTTTCAGTGTGCTATCATGGTTCTGCTTGTCTGGCCATCCTGATGGATGTGTTATGTTTTGCATTTAGTCAACAGTATGTTTCATTTGCTAGGTGTCAACTTCAGTTCCTTAGAAGATCCATGTTTTCCTCAACTTGTGCTTGCATTTCAATCTCTTTGATTATTTCCTTCATTTGAGGTTCTTTTTTAAAACCCATTTTCAGGCATCATCCATCTCAGTTATTTAATTAATGTATTCTAAGAGGTCAATTTATAATTGGGTGTCTCTTGACTATTAAGAGAAGTCAAGAAAAAAATTGTAAATGATTTAACATTAGAAATGATTACTAAATATACCAGGCTCCTTAATTTTTGCAACACAATGTCACTGGGATTTAATTTATAGTAAGCGTTATATTAATATGTTTTATATATTAGAAATGATGAATAAATGAAGTTATCCTACATTTAGTTAAAACTTGTCTTTTAAACAAATTATAGCTTTTGCATCTCTTTGACTGTGGAGGGAAGACTATGCAGAGCATGTGTAATGATGCCACTCAACAAACATTATTTGTAAGACATTGTGCTCTATTATGGTGAATCCAAAATCTGACCCAAACTCATTTCCAACTCTTAAGGGGGTACAATTTCATAGTAGAGTTAGTCTTTACACATAAAAGTGAATTTTATTTTTTTTAAAGATTTATTTGAGAGAGAGAGAAAGAGAGAGAGCATGCTAGGGAGAGGGAAAGGGAGAGAGAGAATCTCAAGCAGACTCCCTGCTCAATGTGGACCCTGACACAGGGCTTCATCTCATGACCCTGAGATCATGACCTGAGCCAAAATCAAGAGTCAAAAGCTTAACCAACTAAGCCACCCAGGCACCCCCTAAAAATGAATCTTAATTAATTAATTAATTAATTTTTTATTTATTCATTTATTTTTAGAGAGAGAGAAAGAGAGCAGGGGAGGGTCACAGGGAGAAGGAGAGAGAGAATCCTAAGCCGACTCCACACTGAGTCAAGGAGCCCCATTCAGGGCTCAATCTCATGACCATGAGATCATGACCTGAGACTAAATCAAGAGTCTGACGCTTAATTGACCACCCAGGTGCCCCTAAAAGTGCATTTTAAATTAGAATGCTAGAAGTACTCTAAAAAAGTTACAAAACTATTGGAGAAGAATATTTTTCATTGGCATGTATAGATTTCATGCAATTCAACTTTTCTGAAAAGTGCTTGGTCACAAGACTCATCTGGTATGCTTGTAAAAAGTACAGAATCCCCACCTTTTCTTGGAAATTCTAATTTGGTACCTTCAGAAGGACTTGAGAATTTTTTTCTCTTAAGAAATCATTGTAACTCTTATGCCCAGTCAAGTTAGGTAATCACGGAATATAGAAGAAAACCTTTGCGCTAACCTTGAAGGATGGACAGTTATTCAAGGAAGTTACTGAGGGAAAAAGTATTTCAAGTACAAAACTTCTTGAACAAATGGGGTCAAAACGGCAGGATGGCTTCAAGCAATATTCATTCCTCCATCTATCCATTCATTCATCAAACAATGCAGGTTAGAGAGAATACGAATATCAATAAGACACAGAAACTCCTTATGAATCTTCTGTAAAGACTGAGAAATATATATATAAATAGTTATGCAAATATTCATCCAAGTCTACAGGCAGATATGGAAGAGCTAAAAGATCCCTTAGCTGGGGAGAATGACAGACTAAGTGATCAATAAAGTTTTGTTCATGAACTTCAAAGCTATGTATATCTTGCAGAGTGTCAGATTTCAAAGAAAAGCTGCCAGTACTAGTAAAATGGTAGTTCAAAAAGACAGACTGTTGAAAATTCTCGATATGATGACAATTTAAACATACACATCTCACTACTCCTGCTGCAGGCTCCAATAGAAATGAATATTGGAATATAAAAACAGCTATATATAGGAGAAGAAGGAAAAGACAAATGTAAAAGCTGGTGCAGTCATTTCTCACATTCTTGATGGCTGCAGTTGGAATTGGGTTCTTTGCTGAGTAAGAAAGACAGAATCATATGACAGCTGGGGTTGAAAGAGGAAAAAAATGTCCTTTTTAAGAAAATTGCTTTGATAAACATTTTGGTTATGAAAAGCAAATTAGGCCTGGTTCTGGAATGAAAAGATTAAGACAAAGGGAGCTGTTACATGAATGTTCTACCTAGATGGAGGTAATGTGAGATGGGTTTTGGTATCCTAAAGACAGTTTCTGGATAGGGTTTCATTGTTAGGAATTCTGGAACATGAAAGGGCAGGTGTTTCCGTGGGGATGCTCACTACTTTGTTTCTCTCTACATCAGACTTCCAAAGAATGGAATTGGTAATGTACCTCTTCATTACCAGGTCTTCCAATGAAATGACAATATGTTAAGGAAACACCAAAGTACATAGCATATGATCAACTAACTGCCTGAGGTCAAACCCCCCTTTGTGTGGTCTCAATGTGTGGGACTTCTAATAAATCTCTGAACCCTCTGTACTTCAGTTTCCTCATCTAACAAAAATGGAGAATAATTTCCACTATCTAGTTTATAGAGTTATTGAGATAATTGAACAGCTGTATAATGTACTTAGAAAGTTGACTATTGCTTTTGCAAATAAAATGAGGAGACACATGAAAAATCCACTCAGGCTGTTTAGAGCCAGATAACTTTTTTTCCCTTATTCAATGACAGTTAATAGAATAAAACATTAACATGGAATTAATAAATGATTCTGCAATAAGGAGGTAATCATAATACAAGAACCAAATGAAAAATTTATATTTGAGTAAAAACTGAAATGGAAAGATGAAATAAACTTTAGACATTACGCTTAGTACTCTCAATGAAATTTAAAATAAAAATAACTTGCGATAACAGATAAGAAAGATAGAATGATATGGCAACTGGATCAGTGAATGAAGTTAACAAATTCAAAGGACAAATGTAAGGGAAGAAGAGCAGAATAGCAATAAAAATCCCTTCTGGACAAGTACAACAGAAATGGTGGTGTAGTGAATAGGCTTGAGAGCTTAAGCAGAAACCGCAAGAACTAGAAGAAAATGAAATTGAATAATACTCTCCTGGCTGCTGGTGTATTTCTAAGATGGGTAGCAAAGGGAAGAACTTTATAGAAAAACAATGATGGGTTTCGTTAGATAACACCGAGAGGTGTATTTTACAAAATGAAGAAGCTTAAAAGGCAAATAAACTGGAAAAAATGATCCCCTCCTATATGAGGTTGAGATTTCTTGGCATGCTCCTAAACCTCTCTAGACAAATTCAGTAATGCCAATCAAGTTACAGTCAAGTTATTATTGGTTCATACTATTCATTTCATTAAGTAGTGGGCCAGATGAAAAGATAAAGTGTTTGTCAGATGTGTTAGTTTCCTAGGACTGCCATAACAAGCGATCACATACCTGGTAGCTTATAAACAACAGAAATTTGTTTCCATACAGTTCTGAAAGCCAGAAGCCTGAGATCAAGTTATAGGCAAGGCCACACACCCTCTGCAAGCTTGAGAGAACTGTTTGAGTTGGCGAGCTTCTGGTGGCCCCGGCTATTCATTCTTGGTTTGGGGCGGCTCACTTGCAATCTCCTACCCATTCTTCACAGGGCCTTCTCTTTCTCCCTGTCGGTTTCTCCTGTCAGTAGATTTAGATCATCTCATCCAGAGATCCTTAACTTAATTACATCTGCAAAGACTTTTGAAATGAGGTCACATTTTTTGACATGAGGTCATGGCGATGTGGCTATATATTTTTGGCAGCTACCATTCAACCCATTATACCAGCGCTGTTATTTACTGAACGAGAGGAATATTTTTCCATTATGGTAGATTATTCTATTCAAAGGAACGTGTGTTTTTTAATCCCAAACTTAGAGTATCCTACTTCTGTTCTTTCTTCTCTAACTAAATTATTTCCAGAATGTGTGCACATGTGTGTGCGCGTGTGTGCGTGCGTGCGTGTGTGTGCGCGTGCGCACACGCGCGCATGCGCACTTAAGGGAGGGAGTGGATACTGTCAGTTTTAACTACTGTATTTTAAAATTCAATATTAGTTCCAGGAAAGGAGAGTTGTTTACTTTTTGGCTTTGACATTTATATAATTCTATGAGTCTCCTTGTGCACTGGCATTTTTAATAAATCAGAACTGGATCACTTTATTTATAACAGAAAATTTAACATAACACTGTTTTGGCCAGCAATTTTGTTTATGAATTTTCCCTCCAAAATGTACTTATTTTTATGTTTAAAATCTCTTTCCTACTCTATGGATCACATTGTACATATCTTATATCCTATTTATATTTGATAAGTGGGCCCTGATGTCAAAAAACAATAAAAACTGACCTCAACTGGGCCAGAAACATAGTAAATATTCAGTTAATAGTCATCGAATGAATGACTGAGTGCTTTATTACAGGTTTGTATAAATATCAGAGCAAGTTCAGAGCTTCTAAATGTCGCCCAATTTTCCACTCACAGAGGAGAACTGAAGCAGGTTCTGGCATAGACCTTTAAGAGCTTGGAAATTCTTAATGTGATTTTGATTATAATGAAGAAAAATATCAGTGGCAAGTCAGACCATCAGACCAACACGTTGCAAGAATCCTATGGAGAGCTACTCAGTCATTTCAGAAAGTTGTAGGGTCTGCCATGCAGCTGCTCCCCTCAGGTACCGCAAGCACATTTTCCCCATACAAACCATCTCAAAGTCTATACCTCTACCCCTTCTACCTATAATGGCCTTAGGTCACAAACACACACGAAGTTTATTTTATCATGTAGCTCCAGGAAGGAAATCCCTTTTATTTGGAAAAAGGAAGTAAGCACAGACAGATTAAGTGATTTAATGAAGACCACACAGCATGCCTGCCACTGAATTAGGACTCAAAACTGTGTCTTTTAGTCTACTGATAATTTTTATGGAAAATACTAGGGAAACTCAGTACATATGCGGTGTGAAACTGTGCCTAATGGTAACTACTGCTTTGTTGAAAATTCCCTTTTTCTTATAATTGACAGAAATGGTAATGTAGAGCCAGACCACAAAATATATTATAGCCAGCAATTCATTAAGTGATGTTGCAGATTCAAGGAAAGAACATGTTAAAATTTATGAAAAGCAGAGGTCCAAGAAGATGTAGGTATCTAAATTCTGACAGTGCTCAAATGTTTCAGTGCCTTATTAATCTGCTCAGTCTACACTATCTTTGAGACTGCAGAAAAAAACATATATATATATATGTGTGTGTGTGTATGATTGATTGTGCTGCAGGATATGTGCTTTCTGCATTTCCGTTAACTATAAAACAAGCACCATTTTAATTAAGCTGCTTCCAAGCAATTCAGGTGCTCTATAAAAATATAATGAAGCAATTAAGATGTGTTACAAGTGACTGAGATATCCTTTCCATTTGAAAATGTGAAAGTGGAAGCCAAGACTTTTTTTTTTAACCCCACCCTCAAAGCCAGGAGGCCATTTAATCTCAAGAAAAAGAATATTGAATTTAAGTGAAATATACATTTATTTAATATATATAATTAACTTTTCCTAAATTTAGCACTAACTAAATACAAAGGAATTATTTTTACTATTATTTGAGGTTTGAAGACATGTAGGTGTTGCAAATCACATTAGGGCTATAAAAATACCCTTATATTATTCCCAAGGAAAGATTAATTGTAGAACCTAAATAGAGCATCATGACTTTTTCTAAATCATATGTAAGAGTGAAGTTGAGACAATGATTAGAAATTATATTTATTTGAATATTTAAAATTTTGAAAGACACGGAACAGTTAGGATCTTTCTTATCCGGTATATTAATTTATTTTGGATGCACCAGTATGACCAATATGTAGAATGATGTACTCTTTGCTTCCATTAGAACAAATGACTTGCTTGTTTCTAAAATGAGATGGTCATATATTAGATTCTATTTTTCATGCAGTCAACCAGCAGTTATCATACCATGGGTGATGTTAGGTTTGAGGAATATAAAGCAATCATTACACACTTAAATTGCCCATGCAGAGCTTAATATTGCAGTGTTCCAGAACTACCAAAAATAATTTAAAAAGTGAAACAAGAAAATAATATAGTCACACACTGTGGTAAAGTATTAAAAGGTGATATAAATCTCAATGCCAACGCTAGGGGCCAGTCAGAGTAGGCCACTCTGAGGAGCTGAGATTATGTAGTCCTAGAGGAAATATCTTTGTAGAAAGCCTTGGAGGAAGGGCAGGAAAAGTTGACATTTGGAATGATGGTCTAGAAGGGAACCAATAAACAAATGCATAAAATATAGATAATAATCTCTAAGAATTACAGAGAGATTCTATAATTCTCTTCTGTATCCTTTTCTATGAGCGTTTCTTTACTTCATTTTGAAAATTTCACTATCATAAAGTTCATGTTTACCTAGCCTCCGTGTCTTATGCTGCAGGTTAGGCTAGTTCCATCTCAAAGGAAATAGATAATTGCACATGATTTCCATAGTGTGCCATTTTTATTACAAGTTAGAGAAAATGCCAACTGAAACAAATACTGGCAGTGATAGAAAGCCAGCAATGAGCAGCACTATCACTGGTACAACAGACATCACCCTTGCAGGTGAGCCTACAGAAACTGGAAAGTTTAAATTAATTGTGTAGTATTTCAGAGGTGACTTATGGTAGAATCAGGATAAAAAAATCCCAAGGTAATATGACCATAGATCTTAGATAGGGAGATAGGTAGGTAGGTAGAGAGCCAGACATAAAATTTAGTGGTTATATTGTCTTTTCTCATTCTTGTTATTTTTCTACCAGTGGCCCAGCATGAATGATAACACTAAAAAACTAGTTTGAGCTGTTAATCGCTGTTGTTCTATAATGCTTTATTTATAATTAATGTGCTAATTCTTTGGTTTATTCCCTAGGGCATTTTCATCAGGAATGCAATTTTATAAAGCAACTGAATAACTAAATAAATGTTACAGCCGCCTTCTAGCTAGCAGGCTGGTCCAGATGGAATTGAATATCATGTTCCTGAACTTCTATCTGCCCAATGGCAAGAACCTGAGCAAAAGCCAAATGAAGATTTTAGTAATTCCATTTCAAGAATTCTCTAAAGGACCATTAACTGCAAATACATCAAGGGCAGGGTAACTGCCAGTGGAAAGTGACAAAATGGCTACTCTTCTGGAAAGGTAAAATGCTTGAACTCGTAAGACCTGAGCTTCCAGGCCTGGATTGAGGGAAGCACAGCAGAATGGACCGTTGAAGGAGCCATTGTGAATTGTGGAGGATGCTAATGCTCAATTTATCACATTTTACTCCCATGAGTTTTCTCCTCCTGCTGTGATAATTCTTAGAGAATGAGAGGGGCCAAGGAAAGATGAAAAATAGTTTGGGGCAGAGAGGGAGAGAAGGAGAGAGGGAGGGAGAGAGGGATGGAGAGAGGGAAACAAGGAGAAGCTTTAAGAGTAACTGGCAAGAAGACTAATATTATGCTGTCCTGCCTTATTAGTACTATAGGAAACCTGAAAAACAGAGATCTTCCTACTTACGTTTCTGCCTTCCTACCTTTCTGTACTGTAGTTCTTGCTGGCCTTCTTATTGAGTAGCATCAATTGTTGATTGTGTACATGGAACTATGCTAGTAAATGTGAATGTGGATACATGAGCCAGATCCTAAAACTAGCAAGAGTCAATTTTTAAAACATTGAAAAGTTTTGCAAGTTGCTGTTAAACGTTAATAGCTTGAAATTGGTCAGGGAGGAGTCTTAACATCACTAACATAGGCAAACACAACGAATCACTGTGTTTCTTCCTTTTTGGAGAGCCAGTTTACTAACATACCACTGTGTATGCATTTATGTGAGAGTGAGTGTGTTGTAAGTGAGGAAGGATCCAAATATTTCCCCTGCCCTCGGGGACTTAGAACTTAGGAGGTGAACATAGTTGAATAAAGGGAAAACTATAATATAAGACAAATTGTGGTTATAGCTGGGCGGCACATGGAGAACTCACATTTAGCTGATAAATAAAATATTGAACAGTAGTTAATATTTGAACCCGACCTTTCAGGGCTAGTAGTACTTCAGTCCATGGAGATATAAGAAGGAAGAAGAGGTAGGGACAGTAGGGACAGTGACAAAGGAAAGGTAAATGAACAGAGTTCCTGGGGCAGGAAAAGTAGCTTTGAATTAGCTACTCTCATTTGGCTGGAGCATACATGATGTTCAGGGAATATATGTAGGATAGGGAAGTGGTAGAGGATTTAGCTCACAGTAACTGTGTGACAAGAGGGTAATAGTCTTGATAGTCTTGGCTTAATCATTCATCTTAAAGAGGCAAAGTGGAAATCCACCTCACTAGATGACTGACCCTGGTCATGTTTTTTAAACTTTCTGCAAAATAGTGATTCTAGTACCTTCCTTGTAGTATCCCTAAAGAATTACAAACACAATCTTAGTTTTAGTATGGAAAATGACTTGCAAGCTTTAAATGCCAAGATATGGAAATGACTCTGGCATTTACTGAGCAGTCCATGGGTTCCACTAAGTCTCAGGAAAGAACCACGTGGAAATGTTAACAGTGTAGAGAAAACCTGATTTCTGTACGCATTGAAGGTATGTGATAACTTCATGAAGTTTTAGCCATTGAGTTCAAATCCCCATCCTTTCCAAAATAAAACAACACACATGTATAAAATGAAAGGACAAGTAATCAGTAGAAATGGTGTTATTCAACAACTTAGAAGGGGAAAAAAATTCATTTGGAGTCATGAAGACATGACTTCACATGAGTTTTATGTTTGCCTTCTGACATAAGATTATTTGGATATACATAGCCATAGCTCAATTAGACTAAGAGACACATGAACTGGCAAATGAGGAAAGGTTTAATGCTGGAGGTTAGCCTTAATCTTGGATTTACAACTATAAATGATGTAGTTTGGGAAAAAGAATGTGAGAAAATAAAGTGTTGATAAAACCAGTGACATGAGAATGATATTCCTTCAAATGAAGTTGCTAGCTCTCATTGACACAAATTGATTTTTTAAGGAGTTGAAATTCCATGCAATATATATAATGTAATTTATATCATGGATCTGGATGATAAGAGCAGAGTATTAAAAAAAATGCCCTCATAAATGTGCAAAGATCACCAATTAAGCTTAATTTGAGATATTTTTATTGTAGATAAATTCACACATGTGAGTGAGCTTCCTGGGGGCAGAGACACACAACGGGACAATCACTCAAAGAACATGAAACCAGTCTCTCTGGCTTCAAGACAGGGTTGGCCATTATTAGTTCCATGACCTTGGGAAATGATTAAACGTGTTTGTCTTTCATGTTCCTCTTCTGGAATACTGAAAGAGAAATACTAGTATCTACCTAGCAGGGTAGATATATTTCAAGGGTTAAATGAGAATACATATGTAAACCAGATAGTAAGCTCTATTCCAAAGACGTCTGTGCTCCTACTGTGTTTTGGATATATTTTAGGCACTTGGGGTACATATGTGATTGAAATAGACTTCTGTCCTAGCATATCTGTATTTTATCACATTTTAGCCAACATTACCATTATTTCCATTGTTATCTTTGTTTTCATAAAACCTAGCACAGTGCCTGACTAGTAGGTGCTCAAAAAAAGTTGCTGAATGAATGTTCAACTAAAGCTGGGTTGAGGGCATATAAACAGCACACATGAGTGAGCAGAATAAAGATAAATACTTGGGGGGGCACCTGGGTGGCTCAGTCAGTTAAAAATCTGCCTTCCGCTCAGGTCATGATCTCAGGGTCCTGGGACTGAGCCCTGCACTGGGCTCCCTGCTCAGCAGGAAGCCAGCTTCTCCCTCTTCCTTTGCTGCTGCCCCCTGCTTTTGTGTGTGTGTGTTTGGTTTGTTTGTTTTTAAAGATTTTATTTATTTATTTGACAGGGAGAGAGAGGAGAGCACAAGCAAGGGGAATTATAAGAGAGCAATCTGTTTACTAGAATGGAAATTCTAGTTGTTCATGCAAATTCTACCTTTGAATCTTTCTTTTTCTAATGGAAACAAACAAACAAAAAAGCCCAAAACCAAAATGAAACAACAACAAAAACAAACAAAAAACTAAGGGAAAATTGAAAATTTACATTATCTATGAGTTATTGTAGAAATACGTTGTTCTTTCAGCTTTATTGGTCTTTGAAATGTATCCTGACTGTTAGAGAATTAGTGGTAATAATTCAAATGTCTGATAGAGTAACAAATGAGACATTGGTTTACTTTTCACTCAATCATAAGGGCTGGAAATAGCTAAATAGGTGAAACCCCCAAATTCAGAATATATTGGTATTAGTCATCTCAAAGCAGACATTTCAGGATGAATTAAGAAATTGTAGCTCATAGAGTTAAGTATGTCTAATACTGTTAGGTGGAAGAGAGAAGCGCTGCTTAATGGTTCAATTCCATTAGGGGAGAAAAAAAGCAAAAATTGCAAGTGGTTTCATTTACAAAAGCAAGCCATAAAAGTCAGCTACCTGCCTGCTGAAGTCCTTTGCCCCTTCAAATGCTGTTTCTGTTCTGTCAGCATTGCTAGTATCTGCAGCTACTGTACTGTGGAAAGTAATTATATTATATGGCAGATAAAACAAGGGGGTATGCATCAGATTATAAATAACTTAATTTTGCAAAGGAATTTTACATCTTAATCTGCTGGACTATCACTTTCATTTAGGCTCTGAAACCAAATTATGTTATTGTGATCTGTGATATAATTTAATAACTCACCCATAAGGAAATGTCAGGTCGCATTTGCAACAATCCAGGGGCCATTAAGCCAGATGGAAGGTCATTCTGTTTGAGGATTGTAAATGAACCTGTCCAACAAAGTTTTGGTTAGGGACAGCCAAGGACTCATTATGTAGTCAATTTACCCAACTGCTCACAAGAACCACGCCAACACCAAGGCTGTTCTGTCCTTTGAAGTTTGAAATGAATTTGAATATATAGGAATTTTTACTTTCATCAGGCCAAAAAGGAAATTGCTTTTGCAAAAAGCAGTCATTTCCATAGATTGCTTAGAACATTAGAATAAAAATTAAATGTACTGTAGAAATGCCACTTGTGGAATTTTTGCTTTTTTCTTATTCATTTTCCTTTTTTTAAATTCTGCCTTTCTTTGGTAGTGGAAGACACACATACACACACACAGACACACTCATCATGTCACATAAACATAAATCATTCAAACAACGTATCAGGAATGAACAAAGAAATGTATGCTTTTGAAAGTAAAAATATTCCGTTAAAATAATTACAATATCTTTCTTCTTTTACTTTTTGAGTTCCTTTTGTATAACATGAAGTTAACGACTTCTGATTATCTACACTAAGTGATTTACTGTGAATACTCCAAAATGGATAGTTCAACACCAGCTTTTATTTAGATTTTTAAAAACACATTTTAAAAAATCTGAATGCCTTTAATGATATTTAAGTTAATCCCTAGAGCAAAGAACACAAAATTAGTTGTTCTATTAAAACATTATTTTACAACTAGTGTATTTCCATTTTAAAGATAAATAGCTAACGTATTTATCCATAACCCCATATCTATGATAAATTTTGACATTTGTCTGTGTTTACATATTGCAAAGCATATTTTACTGACTAGGGTTCACTGACTCAGTTATATAAATATGGGTTTACTGACGGGCTTACTGACCATATTTATTTGATCCTCATTACTCATGGGTTCTGTTTTTGTGAATTTGTCTACCTGCTAAAATTTATTTGTAACCCCCAAATCAATACTGATGGTCCATTCAGTCATTTGTGGGCATGTGCAGAGCAGTGATACATTTGAATTAGCCAGGGCCCAAATTCCCAACTGAGGTGGCACAGAGCCTTCTGCCTCTGCTCTCATAGAAAGATGACCAGAAGATGGAAAAAGTAGGGGGCAGTACAATGTAGTGAACAGAGTCCTGGCTCTGGGGATGGGGGGCAGGGTGTGAACCCACCTCTGGCACCTATCAGTAGAGACACTCTCAGGCAAGTCACTAATACCTCTGAACCTCATTTTCTTTTTTAAAGAAAAATGGAATCTACCGGGGATGAGCTATTTTTAGGATTTAAGATTATTATTTATATGAGCTATATATGAAATGTATTTATTTCTCATAGGAACAATAGTTCAGTAGTAGCTAATTCAGTGTTTACAGTGACTTACAGAACATAGTCACCTGGAATAATGAGAATCAACTATATATGTATATTTTTGTAGGTATTACTGATATGCATATATTTGTTCATGCTATCACATGGATTTAGAACAATCCACATACATATTTCATATAGAACATGAATATTTTCGCATGTTAATACCTTTGCCACTGTAAATTGTAATGAATATCCATACCCATAAATTATTGTACTTTTCAACTTATCTGAAGAAACAGAAATTTTACTTTTTGGTTGATGTCATAATTATGTAGTTTAGATGATATGGTTACAATTTTTCTCTGCTTCAAAGGTTATGAACACTGTTTTTAAAGATTTTATTTATTTATTTGAGAGAGAGAGAATGAAAGATAGAGAGCACGAGAGGGAGGAGGGTCAGAGGGAGAAGCAGACTCCCTGCTGAGCAGGGAGCCTGATGTGGGACTCGATCCCAGGACTCCAGGATCATGACCTGAGCCGAAGGCAGTCGCTTAACCAACTGAGCCACCCAGGCACCCGTGAACACTGTTTTTAAATATATTTTTCCTACAGAGCAGGGAGGAGATAACTATGACTCTTCTTTTGGTATGCCACTAGAGTTGAACTAGAGTCTAGCAAAGTGGTAAGGAGAGTCTTGGGACTGTATCTAGAACATCCATTTGTTTCATGTTAAAGAGAGGAAAGAAGAAGAAATGCAGAAATTTCTCATTCTGGCCTAAGAAAAGCAGTAAGGATGGATGATGGAAATGCTCCCTTGTTTGGGGATTCTAGGGCTTTTCTGCAAACTAGCTGATGAAGATCTTTACTTTGATGTATTTATCCATACAACTCTTAGTGGTAGGCTTAGGCAATCAACCACAGTTAATGCTTGTACAATTTGGAATTTTCATACAAGACCTACACCAGGCAGTACACACCATCAGAACTGCGCCTAATACATAGAAAGCAGAGACACATCAGTCAAATACCCTAGTAAAAGGAAAGCCAACATAGTGCCAGAACACTGGTCAGCCGAGTCCTGGGTTCTGGTCTTAATTCTGAAAATACCTAATTGGATGAAGTTGAGCAGAATTCTTGACTATTTGAATTGAATACTAACTCTAAAGATTACCTTCACGTTATTTTTTAAAAGTATGTTTCTTTGTAAATTCTGAAATAATGCAAGAAACCATGTATTTTTGTCAAAAGATGATTAAAATAAAATGTCTTCTTTCAGTACGAGTTAGTCAACTATTCTATCTTGTCTCACTTTGCTTGTTACTTACATTACAAGGCAACTAAAGAACAGTATCTCTTGATGCAAAAGCAGTTAAGGGTAATCTGCCCTCCCTCTTCCTATTAAGCTTGCTGATTTCCCACCCCCCGGCTCCCATCTTAGACATTTGAGAGAGGTCACTAAATCATTCTAGCTCAAACACCTCTTGCAGAGTCTGCATAGCAGAATAAAATAGAATAAGATGATTAATAGGTTGATATTGTCAGAAGGACCTTGAAAGCATCATTTGTAGATACCAGGCCTGCAGAAAATGGAGATATAAGTATATAATCAAATTACTATTTTGCTCTATAATGTTAAATTTTTATTTATAATGCTCAATAAGTAAATTCCTTCCTAAATTCACACAATGAAACAGAAGTCTGTACTATAGAAACTAAATAGTAATTAGAGATAATAGTATTTCTGAGTGAGACTAGATACCGTTTTGTTACAGAAACAATGAACTTAATCTGTATTGAAGCTTAGATAAATCCATAAAGAACCTATGGTATTTGAGCTTATGAGATTGAAAGATGCATGAAAGAAAGAAAGAAAGAAAGAAAAGAAAAGAAAAGAAAAGAAAGAAAGAAAGAAAGAAAGAAAGAAAGAAAGAAAGAAAGAAAGAAAGAAAGAAAGAAAGAAAGAAAAGGAAAGAAAGAAAGAAGGAAAGAAAGAAAGAAGGAAAGAAAGAAAGAAAAAGAGGGAGAGAGAGGGGGGAAGGAAGGAGAGGGGAGGGGAGGGGAAAGGGAGGGGACGAGAGGGGAGGAGAGAAAAGATAAGAAAACCTGGGTTAATGGGCTTTATGTTGTTGTCCATACTGTTACTTTGTTATCTACAGGACAGCAAAGAAACCACTTAACTACTAGAAACCTTTCTGATCGTTGCTTATATCAGTCAGGATTCAACCTGAGAAGCAGAAAGCAGAATCAGGAGGATATGTATACAGTGTATATACAATACAATACAATTGTGTGAAGTCTTTAGGGTAGACAGTGAGGAAGGGAAGCTCACAGGCAGGGGAGAATTCCAAGCTGAAACTTACTGTCCACATGAAGTATTGTCTTAACTCAGGGAAGGCCTAAGCCCTCTTTTAAAGACTTTCCAACTGATTAAATCAGACCCACCCATGATAATCTCTTTTTTGATTAAAGTCAATTGATTAAAGACTTTAATCACATCTGCACAAGCACTTTGCAGCAGCAACTAAATTACTGTTTGATTGGATAAATACGAGAAGGTGTATGCGTGCCACAAAATGACTCCTTTCCTTCTGTCTTCCAACTCTTCTAAGAGAATATCCCTTGTAGCCCACACAACTGGGAACATACTAGAAAGGGAAATCTGGGAAGTGTAGTACAAACTAGTAAATTTGACACAATGAAAGCCATCACAGTTCACCCCTTGTCAACTTAGCACCCATACACATCTCTTAAAAATCATAATTGCTCTCTCAATAAGATAGTTACAGAGTCATACTCCTGCCTAATATGATACAAATATCCCATGTTCTATCAAAAACATGTAAACTCTTCCCCAGAGAAGGATATGAAGTTTCTGGGTGATACTTATTCTTCTCTTTTGATTTCCTGTGATTTAAATACTTTGATGAATGATAAAGGGTAAGAGAGGGGAAAACACAGTTTTTGGTTAATATATATTCAAACATATTCATTTAAAAGTAAGGAAGAATTACTTGTAACTATTACAACCCTCTTTTCTGAAACTGGTCATATGGTTGCACCCGGTACTTAAAACTACTTTCTTCCAATTCATTTCATATTCCCTTTACCCTCAGCAACTACCTCAGCTGATCATGTTTCCTTGCTCAATGGGGTGACTTGAACATTCATGAATGAAGGGTCTGAGTCATTATCATTTCTCAACACGTAATAAAATTTTAAAAAACAAAAACAAAACAAAAAACACAAGTTTCATTGCCTGGGGAGTACCCTTCCATTGTGAATAAGACAGCCACCATATAACCAATAGTCTCAATCTACAGATTTCTTTGCTTTTACATAAATAAGAGCTGAGACCATGTCTATATTATTATAGGATAATAAATATTAGAAATAATTAAGTTAATTCTGTTTCCTAATATACAGCTTCATTTCTTATTATAGAGAATATGAGCAAGCAGTATAAATGACAATAGAAGTCACCATTAATTCTACAATCCACCACAGCAATCATCATACTAAATGGTGAAAAGTGTAAAGTTTTCCTCTAAGATCAGGAATAAGGCAAGGATGCCCAACTCAACTTTTATTCAATATAGTATTAGAAGTCCTAATCAGATCAATTATGTAAAAAAAAAAAAAAGAAAGAAAGAAAAGGCACTCAGATTGGAAAGGAAGAAGTAAATCTCTATTTGCACATGACGTGATAATAAATATATTATGCACATTGTTAATAAGTATTTAAAAAATAATATATTTTAAAATAAATATTAATAAATATTTTAATAAATATTTCAGCAAAAAAATCCTGTTAGAATAAATGAATTCAGTAAAGTTGCAGGATACAAAATCAAAATATAAAAATCAGTTGCATTTCTACATACTAATAATGAACTGTCAGAAAGAGAAATTAAGAAAATAGTCCCATTTACAATTGCATCAAAAATAATAAAAAATACCTAGGAAAAAAATTTAACTGAGAAGGCAAAAGATCTTTATACTGAAAACTATAAGACATTAATGAAAGAAATTGAAGAAGATACAACAAATGGAAAGATATTCCACACTCATGGATTAGAAAAAATAATATTGTTAAAATGTGCATACTACCCAAAGCAATCTACAGATTTGAAATCCTGATCAAAATTCCAATGGCCTATATCACGAAGTAAAAAAAAAAAAAAATCCTAAAATTTGTATGAAACTACAGAAGACTCTGCATAGCCAAAGCAATCTTGACAAAGAACTAAGATGGAGGCATCCCATGTCCTGATTTCAAACTATATTCACAGCTATAGCAATCAAAGTGGTATGGTATTGGCATAAAAACATACAGATCAATGGAACAGAATAGATAGTGCAAAAATAAACCCATGCACTTATAATCAATTAATTGATGACAAAGGAACCAAGAACATACAATGGAGAAAGGATAGTCTTTTCAATAAATAGTGTGGGGAATACCAGACAGCTACATGCAAGAGAATGAAACTGAACCACTATCTTACACCATACACAAAAATAAATTCAAAGAGATTAAAAACTTGAATGTAAGACTTGAAAACACAAAACTCCTAGAACAAAACATAGAGGCAAGCCCTTTGACATCAGCGTTGACAATAATTTTTTGTATTTGACACTAAAATCAAATGCAACAAAAGCAAAATAAACAAGCAGGACTACATCAAGCTAAAAAGTTCCTGTACAGGGCGCCTGGGTGGCTCAGTTGTTTCGGCAACTGCCTTTGGCTCAGGTCACGATCCTGGAGTCCTGGGATCGAGTCCCGCATCAGGCTCCCTGCTCAGCGGGGAGTCTGCTTCTCCCTCTGACCCTACCCCCTCTCATGCTATCTCTCTCTCTCTCATTCTCGCTTTCTCAAATAAATAAATAAATAAAGTCTTTAAAAAACAAAACAAGTTCCTGTACAACAAAAGAAACCAACAAAATGAAAAGGTAATTTACCAAATAGGAGAAAATATTGGTAAATCATGTATCTGATAAGAGGTTAATACCTAATAAGAGATTCATACATGCCAATAGCAAAAAACCCAAATAATCTAATTAAAAAAGTAGAAATAGGAACTGAATAGACATTTTTCCAAAGAAAACATACCAACAGGTACATGAAAAGATGGTGAACATCACTAATCATCAGGGAAAGGCAAATTAAAACTACAATGAGATATTGCCTCATACATGTTAGAATGGTATCATCAAAAAGATAAGAGATCATGGGATGCCTGGGTGGCTCAGTCAATTAAGCATCCCGCTCTTGATTTTGGCTCAGGTTGTGATCTCAGGTTCGTGAGATCAAGCCCCAGTTTGGGCTCTGTGCTCAGTGCAGAGTCCGCTTCTCTCCCTTTCTCTCTGCCCCTCCCTACTCTTGCATGCTCTCTCTCTCTCTAAAATAAATAAATCTTTAAAAAAAAGTTAAGAGATCACAAGTGTTGGTGACGATGTGGAGAAAAGTTAACCCTTGTGCACTGTAGGTGGGAATGTAAACTGTGCAGCCACTATGGAAAATAATATGGAGCTTCTTCAAAAAATTAAAAAAAAATAAGCTACTATATGATTCAGCATTTCCCCTTTGGGTTTATATCTAAAGGAAATGAAAACAGGATATCAAAGAGATAACTGCATTCCCATGTTGATTGCAGTATTATTCATAGTAGCTGAGATATGGGAACAACCCTAGTGTTCACCAGTGGAGGAATGGATAAAGAAAATGTGGTAAATATATACAATGGAACATTATTAAGCGATGACAAAAAAGGAAATCCTGTCATTTGCAACAACATAGATAAAACTTGAGGGCATTATGCTAAGTGAAATAAGCCAGAGTCAAATACCGCGGGGTTTTACTTACATGTGGAATTTGATGAGGGGGATAAAAAAGTAAGTCAAACTCACAGAAGCAGAAAGTAGAAATATGGTTGTTAGGGCTGGGGGGAAATAGGGAGAGATTGGTAAAAGAGTACAAACTTTCAGTTATAAGATGAATAAGGTTGGGGCACCTGGGTGGCTCAGTCAGTTAAGCATCTGCCTTCAGCTCAGGTCATGATCCCGGGGTCCTGGGATAGAGTCCCTCATCAGGCTTTCTGCTCAGTGGGGAGCCTGTTTCTCTCTCCCTGCACCCCGCCTTTTGTTCTCTCACTATCTCTCTCTCTCAAATAAATAAAATCTTTTTTAAAAAAGATGAATAAGGTCCAAGGAGCTAATATAAAACATACTAATTACAGATAACTTTGTACTGTATAATTGAAATTTCTGAGAGCTTAAATGTTCTTACCAATAAATAAATTAATTAATAAACTAAAATAAAATATGTGAAGTGATGATGTGTTAATTAACTAGATAGGAGATAGCCTTCTACAATGATAATCACCATGATCGATGCACACTTTAAATATCTTACAATTTCATATGTCAATTAAAACTCAATAATTCTGAAATTAAAAATAAAATTCTATAATCCACCTATAAATACCATTAACATTTAATATGTTTCTTCCTAATTTTTGTATGACTCATACTTATAGTTCTATGACTAAGATCATATAACATACATGTTTTATATCCTAATTTTTCATATAATAAGGATTAATGGAGTAATGTAAAGTGAATCTTTTACCCAAGTCATCTATAGGTCCATGATGGTAATATACATGGTAGAGAACAATGACCAGCAAAAGCAAAATCTTTATTTTTATGAGGCTTTTGGCCTCAAAATTCTGTAAATCCAGTTGAGCCATGTGGGAATTGTACAAGCTAATGACTACCTTCAGACTAGAATAGTGGTTATACAGTACGAGATATTAAAAATGCACCACAGTGTATACATACACACACACACACACACACACACACTATACCCTGTTACACTGACCTATTAAAAATACTGAAGCATTTGAGGGGTCCCTGGGTAGCTTGAGCATCCTGAGCACCCTGAGTCGGTTGAGCATCCAACTCTTGATTTCAGCTCGGGTCATGGTCTCAGGGTAAGGAGATTGAGCCCCTGATGGGCTCTAGCACAGAGTCTGCTTGAGATTCTCTCTCTCCCTCTCCCTGTGCCCTTCCCTTGCTCACATGTACTCTCTCTCTCTCTAAACAAATAAATAAAACCTTTAAAAAAATGCTAAAGCATTTGATAACAGAAATTCAGAATTTGGAAAGGATGAAACAATATTTGTTTTGTCTTGGGCACCTGGGTGGCTCAGTCGTTAAGCATCTGCCTTCAGCTCAGGTCATGATCCCAGGGTCCTGGGATCGAGCCCCACATCCGGCTCTCTGTTCCGCGGGAAGCCTGCTTCTCCCTCTCCCACTCCCCCTGCTTGTGTCCTCTCTCGCTGTGTCTCTCTCTGTCGAATAAATACAATCTTTTAAAAAAATATATTTGTTTTGTCTCTACAATATTGTTTTTTAATATATTATTAATGATAATAGTAGTAATGTTAAATAATAATGAAATTATTTGTTCAGCACTTTCTGATATAGCAATCAATGGCCTGGTTCTGAGTTCGGTTCATTTAACTTTAATAGCTCTCATAGCTAAAGTAAGTATTTTATGAAGAAAAGTGGATGCAGATTTAAGAATTGGATCACTGGCTGAATTTCTAAATCATGACACTCACTTTTCAAACTCATTTGCCAGTTATACAATTATTGAGGGAAACTAAATTTCCATTTTTTTAAGAAAATAGTTCTCCTTTTAAATAAACCCAGTGGTGTCATTTTATATATATCTATATATATAATAAATAGGTTCATGACTCACAAAAATTATCTATTTTAAATAATGTCAAATATTTGAAAAATCAGATATCCAATTTTCAAAGTACAGTTAAGAATATGTAAGACTAGTAAATGATTTTGGGCAACAAAAAAAATAATGATGGGTACATTTTGAAGCACTAGTCTTTAAAATGATCTTTCAAAGAGCATTAAGTCCTTGGTATTTTTAAGGCATTGTCTTTATCTTAAATGGGCCCATTAGTGTTGTTTTGTTTTGTTTTGTTTTTTACAAAAAATATCTGCTAGGTGGCTGGCAGTGTTTTTAATTGCAGAAAAAGGTAAGTAAATTTGGAATACTTGCTTTTGGAAAAAGAAGAATGAATACTTCATTCTTAAAGTCAGCAACTCTCTTAAGATTTTTTTTTTTAAGATTTTATTTATTCAATAGAGAGAGAGAGAGAGAGAGGGAGAAAGTGAAAGAGAGCAAAGCAGGGTAAAGGGCCAGGGGAGAAGCAGACTCCCCATTGAGCAGGGAGCCTGATGCAGGACTTGATTCCAGGACTCGAGGATCATGACCTAAGCCGAAGGCAGATGCTTAAGTGACTGAGCCACCTAGGTGCCCCTCTCTTAAGATCTTTACTGTGGGATAATCTAAACATTTATCTGTAGTATGATTTTTATGATCACATTGTATTTCATAACAAATTTATTTTAAAATTCAGCTGCATTTAAAATATCAAAGTGCTCACATCAATGAAATTTTGTAGCATTATTTATTTATTTATTTTTTAAAAAGATTTTATTTATTTATTTGACAGAGAGAGACACAGCGAGAGAGGGAACACAAGCAGGGGGAGTGGGAGAGGGAGAGGCAGGCTCCCCGCAGAGCAGGGAGCCCGATGTGGGGCTCGATCCCAGGACCCCGGGATCATGACCTGAGCCAAAGGCAGATGCTCAACCAGCTGAGCCACCCAGGCACCCCCGCATTTTTTATTTCTTAAACTCTGCTGCAAAAGTTTGCTATTAAGAACTGATGAATTCAACTGAAGTGTTAAATCTGCAAAATATCACAGGTTGTGCGTGTCCAGTAAAAAACAACTACTTCACAGTTTTATCATAACTTACTGTCTTCATTAAGTTAGTTATTTCTTGGTGAACTAGTATTTTTTCTTTGGGCTGTCACAAAAAGTAGTTTGTATGCGTTATAACTGAAAGAGAATAAACGTCTAACATAATACAAGGCACGTAGAAATTTCTTTAATCCATCCGTATAACAAACTTCACCCTACGTAATTGAAATTTGGGTTCGGATGCTTCCATTTTTAAAATCTAGCAGTGATGCTCTATATCTTTAAACACTATTAACTGCATTTCAATTTGTTGTCATACTGTTTTCCATATATAATTTTAGCCAGTTTTACCATACCAGGATGGATATGAATTTCTTACATGGTAGGTTGCTTTTAGTCTTTTGCTTTCAAGAAACCCTCAGAAAGATTTTAAAAAACTTATCATTAGCTTTAGAGTCATTTATAAAGTATTGGGTTATATTTCAATTGACTTAAAACATTAATGAAAAACTAAAGAGGTCTTATTCTATAGAAGCTTGGCAAATCAACCCAATATGGTAACTGCTATTTTACAATTTTGATATTTTTGGATTACTTCTTTTGAAATCTGCTTAGTCATTGCTGCTAACTTAATTGTGACTAAAGGGTTTTTTTTTTTTTTTCTGGTGTTGTTTTTACTAAGAGTAGAAGCTTCTTACATTCTTTGAAAACATAATTTTTGATGACTGGATAATGATGTTTATTTTTATGAATATTCCATTGTTTACTTTGCCATTATAATATTTTTTAACATTTATTTTTTTTAAAGATTTTTATTTATTTGAGAGGGAGAGAAAGAGAGCCAGCAAGAGAAAGAGCACGAGGGGTGAGAGCAGAGGGAGAAAGAGAAGCAGGCTCCCTGCTGAGCAGGGAGCCCGATGCGGGACTCGATCCCAGGACCCCAGGACCATGACCTGAGCCGAAGGCAGACCCTCAACCAACTGAGCCACCCAGGGGCCCCATTTTTTAACATTTAAATATTTTAATAAAAAATGGTAAGCTTGAAAATAAATACCTTCACATTTAAATCTTCATACAAATATCTTACCATTTCTTTATAATGAAGAAAATATTTCTTTAAAATTATGAGTAGTATTGTCAAATTACATCCCAGAGATTTTATTCCAATTTGTATTTCCCAGGAGTGAATAAAATTGAATGTTACATCAAATGCTTGATAATAATATGTACTTATTATTTAAAAATACTTTTTCTAATATTTGAAAATGACATCTCATGGATATATTCCTATTCCTTTGATTATTAGTGAGGTTGAGTCTTTCGTGTGTATTATTTTCCTTTGCTTTGACTATCTACTTGTATTACTTTTTTCTTTTTATTTATTATGTTATATTAATCACCATACATTACATCATTAGTTCTTGATGTAGTGTTCCATGATTCATTGTTTGTGTATAACACCCAGGGCTCCACGCAGAACGTGCCCTCTTTAATACCCATCACCAGGCTAACCCATCCCCCCACCCCCCCTCCCCTCTAGAACCCTCAGTTTGTTTCTCAGAGTCCATCGTCTCTCGTGGTTCGTCTCTCCCGCCGATTTACCCCCCTTCATTCTTCCCTTCCTGCTATTTTCTTCTTCTTCTTCTTCTTTTTTTGTTTAACATATAATGTATTATTTGTTTCAGAGGTACAGGTCTGTGATTCAACAGTCTTAAATCTATTTGTGTGAAATTTTGTACAGTGGGGGCATTAATTTCTTGTCGTATTTGTCACATACAATTCTTTCAGATTTTTTTGTCCTTTTTTCCCCGACATTTACTGATTAATAGAAGTTTTTATTTTTATGAATTCAAATCCAGTATTTTATTTTTCCTTATGATAAGACTCACTAGCTTTATTATAAAATGAAAATTACTCTTTTATAACAGTTGAAAAGTGAAAACAAATAGAAATAAATGATCGAGAAACTACTCCTAATAATTTGACTTGAATATATTTTCTAAGCAAAATTTATATATTTAAAATAACAATATATCTATAATTTTGTATCCTATTTTAGTCACAAAATATCATCTCCATTTTCTATGTCTTTAAGGACTCTTTGAATTTCTTTGTTTCCATTGTGAGGAGATAATTTATAAAGGAAATCACCTTAGAAACTTGTGAATTTAAAAACAAACCTAGGTAGGAAAAGCATTTTTGGATATATCTTTGTTATATATCAATATCAAGTTATTTATTAAAACAGGCATCCACAAATTAAATACTTTTGTCTCAATACAAAAAAAATTTTTTAATGCTGCAAAATGGGGAAATGGAATTTTCCCTACAGTCATCTTATTGCTTTTTTAAAAACTAACAATATTCCCGAATTAAGTCTTTCTAGACTTAATTGAGTTTTGTTTTGTTTTAAATTATCCTTTTCAAATAGATCATGTCCTTCACCCACGTGATTTTGAGTCCTTCAAGAACAAGAATTTCATCTTCTCCATCCATCTTTATATTCCCGTAAGTATGGTATATGGAAGATAACCAGGAAAATTTAATTCAATTCAGTTCTAATTTTAACCCTGATATCATTGAGTTGCAAATTCAGTGACATGAATTATTTTCTACAGCTCAGCCTGATTGCCTCTTTATCTGTCATCTTGATAAATCATTAACTTTAAAACTTAAAGCAAGTAATCTGCTAAATATCACAACCTTCTTTCTATCCACACACCTCAAAACACAACTCTGCATCTGGAACATTGAAATTTTAAATAAATTCCTGTTCTGAACATTTTAAATTATTGTTTAGGATTGTGGTTGTCTGCAGTCATTCAGAAATATCCCACAGTCTTTCTCAGAATTCTATACCACTTAAGCTTCTAACATATCTGGACTTAGAGGTTTGCTTTCCAATATGATAGCTGTTAGGCATATGAGGCTATTAAGCACTTAAAGTGAGTGTGGTCTTCATTGAGATATTCTAAACGTATGAAATATCAATCACCTATTTTTTTAACTGTTGTGAAATATAGCTACTAGAAAATTTAAGATTATATATATGGTTCATATTAACCTGCTACTCGACAGTACTACTCTAGAGGAACAAATCTCTTTGACTACCCGTTGCTCCCTACTAACATATTCAAATAGTGTTTAGACTGTTGAGCTTTGTCTAGAAGATCAAATTAAATCATGAGTATAGATACAACTTTACCGTTTACTCTATAAACATTTCTTGCCAATTATTTGATTTTTGAACAAAGAAAAACAAGTTGGGAACAGAAGTGGGAAAAAACAGTGGATTTTAACTGGGCAAGCTAATTAATATATTAAGTCTCTTTGTCGCTACACATGGCCTGAAGCAGCACACTGGACAAGAGGGGATGGGTCTTGCATCTTAGCAGAAAGTCAGGGCGAGGCCTCTCAAGGAGGTCCCAGAGCAGGCAGGCTGCTGAAAGCAGCAGCATATGCACTTACTTCTTACACCAGCGGTGAAGTCCTTGTTGACAATTTTCCCAGGAAGTTTCTGACAAATAGCACACGCAGTTGTTTACATTTTTGTGATTTAACGTCTCACTTAAATTTCACAGGTGCACATAAATGTGTTCATTTGAGCACGGTAATTCCACTGCTACTAACATCAGTAAGTAAGTGAATACGAGAAACAAGCCAGTACTAAATTTATCACTCTCCTCTCTGGCTAATGTACTTGAATAAAGCTGTAGTGATTGGTAGTTATGGTGAATATCATGTTTCAGCCTTGCAAGGAACAATAGTAGTATAATGCTCCTTTAAGTGCTTTCCTTTTATTTATTTATTTTTTTGTTTTATCAATTTTCTTTAGTTTTTCTTTTTTCCCTCCCCACTTTTTTTTTTTTTTTTTGGTACACCAAGGGCAATCCTAAATAGCTACATTCAGTAGTTATCCATTTATTTATTTTTGACCATTTTATGGCACACCACAAACACATAATTTGTGTTTTAAAATCATGGGCGATGACATCCTTCCATACAAATATCAAATATTCATGAATGAAAATAGATTTATGACACTGAATTTTGAAAACTGCTGTAGTAAAACCACATAAAACATATATCAAGTACCCTAATTCCTGATTTCATTTGCTTCGAGATATATATATATATATATATATATATATATATATATATATTAATATATAAAAATACTCATGCCTTACCGTAGCACCGTGGAACTTAACACCATAAACAGGTGTTTCTAAGCTGGATATCCATGGAATACCAGTCACCAAAGTACTAAAGTGAAATCATATATGGAAGTCTTACCCATAGAGATTAAGAACCTCAGGGCAAGGTGGAATATTAAAAAAACTGAAGGAAGGAAGGATCGCTACACTGTTGTGATCACCATGTACATGTCTCGGGATCACTGCTATCTATTTGATAGCAGTGTTCTCATTTTCATACAAGAAGAATAAAGCTAACAGAGGTAAAGTAACTCCCTGTTTCCATGTTTAGCCGTATAAACACTTGGCTACCAGGCATTCAAGCATTGCTCCTTTTCCTTCTGTTGCTAAGGTGGCAATTTGGGAAATAGCCCTAGAGCAAACAAGTATGGTCAAATGGTTTAGAGAAGCAGGAAGACCCCAAATGACCAAGTCACACCACTGTTACTGATAAGAATCACTGCTGAGAAGAACACAAGAAAACCTGGAACCTTTATTAATATCAATTCCAGGTTGGGTGGTCTGTTAGGGACTTCTAAACATCACTTATTTAATCCTCACAAAAATCTTGTGACACTGATATTATTATCACCCATTTATTCATGAAACAGATGCTCCTAAAATTTGAATAGTTTGCTCAAAATGCAAACAAGCGGTAAATGTCATAGCAAAGAGTGTCTGTTTGACTTCAAAATTTGTTCTATAAACCACTATGCTGTGTTGCTTCCAAATTAGCTGGTTGTTATCACAAAGAATGGCAAGAACAAGCCTGAAGAATTAAACAAATATAAAGAACTGCCTGACTGCCTTAGTCTAGACATTCAAAGAAAACACGCGGTGGGTGAGGGTGGGAACTATAAAAGTTAACGTCTTACTTTCCGGAAAACAAAAACTAAGGGATTAACTGCAATTATCTTTTGGGGGGAAAGCTTCAATCCTAAAGCAGTAAGAATGAAGGAGAAGAGGAAGCTGAGGCAGGAGAAAATAGTAACCAAAGCATGAAGGTATCCTGCCACGCCAGCCACCGGTTTACAGTGAGCCCTAAGACACATAGCAGAATAACCATTTCCTGAGCAGGAAGAGTAAGAGAATTTATCTGCCTAGATTTCATCCATTCTGCGCCTTCCTCCTGTCCCCAACTCCATTTCCAAAGTTTTTCCCCTAGGGAGTAAAACTCCTCTGCATTTCAGGGTTGCATCATGTAATGTTGCATTTCAAAGGGGCCTGGAAGTGGCAGACAAAGGACCAGAGACTCTGGGTATGTGAATGAACTCAGGATGGGAAAGTAGTTGGTTGACTGTGGCTGGCAGGAGACAAAGCATGTTCTTCAAGATTTGGGTGGGAATTAAGACTGAGAAAACCAGTGGAGTGTAAGAAATGGTTGGAGAGATGCTATGTCTGAGAGAAACAGGGAGATGGATGTGGCAAGAAGGGAGACATTAAGAGAAAAGCATCAAGAGAAGGAAAATCACAAAAACAGGGCTAATATTCATAGTATGTTATTTTTAAATTAAACTTTATTTTGAGGGATGCCTGTGTGGCTCAGTCGGTTAAGTGTCTGCCTTCGGCTCAGGTCATGATCCCAGGGCCCTGGGATAGAGCTCCGCATGGGCTCCCTGCTCAGCCGGGAGCCTGCTTCTCCCTCTCCCTCTGTCTGCAGCTCCCCCTGCTTGTGCTCTTTCTCTGACAAATAAATAAAATCTTAAAAAAAAATTCTTTAAACTTTATTTTGAAATGACTGTAGATGCAAATGTACATCTAAGAAATAATACAGAGAGATCCTATTTATCCTTTATCGTTTCCTCCAATGGTAAAATCTTGCAAAGCTCCTATACATTATCACATGAGGATATTGACATTGATACAGTCATTCAATGTTAAAAAAAGATACTTCTTTCCCTACAAGGATACTTCATGTCCCCCTTTTATAGATACACTCACTACCTACTTCCTTCCTTCCTTCCTTCCTTCAGGCTGGGTAACTCATCTGTTTTCCACTTTTATAATTTTGTCATTTCAAGTATTTTATTAAGATGAAATCATACTGGACATAGCTTTCCAGGATTGGATTTTTCACATAATTCCCAGCATAATTCCCTCAAGATTTACCCACCTTGCTGTCAACTTCAATGGTTTATTCCTTTTTATTGGTATGGATGTCCCATAGATTATTTAACCATTCATCTGTAGAAGGACATCTTGATTATTTCTAATTTTTGGCTATTATGAATAAAAGTGCTATAAACTTTCATGTATAGGTTTTTGTGTGAAAACAAATTTTCATTTCCCTGGGATAAATGCCCAAGAGTGCAATAGCTGGTTCAAACAGTAGTTGCAGGTTTAGTTTAGTTTTGTTTAGTTTTGTTTTTTTGAAGAAACTGCCAAACTAACTTTCCAGGGTGGCTGCACCATTTCCATCTGTACCAGGAACATGTGAGTGATTCAGTTTCTCTACATCTTCACCAGCATTCCTTCTCAGAATTTTTAAATTCAGCCATGCTGATAGATGTGTAATGATATCTCCTGTGGTTGGATTTTCAGTTTCCTTATGGCAAATGATGTGTAACTTCTTTTCGTGTGTTTATTTGCAGTCTGTATACTCACTTCAATGCAATGACTGTTCATGTCACAGCAAACAACTCAGAGCAGTAGTAATAATCGTAGCAGCATTGTATTCTCCAATGAGGAGATTTAATGAGAGCAACCATTGGTCTTTATCATTTGTCTCAGACTTGGTAATATCCCTCCAGTTTTTAACCACTTTGATTCAGATCAAGTTTTTGTGTTTTTCAGAATTTATTTCTTAGGATGTTCCATGTTTTCAGGATGAGGTCTCAGGAAAGACTGGATCTGGGAAGGACAAGGGGCAAATGGAGAGCAGGTTCAGAACCTAGTTACACGTTACTGGCTCTTACTTACAAGGGTGAAACCCTAAACCTGCTAAAACTAATTGGCATTTACGGTTTAAGCATCCCTGTTGACAGAGAGCACTGGCAGAAGTTGCTATTACACAACTGTTTGCTTTTGCTCTTGTATCGATTTCAAGAAAGAGGCTTCTTTCTAGAGGTGATTCTTCCTAAATGGATAATTACCACAGGAGATGCGAAGGAAGAGAGGCTAGGCTTTAACACATTTTATTAACATTATTCCTCTCCAAAATAAAATAAAACTGGTTAGAATAAGTTAGTAACCTATGCTTGTATGCAAGCAAATGGCAGAAGGGTCAAAATAAAATAACAGGTAGCTCATAAATTAATAGAAATGTGTTTCCTAGAGCAATATCCAGGGCTGAAGGACAAAGGAGTTCAGGCATTCAATAGTACTATTATACTTTAAAGAATGCGTGTCCTGTGGTTTACATTCTTCTTCTTCTTAAAAAAAAAAAAGAAATAACAATGTAAAAATAAGGATTTCTGCCAGACATTGACCTTCATAAAGAATTTAAAATACAACCTGTACGAAACCAAACTTCACATTTTGCACACATCTGTTCCTTTTCAGGAATCCCTATCTCACTTAATGAGCCTGTCATAAAATCAATTTCTAAGCCAGAAATCTTAGATTAGATGTATCTCCTCATCATCCATTGAATCAAGAGTGTGATGGTACTTGGTCCCCAAGTCTGGTTGATTTCTCTTTTAAACATCTCTTAAATCTGCTGCTGTCCTCTGTCTATGGAGCCAGCAGCTGAGCTCAGGCATTGAACGCTTCTGACCTGGACTACTGCAGTAGTCTCTGCTGCAGATCAGGTCGTTGCCCTGTTATCCTTCTTCCTTTCTGTCTCAGGAGCAATAGAAATCCTGAATTTTAGCATGATATATGACTTCCCAGAATACTAACTGCATTTCTTAGTCTCTTTTACAGCTAGCCGTGGTCATCTCAAGGCTAAATTCTGACCAATAGGACATAATTAGAAATGGTATGAGCAAATTTCGTGACCTGTCCTTCAAGGCAGCAGGGGGACATACTTTTCTCTTTTTCTTTTCTTTCTTTCTGCTGGCTAGAATACATATGTGATAGATGGAAATGGAACAACCATCTTGGACCATAACATAAATACCCAGTGTTGAGGACGATAAAACAACAATAATAGAAAATGCCTAGATCTTTGTCAACTGAGGAACCATTTTGATAACCTTAGACAGACAATGTTTACACTTCCTTTTGTTGGTTACTGTTATATTAGATCTTCTTAATTTGTAGCTAAACCAAATCATGACAATCAGAGCCTCTTAACCATTTCCTTTGCCTTGCTCTTATTTATCTCTACAAGAGGGAAATACTGCCATAAAATCATGCTTTCTGAAATATGTTAACATGTTATTCCTGTGTCTAAAATCTATCATCTACAGAGACAAGGTCTATCATCAAAGAGACAAGGTCCATCATAATCCAGTTCCTACAACCGTTGCACCCACTGCAGCACACTCCTAGAATACCCTTCAGCTACCCTGAATTACATGCTTTCTAAACATACCATGCTCTACTATCTATTCTTAGCTCTGCTGCAAAATGATCCTATTGAAACCTAACTTCAGTGTCCTCATTCTAGCTCAAAACCTCCGGTGGCCTCGTTTCAGAGTCAAAGTCAAAGAACTTACAAAGGCCTGTGGGACCTGAGTGGATTTAGGGAGCCATTATGTTTCTTCTGGTTCTCTTGCTTACTCTCTTCGGATGCTCTTTGCCATGTTGGACCCAAGATACAGTCCAGCTTCAAGGACTCTCCGCTGCCAGCTCTTCTACCTGGAAAGCTCTTTCTTAGGTATCTTTCCTTTCAAAACACCTTTTCAGTGAGCTTTTCCTTGGCCACCCTATCTAAAGTTACAGTCTCCCTTCCCCACACCAGTTCAAACACTCCTTATCTCACTTTGCTTTGTTTTCTCTACAGAACTTATCAGTGTAACATATCATATAATTTATTTCTTTCATTATCTGACTCTCTCAACCCTCCTAAGTAGGAGCCACATATGAAGTAATTTTTTTCTCTTTTGTTCAGTGCTGCTTCTCCAGAGCCAAGAATGGTGTTTGCCATATAGTAAGTGCTCAATAAATATTTGTTAATATTGACTAATGTCTCCCAAATTATGATGAAATGTTGCCTTGAACCCCAAACTGATAACTCTCTGAACACTTCCAGGACTATTTCCTCCCTCACCACAGATTTATAACCACAGTGCTCCTGTAAATCATGGTGTATATGTTTTTCTTGCAGGAACGAAGGTATTTTTATTTTTATTTTTTAATTGTTTTTTAAAAAGATTTTATTTATTTATTTGACAGAGAGAGAGAGCATAAGAAGGCAGAGTGGCAGGCAGAAGGAGAGGGAGAAGCAGGCTCCCCGCTGAGCAGGGAGCCCGATGCGGGGCTTGACCTCAGGACCCTGGGATCGTGACCTGAGCCGAAGGTAGACGGTTAACCAACTGAGCCACCCAGGTACCACAGAACAAGGGTATTTTTAAATAAAAATGAAATTTGGAAACAATTTAAATTAAAATTTATAAAGAGGTACTTATATTTCACAGTAGAGCTCTATGAGGAATAATTTACCTTTGTGTTCAATGATTGCCTATTCAAACTCTTGAGTGTAAGGGAGGTCATGTTCATAGAGGTCAGGTTTCCATATTCACTGATGCTGCTGCTTACTGAAGTCACTAAATGTGCATTTCATGTCTGAAATTGGGCCAGCCATGGTGTGATCATGTAGTCTGGTGTTGTCTTTCATACTTTACCTGCAATGTGATAGGAGAGTGTTTGCTGTCTGAGCATGGTAAACGTCTGCATTAACATTTATCCCATGGTTTTATAATTAAGTATATATTTTATATGATTTCTATATATGTATATTATATATGTGTATATATATCCCATAGTGACTATTTTATCTGAATATAATAATGTATATATCTGTTTGCTTCCTTATAAGCTCTTTGGGAGCTGAAACTCTGTATTTTTTTTTCGTAAAAACTTCAATACGTTGCAGAAAGCAAGTGTATCAGTTAGGATCATTTTGGCTATAAGTGGCAGAAAACATATTTGCAAACTGGCTTAAGCAGTAAAAGGTAAGGTGGATTCCAGATGTGTAAGGTTCTATAGGTAAATGATGTCGTTGAGACCCAAGTTCTTTCCATCTGTATACTTAGCTTACATTAGGAACAGCTTTATACTGAGGCTGACTCACCTGGTAGTTGCAACACAGCTGCCAGTAACATTCAGATTAATGTGATTCACTGTCCCTGTCCTTTAGGAAAGAGAGAGATTCATCCATGGAGGGAGAAAAGAATATTTAAAGGGTATTAAAAATAATACCCTCCTCCTCTAGCCTGGTGAATAAATCCATTCCTTCACAAGCTTGTCCCTGGACCAAAGGGAATGTCATAATCCATTTGATCAGCATATTCCATGGAGATATAGATGAGATAAAAACCTGAGAAAATTTATGTTCTTAAAAGAATAGAATGATGAATGTATGAACAATTAACATTAATTAAGCAATCAACAGTGCTTATTAAGCTTATAGGAGTATTCATTTCTTTTTGTGGTTGAACACTCATTGAATACTGCTTGCTCTTAGAGCTGTGTAAATATTCAATTTAAGGCCTTTACAGAAATTTATCAAACAAATAATATTGATATTATATAACAGCACCTTTCAAAGTCTCCAATTCCTTCATAAATGATACTTCTATTTATTACAATATTCTTTTGAAACTCACATAGGTTGGTTTAATTTTGTGCTATTTGTGATCAATTTTGCTTAGAACCCACCACATCCTACTTCCAAATTAATGTTTAATCTATAACATTTATATAATTTTATCTTGTCCCGTTGTGGAAAACTAAATAATGCTATCTAATTGAAAGCCCTGTCCTTGCATAAATTCAAAACAGTACCTCAGTGTCCAACGATTCCTCCCATTTGAGTCGCCATTAAACCTAATACTGATGTTGGCATCAGAACTGGTATTAGTACATTCTCACTAAGAATGGACTTTGTCCTTAGCACTGATCCTGCCCATGGCTAACTTGCTTGTTTTTGAACTATTCTTATGCAAGTTCAGGCATATACCATTCTATGGCTTCCACCCAGGACCTATAATATGTCACACATTCTTCTAGCCCACATGGTCACCTGGCTGTTGCTGCCTTACCTGTCCTGAGCCCACAGCTCAAGATAATACCAGATTCCACTTAACTTCATGTCCTATGAACTTCTTTAGGATCCCTTAACTCAATTCACCTAGAGAATCTATCTGGTATTATTATTTCTTGGAACTGAATCATGAAACAGCCAATCCACTCTTTTTCAGATTCGTATTGCCTATAAAGGACACTTAAACAACAACAACAACAAAGTTTAAAGATTTATTTATTTAGTTGAGAGAGAGAGAGAGAGGAAAACGCAAGCATGGGGAAGGGGCAGAGAGAGAGGAAGAGAGAAACTTAAGCAGACTCCTCACTGAGCACGGAGCCTAACACAGGTCTCCATCCCATGACCCTGAGATCATGACCTGAGCAAAAACCAAGAGTTGGACGCTTAACTGACTACACCACCCAGGTGCCCCAAAACAGAAACAACAAAATTTTATGCATTTAGAAATAGCCTCTGAATTAGGAGGAACTATATTTCTTTCACACTGAAGGATATGTTCTACCTGAACAATCAATATTACCGAGCAAATCATCTCTATAATTTTAATATTAGAACATAGAATGGTACAGTAAAATAGAATTAGAGACAAAGGCCTAGGTTCGCCTTATCCATGTGACCTTGTGAGTTATGTACTCTTAGGGAGTTCTCCTTTACTAATATTAAAATGGGAATGTAATTATTTTATTGAATGGCTGTGGTAAAGAAAGTCTTTTGGAGGACATAGAATCATGCCTGGCACAGAGGAGGGGATCAAAAAGTCACAAAACTATCACTAAGACAGTTATAATGAAGACTATATCAGGCTCCTCTTGGAGTTTACCCAAGACAAGGCTATTATTGGATGCATAGAGCAGAAGAGTTTCTTTAGCCTAAGGCTTTAAATGTCTATTGTAGATGTCTTCCCATGATAAACCATATAATTTTGGCTCTAAGGATAAAATTATAACACAAATTATTTTATTTTAAATGAAAATATCATGATTTTTACAATGGCAACTACTACTACAGTAGTAAGTTCTAGAAAATAAAGATTGCAAAAAATGTAATACTTTCCTAAAGGTTTCAGAGTATAGGTCAATGACCGAGCACAAAACCAAAAACATCTATTATATGTGTAGAATATGAACACTAAGGATATACCAAAAACAAGACATAACTTTTCATGAAGACAGGGATCAATCATCAAAATAGAGCTCAGTGTGTCAGCTTAAAGCTATGAATAAAATATCAAATCCTTAAGGACTAAGATTCAAAATGACTCCATTTAGAAATAGTGATTGCCAATGTCATCTGTTTACTGGGCTCCTTTTATATGTCAGAAACTGCACTGAGTCCTTCAATCTATGAGATCAATGAATCTATGAGATAGGTGCTCTCCTCACTAGTTGACAGAGGAAGAAACTGAGACTTGAGAAATTTAAATGACTTGTCAAGGTCTGACGAGTTGCTAGCAGCTGGCTGGAAATCAGGAATAAGTAGTTTCTCTGTTATCATACTTTACTGTCTCAAGTCAGAAAACTGAACCAGCCAAACCTCTAGGACGATACACAGGTAGATTATTTGGATAGGCTACCAAACCAGGTTGAATTTCTTAATATTTATTTCATATAATTTGCACACAGTCTCTTTTTCTTTGAAATTCTTATATGTCCTTCAAAGTTAAGTTTTATGATTAAAAGTAAGTTGTTTGATCTTTGGCCAAACACAAAAATAACACCATAATAATTTGCCCCCCTAAGTTTTCCACACTAAATTTCTTTATGTCCAGTTTGCCTGTGAGTTTGTGGGGTGTGTATATGTGTGTGTGCACATACCTTTGCTTAATATAAAAGCATGTGAGTGGAGTGGTAGGAGGGTAAGTCAGGAATCATTCTCCAAGGATGCTTTATTTCTGGAGGAACTAAGTTTGTTCAAAGGAAGTATGGACAAACAATTGAGGAGAAAAGGAAACTAGTTACAAATACATAGCATAGAATGCCCAAAGGGACAGGGCTAGACAAAAACAAAGCAAAACAAATACTACAGAGACATAAGTAGGAAGAATTAAAGACCTTGTCTTTCTTTTTCTCCTCTCCCTTTCCCTGAAACTACTATTAAGCAGTGTACTTCTGTTCAAATTCACCATTATTTCAGGAAACAAATGATATTACATGTTTGCTCTTTATTATTCTTTTTGCATTTAAATAGCACACATTCTTTTTTTTTTTTTTCTTAAACTTCCTGGAACTAAGACCAAGGGTTGACATTTACAGCTATAAGTGATCCAAGTGCTACATTAGCATCTATTTATTAAAGATGATCTTTCATGTACAGTACAACTAAGACATTTGGCCTAATTTACTATACTAACATTTCCAATTTGGCTCCAAGTAGGGAGTTGTGCCAACAGCACTGTGTCCTATAGTGAAATAGTGCCTAATCAGTATTTATGAATAGGGTTTTAGAAGTCACTAAAGAGCACAGGAAGAGATTTTACCTTCTTAAAGCACAAATATTGCTGAGCTCTGGGAATCTTTACAGCATATTACGATGGAATAGCTTTCCTTTTTTTTTTTTTTGAAATTGCGGTTAAAAATGTGTAATGTAATACTGTCAGTAATTTAAATGGAGTGTACCTCTTTCTTTCAGACATTAATGCTATTTGTTAAACTTTGTAATTACTATGCAAATGAAGTGCTGTACTTAAAAAATGGCAGTGCCAAGAGTACAACAGAGAAAAACAGTTTGAAATTCAAACTAACACAAAATAAACTTCAAGTTTTGTAGAACTTAAACACTATATTTTTTTATTCCTTTGAATGCAGCATTTGGGTGAAAGCAATGAGGACTTGTCTTTGTTCTTAACTCGTAGATAGCAAGAGGCTTAGAACCAGAGATTTGAAAGCTTCTGAGACATATTAGCTCCCTGATCTTCACAACAGGTGGCTGGTATTTTTATCTGTCTTTCAGAGATGAAGAAACCGAGTCCCACAGATGCTTAACTCATTTGCTCAGGGTCACTTAAATAAGCCAGTGACAGCCAGGAAAGGATCTGAGTTCTCCCCAACTCAAGGCTGCAATGAGAATCCCCAGACAGCAATCAGAAAGGAGCAGAATTTATGGCTCAAATTATGATTTCAGAATATTAAACACAGACTGAACCAGTGCAATTCAGTTTCATTTCATGCCAGGTAGATATTTTAGAAGAAAATGGACAAGTTTGGTTTGCTGAGAATTACAGGGAAATAGGTGAGAGTACTGAGCACCCGATACATGCAGAAACAAACATGGAGAAAGTGAGTAGGGTTTACACATTTTCGTATCCCCAGGACTTAGTGCTGTGCCTGGCAGCACAGTCACTCCAAAATATTTGGTGCCTCCAAGAATAAATGAATGATTAATGAATGAATGAATGAATGCCCATTTGTTGTTTAGGTGACTTTCTATACACATTGCATTTGTCCCTTTCAGTCACTCTCCCATCTTTACTTTCCACATTTGCAAAACAAACAATTGAACAACAAAAACAGCTTTACGTCCCTCTAGTAATTCTTCTCTTCCTGTCCTCTTTTCCTACCCTTGAAACTAAATTAGCATTTTTTCAAATATCCCATGTCCTTAGAACTTTGATTTAAACTTGAGATAATCGTATAAACGAGAAGGATCTAAGGACACTGCCTATTGATAGCAATGTGTTATCCTCTTTAGGTGATCCTCTTTATATTTTAACAGGAAACTTTCAAATTCTGGAGCCAAAAGAATGAGAAACAAACTGAGATGTAAAGTTGACTTTTCTTAGGGAGAGTGGGAGAGCTGGTAATGATAGCATTTTTGAGTTTGGTAAAAGGCAGCGACAGTCTACCTATGATGATAGAAGCTGAGAAAATCAGATACTCAATATGGCAGTACGTCTCGTGATTGGAGTACAGGTATGGGACATAAGCTCAACTAATCAGACAACCCCCAGCCCCACTTTAACTGTGAATTAGGAAATGGCAGGCAAAGAAAGAGAGGCACTAAAGAACCCATGTTGGTGGAAGGCTGCGGTGGAAGAGGCAAGTCCCTGAGTTTCCAGGGCAGTAATGACCAAGGACAAAGGCAGTATCTGGTGTTTAGCTGGTGCCAGTGGTGATAGGGGAGGTTCAAGCTGTGGCATCAAGTGGATTATGGTGGCAGCAATAGCCTAGTTCTGTGGCCTGATTATGGCTATGGTCTTAGGAGTGGTTCTTGTTCCAATTGTTTTTCCATGTCTCAGTCTGCTGCTCTACTAGTGATTCTTTGAGTTATCTAATGTCCTTTAAAATGAAGGGGTGGGGGAATCGGAGGGGAGATGAACCATGAGAGACTATGGACTCTGAGAAACGAACTGAGGGTTCTAGAGGGGAGGGGGGTGGGGGATGGGTTAGCCTGGTGATGGGTATTAAGGAGGACATGTACTGAATGGAGCACTGGGTGTTATACACAAACAATGAATCATGGAACACTACATCAAAAACTAATGATGTAATATATGGTGATTAACATAACATAATAAAATAAAATTAAAAAAATAAATAAATAAAATAAATTTAAGTGATCAGAGTCAGTTTCTGTTGCTTACAGCTAAGAACCCATGCACCATATCAAGACCAGCAAGGGAAGTGAGATCTGGGCAATATTATTGTGCATGAGGTATTTGAGGATATGAGGAATATAGTCTTGGCTCTACCAATTTACTAGTAAGAGATCTTATTGGGTAAATTACTAAACCTCAGTCTTTCCAAAGGTACAAATGGAAATAACATTACCTTTCTATAAAGACTGAAAAAATATGTGTCCAGAACCATGTTTGGCATAGTTAGCCACTACCTAAATTCTCCTACCTCACCACAGTGGTCTGGCCTAGATGGTAAAAGATGCTAAAAGAAAATGAATATCCAGAAATTGAAATAAAAAATGAACTGCTTGTGCCTTTAAGAAGGCACATGGAAATCAAGAATACATATGAGACATTAAGTTATAGATGAAACTTACCATTGTGAACATTTACTGCTCACACATACTCTAAGACATGACATCACACAATAAAATATCCAGAGATGAGGTCTTACACATGATATGCTTTCTCTCACCTCAGGAATGTTATTTGTGGTGTTTGAAGAAGCAAATGAGCTGTCAACATTCGCTAGTTAGGAAAACTTGATTTCTTAAAGGTTATCTAATTGAGAGAAGCAGCTAATGTGGAGGCCCCGGGCCACTGAATCATTGCCATTATTGCTCCAGTGGCATGATGTAGATCCCTTGATATGGAGGAAAAAGGTGTTTTCTTTTGCTGCATTCTCTGCATAGTCCTCGTTATGCTGTCTTCTGAGACTGATCGAAATTGGAGAAGCTTGACACACTCTCAAGTTAAGACTGTGCCTCTGGGAAAGTCATTAGCTCTTTTAGGTCCCCATTTTCCTTAGTGTTACATGTGGATTATGTTTTCTGTCTCTTAGGTTGTTGTGAGAATTCAATGAGATCATGCATGCAGACAGAGTTCTGAGCACAACACCCGGTTCACTCTTTTTAAAATAGCTGCCTTCACAGAGTGAGAGGCTCCCTCCCCTTTCGGTCTACTATACATATTCATAGAGAATAGGGTCACATTATTTCTGAATGACAGGCTTTTTCAGGGACATGGGTTTGCCAAATCCACCAGCTGTCTTCATGTCTTTCCATTCCCATGAGATTTCTGTACATTTTCCCTGCCCTTTTAGTGGCTCCCCAGAGGCAGGCTCCCTTAGGAAGGAATCAGGATATAGGGGGATGCTCCATTAATTTTCTTGTTGGCATTTTACAGCCAGTGGTGTGGATGACCCAAAGGCACCAGGAAAGGAGACAGCTAGACTGAGCCTGCAGGCCTCTCTAGAGTTCTTTCACTATCAGAACACTGTGAATGATAAACCTTTAAACAGTCCCGTGAGTTACAGAGAAGCCTCCAGTGAAGACAGTGGTATTGGCTGAGTCTAGGGAATGGAAAAGAGAAAAAACAGGACAGCAAGAGCAAAAATTCGGGAAACATCCTAGCATGTTCCCACATGAGTTTTTATTTCTTCCATTTTAAAATCTTAAATATTTAAAAAGTTTAAAGGCTATATAACATTTTAGGATATTTAAGAAATATGATAAATCGATGAATAAATAAATAAAAATCACTCAGATCTCTATCCAAACACATCATTCATTTTGAATTCTGCATAGTTTATCCAGTATTCATCCATATGGAAAACATAATTTGGATATTAATAAAAAAGTTTCATTTTTACTTCATGTGATATTACATAACTTTCAATGGTAACACAGATTTCATTATCATTACTTATAATCAAAGTGTTCATCAAACACATTTCTATTATTTGCTTAATCAAATGTCAATAGTTGGACAGTTTGATTGCTTTCATGTACTTATTATATATGATACATAAAAGAACATCTTTGTTCTTTGGCTATGGCGTGTTCTATCTTTTTGATAATTCTTTAATATAAATGCCTCAGAAAGATATTAGTCAACATACAGGTAAAAATATTTTTAATTTATGTTGAATATGACACGAAGAGATTATACTTATTTCCTATGTGTTCAATTTTCTTTTGGAATGCCTTAAAATTAAAAAGAAATCTTACAAGCCTCTAAAGTATTCTTGGAAGGTAGAGACATAGCAGGTATATAATATCTGTCTTGCACAAATGGAGAGATTCAAGTACAAAATATGAAGTGATTTTCTTCAAGTGATACCTCTAAGCCATTCAGAGTAATGTTCCAGGACCTAAGCCAAGCTTCCATTAGTTTCAGATCACTTCATTTGCCTTGATCCAAAAGACAGCTTTGCAAACAACTTAATTTCACTTCTCTCAAGTCATCCAGAGGATGTTCAGTGCTGTCCCATCATGCACTGCAAAATCCAAAACCTAAAGTGGTGCTTATTCTGATCTTTGTAATAGGAAAATTCAACACTTTTTTCTTGGCTCCATAAAATATGAACAAAGCCTAGAAAAATTAGTCCAAAAATGACTGGTATTTAGCAGCCTGCCTCTGGTTAGCCAATTCATATCTGTTTCTACTTTAAGTAACCTTTTTCTTCTTGTTACTGCATTAGCTTAAATTTGCAAAAATGAGAGAAGCAATTTAGGAATTAATAAGAAAACATGTTTCTATTTGGCATGCTCCCAATTTCATCAATATCACTGAGATCATTTGAAATGAAATGGTTTCAGTCAACATCTTTTTTCCTATTATCTGATAGAGACTTGCAAATTATTACAGATTTTAGTCCTTTGTGACCTCTAGCAACTCCCTTATTGTTTAGTCTTTTCCTAAAATTCGTTGCTGAAGAATTTTCAACAAGAGAGGAACAGTCATCCTTAAGATACAGGGAAGCCCTCTATGGAACTTTCTCTGTGTTATATGAACACTTCTGTCTCAGAAGGTAGAATCTTTCAACTGGACCTGATTTGTACTTGTAAAACCTCGCTAAGTAAATTTTTTATGATTTTAAATTTTGGGTGATTTCTTCTGAGTTTGTATGTAAAGTTCCAGTGGACTCAGCTGAAATGTGAAAATTAGTTTGATTTAGGTTTGAAATTTTGATTAGTTTGATTTAGGCTTCCAAAATTAGTTTGATTCAGCATTGAGTACCCAGTTCCCAGATAATTTGACCTTGAGATAACAGGGCAGTTACTGTGTAAGAAAGAAAAAAACTGTTGCTGACTGGTATTAGTTGGGTATTAATTTTCTTCATGGGTATTTACGGGGATGGTTTCTTGATCAAATCAAAAACTATGCTTTTATTCCCCCCAAGTATTCTAGACAAGACATTTTAAAAGTGTTTCATCCAACTACCATTCTTTGATTGACATATACAGTGTAGCAGGAGGCTCAGTGACACCTAGATTAAGAAACTTTTTATTTTTTATTATAATAATTATTATTATTTTTTTTTCATGGTAGCCTCTCATGTTATTCTTGGTGTGCTAGGCTTAAAAAGGCCACCAAAGATATCCAAGTCCCAGAACCCATGAATATATCACCTTACCTGGAAAAAACACTTTGTAAATGTTATTTAAGGATTTTGAAATGGGGACAATTATTCTGGATTGCCTAGTAGATCTGGTGTAATCACAAGGGTACTTATAAGAGGGAAGAAGGAAGAACCAAAGAGGAGAAAGCCATATGACAATAGATTTAGAGATTAATCTGTAATTAAAGCACAGCAGCTACAAGACAAGTTACACTAGCTGCCTCTAGAATCTGGATGAGGCAGGAAACCCTACAGGCTCCAGAAGGAATTGGCTGTGCTGATACCTTGACTATAGGGTTATAAGACTCATTTTGGAATTATGATCTCCAGGACTGTAATAGAATACATTTTCCAGGGCTTTTTAGCCACTAAGTTTGTGGTAATTTGTTACAGCAGCAATAGAACACTAATACTTTAGTTTTCCAAAAAGTCTGGTAACTACATGATGTTCTCCCATATGTGCTACAAAATCCAAACCCTAAAGCTGTGCTTACTCTGGAAATTCTCTTAATGGATCTTTGTGAGCAACACTTGCTCTCTGCAGTAGTTAAAATAACATATTTTAAATTGTGTAGCACTGTACAAATATGAGGTTTGCATTGCTAGGGCAGAGTGATCAAGAATAATTAAGAGTACAGACTCAGAATTCAGATGGTCAAATTTCAAATCCCAGCTTTTTGATGTGTAGCTCTGTGACTGGGGTAAGTTACTTAACTGGTCAGTACCCCAGTTTTACTCATCTGTGAACTAGAGATAATAATAATTTCTTGTTAGGGTTGTTGTGAAGATTAAATGAATCAATATGTATGAATTAATGAAGGAAATTAAAAGGGTAAAATAATCTAAACCTACTATGTGCAACATAAAGTTTGCTGTAACTGTTACCAGCAAGATTTGATCAGTAAGTTCTTTCATCCAGATCAGTATTTACCAAATTTCCATCATGTTATGTATTGCCCAGGAGTGCTTGCTAGAAATACAAATTCCTTAAGGATATTCCAAGGTGAAAAACTGTAATCTTCAAGACAAATGTCTGGAAAGCTGTATGTTTAATTAATACTCAAGTAATTCTTATCAAGAAGGAAATTTGAGACAAGAGCTAGAGAGTGCTGATTTTCATTCTTTGCTCTACATCAGTTAAATCTCTGGTTTCAAAACAGTTTCACAGAGGAGAGGAGTCAGTGACCCTTTGACTTCAACGATTTAACAGAAAATTTTGTTGACAATTATTAATTCCACAACTCATTCATTTATTCATTCACTTAGTATCTATATGCTTATACATACACTTTCATTTTCAAACATTTATTGACCATCTACTATATATCAGGCTCTGTATTGAACATGTGGGATATAACGATGAATAAAATGGGCTCGTCTACAGAGAAGTTATAAAAGGAAGTAGACAACAAATCAACAGAGAATTACAATTCACTGCAGGATAGAAAATGCCAGAGGATACTAAAGGACCACAAACAAGAGATGAAGAGACAGGAAAGGGGGGCACAAAAACACTTTACTAGGTTTTTTTTCCCTTTTTTAAAAAGATTTTATTAAATTGAGAGAGAGAGAGAACACAAGTTGGGGAGAGGGGCAGAGGGAGAAGCAGACTCGCTGCTGAGCACGGAGCCTGACCCGGGACTTGATCCCAGGACCCTGGAATCATGACCTGAACTGAAGGCAGATGCTTAACTGACTGAGCCACCCAGGCGCCCCTTTACTAGTTTTAAATGCAGATGATGCTAAGGTATTTTCCAAATATTACATATTTGCATGCTCGTTCCACATTTATAATGTAAATACATCATCTTTCATTTTGTAGGTCAGGAAACCAAGAGTGGAGTGCATAGAGCCTTGCCAATATTCACAAAGAGGATCAGGGTGAGACCTGGCATTGGAAACATGTTCTAAGTTCAGAACTCTTTCCATCATATCATGTTGTGTGTCACAGAATTATTTAGAGAATGTGCTTAGGTAGCCCCTTAGGGTTATGGGAAGGCCCAGCAATTCCACACCTTCCAGAAGCCATAGTGGTTTCTCCTATGATTCAGACTTTTTTATTTTATTTTATTTTATTTTATTTTATTTTATTTTATTTTTATTGAGAGAGTTTTTGCCAAGGGGTTGAGAAGCAGAGGGGAGGTAGAGGGAGAGACAATCTGAAGCAACTCCTTGCTGGTCGCAAAGCCCAAAGCCTGGTTGGATTCCACCACTGCGAGATCATGACCTGAGCTGAAACTGAGAGCCTGAGGCTCAACTAAATGAGCCACCCAGGTGCCCCCAGACTTGACTCTTTACAAAGATGCTTCGAATGACTGTATGCTATTCATCTTTGGGTCTCTAACACCGGCATGCAGTTTTACAAATAGTGTAAGCACATGTGACACCAGAGTGAATGGGGTTGACATTCACTCATTCATTAAATAATATTTATTGTACATCTATATGGCATCAGGTGTTCAAAGGTGACAGCATTATGTCTTCATGGGTTTATAGGTATGGAAGAGACTAATATTTGAGAAACTATCAAATATGTTATTCTCTTCTAGACTAGGTTTTCTTACTGAAGTTTTTCAATTCTTACAAAGTGATGTTTTGGGGACTATGGGAAGGAGAAACCGTCAAACTCTCTGTGGAGTACTTTCACTCCCATATCTGGGAAACAAGAGAATCAGAAAAAATTAAGCCCAGACACAACATAGCAGTGAGTTTTTATATATCTTTATCATCTATTTTGCTAACTCTATTATTATCATTTTCTTCAAAATGTATTAAAAGATTAAGACATGCTTGTCTTCCTTTCTATATTCCATTCATTCATTTAACAAACATTATGAAACAACCATGCTGTAGCAAAGCCTGGGCCTTAGTCAACTCTGTCTCTCAAATGCCTATCACACCACCTGACATTTCAATACTATGATTGCCTTATTGCTATCCAGTAATATTTGGTTTCCTGTCTTCTTCCAGGTGTAGAGTAGGCATATGTTAAATGCTTACGCTTCAAAAAGACCAGTAGAAAAACTTAATGATCAAGCAAAGCAAAGTTCCTTTGACCAGCTGTATAAGGAAAATACTGCTTTGAGAGTCTTTATATTGTGTCACAAGGGGGAAGTCAGTGGAGAATATTTATAGGATTTTAGGGCCTGAGCTGAATGATGTTAAGGTGGTCTTGCGAAATGGGAATTAGTTGAGCTCAGGAAGAGTATATGACGTAATAGCTTTGGATTGGTGGACACAACAAGGTGAAGGGCACGGAGCCATGTTGGTAGTGAGTGTTAGATTTGATCAGTAAGTTCTTTTATTAGATTGGTACTCATATCTCTTAGGGGCAAGTATTTTCTGGGATAAGTCACAAAATGATTTGTGTTTGTTTTTTGCATTATTTAACTTAGGGACAGGAAAGTATGCCTAAACACTTGGATAGAAAATTGGGTTTATTGTGTTTTTCATTGATAAACTCAAACTCACATCATATGTCTTGCACTGGCTGATGACATGTGTGTCACAGTGACATGCATCACTTCTGGGTGAAAGCTTTGAGAGACAGTACATACCTCAACACGTTCTCTTTCTGTTCTATCAGTGTGTGGCATGGTATGGCTGCTTCATCAGCCTGGGTCCCAGAGGAGAGGTGTGACATGATAACGAACAGAGATCCTAGTCATTCTGTCACCAACATGTAACTCGTATAGGAAATAAATCTTTTGTTTGTTTGTTTGACGTCAATAAAATAGGGGTTATTTGTTCCTGCAGTAATATCTACTCTACTTTGAACAAAACAGGTGCTAGGTATATGTTTGGTAAACATGTGAGATACAAATGAATGAATGAATGAATTCATTCATTCATTCATCAATGCATTAAACATAAACTCATTTCAATTTTCCATTTAGATCTCATACAGATGTGTTCTACTTTAATAAAACTTAACGTATGACAATCTGAATTTAAAAAATAAATAAGGCCATAATATCCCTCCCAACTTGAACTCATTTAAAATAATAAATCCTTGCCCTTCCATTTGCATGTTTATAATACAGAGCAAAGCACAATACATCCAGATTTATGTTCTCTGTCTTCATCCAGAATATGCTGCAAATCTCTTGCATAATTCCTCTTGGTTTCAAGAAAGGTATTTTAAAACCAAATAGCTTTATGTAGCAACATTTGCTGCTATAGGACACAGTGTTTTCTAGCTAAATTCCATAGGTAGACTTTTAGGAGGGCAACCAGGGTAATTCATTCACTGATGATTAAGTTCAGAATAATAGAAACTTTCATCTTTCCTCTTCTAGAAAAGCAATCCTAACATTTATATGACATTATAATATTGCAGAAAATTACCACCATAATTATGCACCTTACTAATGTCAGTATAATTCTAAAATAAATTAATGTATTACTGCACATGGAGATTGAGTGAAAAGTTCTGAGTGTTATTCATGTCTCTGCCAGCATACTCTTAGCTACTCATGACATAACTAGTACAATAGTTTGTCACCTATAATTGTTTGTTGAATAGCTGGGCACACCTCACAATGGAAAAGAAAAGCTAGAGGAAAAGAACAGGTAGAGGGAAGGGAAATACTTCACTATCATCTTTTACTGTGCTTGGTACACATACTATTTAGGAGTCTATGTGGGTCAATATGACTATAAAAGAATGAGATCACATGGACTCATTCTTCTGTAGTTCTATATTCCTCACCCTCAAAAGTTATGACTCCTACATGAGTTTAAATTAATTATTGTTGAGAAATGATTATCCAGTAAACCAGGGAATGCATCTATAGTAACAACACAGTCCACTAGGCCATTCTCTCTTACCCCATCTCTAAACTGAGCACTCACAAATCACATATTTTCATTCAGATATTTTGCTGTCATAGTAAAGATACTTTGTTAAAGACTCTGAAAGAAGTAGAGGCTATACGTTTATTGCATGTAATAAGTGAGTTGCAGATTTTGTTACAACCAAAATAAACTATACAAAAATAAGGAGTTCTTGAAATATTAACAGATAGTTTTGCTGTGCAAGTTTCTTATGTCAAGACCTTAGACACTTATAAGAAATTTGCCAGGTGTAAAATGTGGCCTTGGTGAAGTCACCAAGAGGAGCTTGCCTTCCACAGTGCCCTCACATCCACATTTAAGTACACCACAGTAACTTCTCAGATGCTGTAATTAGCGTCTTTGCTTATAGTCTGCTTTGGATTCTAAAGAAGACAAAACCGATTTTGAGGTATATGATGTCATATAAGCATGTCCACACCCACTCACCTGCTTTCCCTATATACCTCATTGATTTTGAATAAAATTCAAGGACAGATTAAAACTGGGACATTAACTCATTTTAAGTAGCATCAGTTTTACAGGTAAGGGAACAGAGACCCAGAAAAAGAATTACTTGAGGTCACAAAGCGAGGTTTTGTTATTTTAGACTCTGGTATGCTGGTTTTAATTAAAAATGCTTTTGAGGAACATTAGCTTCTTCCATATTCCTGATAGGCAACTTGTTCAGAGGGTAGTTATGGTCTGTATGCTAAATATAATACCAATTCTAAGACGAACTTTCTAGCTAATTGTTTGCCAAACAGTTACTTTGTATAAAGTCCTCACCAGTGAAATCACTTAAAGTGTTGTTTATAGCCTCTGTGCAATAGTCAAAATCAGTCCTGAAAACCAGCCACATTATATATATATAATATATAATATATATAATTAATATATTAATAATATTAATAATAAATAATAAACATAAATATATTTCCTATATTTAGGAAATCTTTTTGTTTTGTTTTAGTTTGTTTTGGTTTTGCCTGGCATTCCCAGAGAGAGATCTCAGATGCTCCCATAGTCCAGCTACAGGTCCGTCCCTTTATGAGGTAGCGTGCCTTCTGCTTCCAGAGAACTATACATTCAGGCCCACGTTCATTCACTGAACTCTGACAGGGTTTAAGCTGTGCACTGGCAAAAAACGTTAGACAATTACCCCCAAAAGGCAGAAAGAATGGGACTTGTAACTTCATCTGATGAATCTATTCTGTTCTATCCCAGGTTGTGTCATGAGGATGGTAACAGCGATGGTGATGGAGGCTGCAGAAAGCCTCCTGTAAGGTGCCACATAAAGGGATCAGACAACCTTCATAATTCTTTTCCCTAAATAATTTGGCTCCCTCTTCCTGAAGTCACTTTGAAATCAACCAAAAAAGTAATGAGGGTGCATGCTCTTGACAATGGATAGGCCTAGCCATATCAGAATAGAAAGAGGAGTTGGGAGATTGAAATTAGTTAAATTCTGTATCAAGGTTTGTTCCCTCAATAAAATTGCATTTTGGAAAGCCTCAACTATCTCCTAAAATTGAACAAAATGCAGTGGGAGTTATGATTCTAGCCCTTGCTTCATTAATGGTCCATGTATCATTAAATAAAAACTGTAGCAGGATGGTCCTGGAAAATCAGGCTTTTAGACTTGAGAAAATAAGGAAAGTCAAAGGGCAATGGCTGTGTATTTTAACAAACATTTTGAATTCAAGTAAATAAAAAAACCTAGAAAGAGAATTGATTGGCTACACTTTTCTGAGACATAAGCATGCTTTCCCTTACTTGGTCTTGTATCTTGGCCCCTAGGTTTCTTCTCTCTCTCTCCGTCTCTCTCTCTCACTAAGCTTAGCTACAACATTATTTCTCTTTTCATAAATGACAGATTTACTTCAGCATGATCATTATATCTGAGTTTCACTTTGAATCTGGTGTAGAGCACTCAGGAATACCAGTGTGATTTTAAAAAGAGAGAGAGAGAGAGAGAGAGAAAGACAGCACAGGAAACAAAAGAAAAAAAAATAAATAACCTAGACTAACAAATATAAAAATTGTTATGCATTAAAGGACACAATCAACACAGTGAAAAAGCAACTTACAGAATGGGAGAAATTATTTGTAAATCATATATCTGATAAGGGTTTAATATTCAGAATATATTTTAAAAAGTCCTACCATTCAACAACAATAAAACAAACAACTCAATTAAAAAATAAGCAAAGAAAAAAATAAGCAAGAACTTGAATCAACATTTCTCCAAAGAAGATACACAAATGGCCAACAAGCAAATGGAAAGATGCTCAATATCGCTGATCATTAGGAAAATTGAAATCAAAACCATAATGAGACATCATTTTATACCCATTATGATGGCTACCATCAAAAATCCAGAAAATAAAAAGTGTTGGTTAGGTAGAGAAATTAGATCCTATGTGTACTGCTGGTGGAAATATAAAATTGTATAGCTGTTATGGATAACAGTATGGCAGTTCCTCAAAAAAATTAAAGCTAGAATTACCATATGATTCAGCAATTCCACTCCTGGGTAAACACTCAAAAGTAGTGAAAGAAGAGTCATTAAGAAATATTTGTATATTTAGGGGTGCCTAGGTGGCTCAGTCAGTTAAGCGTCTGCCTTCAGTTTAGGTCATGATCCCAGGGTCCTGGAATCAAGACCCATGTTGGGGTCCCTGCTCAGTGGAGAGTCTGCTTCTCCCTTTCCCTCTACCTCTCCTCCCCCACTTGCACTAGCTGTCTCACTCTTTCTCTCAAATAAATAAAATCTTCAAAAAATGAAATATTTTTATATTTATATTTCATTGCAGAGTTATTCACAATAGCCAAAAGGTAGAAGCAACCCACATGTCCATCAACAGATGAATGGATAAACAAATGCAACATATACAATGGAATATTATTAGCCTTAGAAAGGAAAGAAATCCTGTCATATGATACAACATGGATGAACCTTGAGAACATTATGCTAAGTGAAATAAGCTGATAAGAAAAAGACAAATACCGTATGATTCCACTTTTATGAGGTAACCAGAGTAGTCACATTCAGAGACAGAAAGTAGAATGGTGGTTACCTGAGGCTGAGGGGAGGGAAGAATGGGGAGCTGTTGCTTAATGATTATAGAGTTTAAGTTTTGGAGATGAGTTGCACAACGTGAATGTACTTAACACTACCAAACTGTATACTTAGAAAGTTGTTATGATGAATTTTATTTTGCCACAATTAAAAACAAAAATAAATTAAAAAGAAACAACAGAAAATAAAATGTTGAAACAATTAGGTTCTTTGGATAACCAGCCTGATAAGTTTTTTTTTTCCTTTATCCTTCATTATTTTGAATTTGGAGCTTGAGCCTAATTTCACATACTTAGCATTAAATAAGCCCCCATCAGCATAATGGTACTCCAGTGCTAGTAAGGCATCTCAAAAGGTATTAGTGATCCTTAAGCCTAACAATATTCCAAAGAAACCTCCACCTTCACCAAGATATTCTTAATCTGTGAAGACTGATGGTTTTACTTGTATTAGTTCTCTGTGCTGAATAACAAATCATCACAGACTTGGTGACTTAAAAGAACAGATTGCCTTTATTATTTCACAGATTCTTTGGGTCAGGAATCTGGACACAGCTTAGCTGGGTCCTCTGCAAGGCTGAAATCAAGATGTCAGCCAAGACTGGTTTCTTATTTGGAGGATCGATGAGGAGAAGAAGCACTTCCAAGATCACTCTGGTTGTTGGCAGAATTAATGTCCTTGTGACCATACAACTCATTTAAGCTTGCTTCTTCAAAGTCAGGAAGGAGAGCAAGTTGGCTAGCAAGACAAAGTTTTATATAGCATGACTTAGTCAGAGGAGTGACATCTTATCACCTTTGCCATATTCTATTGTTAGAAGCAAGTCACAGGTCTCCCTCACAATCAGAACAGGATAACACAAGGGCAAGAACACCAGTAGTTGGAGTCCTAACACCTGTTCATCACCTTCCTCTAACTATGTTTTTCTCTCATTTATGTTGTTGACATAGGGTGAGAGTATTCCTATGAATTATATCCCCTGGTTAGATTGAAATATGGCTACCATTGATCTCTTGTTAACCTTGGGGATTTAAGTACGTCCATTTTCTTTTCTCTTACTTGCAAGCATACAATTTTTTAAAAACTTTCCTTCCAAAGTTTGGGTCTTTGAATAACCCACAAAGCTCCTGCTTATTTTCTTTAGCAATCTATATTAAACTCAGGACACTGGCTGCTAGAAAACTAATGGTCTATTGTCCTCCCCTTTCAGCTTTCCACATCAGATGACATACTTCATTCTCTAATATAAATTTACATTAATTAATAGGCTGGACTCAAAGGTTATCTTTGAAATAATCAGGGATTTTTAAAAAAAATTATAGTTCTAAATTTTTCTTGTTATAACATATCATGGATACTTCACTTCCTTGGAACAGATTGGCACCCAGAGGTCTAGTAAGTTACTTTTTTTTTTCTCCTCATCTGCCAGTCCAATCCTGGCTGACACCTTTACAATTGAAGAGAAGCCCCACCATTATAGTCACATATAAATCTGTCTGTCACGTGTTAGGGAGTCTTCCTAGTTCTTTGTCCTTTCATCTGTTGGATCCTGTGCTGAAATCACCCAAACTTTTTCATGAGTCAGGTTTGGTTCCTCTTACCATTGAATTCCTTCTTCATAGATTTCTAAACTGATACAGTATGTGTTGTTGCCACTCAACCAAGATGTGTATTTATGACAACTTTTTTGTAAACTTAGGAAAGTTCTTCCTTTTTTTTTTGTCCTCCCGCCCCCCCCCCCCCCAATACGCTCAGTATGTTCTCTGGGAAAAAAATTCAAGTCTTTACATTCTTTCCCTCATACATATTCACTACAAGCTTCTACTTGCCAGACATTTCTGGACCAGTTTAAATGCAATGGTTAAGATAACTATGTACCTTCTTGCAGTCCTAACCCAAAAGATTAGTTCTGATACATTTGCTTTCTAATACAGACTACTTTTTTATAAAGGGATCTTGTTAGTTAGAAGGACACCAGAAGCAATTTCTTTTCAAACAAAATATAATAGGATTTTAAAGCAGAATTATGAAAGGAAACTCCCTTTGTCATCTAAATAACCAGTACTGAGGACTCACATTTTTTTAGGACCACACTCTTAGTAGAAGTGACCCCCTTTTATGTTCTCTTCACTAAGAAATTAATCTGGTTCTATTTTTATATATAATAACCAGATGGAAGTTTGTCAATTCCTGATTCCCTTCTGTTTCCTACTTCCAAAGTATATTTTAAAAAACCTGGAGCTTCGACATAATGTTTGCCTCAGGTTTTGATGAAATATGTATATTTTTTAAATAGGTGAGACTATCAAAGCTACTATTAGCTATTTCCATTGAGTGACTACTAAAGGTTGGTCATGCTACATCATAGACATACGTTGTTTCATTTCATATGGGAAGGAGTGTGGATTTAATGAGCTGGACACTTTTATTTCTTTAATAGAAAAGGAAAGTAAATTCTAGGATTTTAAGAAATTTACCCAAGAATATGACTATTGAGATAGTAGAGCTGGGATTTGAATCCAAATCTATTTCACTCCCCACCCCCCATACTCCAAGAAGATAGGCTAAGATTTGGTGAGCAACAGATGGAGAGGGCAGGTCACCAAACAGGCCCTGTACAAGCAAGGGCATATAAAAGTAGAACTAGTAACATTCTTGGAGCCCTTCCAACAAAAGAGGATGTCACCTCCAGATTATCAACCTATTTCAGACACACCACTGGTCACTTTATAGGCATCACAGTGCGAGCTCAGCATCACATCTGCCCTCTTTACCTCATCTCCAACTATGTGGCAACAGGCCACACGAAATTCAGGAAAGAAATCTAAAGACATATCCAGTAGATAAGGCTTTTTTTTTTTTAAGATTTATTTATTTATTTGGGAGAGAAGAAGAGAGAGAGACTGTGGGGGGTGGGGTGGGCAGAGGGAGAAGGAGAGAGAAACCTAAGCAGACTCCATGCTCAGCGTGGAGCCCAAATTGGGGCTTGATCCCACAACCCTGAGATCACAACATGAGCCAAAACCAAAAGCCGGTCCCTTAACCTATGGTGTCACCCAGGTGCCCCCCAGTAGATAAGGTTTTAATAAGCTCAGACCAACTCCTACCTCTATCCTCTATGACTTAAATTCTCCTGAATTTAAAGCCTCTTTATTTTATAATAACTTGTTAATTTAACAATATAATTTTCTGATACTGTGATCTGCCAAGCTACCATGGTGAACAAAAGAAGCAGCCCTAAAATAGAACAACTAGTTCTGATATAACTGATCAACACTATGTGACGGATAGGCTGGAAATTAACAGTGAATGAAGTTTAATATTTTATGTCCTAAGCACACAGATTCACTTAAAAAATTCCAACTTTACATTTCATGTCAGATAAACAATTCTTTATGCATTGAGGAAAAATTGTGTGTGGGTGTTCATAGGGGTACGGGTGTGAAATTAAATTTCTGAGAGCTTACTATTCAATAGAAACTTTACATATACTATAGCAATTAATTTCACACTAACTCTACAAGACATTTAATATCAGCCCCATTTTGTAGAAAATGATACTGATGTTCAGGGAAGTTAAATGCATGATACAGGCCACAGAAATGTTAAGTAGAACATCTCGTTCCAAATTCTGTACTCTTTTCTTTACAGGTATTAACCAGTTGTGGTGATCATATCCATAATATTAAAATATTTTAGCACAAGTTTCTTCAAACATGCAAACATGATAGATAAATCCATCTAAAACACTCTGTAAAATTAATGTGTATTTCCAAGGAGACTCTTTTCGATTTAGATCTACAAATAAGTATGCAATTCTGACCTAATTAAAATATGTTGTCATGCAAGTAGAATAACATTTTAATTATTTATTAATAATTGATTAATATTTAATTAATTAATATTTAATAATAATTAATATTTAAATATTTACTTTCTTTCTCTTGGGGATGCTGTTGCTTAGTGGGTAAAAGTTAAAAATTTTTAAAGTTTAGATGCTTTTAAGAGATACATATGTAAAACTGGAACTACCAAGATATCCCTGAGTCACTTTAACAGGGACAGATGCCACCCCAGGGTGTCAACACTTCATACAGACCACTCAGTATTTCACAGACATCTGTATATAGCCAGCATCCTACTCGCCCTCCTCACAATCAGGAGATTGAACTGGGATGTCTTTATAGCTGCCACACTTAGGCTTCCTTTTGCTCACAAATATTCACTCTATTTTCCCATGTGAAAAATACTCAATTCCTTTCCAAAACATACCCAAGGTCCTATGTTTTCATGGCATCAGGCTTGATCAGGTGCAGGTGTTGTGCCTATGGATCTAGAAAGCTAGGTAAGTTGTCTATACCTCACCATTCCCATGCATCCAAAATACAGTAGTGGAACAGGGGCAGGATAAGCATAATAAACACTCCTACTCGAAACGGAAAGAAGAGGAGGGAAATAACAGTTACTAGTCTATAGAAATTCTGAGATCCTATTGAGCAAGTATTGCCAGAATCCTATAGGATTCCTATAGGTATAGGAAATGTCCCTTGACTAGGCCTCAGTTCAGTTCAGTGCATCGTCCTTTAGAGCTCTTGACTCCAATCTCCAGAAATTTCTCCTTTGCATCACTCTCCTTGGCCATTTTTGAAAAGAACATTGAGCAGATTTCTTGGTTGACTTCCTGTTGAATGTTTTTTATTCTCAAAACTCTCATATTCTTTTAGTGTAGGCAGGTGGCATCTTTGCCAGTAAATTCCCTTGAAACATTTGTTTCCGTGTATTTGATTCCAGTCAATCCCATGTGCCAAAAGTCACCTCTCAAATTCTTTCAAAAACTACCTCTCTCTCTTTTTAATTACTAGGAGTTTGGGTACATCATGATGCTATGTGCTCACACCACTAGGTTTCCTAGCATCCTTGTTTGGCTTAAAAGTTCTGCTAGATGCATCTTAAACCTTTCAGAAGTTTTGGCAAAGAATGTCACAGCCACAGGCTTGATTTGGCCTTTGCTCTGAAGTCATGACTTACTCTAATATTCAGAGTAATTGTCCTTTATATGAGGTTGTTTTTCAATAGACTGTCAAAGAAAAATTGCACTGGATGAAGTTAAACAGACAAGGAAGGCCTTATTTAGGATTATTCCAAGAGATGAAAGAGATTGAACTCAACTCTGCTGAAACAAAAGGTGGGATTTTTTTTTTTTAAGGTAGGAATATTTTTAAGTGGTGGGGTGAGTGAACCAGTGGAAAAATACTGGAGGACATTAGGGAAGAAGATTGGTCAAAGAGATGTGTCATCATATTGAATTCTTCTGAGTTTGCAAATGTTTTTCTCTGTGTTTAGGCCACCTGTGTCTGTTAATTGATGTCCATTGAAGAAGTTAAGCTCCTCTCTTCCCATAGAGACTGAAAGATGGGAATACTATCTTCCATGATAATTATATTTTAAAAGGATGGCTCCTGGTCTTTAGAAAGACATTTCTGGGTTGTAAAACTGGCAAGAAGCTGGGAGAACATTTATATTTCAAAGGGGCAGAGAAAGAATTTACAGTAGAAAGTTTTCGAAAGTAAATGTCCTAAGAAAAAGGAGACCAGAGACCTACAATCAGGAAAAAACCTGTCTAAAGTTTAGTCAAACTGAGGGGAACATTAAAGCCACCTTGGTTGAGATACATCATTGATTTGAAGATAAACATATCTTTTTTCTCAGCCATTCAATCTCTAAGCTTTCTCCATTGTCTCTAAATTTTGCTTGCAAAGTGGCCAGCTTTGTTTTGAGTTGTGTTCTTTAATGAGCTCATCACTTTCCTGTAGCACCTTAATAAGTAAAATCAACTTATACAGTCAACATCCTGCCTCAATTTTTTTCTCTCTTTTTAGTAACTATAAAAATTTATTGAATGCTTCACCACTCTATAACATGGATTGTTCTTTCAGCCTCTCATGAGTCTCTTTGCTGCCCGCCAACTAATCCCAAAGAAAATAGCACATACTTTAGCTTTTCCACTTGCTTGTTTTGTTTTATGGTATCATCCCATCAGCAATTTTTCATTAGTCAGATTTTGCTGTGAAAAAATCCAACATAAATTCTCAGTGGCATACAGCATTAAACATTTTTCTTGCCCATGGTCCTTGAATAAGCTTGGGTAAGTTGTGGGCTCAACTAAAGGGTCTCAAGATGCCGTAGAAACCTTTCTCATGACAACGGTAGAAGCACAAAAGAGAAAGCCAAAACTGAAGCATATTTTAAGCCTCTGCTGTCATCAGTCCACATTATATCAATCTATGATATTCCATTTGCTAAAGCAAGTCACATGGTCAAACTTAAAGTCAAGGACAAAGGCAGTGAACTCTATCCACTATGGATAAAGGTAAAAGGAAATGAATAGTGAACATGAGAATGACTTAAGCTACAACAGCTATTTTTGTTTTGTCTTTTTAAATTCAGTTTTTAGATGGAAGAAAAATGTATGTTTCATAGGGCTGCTGTGGAAATTATATAAAATAGCATATGTGAAACATCCACTACAGACATTGGCATATGGAGAAATTCCTTAAATGTTACTTTTTTTTTTTTTTTACTGAGTTAAATGTCATTTATCAAGGACAAAACTGAGACTTTACATCTTAAATGTATACATATAACATCATTTTTTTTTCTTTAACTTGTGTCTTCATTTTCTCTTTCATAAGATAATTCACAGCAGTAAATTCATCACAAGTGTTTTTAGTTTCAGTGTATAGTTCCTACAGGTTAAAAATTTTACTAGAATATCTTGAGGTGTTCTGATTCTATTCTGAGTCAGTTACAATGTAAGATCCAGAATAGGGTATTTTTTCATAGGAACATATTTAAAAGAGTGGCTTGGAGAAGAGCATTTCGTGGGTCTAAGTGTTAGGACAGTCTTGACGAATGTTCCTACCAATAATTAATTCCTGATTCAAAGATTTAGGAAGGTATGGCACAATTTAATCACTGCAACTTGATCTGTATGAATTTAGCAGAAGGAACCTGAATTTCAGACTGGTAAGTAGACAGCCAGCTTTCCTCCACTTAGTATCCCTCAGTTCCCTTCCTTATTCAACTTACATCCACTATCTCACAGGTGTTTTTAGCAATATCCCCTGGAGGCTTTTAGAACATGTACTGAAGAGTGTGGCTACTCCCTCTGTTTAGATAGAAAATATGTGAGGAGAAAAATATGAAACTATATTGGCCCTTTATAAAACTGCCCTTTGCCTGCATACACAGGTTTTATCTGGCAACATTAAATGCATTGCTTGTCATTTAAGAATTATTTCCTTGAAGCAGCAAAGAATATACTTAAAAATAAAGTTAAAATAAATGTGCTGCCTAAATGCTTTAGACTTTGATATCTTAGGCAGTGTTTAAGGGTATATAGCTTTCTATTTATGTAAATATGTAACTAAACATACAAAGTAGTAACAATGGGCCAGAGTATGAGCTTTGGAGTTAGACTAAACTGGACTGGAGTTCCAGATGTGTGACTCTGGAAATCATGCCTTCTATGTAAAGTTCATTATCTGCCTTTGTTAAAGGGTTTAATTCTAGCACATTGGTTTCATGATTATATCCAGGATTAAATGAAATAACTCTGACATTGCAAAAATGGCACGGAAGAACTAAACAAGATAATGCATGTAACACAGGCATAGTACATGACAATTAGTGAGGACTCAAAAAATATGCACCCACGTTTGTACTATATGTCATGCATATTGTATATATGTGATAAGTATTAAGTATTTTGACATTACTAATGTGACATATGCACATACCCGTTAATATTCTTTCTTTAAAAAGTATTTTATTTATTTATTAGAGAAAGAGAGAGAGAATGAGAGGGGGAGGGGCAGAGGGAGAGGGAGAAGCAGACTCTCTGCTGAGCAGGGAGCCCGATGTGGGGCTTGATCCCAGGACCCTGGGCAGATTCTTGACCGATTGAGCCACTCAGGTGCTCTCCATTAATATTCTTACAGAAAGTTATAATTAGCAAATCTATGGATTAAAACAGGGGTAGACAAACCCATTCTGTAAAAACTCAGAAAATAAATGCTCTTTGTGGGCCATAAAGTCTCTGTCACAGCTTCTCAACTCTGCTGTTGTACCGGCCTAGAATCCACAGACCATATGTATAGGAATGAGTTGAGACTATGTTCCAATAAAACTTTATGGGCCCTGAAATTTAAAATTTCATCTAATACAGACATCAGCCAATGTTTACATTCTTAATAGTTTTTAAAGTATTTAAAAATGTAACAAACATTCTTAGTTCAATATTTATACAAAATATAGGTAGTGGGCCAGATTTGACCTATGGTCTCTAGGTTACCTACTCCTGAATTAAAACATTCTGTCACTGTTGACACTCTTCTTCTCCTGCTTATAGTTTTCATCTTATTTAATTTGGGGTTTGTTTTATGTTTTGTTTTGTTTTGTTTTAAATCATATTACTAGAGGATTTCTCACAGGAAGACTATATTGATTCTATTTACTAAATGGATGTTACCTCTATGTGCTCTTTTCCCCAAGATTATTCTTTTAAATATCCATTTGATTCAGACAGCAATTATTAGTTGGATAAAAAAAAAACCAGATCTTTAATAATTACATATATGCTCATGCTTGTACTTTATAAACTTTCCTATCATATCTAATATAGTTTCTAGTTTTTACCATGGCTTTTTTTTTCTTTTTGGGTGAATAAGAGTAACTATATTATCAATGAAAGGAGGCATTTAAAAAAAGTAGAAATAAGTGGAACATAGATCAAAAGGCCTTGGAAACCAAAGAAATCACTGTGAAAACTGCTCTAAAATGTTTAATTGTATTACTTCTTATCTTGCTATGGCATAACCATTGTTGGAGAGGTTTACTCACATCTGTAAAACTCAGTAGTGATATTTTATTTTAGTTGAAAAGAGAAGTTAATCTGAAAAACAACATAGAACTTGGTCCATAACTGTACAACTCCCAAGTTTTGCCACAGATCACAGAAAAATGAAGACATCAACTAATTATCTTTACTTCACACACAACCTGTGATGACTAATTTTATATGTCAGCTAAACTGGGCTAAGGGATGGCCAGATAGATGACAGAACTTTATTTTTGGATGTGTCTGTGAGAGTGTTTCCAGAAGAAAGTAGCATTTGATTCAGTGGACTGAGTAAGGAAGATCTGCCCTCACCAATGAGTGGGCATCATCTAATCTACTGAACACCTAAAGAGAACAGGAAGGAAGGAAGGAAGGAAGGAAGGAAGGAAGGAAGGAAGGAAGGAAGGAAGGAAGGAAGCAGAAGGGAGGAAGGAAGGGGGAGGGTGAATTCCCTTTCTCTCTTCTTGAACTGGAATGTCCTTCTATCTTCTCCTGGCCCTGGACATCAAAACTCCTGGTTCTCAGGTCTTTGGACTTGGACTGAATTATAGCACTGGCATTCCTGATTTGCTTGCTTGCAGATGGCAGATCCTGGGACTTAGTCCTGTGTAAGTATTTGAACCAACTCCTATGCTAAATCTCTTATATATGTTTATATATATCCTATTAGTTCAGTTTCTTTGGAGACCCCTGACTAATAAATTTCCTTTTTCTTCAGAGGAGATTCTTCCTGTTCACCAAGAGCCATCATCCTGGAGACAACAGGTTCCAACTGTGTGAAAAATATTCTGATTCTAAAATATGACTGTTCTACAACACAAAAATACCATTATTTGCATCGCAGCCAAAACAAAAACAAAAACAGGTTGATCCTTCTAACATTAAGTATTATGGTAAGACTTATGAACTTTCTTGTTCAAAAGGATCATTTGACAGTATTGTTAAACTATAAATTTCCTGGACCTAGTCCCAGAGAATCTGAATTTAGTAAGTTTACAAAGAGGCAAAAGTATCTTAATTTTTAGCAAGAACACTCAGTATTTCTCCAGATATTACCAGACCACATGGAAAGATGTTTTAGGTGGCATTACACTAGGTCATTCTATGTACCTTGGCTTAGATATTATATTCTCCAGAAATCTTTTCTGACTTTTGACCTTGTTTATCTAGGATCCTTTGCTATTTTTAAAACCTTCACTTTATTCATTTGTAATTTTACATTTACTGAGTCACTTATTTATTTAAAAATTTTTTTTATTGTTATGTTAATCACCATATATTACATCATTAGTTTTTGATGTAATGTTCCATGATTCATTGTTTGTGCATAACACCCAGTGCTCCATGCAGAATGTGCCCTCTTTAATACCCATCACCAGGCTAACCCATCCCCCTACCCTCCCCCCCTCTAGAACCCTCAGTTTGTTTTTCAGAGTCCATCGTTTCTCATGGTTCGTCTCCCCCTCTGACTTACCCCCTTCATTCTTCCCCTCCTGCTATCTTCTTCTTTTTCTTTTTTCTTAACATATATTGCATTATTTGTTTCAGAAGTACAGATCTGTGATTCAACAGTCTTGCACAATTCACAGCACTCACCATAGCACATACCCTCCCCAATGTCTATCACCCAGCCACCCCATCCCTCCCACCCCCCACCACTCCAGCAACCCTCAGTTTGTTTCCTGAGAATAAGAATTCCTCATATCAGTGAGGTCATATGATACATGTCTTTCTCTGATTGACTTATTTCACTCAGCATAACACCCTCCAGTTCCATCCACGTCATTGCAAATGGCAAGATCTCATTCCTTTTGATGGCTGCATAATATTCCATTGTGTATGTATACCACATCTTCTTTATCCATTCATCTGTCGATGGACATCTTGGCTCTTTCCACAGTTTGGCTATTGTGGACATTGCTGCTATAAACATCGGGGTGCACGTACTCCTTCAGATCCCTACATTTGTATCTTTGGGGTAAATACCTAGTAGGGCAATTGCTGGATCATAGGGTAGCTCTATTTTCAACTGTTTGAGGAACCTCCATACTGTTTTCCAGAGGGGTTGCACCAGCTTGCATTCCCACCAACAGTGTAGGAGGGTTCCCCTTTCTCCACATCCCTGCCAACATCTGTCGTTTCCTGACTTGCTAATTTTAGCCATTCTGACGGGTGTGAGGTGGTATCTCATTGAGGTTTTGATTTGGATTTCCCCGATGCCGAGCGATGTGGAACACTTTTTCATGTGTCTGTTGGCCATTTGGATTTCTTCTTTGGAAAAATGTCTGTTCATGTCTTCTGCCCATTTCTTGATTGGATCATTTGTTCTTTGGGTGTTGAGTTTGATAAGTTCTTTATAGATTTTGCATACTAGCCCTTTATCTGATATGTCATTTGCAAATATTTTCTCCCATTCTGTCAGTTGTCTTTTGGTTTTGTGGACTGTTTCTTTTGTTGTGCAAAAGCTTTTTATCTTGATGAAATCTCAAGAGTTCATTTTTGCCCTTGCTTCCCTTGCCTTTGGCGATGTTTCTAGGAAGAAGTTGCTGCAGCTGAGGTCGAAGAGGTTGCTACCTGTGTTCTCCTTTAGGATGTTGATGGACTCCTGTCTCACGTTTAGGTCTTTCAACCATTTGGAGTCTATTTTTGTGTGTGGTGTAAGGAAATGGTCCAGTTTCATGCTTCTGCATGTGGCTGTCCAATATTCCCAACACCATTTGTTGAAGAGACTCTTTTTTCCATTGAACATTCTTTCCTGCTTTGTCGAAGATTAGTTGATCATAGAGTTGAGGGTCCATTTCTGGGCTCTCTATTCTGTTCCACTGATCTATGTGTCTGTTTTTGTGCCAGTACCATACTGTCTTGATGATGACAGCTTTGTAATAGAGCTGGAAGTCCGGAATTGTGATGCCGCCAGCTTTGCTTTTCTTTTTCAATATTCCTCTGGCTATTCGGGGTCTCTTCTGGTTCCATACAAATTTTAGGATTATTTGTTCCATTTCTTTGAAAAAAGTGGATGGTATTTTGATGGGGATTGCATTGAATGTGTAGATTGCTCTAGGTAGCATTGACATCTTCACAGTATTTGTTCTTCCAATCCATGAGCATGGAACATTTTTCCATTTCTTTGTGTCTTCTTCAATTTCTTGCATGAGTATTTTATAGTTTTCTGAGTACAGATCCTTTGCCTCTTTGCTTAAATTTATTCCTAATTATCTTATGGTTTTGGGTGCAATTGTAAATGGGATCAACTCCTTGATTTGTCTCTCTTCTGTCTTGTTGTTGGTGTATAGGAATGCCACTGATTTCTGTGCATTGATTTTATAGCCTGCTACTTGACTGAATTCCTGTATGAGTTCTAGCAGTTTTGGGGTGGAGTCTTTTGGGTTTTCCACATACAGCATCATATCATCTGCAAAGAGTGAGAGTTTGACTTCCTCTTTGCCGATTTGGATGCTTTGATTTCTTTTTGTTGTCTGATTGCTGTGGCTAGGACTTGTAATACTATGTTGAATAGCAGTGGTGAGAGTGGACATCCCTGCCGCGTTCCTGACCTTAGGGGAAAAGCTCTCAGCCTTTCCCCATTGAGAATGATATTCGCTGTAGGTTTTTCATAGATGGCTTTTATGATATTGAGGTACGTACCCTCTATTCCTATACTCTGAAGAGTTTTGATCAAGAAAGGATGCTGTACTTTGTCAAATGCGTTTTCTGCATCTATTGAGAGGATCATATGATTCTTGTTCTTTCTTTTGTTAATGTATTGTATCACGTTGATTGATTTGCGCATGTTGAACTAACCTTGCAGCCCAGGGATAAATCCCACTTGGTGGTGGTGAATAATCCTTTTAATGTACTGTTGGATCCTATTGGCTAGTATGTTGGTGAGAATTTTTGCATCCATGTTCATCAAGGATATTGGTCTGTAATTCTCCGTTTTGATGGGGTCTTTGTCTGGTTTTGGGATCAAGTAATGCTGCCCTCATAAAATGAGTTTGGAAGTTTTCCTTCCTTTTCTATTTTTTGGAATAGTTTCAGGAGAATAGGTATTCATTCTTCTTTAAATGTCTGATAGAATTCCCCTGGGAAGCCATCTGGCCCTGGGCTTTTGTTTGTTGGGAGATTTTTGATGACTGCTTCAATTTCCTTAGGGTTATAGGTCTGTTCAGGTTTTCTATTTCTTCCTGGTTCCATTTTGGTAGTTGTGCATCTCTAGGAATGCATCCATTACTTCCAGGTTATCTAATTTCCTGGCATAGAGTTGCTCATAATATGTTCTTAGAATTGTTTGTATTTCTTTGGTGTTGGTTGTGATCTCTCCTCTTTCATTCATGATTTTGTTGATTTGGATCATTTCTCTTTTCTTTTTGATAAGTCTGGCCAGGGGTTTATCAATCTTGTTAATTCTTTCAAAGAACCAGCTCCTAGTTTCGTTGATCTGTTCTACTGTTCTTTTGGTTTCTAGTTCATTGATTTCTGCTCTGATCTTCTTATTTCTCTTCTCCTGCTGTGTTTAAGCTTTATTTGCTGTCCTTTCTCCAGTTCCTTTAGGTGTAGGGTTAGGTTGTGTATTTGAGACCTTTCTTGTTTCTTGAGAATGGCTTGTATTGCTATATACTTTCCACTCAGGACTGCCTTTGCTGCATCCCAAAGATTTTGAACAGTTGTGTTTTCATTTTCATTGGTTTCCATGAATTTTTTTTAATTCTTATTTAATTTCCTGGTTGACCCATTCATTCTTTAGTAGGATGCTCTTTAGCCTCCATGTATTTGAGTTCTTTCTGACTTTCCTCTTGTGATTGAATTCTAGTTTCAAAGCATTGTGGTCTGAAAAGATGCAGGGAATGATCCCAGTCTTTTGGTACCGGTTGAGACCTGATTTGTGACCTAGGATGTGATCAATTCTGGAGAATGTTCCATGGGCACTAGAGAAGAATGTGTATTCCGTTGCTTTGGGATGCAATGTTCTGAATATGTCTGTGAAGTCCATTTGGGCCAGTGTGTCATTTAAAGTCTTTATTTCCTTGTTGATTTTCTGCTTAGATGATCTGTCCATTTCAGTCAGGGGGGTGTTAAAGTCCCCCACTATTATTGTATTGCTGTCAATGTGTTTCTTCGCCTTTGTTATTAATTGCCTTATATAATTCGTTGTTCCCATGTTAGGGGCATAGGTATTTACAATTGTTAGATCTTCTTGTTGGATAGACCCTTTAAGTAGGATATAGTGTCCTTCCTCATCTCTTATTACAGTCTTTGGTTTAAAATCTAGTTTGTCTGATATAAGGATTGCCACCCCAGCTTTCTTTTGGTGTCCCTTAGCATGGTAAATGGTTTCCCACCCCCTCACTTTCAATCTGGGGGTGTCTTTGGGTCTAAAATGAGTCTCTTGCGGACAGCATATTGATGGGTCTTGTTTTTAAATCCAATCTGATAGCCTGTGTCTTTTGATTGGGGCATTTAGCCCATTTACATTCAGGGTAACTACTGAAAGGTATGAATTTAGTGCCACTGTATTGCCTGTAAGGTGACTGTTACTGTATATTGTCTGTGTTCCTTTCTGATCTATGCTGCTTTTAGGCTCTCTCTTGCTTAGAGGACCCCTTTCAATATTTCTTGGAGGGCTGGTTTCGTGTTTGCAAATTCCTTTAGTTTTTGTTTGTTCTGGAAACTTTTTATCTCTCCTTCTATTTTCACTGACAGCCTAGCTGGATATAGTATTCTTGGCTGCATATTTTTCTCATTTAGTGCTCTGAAGATATCTTGCCAGTCCTTTCTGGGCCTGCCAGGTCTCTGTGGATAGGTCTGTTGCCAATCTAATGTTTCTACCATTGTAGGTTACATATCTCTTCTCCCGAGCTGCTTTCTCTTTGTCTCTGAGACTCGTAAGTTTTACTATTAGATGTCGGGGTGTTGACCTATTTTTATTGATTTTGAGAGGGGTTCTCTGTGCCTCCTGGGTTTTGATGCCTGTTTCCTTCCTCACATTAGGGAAGTTCTCTGCTATTATTTGCTCCAATATACCTTCTGCCCCTCTCTCTCTTTCTTCTTCTTCTGGGATCCCAATTATTCTAACGTTGTTTCATCTTATCGTATCGCTTATCTCTCGAATTCTGCCCTCGTGATCCTGTAGTTGTTTCTCTCTCTTTTTCTCAGCCTCTTTATTTTCCATCATTTGGTCTTCTATATCGTTGATTCTCTCTTCTGCCTCATTTATCCTAGCAGTTAGTGCCCCCATTTTGATTTCAGCTCATCAATAGCCTTTTTGATTTCGACTTGGTTAGATTTAAGTTCTTTTATTTCTCCAGAAAGGGTTTCTCCAATAACTTCCACGCTTTTTTCAAGCCCAGCTAGTATTTTTAAAGTCATGATTCTGAACTCCAGGTCCGACATCGTACTAATGTACATATTGAGTAGGTCCCTGGCTGACGGTACTACCTCTTGTTCTTTTTGCTGACGTGATTTTTTTCGTCTTGTCAATTTGTCCAGAGGAGAATAGATGAATGAGAGAACAAAATGCTAACAGGTTAACAACGTCCCCAGCAAATATACTGTATACAAATCAGAAAAGACCTGCAACCAGGGGAAAAGAATGATCAAATATGATCAGGCTAGTGCATAGGTCAGTGCCACACACTAGATTTGGGCATATTTTGGTCTGTTAGAAGAAAGTGCCTCCTAAAATTTTAAAGGAAGAAAGACTTATATGTACAAAATAAGGGTTGATATAATGAAGGGATGGAAGATGACTGTAAAGATGAAAATTATAAAAGATTTTATAAAAGGAATTGATAAGATAAGAAGTTTGAAAAAAGAAAGAAGAAGATTAAAAAAAAAAAGAAAAATGAAAAAAGGGATAGAATGTGATCAGGCAGGAGACTAGAACAAAGCCATACACTAGTGATTTAGGTTATATTTTGATCTGTTAGAAGAAACTGTATCTCAAAATTTTAAAGAGAGAACAACTTATATATATATGCCAAAAAGAAGGGTAACTACTATGAAGGGATAAAATATGACTCTAAAAATGAAAAATAAAAAATGTTTTTTTTTTAAAAAGGGATTGATAAGATGTTGGTTGAAAAAGGGAAAAAGAAAAATTAAAAAAAAATGGTTAAAAAATTAACTTTGATGAACTAATGAATCATGGTAAAAAAAGCCATGAATTCTATGTGCAGTATTCCCCTAGCACTGGAGTTCTCCTGTTCTCCTTGATCGGTAAACTTGGTCTTGGCTTGCTGGCTGTTCGTGCTGATCTTCTGGGGGAGGGGCCTGTTGCCGTGGTTCCCAAATATCTTTGCTGGAGGCTGAATTGCCCCGCCCTTGTCAGTCGGGGCTAAGCAAGCTGCTCGGGGTTGCTCTCAGGAATTTTTGTTCCCTGCAAGCTCTCGGTACAGCTTTGGAGGACCAGGGCGAAAATGGTGGCCTCCCAATCTCCACCCGGAGGAGCTGAGAACTCGGGGCCCCGCTCCTCAGTGTGCCCCCAGAGAAAAGCAGTCACTCCTGTCTCCCTGGTCTCCGGCTGCACTCCGTGCTCACCCGGCCTGTGACTGAGCATTTGTATCTCTGGCACCCGACCCCGTGTGTTGTCTCCAAACCCAGCAGATCCCTGCGGTGCACTCACTCGCCGCTCCTCCTGGGGGAGGAAGGGGAGTCTCCCCGCATCTGCCGCTTGTTGGGTCCCTGCTGGATAAGCAGTGGCCCAACTGGGCTGTGGATCACAGTTTATGGCAACCTCGACCTGAGAGCCCGTGCCTCGGCTCCATCTCTGCAGCCAGCTTCCCCGCTCCGATACCCGGGAGCTCTGCTGCACTCAGGCGCCCCCAGTCTTTCTGTGACCCCAAGGGTCCTGAGACCACACTGTCCTGCAAGAGTTCCAACCCCCACTTAGCCACTGGAGCGATGTCCCTCAGCGGAGCCAGCTTCTAAAAGTTCCGATTTTTGCTCCGCGGCTCTAGCACTTGCCGGAAGCAGCTGACGGAGACCCCCTCCCCCGCCGTCTATCCTCCCGAATATTGCCTCGGATTCACTTCTCCGCACGTCCTACCTTCCAGTAAGTGGTCGCTTCTCTGTTCGGAGAGTTGTTGCTACTCTCCTCTTCGATCTCCTGTTGAGTTCGTAGGTGTTCAGAATGGTTTGATCCCTATTCAGCTGAATTCCTGAGACCAGACGAAATCCAGGTCTCCTACTCCTCCACCGTCTTGCTCCGCCCCCGAGCCACTTGTTTATCTAATATCTGCTGGACTAGATTGTAATCTTCACAAGAGTAGGGGCCAGACTGTTGTTTTTACCAATTTGCACCCAATACCAATCATCATATCTAGTATAAACTAGATTCTCAATAAAGAGTTTTGTTCGGTGGCTGGATAACAAGGTTTCTAGGAATGTCTAGTTCCTGCTTTTTCCCAAGGAATGTTCCTTCTTCCCATGTTTTTCCCTCAGGAAATCCATACCTAAAATGCCTGAAACAGTGCCAGGCATTGAGCAAACGTTTAATAGATATATGTTTAATGAATAAATCTATGCTAAAGATGTTAGCATAGCTCACATGTCATTATGAGCTTTCTAGAGATCTAGATGATCATGTACCTCTAGTCACGGTTTACTTTTATTTTTTTTTATTTTTTTTAAAGATTTTTATTTATTTATTGAGAGAGAGAGAGAGAGAATGGTAGAGAGAGAGCATGAGAGGGAAGAAGGTCAGAGGGAGAAGCAGACTCCCCGCCGAGCAGGGAGCCCAATGCGGGACTCGACCCTGGGACTCCAGGATCATGACCTGAGCCGAAGGCAGTCCTTAACCGACTGAGCCACCCAGGCGCCCCCATGGTTTACTTTTAAAAGCCATATATAGTAGGCAGAATATTGTCTGCCCCTCCAGAGATGCCCATGTCTTAATTCTCAGAATCTGTGAATATTATATTACACGGCATGGGGGAATTAAGTTGCAAATGAAATTAAAGTTGCTAATCAGTTGATCATAGGTAAAAAGATTATCCTGAATTTTCTTGGTGGGCCTGATGTAATCACAAGCATTCTTAAATGGGGACGAGAACAGTAAATGAGTCATAACCAGAGATGGAATTGTGAGAAAGACTCTGTCAGCTATTGCTGACTTTGAAGTTGGGAGAGGGTTAGGAGCTGAGGAATTTGAGCAACCTCTAGAACCTCGAAAAGGGAAGAAAATGGATTCTCCCCAGAGTCTCCAGAAAGGAACACGGTCCTGCCAAACCTTAGTTTTAGTTCAGTGAGACTGACTTTCGCCTGCAGAACTCCAGAATTATAAGATAATAAGTTCGTGGTATTTTAAAACTACTAAGTTTGTGGTAATTTGTTTCAGTAGGAATAGGAACCAAATATACCATACAATGACTCTAATGATATGTAGAATATACAAGGGCAAATAAGAATAGAAAAAGAAGAAACAAGTATATTAACTGTGAGGGTTAACATAATTAATATAAATCTTCCTTGTAGGCAAGGAAAAATGAAAATTATTTTAATAGATTATTATAATAAAGAAAAAAAAAACAGCCATTTTCATTTAGTTCTTTCAAAATCCCAGGTATTAAGTTGTACAAAAATAAAAATAAAAAAAAAACCCAAAAACCAAAATCCCAATATTTGTATATTCAATACACCTGAAAGCTATGACAACATTGTTACTGTAACTGTTGATACCAGGGAAAAGATTCCTGGCTTTTGGGCAAAAGATCAAGGTACAGTAGCTGAGTATCAGAAAGACTAGGAATATAGTTTGAAAAAAAATAATGCAGGTAAATCTGACATACTTTTCTTCCACAGTTGTGAACCAATGACAAGGAAGATATAGGTGATACTTTTTTGAAATTATGTCCTCCAAAAATGAATCAAATACCTCCTATTTAAAAAAGAAAATTTTAAACTATAATTCAATAGAGATAAGTTTTAAGGTCCAAGGAGGTGGACTCATTGTGGTCAAATTTTATTCAAAGTTAAAAGGCAAAAGGTCAAAGTGATATCAAGATGAAATGCTTATCATCTTGAAAATCTTTATAATCTTTGCCAATATTTCTTTTAGTTAGGCATTTAGTAGGAGAGTCGAATTACATTTTCTGTTAAATTACTGGGTTAGGTTTTTCTTTCTCAGCTCTCACTAGGCACTGTTTATGTTTCTTTCAGAATATCACTTGTGATTACTTATATATATGTCCGATTTCTTCACAAAAGCACCGTTTCTGAGTCAAGCATCATGCCTCTGATCTTTGTATCTGACTGTACTGTTAGGCTTGATAAATGACTAGTGAGTGAATGAATCCACTTTCATAAGACAGTTGAAAACTTAGACTCACACAAACTTACATGAAAGGTAAGATGCATCACAATGTTTTTCAGTTGTTGTTTAATCAACACATCAAGTACTTTTGTATGTATTTAAGAGTCAGGTAGCAAGCTTTTTCTAACAAGAAGTTTTGAATGATAAGGTTACAACATTTAGAGTATTTTTTCCCATACAGTTTATTATATGCAGATTACTAACTCTTATGGTACATTGTGTGACTACCCCTTCAGAGAAGTTCCCCAAATTTCGTTTTCATTCTGTGAAACATTTTTCAGTTAATTATTATTAAATTAAATACCTTTTCTCCCCAGTATGTCTCAGTGGAAACTAGAAATATTTTCACCATTGGCTTAAAAAGTTAGTGAATCAGGGCTTTAAAAGGGCAGAAAATGCACAGATGCACAATAAAAGTTTAAAGAGCAGGACCTGACATTTTTGAAATACTCTAGTGAATATTAAATAGAATCCTAAAGCTAGTACTAACTCTTAGGTTCAGGGCTTCATTCTCTGCTGTAACTGGTGACTCAGCAGAACTCCCAGTTTTTCCTTCATTCCGAGCAATGCTGTACTGGGATGTTACTGACTTGAACTCTTCCTGTTTACTCTTTAAATTGTTTCAAATATTTTGAAGACTGAATTGGATTCTCCATGCAATCATCACATTGCTGCACACTCTTGTATATCCAAGGACTCAAAACCCAGGTAAATAAAGCACAAATATAATGAAAAATGTTTTGACAGAGTCTATAAGCTGGAGGTAGAGTAAGGGTAGAGAAAAGCTGAAGGAATTGAACCAATTATACAGAAAGTTTTCATTGTCTGCAAACTCTAATTTTTTTTTTAATATTTGCACTAAAATACACAAAATAAAAATCAGGCTCAGCATGGTTAAAAGAAGGCTGACCTTCTTCTGTCTAAAACATTTCATAAAATCTGGAATTCTGAGCACTTGACACTCAAATCTTTCTTTAAAAAAATTATGAAAACATCTTAGTGCTTTCCCTCTATAGACTTCATATTGCTTTAGGAGCAACCCTTGGAATTTGTTTTGATATTACTAGAACAACGTTTCAAGTTCATTGTTTTTTAACTTATATGTCTGTCTCTGATATTTTTACATTTTTATTTTTTTTAATTTTATGAGTGGCTCATTCCATGGTCTTAAGGAACTCATAAATCATGTTAGAGTTTGTGTTATGCTTCTTTTTCATGTTTGCCATCAGAAAGCTCAGAGCAACATCTGTGGCTCATCTCCACTAAGTGTGCAAGATCTCACAGGATGTGGTTTCTACCGTTGTGGTTCAGGAAGCTTCACAGCAAACCTTGATTTTACCCTACCCTTAGCATCTTTCCAGCACTTCTGTTTCTTTTCCTAACCACGTAGTGTGGGTAAAAACTCTAGGTGGCAATATGTCCCACTCTGGACCTCTTATTTTTAGAATTCCCCATTATACATGAACTGTTTATCTTGAATGGATGATTACCTTCTTCATAAGATAATTATAAATTTAAATTTGATAATTAGGTAAAGCACCAGGCACAGTTCTGAAACATAAGGGGTATTTTATTAGCAGTAGGAAGTATACCTTGGTCATGTCATTTCACCATAATTTAACAACCCAAGTCCTACAATAAAGCAGTATTCTGGGAAAATAGTAGAGAAATGCTCAGTCTCAGAATGTTGTACCTGCAACCTATTTTTAAAAATAGATTTGTTTTTCTATTTTGGGGGGAGGAATACCATTTTTAATTAAAAAAAAAAATAGCCACAGGTAGGGGCACCTGGGTGGCTTAGTCGTTAAGCGTCTGCCTTCGGCTCAGGTCATGATCCCAGGTCCTGGCATCAAGCCCCACATCGGGCTCCCTGCTCGGCAGGAAGCCCGCTTTTCCCTCTCCCACTCCCCCTGCTTGTGTTCCCTCTCTCACTATGTCTCTATCTGTCAAATGAATAAAATCTTAAAAACAAAAACAAAAACAAAAACCACAGTTAGATATAAAATATACAGGAAGGAGTCATACAGAACATTCCCTTTCCTTTCTTTTTCTAGCAAGAACATTTAAGATCTACCCTCTTAGCAACTTTGAAATATATAATACAGTTTTGTTAACTATAATTACAGTGCTGTGCCTTAGATCTCCAGAATTTATTCATCTTCTAACTGCAAGTTTGTACCCTTTGACGAACATCTCCCCAGTTCCCCAACCCCCAGCCCTGGTAACCACCATTCTACTCTGTTTCTATGAGAATGGCTTTTCCAGGGGCTCCTGGGTGGCTCAGTTGGTTAAGCAACTGCCTTCAGCTCAGGTCATGATCCTGGAGTCCCAGGATCGAGTTCCTCATCGGGCTCCCTGCTCAGCAGGGAGTCTGCTTCTCCCTCTGACCCTCCCCCCTCTCATGTGCTCTCTCTCTCAAATAAATAAATAAAATCTTCAAAAAAAAAAAGAATGTCTTTTCCAGATTCCATGTATAAGTGATTCCTATAGTATTCAATTACTCGATACTATTATACAAATTAGTGTCACAGCATCAGAATTATTATACAAACTATACTAACATATTTCTGATATTATAGAATTTAACTTCGATACATTCCAAAAATATTTATTGAGAATCAACTTTGTACAGGAAACATTCTAAGACCATTAGAATTTATCTCCTATAAAATGTATAATTCAGACATTGTATTATTGTTCCCAGTTTTCAGATGATTCAGTTACCACTCAGTCTAAAAATACTGAAATGTACAAAGCTGAAAGTGATGCTACAAGAGTCAAACTTAAGTCCTGCTAACTCCAAACCTTGCTCTCTTTTCCATCATCTTTGCTTCCACCCACATTTAATTAAGGGTAACATCAATCATAATTTTTAAAAATGTACAAAATCACAAAATTTATATGAACACCAGTAAGCGAACCAGTATCTATACTCTAAGCACATTTCCCTCACAGGGAAAGGTGACGGGGGTGATGTTGTATAGGCTACAGGACAGCCCTCATTTTTTAGATCACAAGACATATGGGTTTCAAAAGGTGAAAATATCTAACTCAAAAAACAAAAGATATTAGACAAAAATTATCCTGGTCTTTGAATTTCTAATCACTAATTTGGTAACTTTCAAATTTTAGTTTAATATGTTTCAAAAAACTTCACAACCACAATGTGATATGAATGCATTTAAGACAGATTATCTTTTTGGATTTAAAAATGAAACAAGTGTAAATATTTAATATACCTTTGAGCGGCTTTTATGTCATGGTTGCCATCCAAGTATGTACATAGTAAAAAATTAAGAAATCATGCTGAGATGCAATACACAGACTATGTGTTAAAAGAGTATGAAATATGGCAGAATATTAACAAGTCAAAGAAAACATATTTTCAGTTCCAAAATGACTGTGAAGTTCAGGAAGCTTGGAACTGTAGCTCCTCTCTTTTCAGTGATTTTATAGTCTAAAGGTCATAATCAATTGTTCTCAATTTTATTAAGGAAATTGTCCTTTTGCTGTACTTTTTCTTCCCAATGGTTACAAAATAGCTATCTTAATTAGAACCAAATCATAATGACAACAAAGTTTTATAGTTGTGAGGCATTCAATATTAGAGGGATGGATGAAGAAAGAAATGCTTATGAGATACTGGCCTTATTATGTGCATTATATTATTTGATTTTTCCAACAAAAGTAAAAGGGACTACTACCAGATTTTCTATCTTATTTCTTCTTTTTATTAGACATTCACCTAATCCACATTTTCCAGCCTCTTTCATAGTAAGGATTAGTCATGTAGCCCACTAATAAGCCAAAAGAATGTGGATCTCTATTAGGTCTGGCTGGTAAGAACCTCTTATGCTAACTTTCACATTCCTTTTCCTTAGGCCTACTTGGTATAATTGAGTAAAACAATCCTGGAAGCTACTTATCAAAGATAGCAAAGCCCCAAGATGGGAAGAATCAAGATCCCTCAATCTTAGAAGAGGATAGCACCCCACCATTTTGAACTTGCTATTGTGTGAGAAATCAATTTCTATTCTAATAAACCTCTGAAGTTTTGGGACTTAATTACTATAGCAGCTAATGTTACACTAGCAATATAATCATTCTCATTTTAACAGCTATGGAAATTGAAAACTAGATCAGAGATAATGTTCTTGTCCTGGTGGATTCTACCAGATTTTCTCCTTAGACTAAAGAGTAAGAAAATGCCCTTCTTTTTTCTCCTCCATTCACCATTCTGGATAAAGTGAGGCGTTAGCTTAACAGACACTCTCTATAGGCCTATCACTTTATGCTTCTGTGTGTGTGTTTGTGTGTGTGTGTGCATGCTTACATTACGTGGTTATTTTTATTTATTTTGGTCAGTATAGATGTACACAAATCGTAACATAGATAGCTATTATCTGTATCCCAATACTCTTATGTGTTTCTTACTTGCTTCTTTGATTTCTCTTAGTCCACTTTGTGTGTTTTGCCCCTTCAACTCTATCATCAGACTCTCTGATTATGTACAGTTTTATTTCCTTCCACATCCTGATTCTTTGTCTACCATTTTCAATTCTCTTTAATGATCTCCAGTGGCCATTGCTCACAGATTATGAAGTTTTTATGAGTGGAAGGAATTAAAAGTCTTATAACCATTCTCAGGATCAGTTTTATAGTTGGGATTCTGCTAATGAAGGGACAAAGAACAAATAAAGAAAAAGGGTAATGCTAAAAATCCTGATGGTTTTATTTCTCATTGATAGACTAATAGATTGAGAACAATTGCATAACGTATATAGAAGGAAATGCCTTCGCAAAATCATGTAACTTGATAATAATTTAGAATGGAGGCATAATAAAGCCACACATCCTCAATTTGTTTATTTATAAACTTTGCCCCATCAGCATCTTTCTCTATCTTCTATTCCATCAGTGGCATAGCTACTTCCTGAGTTAGAAAACCATAATGGATCTCTATATCATACAGAGTTTGGAGGACTTATTCATTTTTTCTGCAAAAGTTAAATAAAGTGCAAAACTTTGAGCCCATCAATCCTTTAGCAAGCTGTCCAAGGTGACATTTCATTAGCACATTTTGTCAGTGGATAAATCGTACAGCATGCTCTGAAGGGAAGGTGGAAAACATCTAGTCCTTTTTCATTAGATCCATCTGAACTTGAACCACTGGAGATTACATACAAAAAGCACATGAGACAGAAGAAGCGCTATCCTGTCTATAAACTGCATTAATCATTCATTCCCTTCAGAGTGTCTAAAGTCAGTGCCATGTCTCTGGTTAAACCCCAAACTGGCTATTCAATTTTGAGCTGCATGACAGATACATTTCAAGGAAAATCAGAGACATAACGACTCCTGCCAGGCTTGATAAAGTCTTCATTCATCAATTAAGAGGTTCCAATAAACTAAGATGGATACGGAAAAATAAGGTAACTTGCATGAAAACACTTGCTGATTTTCTCTCCTTTTTCTTGGTTTGCTGAATACCTGGGAATAGGGATCACAAAGGCTTACTGAAAAACCTGGATTCAGAAGGAAGTCCTATTATCTGAGGAAAGTGTTCCTTTCTTATTCCGCCTAGATCAGCATCTGTTTGGGATCAGTTGTCAGGGAAAAGTATTATGGGCACCTTCATAATTCTCAGATGAAGTGGTTTTAATGCACTTAAAAGTTCTTACTTTTTTTTCCTTTTGAACATGAAAGTCTGTGGAAATAAGAGTTTTACCCTTTAGTCTCCTGACTTCAATTTTGTTGGATCAAATCAGAATCCAAAGAGTGTTTCCCAGTTTTACATAGCGATAGTGTCAAAATATTTCTGAAACATATGCTCAAATATAAATTTTGGTTCTAAATACCAGTTGGAGTATATTTCAAACCAACAATTTTTGTGTCTATAAAATGGGGAGAATGTATCTTTATAAAATGTACAGCATTTTCATTAGGTAAATTATCAAAGTGAATGAAAATGGATTGTAAACAGAGGTTGTTATATTAAACACAATAATAAGCACAATGTCTGATCAATTTCTAAGTGTATTGTGAGAAGTAGCTAGTGCCACTAAAGAGTATCTGCTATCGCTGAGGTCAGAATTTTTAGAAGATAATGTTAAATCAATGGGAACTTTGAGAAAAGAAAATGCAATTTGCATTGCTTATTTATGTGGACCCACTGAACTTAATCAATCAACAGATATGTCCAATATCTTACTGTGCCAAAGGCAACATTTGGCAATGTTGTGGAATTGCAACATGATTAAACTTTATTTCAAATTACTTCAAAGTACTTGGTTTTCAGTAAACTAATGGCTTGCAAACTGTGCTCCTAAGAGCCACATCTGGCTACTCCTCAGGTGTTTTTAGAGCAAAGGGGGCAAGTGGGACCTTGGGTGGCTGTTTGTGGGGAGCCCTTCAACATCAACTGAAGCAACAGGACTTTCTAGTAAAATTTCCTTTGAACAAAAATTGTGCACCTAAGAACCATCAGAAAACTCCTATAATAATTAAACTGAGAATATCTTTTCTTCTTTCACTGTCACACGACACAATTTATTGAAATAACACAACCAGAGATTTCCATATTTGAATTTAAGCCAACCACTAGCTCAGAAAATTTGGATGAAATACGTATCTTTATCGCATTGATGGAATTACTGAAATGGGTTTGATGATCAGCACCATAGCCAACACCAACTAATTTATTAAAGTGATTAATCACAGTTTTTTTATCAAGCAGACTCTCCAAATGCACCCCCCCAACCTTGGAATTTTTTTTTTTTATTAAATAGAACTTAAAAGAAGTATCTTAGATGATCTCTTTTTGTTATGAGAGTAAGTAAATATTTACTCCTTTTGATCTCAGTTAAGTGTCCTGGGGCCTATAACTTACATTTGCTGAGTGATTATTTTTTATAAAGGGCTTTCATGACAATTTCATTTGATTTTCACAACTGTGTGAATTTTATACGGATCTCAGTCAATCTATAAAGTCTTATTGCCCACGTTCATCTCATCAATAAGGTGGCAGAGCTAGAACTTGATCTGGATCATCTGTCTTTCAGGTCTTAGACTGTCCTCACATACCCAACTACTCCCAAATGTGTCTCACTCCAGAAGAAGATGTGCATGTGTAAGTATTATAAAAGATAAGGTTCTATAGCCTAATAGATATGGATGTAAAGGAGAGGTAAAGTAGCGATCACAAGGGGAAGCCTAGGATGCTCTGGCCATACCCACACTCAAATTCTTTTAGTCCACATCATAGAGCCACTCCCAATAACAACATCCTCTCATATGGACAATTGACATTTTCTTCATGTCTTGTATGTGCAAAGAGAAGTCTTTTCACTTAACACTCCAGGCAAAAACAGTCGCAAAATAAGATGCTCATTAAATGTTATAAGTAGATTCGGCTTGTAAGTACCTTGGAATACTCTCATACTTTTAGATGACTGCTTTGACTTATTTATTTACAGTTCATAGGTATTCATTAGAAGAGACTTACTAAAAAGGAAAAGAATCTTACGTCACTTGAGGACAGGTTATTTGCACTGGTAAGTGGATTTAAATGTTATTATTGTTGTTACTTTGAGTGGATGGATAAATATATCCAATGGAGTCAGGTTGGATAGTACCAAAGAGAGGGAAGTTGCATACAATTAAATGCCTTGGGTCAGGGATCAGGTTTTGCTTGCTCTTTTTTTTTTTTTTTAATTAACATATAAGGTATTATTTGTTTCAGGGGTACAGGTCTGTGATTCACCAGTCTTACACAATTCACAGAGCTCACCATTCACTTGCTCTTTTAAATGCTTTGGGTCATTGGGGCACCTGGGTGGCTCAGTTGGTTAAGCATCTGCCTTCAGCTCGGGTTGTGATCCCAGGGTCGTGGGATCGAGCCCCGCATCAGGCCAGCCTACTTCTCCCTCTCCCCACTGCTCATGCTCTCTTTCTCTCTCTCTCAAATAAATAAAATCTTAAAAATAAAAAAAGATAAATGCCTTGGGGCATTTCAAGTTTGATATGGAAGGATACTTTCCATTTACCATAAATATGGTTTCACTATTAATAAATAAATTGGGTGTTTGCCAAATTGATATACCTAAAATAACCACAGTGGAGTATCAGATAGGAAATCAGTACCTCCAAACTCTGTTCAGTGGTAGATTTTGATTAACTTTTAATCTTGGGTTGATCTCTGGGCCTCCGTTTCTTCACCTATAACATGAGTTGACTGTACTCCATGATACCTAAGTTCCCTAAAACTTTAAGAATCTTGCATAAGTTTTGAAATCATGAAAAAACACAAACCTCATATTCCTTCTCCCTACTGTCAATTCTGTCAATTCATTAAGTTTTCGATTATGCCAGGCTCTTTATAAGCAAAGTGATCAGAGCAGCATAGACATATATCCTTCTTGCCACATTGCAAAGATCATCACAATACATAAGTACCAGAATGAGCAATAAAGGAATTATAAAGAAATATCCTGAGGAGAGATATCACAGCAAGGGTAGGAGTTGGTAAGGGATAGGATTTACGTGTGAAAGTCTCAGGTCATTTTAAAAACCTTTGATATTGCCACTTGCTTCTTCTTACTGGATACTCCTCATCACAGATGTCAGCCGTGAAAAGTGAAAACTTAATATGTGGTTTGGGAGATCACCATAAATGTTGAAACATGCTCAGTGATTAAAATACTGACTTGTCTCCATAGGCAGATAATTTTTTAAAGCTCCTACTCTGAGAAGTGTGTTTTACCAGTTGAAATTAAGTTCAGTTATTTAAACAAATAATTTAATTTTCATTTAAATAACACCAAGATTAAAAACATGCTAAGCAGACAACCCCACTCCCCCTTCCTTTACACGACTAGGATTTAAACTGTGCCATCCTTGTGCCTTTGTTAAAACCACCTATTACGACCTGGTGGCAGCACAGAATAATGAGGAAAAATCATTTGGTTGAGAATTACAGCTCCTTAATTGTTGACACAGCAAAACTAAAAGTAATAAGTGATGGTATGTTAGTTAAACATTTCATTACTGGTAACAAAACCAATTTTGATTAAGCCATACAGCCTATCAATATAAGAGAGAATGTTCCATTGAACCCAAGAGAAGAAACACACATGATCTCAAGGTAGGATTATGTTGGTTTTTTTATATGTCAATATACTGGGTCACAGAGTGCCCAGATTAAACATTATGTGAAGGTGTACCTGTGAGCCATTTCTGGATGAGACCTGCGATTGGCAATTGGTAGATGCAGTAGAGTAGACAGCCCTCCCCAATGGGGGTGGGCAACATCTAATCGAGGAACCAAATAGAACAAAAAGTGGAAGAAAGGTTCTGTCCCCCTCCTGCCTGCCTGCTTAAACTGGGACATCTCATCTTATCTTCTCCTGCCTTTGGACTTGAAATTACACCATCAGCTCTCCAAATGTAGACTGGAACTATTGCCACCAGCCTTCCTGGGTCTCGAGCTTACAGATGGAGAATCATAGGACTTCTCAGCCTCCATGATCATGTGAGCCAACTTCTCATAACAAATCTCGCTCTCTATTATGAGAAATTGGCTGTGTGTGTGTGTGTGTGTGTGTGTGTGTGTGTGTATTTATTTATTTATTTCTCTGGAAAACCCTGACTAATATAAGGACTACAATGAATTTTTAAAGATCTGAGCAAATAATCCCTGCCTTTCTCTCCTCTTCATTCTGGCCATCTCACTTCCTTCCCCCTGGATTCTGGCTTTTCCTTTTCTCCATATTCTCAGTATTCTCCAGCATATTGCTGGTCTGCAATTTCAACTCTATACATTAAAACTCCAGGTACACACAGATACTCTCTAGTTAGTGCTAAGTCTCAATTTCAAATTCCTAGAAGAGAATGACCAGATCATTTTGAGTCAGCCATCAGGGTATGGTCGTTTAATCAGCTAGGGGTTCAATGTTATGGTGGAGCTGTGGGGCTCATTGTTATGGCTACCGGGGGCTTACTCCTTCACCTGGGAATAGGATGCAGAATAGGGTCTGGGGGAAAGCAACCCTAGGAGAAGAAAATGGGAGATACAGTCCCTGGCTGAGTAAACTGACTGAAGTTATCTAAAAACTCCACGAATGCCAAAATCTCCTTGGTGATGTATCCAGAACAAATATCTATTTTCTACATTGACATAATGCTTGCTCCATCCTTACTGTGCACGCTCCCTAATTTGCTGGTACTGTGGTAGTGACACAGAAAAGAACACTGCAGATTTGTACTCTGTCTGGTGGAGGAGCCAGGCTTCTAGCAAGAAAATTACAACCAAGTGGGATAAGCTCTGTGATAAAGGTAATCACAGGGGTCTGGTGAGGCCAAAGAAGAGAACCAACTGAAGTCAGGAGGTTGACACGGTGATTCTGGAGGGATGACCCCCAAGCCTTCCCAGCATTGCAAAAATAGCCCATCAACAAAGTAAAAAGGCCCTGCCATTATGTCTCAAATAATTAGTACAGCATTCCTTTCAACTGGATAGACTTTAATGAAAGCTAAGTATTTGGGCTTTATTTAGTGAATTACTTGCAACTTACAATTCTTATTGTGGAACTGAGGAACTGCCTTACATAACTAAAACTACCCCCGACTGCTCATATATCAAAGGCATTAATGTCTTAATCTGTAAACCGGGCTCATAATTCTTTAAGTTTATTTTTACTGCATAATTATACTTTGCTTATACATGTTGCAATAAAATTGTGGCAACTCTGCAGATGCCATTCTTCTGCAATTCTTTTTTGCCTCAGTCAGGTTATTATAGCTGGGTTTGGAAAGATTTATGATAATTGTAAATATGAATAAGCTACAGTGGAGTTAGGGAAATATCTGTATTTTCACAATAATTTACTCTAAGAACGATACATTTCACTATAATACAAAATAAAAAGTATAGTAAAACATTGCTTCGGCATTCTCTTCCTTAAGGGTAGATATATTGCGTGTCATACATACCTGATGTAAAATAGAGGCTTCGTTTCCAAATATGTACCTGCTGGATGTTTTCTAGACTCACTAAATTAAAAGCTTGGGTTGAAGGTAAAGTTTAACCTTAAAATGCACTTTACACAAAATGTCAATGAGCTACTGGGACAAGTGTTAGTAGAAAAACTGTTAAATGTACATATTGAGAACTCATGTCTGTCTAACACTGAAGATGAAAAAAAACCACTAGAACACATGGTCTTTATTCTTATAGCAGCTCATTAAAGCATTGCATAGCCCTAATTTATAATGTCCTCCCTTTATTCTGCTTTCCGAAAATATCTGAGCATTGTTTCAGCTGTTTCTTAGACAATGTGTAAACACTCCTAGAAGCATGTGGGAGAGTAGCAGCTGTCCAGGTATGTCACCAGATGAAAATGGCACAGCATCCTGAAATTGCACTTTACTCGAAGCTTTGGTGAGAGAAATATTTAGTAAATAAAATGAAAATATTACTCTTATGTACTAATAGAAAATACTGGTTAGAAAGTAAAGTCTCTTAGAGTAAGTCTCAGAGATTTCATTTTTTAAATTTTTTATGTATTTATTTTTAAAGATTTTATTTATTTATTTGAGAGAGCAAGAGAGAGACCGCAAGTGGGGAGAGGAGCAGAAGGAGAGAAAGAGGGACAAGCAAACTGCAGAGCATGGGGCTGAAGCAGGTCTCAATGCCAGACCTGAGATCATGACCTGAGCCAAAACCAAAAGTCAGATGCTTAAGCTTAACTGACTGAGCCACCCAGAGGCCCAAAACCAGAGATATTAAAGAAATGGGGACTTAATTTAAAATTCCAAACTCCCTACGTGTATTAATTTACTCTCTGCTTTTCAGATAAGCTTCACCAGGACACTGTGGGGTATCCAGCTTACGTTACATTCTTTCACATGTTCAGGTCCCTGAAAGTTGTGATGTGGGAAAATTTTTAACAAATAAATTATTACTATCTATTAATGTTCTTCTGTTTACCACACATCTGTTTGAATGCTTACTTCATGTGAGTCTGTGTGCTCAGGTTAAAACATATATCCTGTCCATAAGAAAGCTTCAGAATTAGTTTCTTAAATAATTGACTTCAGGTAAGCTGGGCCAGACCTAGTAGAAGAACATTTAGAGACTTTTTTATTTAAGCATGACAAATCCTATCATTTCCCTAATTCTCCCCTAGGCTTTTCTCTAGAATCTCAAATTTTCTGGAAGGGCATTTTCAGTCTCCCACATTAAATGCTTCCCATTAGTAATATATCCAGTATTTCAATTTTCACGATCACCATTATAACAGCTTGTAAAACCTCATCACACTTTTTACCAGACACTCTCCACAGCCTCAGATCCATAAGAACAGAGGACAGCAGAGTTATCTTTTTTTTACCTGTACCTCTGAAACAAATAATACATTATATGTTAAAAAAAAAAAAAGAAGAAGAAGAAGGTAGGAAGGGAAAAATGAAGGGGGGGAATCAGAGGGGGAGATGAACCATGAGAGACTATGAGCTCTCAGAGTTATTTTAAATCACTGCCTGTTCCTTAATGACATGTATTCTTGATATTCATATCTTCCTTTATTGTGTGATCTTCATGCCTTTATTGCTCATATGTTGCTAAGGAATTTTGCTTTGATATGCATGAGGAATTTTATTCTGTAATTTTCTTTTTTTAAAAAATGTCTTTGTTGGGGGGCACCTGGGTGGCTCAGTCGGTTAGGTGACTGACTCTTGGTTTTGGCTCACATCATGATCTCAGGGTTGGGCTCCACGCTCAGTATGGAGTATGCTTCAAGATTCTCTTTGCCCCTTCTACCCCTCCCAGTGCCCATGCTCTCTCTCTCAAATAAACAAATAAAATCTTTCAGAAAATGTCTTTGTTGGTTTATGGTAATAAAATTATATGGGCCATTATTGTTGTTTTCTATGTTGGTTTCTGTCCTTATTTTATTTTTTTTGCTATTTTAGATTTCTTTGTTCTTTGTTCTTTTTCCTCCCAGCTTTTATAGTGGGATCTTAGAACATAAATCTTTCTTTTTTTATATCTAAGCATTTAAAGCTATACATTTTCTGCAAAGTATTTTTAGTTGCATTCTGTAAATTTTGATGTTGTATTTTCATTCTCATTCAGGCAAAAATACTTTTTAAATTCTGTATGTGAATTTTTATTTGACTTGTAGGTTATTTAGAAGTGTATAGTTTAATATCCAAATATTTGGGGGTTTAGAAATAGTTGTTATAAAATTTAGATTTAATGGTATTATGGTTAGAAAACATATTTTGATGTCAATTTTAAAAATTGATTTAGATTTATTTTGTGGCTCAGCATATAGTGTCTATCTTGTAAAATTGCCATGTGTGCCTCAAAAAGTATATATGTGCAATTTTGAATATGGTTCTATGAATATTGATTCCCGGTACTGATGGAGTTGTTTAGATCCTTTGCATCTTACTGGTCTTTCAGCCTAGAAGTTCTCTTAGTTGCAGAAAGAAGGGATTTTTCTAGCATGATTCTTGGATTATCTATTTCTTCATTTATTTCTGTCAAACACTTTTTCATGCATCTTGAAATTCTTTTAATAGGCAGATACATATTGTCTTGTCTTTCTGACAAATTGACCATATAATTGTTATGAAACATCCCTCTTTTGCTTTAATCATACAATTTACTTGGTCTTGAAGTCTATTTTAATTAATATTAATATAGCCATTCTAATCTTCTTAAGCTTACACAATTTCTACATTACCATTTTCCATCCAGTTATTTTCAACCTCTAAATGTCTTTTTATTGAAAGTGCAATCTTGTAGACAGTTTATAGTTGGAACTTATATTTTATCCATTCTGATATTCTCTACCTTTTATTTGTGTGTTCATTCCATTAATATATAATGTAATATTAATATGTGATTTAGGTTTATAACTTTTGTTTTCTGTTTGTCCCCTTTGTTTACTATTTCTCTTTCCTCTTATTTTTTTTTATTTGGAAGTTTTGGGGTTTGTAATTTATTTGTCAGTTGGCTTTTTGGTTACATTTTTTTGCATGAATATTTAGTGTTTGTGCTAGGAATTGACTATTCCTTATTAATTCACACAGTCCCTTTAGAGTTAATATTATAGAATCGCACATAAAATGTAAAAATCTTGCAATATTGTAGGTACATTTACCTCCACTCCACACTTCATGCTGCCGTGGTCATATGTGTCACATCCATATATATTCTAAGCCTCTCAAGATAATGCTGTACATTTTGCTTAAAACAGTCACAGGTGTTTTAAAGAAATGAAGATATAGTCTTACCATTTGCTATGTATTTCTTTTTCCAATGGTCTTCATTCATTACAAAAGATTTGAGTTTCCTTCTGCTGTTATTTCCCTTCAGCCTGAAAAACTTACCACTTATTGAAGTGCAGGTATGTGGGCAAAAAAAAAAAAATCTTTTACTTTTCTTTTTTTCTGAAAATGGCTTTATTTACCTTCATCATAAGAGCATTTCCACTTGATACATAATGCTATACTGACTCTTTACTAGGCTCTGTTGTTTCTGATGAGAAGTCGGTGAGGTAGAAGCAGCATATATGGTAGCGAATTAAGTGCCAGATGCCAAGTTCAGAGAAACTACTTCTAGTCCAAAGTATCAGAAGAGGAAACAGTGATTTAAAAGAATGAAGGTAGGGAGAAATTCTAGAGTAGAAGAGTGAAGACTTCCACAGATGTTCTTCACAGTAGAGCAATTTAACTGTTGAAACTATATATATACACACAGAAAAAAAATCATTCAAAGTCCCTGGAAATTGTCCTCAGGACACATACAGAATGGAAACATCTATTCAGTAAGTCTATTTAATCTTGGTAAGAATAGGGAGAGTCTCTGGCTTTTGGGCCACTCTTTCCCTTCACCCCTCTGTGTTATATAAACTCTGCTTCCAATGTATACAGCCAAGAAGACAGGAGTTCCTTTTCTCTCAGCTCCCAGTCTGGGGCTACGGTTTCACCCCAAAATGGGCAGGCTGCTGGCCTTTCTCATCCTCTGCCAGTCCCATCTTACAGAAGCTTTAATTCCAGACAAGCAGAGCAAGCCTAGAAGATTGGGTCTCTCTTGCCCCCACTCAGCCTTTACTTGTAGGAGAAAAGGGCTCCAGGCACAGCAGACCTATACTACTGCAGAAATTGGAATTCTCTCATCCACTACTGGTGGGATTTTAAAATAGTGTTGCTCCTTTGGAAAACAGTCTAGTAGTTTCCCAAGAGGCTTAATATAGTTGCCATAAGACTCAGCAATTGTATTCCTGAGTCTATATCCAAGAGAAGTGAAAGCAGACATTCACACAGAAACTTGTATGCCAATGTTTATAGCAGCATTCATAATAGCCAAAAAGTGGAAACAACCAAACGTCTATCAGCTGATCAACAAATAAAATGTGGTATATCCATACAGTGGGATACTATTTGGCAATACAAATAAATAATACACGCTCTAACATGGATGAACATTGAAATACTATGCTAAGTAAAAGAAGACAGTCACAAAGGCCGCAGTCTTTATGATTCCATTCATATGAAATATCAAAAATAGGCAAATTTATGCCCACAGAAAGTAGATTGGTAGTTGTCCAGGACTGATGTTTGTGGAGCATAGAGAGGAATCAGGATTGACTGCTACTGGGTATGGGGTCTCCTTCGAGGGAAAGAAAAGATTTAAAGGTTGATGATTGCAGTGATGATTGTGAATGGAATAAGAAAACATTTAGTTGTGTATTTAAAATGATGAATTTTATGTATGTGATTTATATCTAAATAAAACTTAAAACTGGTGAAACCCCTCTATTTTCAAATATGTAAAAGACATGAAAAGAGGAAAGCTGGCTGACATTTTTGTCCCAGTTTTCAACACAGATTCAGTTTCAGAGAGAACCTATGATTCTTTGTATAGGATAGCAAATATTAATCAGTGAGTATTTATTGACTGCCTATGAGTGTCCAATTCTGTCTAAGCACTGTAGAGGATACAAGAAAATCTAGATGAAAACCAAAAGCTCATCCAACTATATGTTTTATCTACATGACTGCAAATATCCAGATGGTGAAAGCCACTTTTGAAAATATAAATGCTTAGATAAAATTCTCCCTTTAAGTCTCTTCCTCCATTCTGTTCTCTGTCTGTCAACATTTTACACTGACATTCAATTAACTGTGCTGCAAAATCCCACTTGGTAAGCAAGAATGTTGACTTCATTATGTTTTCATTACATTTCCAATAGTTTCTTCTGCAATGGAAATTTAGTTTATTGTATGATCAAAGACATTAGCACACCACCTGTCATATGTCATAATACTTACCCTTTTTAATGGAATAAAGGTTATAGTGGGAATTCTTTTAAACAACCAAGGGGAGATGTGCATATTATATTGGAGATTTTGAGACACTTTGCCTGTAGAGTTAGCTTTTTGCCTCCCCTTTCTCTTTTTTGCTTTTATTTAGTTATTTAGTGTGTTGATTTTTTTCATCAGAACAAATATTATTTAATCCAATATTGTAGTAAAAAGATTTAACTTCAAATTTATTAATAATTACTTAGGGAATAATGTAAATTTTTTTCAATACAATACTGCTTTAGAATGTGTAAAAATCATGAAAATTTCTTAAACCCTAAATGTAGGTTGGATAATTCAACTGCTCTGCAAACATTATATAACACATTTAGTAAACTTCTTGAACCCTAGAGTAGTTGTTTTTATATATATTTCAAGATCAAATGTATCTTAAACAGGATTAACACTATTAGAGTTACTTCTTTCCTGTAAAACAAAGAAGTTTTAAATGCAAATGATTGCTGAGACTGCATTAAAAAAAAAAGATTTATTTATTTATAGGGGGGTAGAGGGAGAGGGAGAGAGAGTCTTAAGCAGACTTTGCGCTGAGCACAAGATTGACACGGCTTGATCTCATGACCCTGAGATCAGGTCTAAGCTGAAATCAAGAGTCAGATGCTTAACTGATCGTGCCACCAAGGTACACTGAGACTGGCGTTTTTTTTTTTTTTTTTTTTTTTTTTTAGATTTTATTTATTTATTTGACAGAGAGAGACACAGCGAGAGGGAACACAAGTAGAGGGAGTGGGAGAGGGAGAAGCAGGCTTCCCGCGGAACAGGGAGCCAGATGTGGGACTTGATCCCAGAACCCTGGGACCATGACCTGAGCCGAAGGCAGACGCTTAAAGACTGAGCCACCCAGGCGCCCCGAGATTAGCATTTTAAAGAGAAAATAATTTCATTGTGGATAAACTAGATGGAGACAATATCTCATAGGGTTCTGGTAATGATTTGATTAGCTAAATGTCTTTTAATTTCTTAGCACAGTGCCTGGAATACAGTTAGTACTCAACAAATAATGGTTAGTTTCTACACATTTTATATTGTTTATATTTTAGCAACAATTGCTAATATGTATAAAGTTGACAAAGCTGAGCTTCTTAGAGTTGTAAACTCTCCTGGAGCTGGTGGATGCCTGGCTTTTCTTCCACCATGCTTCCTCTCACCTAGAACAGGTATCTCTAATGGATCACAGCACTTCGACTTTAAGATACATACTTAAAGTATGTTGTATCAATATCTTCTCAGCACTGCTAGTTGTAGCCACTCACAATGGATCTAATTTAACACATGAGACAGAAATTACTTGCCATTCTCACTTTAAGTTGTAAATAGACTCTTTCAGGTAATGTGGCAAGCTCCAGTGGCAGGGGATTTGGTGATGGAAGCACTTCCACTGTGTCACTAACATTTTCTTATCTGAAACTATGTCAACAGTTTTAGGAAACTGTGCTTTGAAAAAATTCTCACAATGACTATTGTGGACCATTTAAAAAGAGAACATTTCCTTCTCCTTTTCACCTTTGACCTAAGAGATCCAGAATCAAATTTATTCATGATTGAACTAAGAACCTTAAGGTTGGAGAAGAGTAAATTAGACTAATAGGTATGACTAATTGATGACTTCTTAAAATACCATTTGTTTTGATTATCTGGAAGAGATGACTTTACTCACTATCTAGCAAGAGAGTGCAATTAAGATAAAAGGGAGCTACTCTCATAGTATTATGGTAAATACGGAGCTTCCAATCGTAGGTCCGGGCCTATAAAATACTGGTATTTGGTAAAAAAGATAAAAAAAAAAGAAACTCTGATGTATGAAGTAGTATCCAAAATGCTAACTGGAAGTGGCTATTTCAAATTCATCTATAATAAAACTAAAAGTATCCTCCCATCTTTAAACAATCTATAGTATTCAGGCAAGTAAACTTTATTTTGTGTCTCTGATACAAGCCTGGCCAAGCAGAGTGTGGGACAGTAGATACCAGAGAATGAGAATTGATAAAGAATGTCAAAAGCCTCATATTCTTCTGTAGGACACTTTCATTATTATTAACTTTATATAACCAATGTTAACATTCCCAAAGTTTATAAATTAAAAAGAAACATTTGAGGGACTAGTGTGTGTGCATGTGTGTGTGTGTGTGTATGTGTGAGAGAGAGAGAGCATAATACAATCACAAGGTCCCAAAATAAAGATATTGTTTAAAATGTTGAATTATCTAATTCCCACCTCATTCCCTGTTCATTCGGTCTCTCTCATCATCTTAATCCTTGCTTCCTATAAGTAAGTACTTTTAATATTTTCTTGGATATCTCCTCAAGATTATTTATGTTTATATAAGGAAACATGAAGATGAATTCTTATTTCCCCCTTATTTTACATAAACGGTCATTTACTACATAATTTTCTGGAAATTACTTTTCATAAAACAATTTAACCCTAGAGATCACGTTTCTTTGTCCTATACCAGAAATTAGAACTATCCTCTCTCTTTTTTTAATAACCATGTAGTATTTCATGAGGTGGATATACATAATAAGCATACTGTAACCAAACTTCTAATGATGGAAATTAGTCCATAAAGTTCAGAACCAGCCATCAAAATACTAGACATTCTATTAAAAATGAATCCAGCATATTTCTGGTTTCAACCGTGACATTTAAAGCTTAAAAATTACCACCTTCATTCTTAAAATAAGAAAAAAGCTGAACTGAAAATCAATGATTTTCTTGATCCTTCAGAAATTGTGGTCACAAGGCAAACAATCACTGAGACATCTGGAGAGATAGAAAAATACAGAGAGACATAGCTAAGATCAGCATACCTGAAGCAGAAGCCTCTGGGAACATAAACTGATAGAAATGTTTAAACGGTAATTTTCACCAATTGCTGGAGGTTGAGTGTGGATTGGCGTGAGGGTGAGAAACTCCTAAGGCCCAGTCTCAGAGGAAACCTCACACTTTTATGATTTTAAGTCAAGGAACTCTAGCACGTTATCACAATGAAGAGTCAAGAAAAATCCACCTGCATTTCTGAGAGGGTAAGAGAAAAGTGACCATTTGAAATATGCCCTGAGAGCTCTCAGAAGAAACAGAGCCCAACTCCTAGCCAGATTAACACAAAATCTTACACTCAAGGTCTATTTTTACCCAATATATCCTATTATTCAATATCATGTCTTGTTCGGTTTTTACAAATAACATTCAAATGTAATAAATACAAAAAAAACTGCATTCAGGCAAATCAAATTCAAACAACAGAAAACCAAAGACAAAGAGAAAATCTTGAATGAAGCCAGAAGAATAAAACACTTTACCTGGAAGAACAAGGAAAATAATAGTGGACTCATAAGAAACCATGCAAGCGAGAAGTTGGAGTGATATACTTAAAGTGTGGAAAGAAAAACAACAATAAAAAACAGAAGTTCGACTTCTATATACAGTGAAGTCATCCTTCAAAAGTGACTGAGAAATAAAGGCATCTTCAGACAAACAAAAATTGAGTGAATTCAACACACATGATCTCTAAAAATGTTAAAAGAAGTTTTCAAGAAGAAGGAAAATGATATAGTCAGAAACTTTTATATCTATATCAAAGAAGGATGAGTTCAGAGAATGAATAAAGGCTAAAATAAAATCTTTTATTTTTCTTATTCTTAATTCATCTAAGAGAATCTTCAAAATGATATTTTTCAAATAATAGCAAAGATGTATTGCATGATTTTAGTACATGGATAAGTGAAATAAATTATAGCAATATTATAAGGGGCAGAAGGAGGGATTGGGAATAATACTCTATTATAAGTATCTACACTACCCATGAAATTTTATAATGTTATCTGAAAGTGGACTCAAAAAGTTGAAAATGTACATTGTAAACCCTCTGGATGCCACTAAAAACTTTTTAAAAGAAGTATAATCCTTATGCTAAGAGAAGAAAGAAAATGGAATCATATATATGTGCCCAAATAAAATCAGAGAAGGCAGAAAAAGAGAGGAAAATATAAAAATAAAAAACAATCACAAGGATGAGAAAACTGATATAAACATACTATATTTTAATTCAGGCATATAAATAATCACTTTATTTTTTTTATTTTTTTTTTAAAGATTTTATTTATTTGACAGAGAGAGAGGAAACACAAGCAGGGGGAGTGGGAGAGGGAGAAGCAGGCTTCCCATGGAGCAGGGAGCCTGATGCAGGGCTCGATCCCAGGACCCTGGGATCATGATCTGAGCCGAAGGCAGACGCTTAACAACTGAGCCACCCAGGCACCCTAAATAATCACTTTAAATGTGAATAATCTAAACATACCAATTAAAAGACAGAGTTTGTCAAAGTGAAAAATATGCATAAAGACACATTTAGTTCAAAATAAAAGGAAAAAGAAAGAAATACCATGCTAACACTAATCAGAAGAGATTGGGGGAAGCTAAATTAATTTCAGAAAAGTCACATTTCAGAACAAGGAAAATACCAGAAATTAAGAGGAGTATTACATAATGATAAAGGGCTCCATTCTCCATGAAGACACAAGAATTCTTAACATGTATGTACCTAACAACAGGGTGCCAAAATACAAGCGACAAAACTGATAGAACCCTAAGGAGAAACAGACAAATGCACTATTATAATTAGCTACTTCCACACCCCTTTCAGTAGTTGAAAGATCCAGCAAGCAGAAAATGTAAAAGAACACACCTGACCCCAAAATCACCATCAATCAACTTGATTTAACTGATATTTATAGAATACCTCATCCAACAACAGTGGAATACACATTCCTCTCAAGTTCACATGGAGTACCCTCCAATACAGACCATGTTCTGGGTCAAGAAAGCACATCACAACATATTTAAAAACACAAAAATCATATAACATATTTTTTCTAGCTACAGTGGAGTTAACCTAGAAATCAAAAACAGAACGATAGTGAGAAAAATCCCCAGCTAGTTTGAGATTAAACAACACACTTATAAATAACGTATGAGTCAAGGCAGTGTCAAGATAAATGGTTGAATTAAATGAAAATGGACATAAAATGCATCAAAAGTTGTAGAATATAGCAAAAACAATTAGAGGGAAATTTATAGCATTAAATTAATTTACTAGAGAAGATGAAAGATCTGAAACCAATAAACTAAGCTACTATCTTAGAACGCAAGAAAAAAAAAATGAAGCTTAAAGCAAACAGAAGAAAATAATACAAATTAAGGGAGAAAAAAGTGAAATTGAAAATATGAACGCTGGCTATGGGGTATATGGGCATGTCATATGCTATCTTCACAACTCTTCTGTACATCTAATACTATTCTAAAATTAAAATGTATTAATAAAAAAAGACAAAAAAAGAAAATATGATCTCTATAGACAAAGTCAATAAAACCACAATCATGTTCTTTGAAAAGATAAATAAAATTGATCACACTCTATCCAGACTAGTCAAGAAAAAAAATGAATACTATTAAAATAAAAGAATCAAGGCATAGATTTTATACCTTTTACAAAAGTTAGCTAGAGATACATCATCTCCTAAATTAAAAATGCAAACCAATACAACTTCTAGAAAATAATATGGGAAAATATCTAGGTAACCTTCAGATGATTTGTTTTCAGATACAACATAAAAAGTAAAATCCATGAAAGAGAAAATAAACTGGACTCCTTTAAAATTAAAATCATCTGCTCTGCAAAGACATTGTTAAGACAATGAAGACAGGCACAAGATAGGAAAAAATATTTGAAAACATATATCTGATAAAGAATTTGCATCTAATATACACAAAGGCCTCTTAAAACTCACACTAAAGAAATACACAATCCAACTAAAAAAAAGAGCAAAAAAATATGAACACATTTCAGTAAAGAAGATACATAGATCACAAATAAGCCTATGAAAAGACCCTCAGCATCATTTTTTATTAAAGAGTTGTGAACTGAAAGAAAATGAGTACCACTACATACCAATTAGAGTGGCTAAAATCCAAATTCTGACAATATCAAATGTTGACAAGGATGTGAAGCAGCATGAACTTTCATTCATTGCTAATGAAAATGCAAAATGGTGCCATCACTTTGGAAGACAGGTTCGCAGTTTCTTGCAAAACTAGACTATCATATGATCCAGCAGTTATGATCTTAGGTATTTATCCAATTTACTTCAAAAGTTATACACACACAAAAACCCGATTACATTTTTTATAGCAGATTTAATCACAATTGCTTAAATTGAAGCAACCAAGATGTCCTTCAATTGGTGAATGTAAAAATAAACTATGGTGCATTCATATAGTCGAACATGATACACCTGATATATCAAGTCTGGTAAAAATGATATATCAAGTCACAAAAAGATCTAGAAGAACTTTCAATGCATATTGCTATGGGAAAGAAGATAGTCTGAAAAGCCTACATACTATGTGATTCCAAATATTTGGCATCCTGGAAAAGGCAGAACTTTGGAAACAGTAAAAATATCAGTGATGTCCAGGAATTGGGGGAAGAAATAGTCGAAACATGGACAATTTTTAGGGCAGTGCAAGTATTTTTAATGGTACCATCAGGAGAGACACAGAAGATAGTTGTTAGAATCCATAGAACTGTACACCGGATAGAAACAAGGCAGACTAATCTCTGGGAACCCAATAAGGACCCCTCCTGATGATTCTGATCCAAAACCTACAACTTAAGAAGATTCTACAGAATGATAGCTTAAATGATAAGGTTGTAAACTATAGTCAGTATAGTGGGTATAGAACAAGGGTGAATTCTGAGAAGTCCTTATCCTTGTTAAATTTTATATCACAGTGATTTCATACCACTGTTTCCATTACTTGAATGTTATTCTTATATGGAGAAAAAAGATAAGCATTTTTTCCTCTTTATAAGACATGGTTTTATTATTTCCACAAGCGTGAATTATTTTGTCTAATTACTGCCTGAAGAAGGACTATAGATCATTGATTATAAAACTAATCATGATTTTTGGCAGCTATTCCCCAAATTTTGACTGCTTTATGGCTAATAATCTTGATATTTATAGAGCAAACAGAAGAATAAAAAAGCACAGTAGGCTGGGACAAAAAGCCATATGCACTTGAATGACCCTTGAGGATGTAACTCTAATGCAGTATAACAAATGGGTCTCATCATAATAATAATCATAGGTGCATGATTAAAAATTGGAAGGGAGCTAAAGAAATATATAACCCAAGCAGTGACAAATAACAATCAACTTATATCTCCAACACAAATGCAGTGTGGAACAGAATTTTGAGTCCCCATCCCAGAAGGAAGGAGCTTTGTAATGGATCAGATATTTCTGTTAGATGCTCTGGAAGAAGGAGCAGGACCTTGCATTTCTAACATGCCCTGAAGTATTACCTAATACTTCATTTTACTGAGTTAGGAAACCATACAGATCAGCCATAAAACTTGCCTAAAGTCAGGGAGCTAGCAGAATCCTCTTTCTCTGGAATCTAGTGGTTGTTATTTAAGATTCAGCTGATAAATATTCAGGGCCAGGTTCTCTGGTGCTTTTAAATACACTATCTTACATCCAAGGTCAAGGTTCACTTTGTACTTAAAAAAGCACAGAGTAGGCAAAAGGTGAATGCTCAAGTCGTAAATCCCTGAGTAGCCCAAATGTCCTCTGCTGTCTCCAAATGCAAGAGGTCATGCTCCTATCCAATGGCTCTTTAAAAAGCAGATACAATGGCCCAGAAGTGAGGTCTGAGGAAAAGGTGGGAATTAGCATTCACTTAACAACTACTTGGGTCTGACACTAGGCCGGGAACTCTACATATATATCTTATATACCTCTCACAAAACAGAGAACAATGACATTATTAAAAAATCTGAGGCTCATAAGTTTAAATAACTTTCACAAAGTCTTAAAGATAAAAAATGCCAACATGGATCTGGACTCAGATGAGTTAAATCCAAAGACTGTGCTTTTTTTTTTTTTTTTTTTACTTCATCTTAGTGCCTTCCTAATAATGGGCAGAGACACTTTTGCTAACTGTTCTCATGTATGATACGAGAAGGTAAAACTTGTATACTTAGCTTTCTGCTTTCAATATAGTACATACAAATAAATGGGAGTAATTATGGGGGAGATGACAGAAAAAAGACCAATGACAGAAGCAGATAGTTGTAAAGAATCTAACAATTACACAGTTCTATAAAATTAAAATAAGTATAAATATATAAAAGCATCATCCTTATTCTTAAGATATACTGGCTCAGAAACAACAAAGACGTCATAGTCATACAGTCCCTCATAGTTTGGGATGAATCAGTGCCATTAGTATTGACTTTCCAAATAAAGGGACATTTGAATGGTCTTTAATCTGAAATCTCTATAAAGTGCCAAGAGTTCAAGGTTTGAAGATCTAGAAATTGGAAAAAAAATACATTTTTGGTATGACGCCATCATTGAATAGTAGTGGAAATGGAGTAAGTGATTTGACATTTCTAATTTCTTGTCTTATTACTAAGTTATGAAATAGTCATATTCTGCTCAAATGCATGTAAATTAGTTATATAGATGCTCTTTTGGTTACTTATTTATATGGTGTGAAAACACTATCTAAAGACCAGCATAAAGATATGAGAAATATCTGCTCCTTAATTTCACAACTTTGGAACTGGTAATTATATTTTAGTTTTGGGTTAAATAGATCCCTACCCCAGGGTTCTTGTTTAATTTCTGGGACAGGTGTTTCTCTGAAATCTATCTGCCAATTTACCACCTTGACAGCATGCTAAATAAAGCAAAAACTTTAGATAACCCGTTTAGGCTCATTTTTTTGTGTGTGTGGTATGTGGTGTGTGTGTGTGTGTGTGTGTGTGTGGGTGGGTGTGTGTGTGTGTTTGGTCTTTTTTTCAAATTTTCTGAATTTACTTTCTCCTTTTCTATATATTTTTAGATTTCTCTTTATAAGTAATTCATTCTCAACTCTCTGGGATTTCTTCCAGAAAGCCCTTCGTTGGAATTCTTTTTGATTCTTGGTGTCTATCTACATAAAATGAGATAAAATATTTCCTCCTTAAGGTTAATGTTTAATTGAAAAGCAATAATGCTTCTGGCACATAGTAAGTGCTCAAAACAGTTCACCAGTATGAGATTCTAGAGGGAAGGGATCATGTTTTATTTATTTTTTAGCTCAGTATTTGTCCTGTAGAACTTGTTAAATGACTGTTGAACAGATAAGGATACAGGTTGAAAATTTAAAACAAACAAAAACATAAGCAAATGTCTTACTTTCCTGCACTTTATAGTAAAGAAGGCGAAAGAAATATATGCAATAAAATAACTTCAATACAGAAACATGGACAATATAATAGAAGCATGCATTAAAGTGCTATAAAACACAGACACATAAAAATTACAATAAATCGTGTTTGCAGTATTGCTTCAGTTGGAATTTCCCATGCTACGATGTATGCAGAATGGTGAAGGCTACTTCAGGGATCTGAATCGGCTCATGGAGCCTTGATATTCTTACAAGGACAAGCTATCAGTAAAGTGTGATTCTGTTTGTATTTGTGGAGTGGAGGGGGGGATGTAAGAATCCCACCCAGGCTCTCCTATGTCCATTGTTCTCCCCATACTTCCCCATGATCCGTCAGGTTAAGTGCACTGGGAAGGCCATGTGCATCCATCATATTCTCATAAAAATGAAATTAGGTAAGAAACCAGATGTAGGAAGAATTAACTCATCTCTTTGGACAGTCTTCCTCTAATCACAGGAAGAGAAGTATGCTAAGAGTGGAAGATCCACTCTATTCGTTATAAACATCCTCCCCGAATTTCTCAACTCTCTTTTTAGAGGAAACACAACAGGGCCTTCTTAAAATAAGGAATAACACATCCTCTTCTTTAGGGTTAGACTATAAAACATTTTAGCATCAGGAGAGAAGGAGCTTTAAAAAAACTTCTTCTTCCCACACTTTTTTATACATTTCCTTTTCTGGAATAATTGTCATGAGGTGGCAAGACTTGGGATTTGGTAAGACATTGGCTTCTAAGAGCTGAAGTTCCTGGAAAATACCAAAAAGAGGAACATGGCCTAGGGAAAACAGAGTAATAAAGGATATAAAAAGATTAAATGGTTCTAGGCTTAGAATAATGAAGGCTGGAGGAGCTAACAGAAATTCAGGATTGTAACTCTATTAGGAATTTGAAACATAAATATAGGTCAGTTAGCTTCAAAGATCTAATGTGGATATTGGGCTTGATGGGGAAAATATTTGGCTGAAGTAAGGGAAGTTATGGCTTTCTTCTACCACTACTTTCAGAGCCATCACCAGAAACTTCTCAGGTAGCAAGAGATAATTACCAGAACTTTATTTTCTGTGCTCACAGACCCTACTTCCCAAGACAGAAAACATTCAGCCTGAGGAACTAGGTGTTTATTGCTGAAAAGAAACAAGTGGTATTAGCCACAGTGATGAAAGGGAACAGTCCCAGACAGAAGACCTCCATGAGCCAATGTTCCACCTTGATAATGCCCCCTTCTTTTTGTAATGCAGTATTTACTATTGGGGGGGGCAATATCACAAAGTAAGTCACCATTATGTTTCATGGCTTTTTCTTTCTGCTTATACTATATTCATTTCCTATACCATCAGATAAGGGGTCAGAGGAAGGGAAGAGAATAGAGGGAAACATATTTACTTTGTATTTACTCTGTACATGCGACAATACATGTATTGTCTTTAGTCTTCACAGCAAACAGGCAAGATTTATATGCTTGTTCCCACTTTATAAAAGAGAAAACTGAAACTCAGAGATAAGAAAGAAGGAAATTTAGCTGATTCAGTCTAAATTCAAAACCTGGATTCTGACTTCAAAGATTGTGAATTTATTTTATAGCTCTCTGAGATATTCAAAATACCTAAGCATTTTAGAAAGAAAGATTTTTAAGGGACAAGCTCTTGAAAAGTGTAATCTGAGGTATAGAGTCTTACTTTACCTAATTTATTCTGGTTTACATTACTGCCTGTTTTTGCCAGGTCGTTGTACATTTCATCTCCAATTTGGTACCTCTTCTAAGGCCCAAATAGTCTAAACTTGGGGATTATTATCCTATCTTGTCTTCTATAGGCATTCTTATTTTAAAGTTGTATGTTGCATATGAAAACTGTTTTTCTAAGTTCCTCCACGAAGTAATCATAAGTGGAAACTCTTAATCTTGCTCATTAGCCCTTTGCTATCTCGGCTCCTACAGTGTCTTTACTCTTCTGTCTTCACAGATTCACTAAAACCTCAGAGTCACAGCATGTCTACTTCTCTTCTTAGGTTATCAGCTGAAATTGTAATTTACGTCATAAATAGGAAATATTACAAGACTATTTAAACTGCATTAGATCATAGCCATAAGCTTTCTTCAGACATATTCAACTTCCATAAAGTGGACCCTATGCATGTGTAGTCTTACCAAGTTAAAAGTCTAGAAGGGCCTTGCTTCTTGGTGTGTATGAGCAGAGTCCTGGTTAAGAGGACTCCCATGCTGTGTGTATGTTCTGTATATTGTCCCTTCCTTTCTTAACTGAGCTCTTGGTCAACGTCCCTCTCCTGCTCTAACTCTAAAGGTAATGCCAAATCCACCAAACAGGGGCCATGTGCAACCCAATTTGAAAATGTCATAGGGCCTTGGAGTATTGAGTTAATGCTACTTCATAATGATTTTAATGCATCCAAATATGTAACACTTTAAGTATAAACACCAAGTGTGATTGTGTTCTGTATGACTGGCATTTTCTCTCCATAAATGATGATTATTATAACACGCTGTTGCCCTATGGGTATTTTTCTTTCGCAACATATGTTCATTAACAGCAGAGGGTGTAGAAAATATGCACAAATGAACGTAGATGACATAAAATGTAGCAAATTGTAAAGGAGAGTCCACACATGCTTCTCACTATTCTTATTGCTGTTTCTAGCTAAATAGGTGACGATAATTTGACCCAATTTTTTGTTCTCATACTAAATAGTATTTTCCACTGCATTTTGAAAGAGTGAGAAGAAGATTTGGGAACCAGGGTGAAATTGCCATGGAAACTGCAGCCACACTCAGCCAATGAAAAGCTTCCAACATGCTCCTTCAACTTCACTCCACTTCCAAATTTAGTGATTTAAAACACCTGTTCTCTAGCACATGATTACTGTGATTTAATGGGGGTTTATTAGAGCTGTAAATAGGATGGATTTTTTATGAAGGTGTTGAATACTGGTGTGCATATCTATTTTTGAAAAGGGTAAAAATTCTTTCCAACTGTATTTTCAGATCTTTGAAATTCTTATTCTCTTATATTTAGTGATTTAAAAAGGTAGAATGAGGTGAAAAAAGCATTCTTTGATCTTATTTTGTTGATATACTAATAACTAAGGCTACATTCACTACTAAATTCCATTAAAAAAACAACGTATTTAGATACAGCTAGGGCATTAGATGTCTGCAGGGCTGACAGCCACACAAAGATGAACCCTTCTAAAGTCTGCTGTGACTTCATCCATTTTTTTTTACCTCTGATCTCTACCCCTGTCTTAGTAGATAGAAAGCATGTGTATGTTTCCTTTTTTGTTTTACATATATTTAAAACCAGAGACTGTAGCATGCATTTTCTCTTATGAAGTGCAAAGATCATTTTGATTTTGATTGTTTTTGATGTTAGTTTAAAGGCTAAAGTTTTGCAAAGGCCAGCTAACTGTTTGCAACTATTTGCCTTACTTTATAAAACTGAACAATGATGTATGTATGTGTGTGTGTATAATTTGTTTTTGCAAAATATTTTAATGAAAAAATAACCCTTCCATGTAATAGAAGGGGTTCAAGCATATAAATACGAGGGAAAATTTGAAATTAATAACTTTTAATAAAGCTATAAGATATTGGAAATATGCCCAGAAACAATGTATAAAAATATATTTGATATTCATAGATATTAAGGCTGCTTTTAATAGTATAAAAAGCATTGTAATTATTGTGATTCTTCCAAAATATAGAAGACAGGATAAATTACAAACTTTAAAAATGTTACAGAAATTTTATGGCACCTGGCTGGCTCAGTTGGTACAGCATGTGACTCCTGATCTTGGGATTGTAAGTTTGAGTCCCACGTTGGATGTAGAAATTACTTAAAAAAAAAAAAAATTTTTTTTAAAAGTTACAGAAATTTAGAAAATGTGGTCATATATTAAGAATGTGATAAGAATAATTGCATTTACAATAGGACAACTGACACTGAAAAATGATTGCTATTTATATGTATATTAATGATCCACTTAGCTATATAAAATAGGATTGCCCTTTGACATTGCCTCATAGGCAAATTACAGTATATAACTAGTTCATTTTTATCTTTAACAAAGACTGAAAAACCAAATGTTCATGAAAAATAAATAAGTTAAAAAATTGAATCGAATTTAAAAAATCTAAGAAATGTGAGACCAATGTATTTAGTCTACTCAGATTTTCTGGAGACAAAATAATGACCTTTCATGAATAAGAATATTATCCAAAGCATTACTTCTGTGGCATATAAAAACATAACAGTAAAAAGTACAGCAAAAACACACAGTAAAAAATATAGCAAAAACTTTCAGGTCTTTACAAATAATTTCACTAAAACTCTCTTGACAATCTAATTCTTAACTGGAGGGAGTATGTGAACGACTAAGATTTTTTTTTATCATGACTATTTTCTTCTTAAATAAAATAGGATATTATTTCCATAAGATAGTCATTCTTTTTCTTTTCTTTTCTCTCTTCTTTCTCTCTCCCTCTCTCTCTCTCTCTCTTTTTCTTCTTTTCTTTTCTTTTTGAGAGAGAGAGAGTGGGGCTGCTGAGGAGGGTGGAAAGGGGAGACATAGAGAGAGCAAATAAATCTTAAGCAGGCTCTACACCTAGCACAGAGCCCCACGTGGAACTCGATCTCAGGACTCTGAAATCATGACCTGAGTCAAAATCAAGAGCCAGAAGATTAATTAACTAAGCCACCCAGGTGCCCCATAAGATAATCATTCTTGATCAACCCTTTTTCATTATCTATCCTTGGTCTCTATTCTAGAAGCCCATTTCTAAGTTATTTCCATATTCTGCAATTAAGAATCTTTTTAAAACGTTGCCAGGCATCCAACTAGCTAGTCATTTGTTAATTCATCTCTCCATACATCTAACAAATACATTTTATTGGATATTATATGTCAATGCAATGACCTTATTAGCCCTATGGGTATAAAGATGGAGAAAGAAAAGCCTACAGGTGGTTCAAGAGAAACTGCTTTCAGTGTAATTCTAATAAGGATTAATTAGAAAACTGTTGGCACTGGGACACCTGGATGGTGCAGTCAGTTAAGTGTAGGAATCTTGGTTTCTGTTCAGGTCTGATCTCTCAGGGTCGTGAGATCGAGCCCTGCCTTGGGCTTGGCACTCAGCAGGGAGTCTGCTTAAGACTCTCTCTCTCTCTCCCCCCATTGAAATAATAATCTTTAAAAAGAGGGGCACCTGGGTGGCTCAGTCAGTTAAGCTTCCTACTCTGGATTTCACCTAAGGACATGATCTCAGGGTTGTAGGATCAAGCCCTGCATTGGGCTCCATGCTCAGCAGAGAGTCTACTTCTCTATCTCACTCTGTCCCTCTGCCCTCCCCACCGTACTCTTGCTCTCTCTCTAAAATAAATAAATAAATAAATAAATAAATAAATAAATAAATAAATAAATAGATAGAAATAAAATCTTTTTTTAAAATGAAAACTGTTGGCATTCTTCTCTAAGAAGCTATATTTATTTTGGGGTGTGATCTTATGTTTATACAGGTATTTCTAATTATCATGGAATTAACAGTTGAAAAGGATTATTGAAAGAAGTTGTCTTTGTACTGAAGACCTATGTCAGGATGAAACACGCATTGTACATTTTCACATTATGTTTATATATTCCATAACTTTTGGTCCCCATGCTTTAAGCTGAGAAAAAAGAGGTTTGGTTCACTGATGAGTCTAGGTTATCAAACAACAGAATACCTTCTTTCCTTCTGTGTTCCCATACTACATTATGGTCCTTTTCTTAATTTTATTTTACTAGCAAATTGTCTTGATATATAAACTATATTGAGGTTTAGAAAGGTGTACTTTGATATCTATTGACTTATATATATATATATATATATATATATATATATATATATATATATATATATATTGTTGTGGGTAGGGAGTAAACAAATCTGATGGTTACACTGGAATTATAGGAAGCAATGTGGTACAGTGTGTAGACAGACCTCATCTGTAATGGGCAGTTTGTAACTTATCTGTTTAATCCTTTACTCCCACCTAATTCTTTGGGCATCTAATTCTTTTCTTTGGATAGTGAGAATTCCTCCTGGTGTTGTATAGTTTTTCACCATTCCCAAGACATTTAAATTTTTAAAAATCTTTTTTTTATACGAGTTGGGCAATAGAGGCAGGCAAATTAATCATTGTCAGCCATCAGTACTGAAAAGTCCTGCAAACATATAAATATGAAGAAATTGTTTAAATGGCACACAACACAAAACCAAGTGATCTTGTATTATAAGGTTTGCTTCAACTTACTCGCAGTTTATAAAATTTCGACCTGGCTCAGGTACCTCATTTGATTTTCTCAATCCATTGTTCTTGCTAGTAAGATCATCTTTAAAAGCTCCAAATAGGTACGCTGGTTTTTGAGAAATGAAATTCTGATAGCCCTTTCTGTTTATTAGCAATAAAGTCAGTTCATTTAAATCTTAGTTTTGTGGCACTTGGCATATAAAGAGAGAGAAAGAGAAAAAAGAAATATATTTTGAAAGGAATTCCCTCACTATATGATGAAAACTGAACATTAGTCTATATTCCATTACCAAAGGCACTAGGCACTAGCCTTTATTATTTTTGAATTTTACACATATTAAGAAATACATTTCACAACATAATCCAATATGCATACATTTCTATGTATATGTGGGTACCTACAAATACATATATAACTATATATAAAATCAGTAATAAATTTCCCCAAATCATGCTCACTCTTACTATGATAAACTCTGATATTTTGATATTTCCTATTCCTAATTATCATAATTAATTAAAATGTATTTACTGAAACCCACTAAATAAATATAATGATCTAGGAAAGACGCATAGTTTGAAAAATGCTGGCCTAAAGTATGACTGCTACCCAGTCTCTCTTAACATAAATTGCAGGTACAAACATCCCTGAGTGTTTCTCAACTTTCAGAGCAAGTCTTCACACTGGGGCAAGTGTATCATGGGAATATTGCCATGTGAATATTTAGGGAATCAATGTTCAGATCCTTAGCTTTCATAATGTTCTTTTCTAAATTTGATTTGTCTAAAAACAGGCATAAGATGGTCCCTGTTTTTCCTTTCAAAACATTCTTTTTGCCCATTTTTCAAATGAAAGACAAAACCCTTCAAATAGCATGAATCCATGCACTGTCAAAATTAAACACACACCCCCTATTCCAATACACATACATTGAGACATGTATGTTGGTTTAGGAAGGCTCTTTTAATGGTTTCTTAATGGTTTTAAATTTATTGTAAATTTGGTGATGATAAGATCACTTATTGTCAAAGAACAAATTACTCTTGGAAAGGTTTATAAAAGTAAGACAGAGCTTCAGATCTTCACACAGAATTTTCTCCCCATGTATATGCTGGACATACTGATTACACTGATAAAATTAATTAAGGCTCTGTCACAGTATCTATGACCCAATCCTAATTTTTTGAAATAATACTATATTTTTCAATTTCCTACAATGCAAGATATTATCAAAATTCTTATAGCTTAAATTTCACTTACAAAGCATAACCAATGAATCCAAAGAATATATTACACATTTTGATAATTATTAAGTATAAAAAGGTAATTTATAAAAAACTGATTTTTAATGAGATATATTGAACTTTATATAACTTCATTATTTATCAATTTATGAATATTATTTATTGGTAGAATGAAATAGGGTTTGAATGCAATCAATTCCATTCCACTTTCTCATTTTAATAAAAACATTGATTTTATTTTCATAAAAAATTAGATAGGAATATTAAAAGCACATGGAGATAGACTTTTTAAAATAATTGCTGGGTTGCTCTGATTTTGAAAACAATCTTAATTGCATGACACTGTCATAAAAATAATTTTTAATAACCTTTCACCTGACTAGGTTAAGAGACAATTCAAAATTTTTGGAAGCAATGGGATGGGAACCACCTTGCTTATACAAAAATATGTTAGCCATTAAGTTCACTCACTTTCTTAATATGGCAGAAATATTCTAAAAGGGATTAATGAGCCTCTTGTTCTTACTATTAGGAGCCTCTTTTTTAAGCCTAAACTGTTCAGAAAGTGTTAAAAATAATAATTTAAATACATTTTCCCATAAGATTTTTTTAACTTTAATGCCTTAACTCATATTATGCTTAAAATGGTTTTCTAAGATTATACTCATTTATCCCAATTGGCACAATCAATCCTGTTGTCAAAACATCAGCTATATCAGACTTATTTTCTATTAGAAACAGTCTAACAAGATTTTCTACTGAAAAATGTGTTAATACATGTTTTAAACCATATTTAAAAGAAAATCCTACTGAAAATAAACTTTAAAATGCTCCATGTAAGACAAATAATGAAAAACAGTGTAATTATGATCTAAACAAGTTAAATCTAATATAATCGTAATTATATACATAGTTTAAGAGGAAAAACTTTTTTCATTAATTCAAGTGTAATGTCATAAATTGCTTTATATATATCATGTTAGCTGCAAACCCCAAATGTTCATATGTTGTATTTTTATTTTAAATTTCAAATTATTCTTAAATGCCCATTGTCATACAATCATTAATTTATTGAGGATTTGGGGAAATGTTTTTAAATTTCTAAACTTATGGGCATTTTGTATGTTTGGTTTTTACATTGGTTGGACTGTCATCAGCAACATGGTCTACTTCAAATCTTTGGAATTTCCAGAGGTTGGTTTTATGATCTAGCATATAGTAATTTTTGTTGTTGTTGTGAATAGTCTATGTATTCTTTAATGCGTATTCTGTGTTGATAGTATATGGTAGTCTACATATGTCAATTAGGGCATTTGTTAACATGTTGCTTAAATCTTGTATATACTTACTGGTTTTTGTCTATGGATTCTAAAATTACTGAGAAGAGTTTAAGTTAAAGATATTTCTCACTATAATTCCGGATTATATTGTGTATTTCCTCCTTGGTCTCTGTCAATTTTATTTATATATTTTTGAGATTATTTTAATAAATATATATATTTAAAATTTGATATCTTCCTGATTGAGACATTATGAATTAAACTTACAATTTTTCTTTAATATCTATTTTGTGTGATATTAATACAATTATGTAAATTTGATTTGGTAAGGGTTTACCTGACTTATCTTAAAACTATCTTCTAGTCTTGTATTTTTTTTTGTATTCTTTTATTGTTGTTGTATTTCTTGTAAGACCATAAAGTGAGCTTTTGTTTCTGAATCTGCTCACTTTTTAATGGGAACATTTAGTCCATTTGCATTTTATTTAACTGCAGTTATTTGGTGGTTTAAATTGTCCAGTTTAAGAGCCTTTCTCTTTGTTACACCTATTCTATGTTCCTTTTTCCTTCCTTTCCTGATTTGTGATCCATGATTTTTTATATATTATGATTTCTGTATTAGTTGTTGAAGACTCTTTCAGTTCTAGAGATTAAAAATTCCTTGATTTATCAAATTCTGGTGTTAACTTACAATTTTGCTCTCATCCCCAAGGGAAATGCCAAGAACTTAGAAACTTAGAAAATTCACTCATAAAATGCATTATGATGAATATTAGAATACATAAGATGTGATTATTATTTTAAGCAATCCATGTTCTTCTAAAGCATATAATCACCTTTGCATTCCTATTTATTTCTTCCCCTGTGTCTGTTTTCTATTTGAATTCATTTTCCTTAAGACTAAAGCTCAGCTTTTAGTATTTATTTTTATGTAAGTTTCTATTTGTTTCACTGAATATTTATATTTTACTCTCATTCTTAAAAGATATTTTCACTTCATATATAATTCTAGGTTGGCAAGGATTTTCTTTGGCTCTCATGATTATAACTGAAAAGTAATTTATAAAAATAACCTGATTATCCTTGAACACGATCTCTTTATTTTTTCTGGCTGATTTTTTAAGGGTCCCTCCATCTACCTACACCCCACAATGTCTTTAGTTTATAGTACTTTCACTAAAATGTTTATAGGTGCAAATTTTTTCTTATATATCTTTCTTGAAGATTATTGGACCTTTTGAATCTATGAATGATATCCATCAATTTGGGGATGTTCTCATCTCTTGTCTCTTTATATACTACTTCTGTCTCATTCTCTCTCTCTTGTTGTCCTTTTGAGACTCTAGTGAAATAAATCTTAGACTGTATTAATTTATTTTTTAATTTTCTCTCTTCTATATTATTTCCCCAGACTTCATATGAGATATTTCTTTTGTCTAACCTACTGTGAAATCTATTCATTGGGTTCTAAATTCAGGGCATTATATTTTTAATTTTTTAGAATTTCTAGATTTTTTAAAAATCTTTAAGCATTCCTTTTTAAGTTTCCAGTTCTTTGCTAAAATTTTTAATGTAAGCTATTATTTCCATGAACATATTAACTATAACTGCTTTAGTATCTATTATAGTAATTCCACCATTTGTGGTACATGAAGATCTGTTTTCTGTTATCTGTTGTCAGGGCTGGTTCTCATTTCTATTGTTTTATCTCTTCATAGGCCTAGATATACTAGAAGTTATAGGAAAATGTATTTTTTAAAAAAAGTAATGTGAAGGCTAAGGTGATGCTATTTTATATATATGGAGTTTTGTTTTATTCTACACACAACGAGGCGCACTAGCAATCTGGCATGGTGTAAATGTGAAGCCCTGAGATTATTCTAGGCCACCTAAGTGAATCAAAGATCAGTCACAGTTCATGTAAAAGCTGATTTATTTTCAAAGGACATTAACTTCTATACCCTTTCAAGTTCCCAACACTAGGGCCCTCATCATTTGTAAGCTTGAGACAATTTTCAGAAGACTCTCTGTGACTTTTTCAGTCTCTTAGCTACTTTTTTTTTAATCAGAAAATCTTCTTCCCCAGTAATAATTTTAATGGATGTCTGCCCCTTTGTACTTCCTTCTCCCAGACAATGGCACAGTACTCACCCTTGCTCCTAGTTTCTTAGCTCAAATTGTTGTAACAAAACACTAGAGACTGAGCGGCTTAAACCACAGAAATTTATTTCTCACAGTTCTGGAGCTTGGACGGTCCAGGATCACGTGCTGGCAGATTATTTGTCTAGTAAGGGCCCTCTTCTGATTTCTAGACAGCTGCCTTTTGTATCTTCACATAGTAGACAGCTCAATCTCCTATGTGTCTTCTTATAAATCCCATCCTGAGGGCTCTGGACTTATGATCTCATCTAAAACTAATCACTTCCCAAAGGCCCTATCTTCAGATACTGTCACCATCAGGACCAGGGTTTCAATATATGAATTTGCGGGGTGGGGAGGACAAAATTTAGTCCATAGCACTTTGTAAGTATTATGCTTCTAGGAAGATGGGTTTATATTTTCTTAAGTGTTCCTAATTGTCATGCTTTATGGATGATGAAGGTTGGTCCAAAAAAAATACTATTATTACTACAAAAGTACATCTGCTCCCAGGGGAGTTAATTCCACTTCTGTGCAGCTTCATATACAATATCATTGTTTTCATGCTTCTTACGTGTAAATATGGACTGACTTATTTGTACATCCCTCAAGATGCCTATATGTATATATATTTTAAGGTAATTTATCCAACATTAAAATAATAAATTTTATGATGGAAAATATGGATAAAAGTGAAAAAAACTTGCAGTCAAACTACCAAGTGATAACAATTGTTAGTATACTATAATTTATTATGATAGCATTTTCTGCACACTTGTATACACATTCCCTCCTTCAAGTATGGGTTTTTAATCATGGATGCTTTTTACCTTAAAATAGCATGATTTCTTTCTCATGTCTTCAATATTATCCTGTAATCCATATTGGAATAACTACAAAATATGTCATTTCATGAATGCACCATTTATCAATCCCAGCTGTTAAATATTTAGAAATTTAGAGCTTCTTAAAAAGTGTCTATTACAATTGTGTGTGTATGTTGTGCTGATTTCTAGTTGATTCATATTTTTTTCTTTGTTAAAGTAAGACTTTTGCTTGTTGGATTCCACCTTGGGCTAAATTTAATAATATATTGCTTGTAGGATTTTGATTATTTTATTGACCCATATGTTATGATTATAACTTTACAAAACAACAGGAGTAAGTTTTTGATTGAGTAAAATGAAAGAAAGTATGCCATGGCATCTTCACCCTCTTAAATAGATTAGGTTTTACTAAGCTGTGGTCCTTTGCATTTATTTTGAATGTTTTTAAATAGAAAAAAGATAGGGTGAGTTTCTTCTTATTGTCAAATAAATATATTATGTAGTCCCTTCAAAATTAAATAGAGTTTTGATCAGTCACATAATATGTCTACCATGATCATTTTCAAACAACAAAGCATTTTTCAGCTCAGTGAATATGACTGTAAGAAATGTGCAGACTTATGGGAAAGGCTTATTTAAAGTTCCTTTGACTATAAAAAGACATCCTGATCACCACCACTGCCATGTTTCAAATCAATAAGTCCAGAGATGCAAATAGAAGAGTTATTAAAAATTAATCTCTACATTAAAATGCCTGTGTGACTAATAGCAAGTAAAAAAATATATGGTGTCATAAATCTTTGTACTGGCACTAAACTCCTCTTCTCATAAAAACATTGTGATTTGCATGCACTGGTTATGCCTTGGAATTTATGAACAACAAATAGCAACATGACAGGAAAAAAATATCATACTATGAAAGAAAAATGGAGAAAGCAGAAGGAATTTAAATAGCAGGATTGGCTCAAGGAGATGGACCTAAGGTGGACCTGTGATACAGTCTTTTTACTTTTCCTGAGTGGGACAGTGGGAAGATTTTATACATGCTAAGTAATTTAACTAATAAATGCATCTGATAGAAAGACAGGATCATGTAATTTTTCTTCCTTCAATTCCTTTGTATTTGCAGAGGATATTAGAGACAGCAGTCATGTGGTTAATTTAAAGCCAAAATATGAACATTTCTACAGAGAAAAAAAATATATATATATAAATTTGTGATGGGTTGATTGTGATATTGTTTTCATGCAAAACTTTTTGTAGATATGATTTATTATACATTTGCTATAAAAATTTTATATACCTTTTTAGGATATTTAACTGTTCAGTGTATAAGGGCAGAAGAGGGTATAATGATCAAATAAAGGGAATTCAGTGTAAATACATTGATATGGATTTACAACAGAGTCTTTCTGAATTGTGTAATGGAGCAGTTAGGATATTTTTATCTTAACTGCATAGGACTCAAATTGGGCAACACAACAAATAGAAAATGAATTTATTTGCTAGGCAACTAAGAAATCTATAGATAGATTAAACTTAAAACAGGCTTATCCAGGAGTTCACTTATCTCTCTACATTCCTTGTCTTTTTACCTTCTGCATGTGGTGTGTTCCACCAATTCTAGCCTCACATTGCTCTATGTTAAAAAAGTGCCTGCAACATATTCCAACAATCCCAGAGAGAAGGCTCTTTATCTTTTACTGATTCTGAATGTGTATCATTGATGTGTGTATCCCTGAACCAATCATAGAAGGCAGACAAAATCTACATTCAGAAGTACTGGGTCTAGATTACATGTCAGAAATACATGAACTGAGAAGGGGAAGAGAGAGTGATTACACTGATGAAAATAAGAGTGAATATAATGTACTATGAATAGCAAAAAAGAGGTCCATTGTAATCCAACTCAATACTCTTACACACATTTTTTTAATTTACAAACACCTTTAAAAGATAACCCAAAAGACTCCACCCCCAAACTGCTAGAACTCATACAGGAATTCAGTAAAGTGACAGGATTAAAAATCAATGCACAGAAATCAATGGCATTCCTATACACCAACAACAAGACAGAAGAAAGAGAAATTAAGGAGTCGATCCCATTTACAATTGCACCCAAAACCATAAGATACCTAGGAATAAATCTAACCAAAGAGGCAAAGAATCTATACTCAGAAAACTATAAAATACTCATGAAAGGAACTGAGGAAGACACAAAGAAATGGAAAAACGTTCCATGCTCATGGATTGGAAGAACAAAGATTGTGAAGATGTCAATGCTACCTAGAGCAATCTATACATTCAATGCAATCCCCATCAAAGTACCATCCACTTTTTTCAAAGAAATGGAACAAATAATCCTAAAATTTGTATGGAACCAGAAAAGACCCCGAATAGCCAGAGGAATGTTGAAAAAGAAAAGCAAAGCTGGTGGCATCACAATTCCGGACTTCAAGCTCTATTACAAAGCTGTCATCCTCAAGATAGTACAGTACTGGCACAAACACAGACACATAGATCAATGGAACAGAATAGAGAGCCCAGAAATGGACCCTTAACTCTATGGTCAACTAATCTTCAACAGAGCAGGAAAGAATGTCCAATGGAGAAAAGACAGTCTCTCTTCAACAAATGGTGTTGGGAACATTGGACAGTCACATGCAGAAGAATGAAACTGGACCATTTCCTTACACCACACACAAAAATAGACTCCAAATGGTTGAAAGACCTAAATGTGAGACAGGAGTCCATCAACATCCTAAAGGAGAACACAGGTAGCAACCTCTTTAGCTCAGCCACAGCAACTTCTTCCTAGAAACATCACCAAAGGCAAGGGAAGCAAGGGCAAAAATGAACTATTGGGACTTCATCAAGATAAAAAGCTTTTGCACAGCAAAAGGAACAGTCAATAAAACCAAAAGACAACCGACAGAATGGGAGAAGATATCTGCAAATGACATATCAGATAAAGGGCTAGTACCCAAAATCTATAAAGAACTTATCAAACTCAACATCCAAAGAACAAATGATCCAATCAAGAAATGGGCAGAAGACATGAACAGACATTTCTCCAAAGAAGACATCCAAACGGCCAACAGACACATGAAAAAGTGCTCAAAATCATTTAGCATCAGGGAAATCCAAATCAAAACCTCGATGAGATACCACCTCACACCAGTCAGAATGGCTAAAATTAACAAGTCAGGAAATAACAGATGTTGGTGGGGATGCGGAGAAAGGGGAACCCTCCTACACTGTTGGTGGGAATGCAAGCTGGTGCAAACACTCTGGAAAACAGTATGAAGGTTCCTCAAAAAGTTGAAAAGAGAGCTACCCTACAATCCAGCAATTGCACTACAGGGTATTTACTGCAAAGATACAAATGTAGGGATCCGAAGGGGTACGTGCACCCCGATGTTTATAGCAGCAATGTCCACAATAGCCAAAGTGTGTAAAGAGCCAAGATGTCCATCGACAGATGAATGGATAAAGAAGAGGTAGTATATATATACAATGGAATATTATGCAGCCATCAAAAGAATGAAATCTTGCCATTTGCAATGACGTGGATGGAACTGGAGGGTATTATGCTGAGCGAAATAAGTCAGTCAGAGAAAGACATGTATCATATGATCTCACTGATATGAGGAATTCTTAATCTCAGGAAACAAACTGAGGGTTGCTGGAGTGGTGGGGGGTGGGATGGATGGGGTGGCTGGGGGACAGACATCGGGGAGGGTATGTGCTATGGTGATTGCTGTGAATTGTGTGAGACTTGTTGAATCACAGACCTGTACCTCTGAAACAAATAATACATCATATGTTAAAAAAAAAAAAAAAGAAGATAGTAGGAAGGGTAAAATGAAGAGGGGGAAATCAGAGGGGGAGACGAACCAGGAGAGACTATGGACTCTGAGAAACAAACTGAGGGTTCTAGAGGGGAGGGGTCTAGGGGGATGTGTTAGCCTGGTGATGGGTATTAAAGAGGGCACGTACTGCATGGAGCACTGGGTGTTATATGCAGGCAATGAATCATGGAACACTACATCAAAAACTAATGATGTAATGTATGGTGATTAACATAACATAAGATAAGGCAACCCACATGCCACTGAAAACACAATAACCTCTTTTCCAAACAAAGAAAAATTGCAGATATTAATCTATTACTGTATTCATCTTTAAATCTTGGATCTTTGTGGAATACATATTCCTCTTCAAGGGAACTGGATAGCGTGCCTACCTGTCTAAATGAAACAATTTATCACTCCCATTACACCCAGTATTCACTGGTAGAAAAAGAAAAAGAAAAGACGAAATAAATGAGGAGCAATTAAAAACAAAACAAAAAAAGTAATAAGACCAACCTATTTCTTTCCTATCTAAATGCTTAATGATTAAAAAATGTTTCTTGTTTATCTATTTCTCTATCCCCTTGATAATAAATATGAATTCAAAAGATTTAGTACCAATTGTTCACTTTTATTGCAGACCATAATGGTTGTATGTGACTTGAACTCAAGGTCAGGAATTGTTCTTTAAAATTATTAAAATGAAAACCTGAATTAAAGCTCTAGCTTTGATTTATCAACTAAAAATGAACATACCTTATTAACCATACCCACTCTAGATAAGTTATCTATCACTAGATAAATAACTTCACACGCCTCATCTCCTTAAAATTCTCTAAAAGTATCCCACTCATTCCCAATAAAATTGACATCTTTGCAATTACCTATATGTCCTACCCAAATTTGGCCCTTTTAATTTTTTTTTTCGCTTCTCCTGTCACTCCTCTCCAGCTAAAGTGTTGTCTAGGCCGTTACTCACACATGCCATACAATCTCTCACTCAGGTATTTGCTGACATGCTTTTGCTTAATGCACCATTCTCTCTCTCGTCTTCCATGCCTTCACTCAAATAGCACCTATTCAGTAAAACTTTCTTGAAAATTGAAACTCAATTCTGGAAATCTTTGTCCATTTAAAATTTCTCCATCATTCATATTACCATATACATACTATACATTTTTCTTATTTATGACCTTTCTATTTCCATTACATTGAAGCTCTTCCAAGGAAGATACTGCTATATCTATAGTGTCTAGAACAGTGCCTGAGAGTATTGATGCTCCTCAGTATTTATCCCAAAACAGACAAACAAACAAAAAACAAAAAGAGGGCGCCTGGGTGGCTCAGTTGGTTAAGCGAATGCCTTCAGCTCAGGTCATGATCCTGGAGTCCCAGGATCGAGTCCTGCATCGGGCTCCCTGCTCAGCAGGGAGTCTGCTTCTCCCTCTGACCTTTCTCTCTCTCTCTCATTCTCTCTCTCAAATAAATAAAATCTTAAAAAAAAGAACTTTATCAGTATAAACCTTGGAATACTCTAAGAAAAACTAAATATGTTCTTTTTTAAAAAATTTTATTTTATTATGTTAATCACCATACATTATTACATCATTAGTTTTTGATGTAATGTTCCAAGATTCATTGTTTGCGTATGTTCTTACAAGAGAGCAAATAACTAAACTTTTATAAGCCTTCATTATAGTATTTTAAAAATGGGAATCATATCTATTTTACTACATTTGTATAAAACTTAACTTAATGAGATACATTTGAAGGTTGTTAGTTCAGGGGCACCTGGGTGTCCCAGTTGGTTAAGTGTCTGACTCTTGATTTAGGCTTAGATCATGATCTCAGGGTCATGGGATCAAGCCTTGCATTGAGCTCTATACTAAGCATGGAGTCTGCCTTAGATTTTTCTTTCTCCCTCTCTCTCTGTCCCCCCCACGCTTGTGTGCTCTTTCTCTCTCTCTGAAATAAATAAATAAAAGCTAAAAAAAATTGTTAGTGCAAAGGTTGTACTACATACTCAGTAAATATTAGTTTGCTTTCTTCATTTTCTTCTGTTCCATTATCTATTCAAAGGCCATCTCTATTAGTTACTTATATATATGACTGTTTTTCTTTTACTAGGGTTACCACAGCAAACCCAGTATCTCACAGTGGATGGCTTAAAACAATCAAAATTTAATCTCTCATAGTTCTGGATATTCTAGGGCTTATCCTAATCCAGTATGACTTCATTTTACATATCTTACATCCATTACATCTACAAAGATCTATTTCCACTATGGTCACATTTACAAGTATAGAGGAATAGGACTTGCACATCTCTCTTTGAGGGGCACAATTCAACCTACTACACTAACCTTCCCTTGCTTACATCTTTATTTCTGATTCAACACAGGAGAGTGTCACTCTTTTTCACAGTATTATCCCTCTCAGAATGACTGTCTATATAGCAAGGATGGTGAAACTAGAAAGCTAAAGTAGATAAGAGATAAAATCCTCTCAGATACTACCAATAATATTTTATATATAAAGAAGCTTGTACTTGCTTTTGGCTACCTTTTAGAATTTTCTGATATTCATTTGATAAAATAAACAGATTACAATATTCCCTGTAAATTTAAATGCATAATTCACACAAAATTTAGGTAAATATTCAGCTTTGCAAGTGGTGAAATAAATACAAATCAAAACAATTTTGTTAATAGATGAGAAAATGAAGTATTTGACATTCAACTTCTATTCATTATAAAAGAAATCTCAACAAAGTGGGTGTAGAGGGAATATGCCTCAACATATTAAAAGGCATATATGAAAAATCCACAGCTATCGTCATAATGGTGAAAAACCAAAAGCTTCCTCTCTAAGGTCAGGAAAAAGAAAGAATGTCCATTCTTGCCACTTTTATTCAACATAGTACTGGAAGTCCTAGCCACAGCAATCAGACAAGAAAAATAAGACTTATCCATATAGGTAAAGAAGATAAACTATCACCATTTGCAGACAACATGATACTATACATAAAAAATCCTAAAGACTCTACCAACAAACCACTAGGAGTAATAAATGAATTCAGTAAAGTAGCAGAATACAAAATTAATAACCAGAAATCAGTAGCATTTCTATACATTAATAATGAAGTAGCAGAAAGATACATTAAAAAAAAAAAAAAGCACACAACACCATTTACAATGGCATCAAACAGAAAAAAATACCTAGGAATAAACTTAACCAAAGAAGTAAAAGACCTGTACTCCAAAAACTATAAAACACTGATGAAAGAAATTGAAGATAACACAAACAATTGGAAAGATATTCCATGCTCACGAATTGGAAGAATTAATATTGCTAAAATGTCCATATTACCCAAAGCAACTTACAGATTTAATGCAATCCTTATCAAAATGCCAACAGCATTCTTGACAGAACTAGAACAAATTATCCTAAAATTTGTATGGAACCAGAGAAAACTCCGAATTGCCAAAACAATCTTGAGAAAGAAGAACAAAGCTGGAGGTATCACAATACCAGATTTCAAGATATACTACAAAGCTGTAGTAGTCAAAACAGTATGGTACTGGCACCAAAAGAAAGAAAAAAGAAAAGAAAAAGATCCATAGATCAATAGAACAGAATAGAGAGCTCAGAAATAAACCCACTATTATATGTTTAATTAATTTATAACAAAGAAGGAAAGAATATACAATGGGGAATAGTCTCTTCAATAAATTTTGGTGCTGGGATAACTGGATAGCTACATGCAAAAGAATGAAACAGGACCACTTTCTAACACGATACACAAAAAATACACTCAAATGTATTAAAGACCTAAATGTGAGACCCGAAGCCATAAAAATCCTAGAAAAGAACACAGGCAGTAACGTCTGACATCACATATAGCAACATTTTTTCAAGATGTGTCTTCTCAGGCAAGGGAAACAAAAGGGCAAATAAACTATTGGGACTTAAAATAAAAAGCTTCTGCACAGCAAAGGAAACAATCAACAAAACAAAAAGACAACGTACTGAATGGGAGAAGACATTTGCAAATAATATATCTTATAAGGAGTGAATATCCAAAATATATAAAGAACTTATACAACTCAATACCAACAATGCAATCTGTCTAAAAAAAAGTATGGGCAGAGGACCTAACTTAGTTATTTTTCCAAAGACACTCAGAGGACCAACAGACACATGAAAAGATATTCAATATCACTCATCATCAGAGAAATGAAAATCAAAACCACAATGAGATATTACCTTACACTACTTAGAATGGCTAAAGTAAAAAAGACAAGAAATAACAAATGTTGGTGAGGATGTAGAGATAAAGGAACATTTGTGCACTGTTGATGGGAATGGAAATTGGTACAGCCACTGTGAAAAACAGTATGGAGCTTCCTCAAGAAATTAAAAATATGATCCAGTAATTCCACAACTGGGTATTTACCCAAAGAAAAAAAACACTAATTAAGAAAATATATATGCACCCCTATATTTATTGCAGCATTATTTACAATAGCCAAGAGTTGGAAGCAGACCAAGTGTCCATCAATAGACAAATGAATAAGGAAAATGTCACACACACACACACACACACACACATACACACACACACACAAACATTTTGGAGCCATAAAAAAAGGATGTGATTGTGCCATTTGCAACAACATGGATGGGTCTAGAGGGTATTGTGTTAAGTATAATAAGTCAGACTGAGAAAGAAATACTGTATGATTCCACTCATAAGTGGAATGTAAGAAAACAAAGAAACAAAATGAAAACAAATAAACAAAAAGCAGAATCAGACCTGTAAATATAGAGAATAGAGTGATGGTTGCCAGAGGTGAGGTTGGGAGGGGGCTTGGGCAAAATGGTTGAAGGGCAGAGGAAGATATAGGCTTCTAGTTATGGAATGACTAAGGGGAATAAAAGTCACAGAGTAAGGAGTACAGTCAATGATATTCTAACAGTGATGTAACAGGACAGTTGGTAGCTACACTTGTAGTGAACGTAGCACAGGATGTATTAACTAAAAAAATCACTAAAATGTGCATCTGAAACTAATATAACCTCATGTCAACTCTACTCAAATAAAAAAATAATATTTTGGAGTAAGTTTTTTTTTTCACCAAAAAACAAAGACCAAAAAGAAGAAATATAATCTGGCAAGTTATATAATCTTGTCCAGCATTCATTAGAGTTGGTGTTTAAACTAGAACCAACTTTCTGAAAAGCAATTTGACAATACACACTGAGTTTTTAAATGGGAGTCTATCCTAACCATATGACCCCAAATTCACACAAAGGCACAGGGATATTACAGTTGTGATTATAGTAGTGAAGATATAAAGCAACTTAAGTACTAAAAAATTAGGCACTGGTTCTATAACTTAAGACCCTATGGCATGCTTTTAAACAGGCAGAAATTTTGTTTGTGGATGCTTTATTTCAAAATGACAATAACTTGGTAATTTTATGGTTATAAATATATCCTCATGTAAAAATTTTAGTTGTGTCTAATACAGAGATAGAAAAATATTCATAATGCAGTGTCCATTAATAACTCATAGTTAACATAGGAGAGAATTGAGATGTTTAATGACAATAGGGACCTTGTTTTGGTGTATAGGTGGATCACCTTGCTTTAAAAGCACATCTGAAGAGTGGACACCAATTTACTAGTATCTCAGTGTTTTCTTCTGTACTTCTAAGAGTACTATCTTTTTAATTTGACTTACGTTGCTTTCTTCACAACTATTTCTTTTAGAAGTTAGAGAAATCCGAACCTCTGTCAACCCTGAGCAGGGCCATCAAGGCAGGTTTTGTTGACATGTTCATTTACTTTGCTTTTAATATAAATGTTGATGAGCTCATGTTAGAAAATTTGCAATGCACATAAATTTATTTAAAAAGCAGGGGAAAAGATTTAATCCTCACAATTTAGGGAAAAGCAGTTATATATTTTTCATCTCTTTTTCATCTATTGCCCTTAAAATTCTTGTAACACAAAGATTATCTTTCTAAGATTTTATTTATTTGACAGAGAGAGAGAGAGAGAGCACAAGCAGAGGGAGAAACAGGGAGAGAGAGAAGCAGGGAGAGAGAGAAGCAGGCTCCCAGTTGAGCAAAGAGCCCGATACGGGACTCTATCCCAGGACCCTGGGATCATGACCTGAGCTGAAGGCAAATGCTTAACCAGCTGAGCCACCCAGGCGCCCCATCTTTCTAAACTATTAATGTCCTGATGATTTTACTTAATACATAGACTAGGAATTTTCCTGAGTTTTAACATTTTTACTACACCATGACCTACAATAATTTCCAAAGAGATTAAAAATTTAAATTCCAAAAGCTAAAATAAATATAATCATGAATACTTTGACATGCGTATTTAATAAACATGCTTAACTAAGGAAAGCAAATAAGTAAAATCAACAGTTAAAAAGTTTGTATATAAGGATATTTATCTGTGTGTTACTTATAATTAGAAACAATTTAAAAAACACCAACCAAATGTCTATAAAGGGAAAGTGCTGGATCAACTACCAGACTCTACATCTATTACAACAAAAAATATTACAAATAATTTTATATCAGCAATGGCAAACTTCAAAATATACCTAGTTGGCTGAAAATTCTTGATGAAAATGCAGCACATACAGTTTGGTCCTACTCTAAACTATGGGTTTACAATGTACAATGTACTCTTCAATCACTTCTCCCTTCCAGCTTTACATTATTATGACCTCATTTAGAGTGTCTTCACAATTCTGATCCTTTGCTCCATATTACATTGCCAAATTTACCTCACTAGTACTGACCTTTCCCTTTCCTCCAGATCCCCCTGTTCTTAATGATTCTGCTATTCATATTTGCCCATGTTCATGCTTGTGAGTCCCACAAAGTCACTGACTTACCAGCTTGGCACTCCTACCATGTGTGCTTCAACTGGTGTAGAAAATCATTGAAAGAATTTCATTCCTTTAAAATAATTTAATTAAAGAGATTGAACCAATGCCTAGTAATCTCTACCAACAATAACTTTGTAACATATTCAGAGTATATTTTAATTAAGAAAAATATTGTGGCAGTCATCTATAATTCTACATGTGTACTCAAACAAGGTAAATATTGTAATTCAATAGTTTGGACATCCACACTTCTTTGTAAATGTTTCCTTTCTGAAATTATGCAAGTCCTGGTTTACAAGATAACTGATACAATTCAGTAAGGATGGCATTTTAAGGAGTCCTTCAATGTTACTTAAATCATGAAGTCCATCAGTATACTGGACATCTTTTGATATATTCATATTAATATAATTTATTTAACAAACTGAACTCTGTGAGGTATGAGAAAAATAAAAGAATCATTCATTTAATCCCTGGTTTTCCTTCCCTGTATCCTGAAACACTCCATAGCTTTTCAATCATTTTAAGTTATCAAGGACAATTTCCATTTTTTAGGTTTTCAAATATCAACCCAGTTTTATCAAAGCTTCAGTCTCTCATTCATTTTAAAACTTCTCCCCAGTCAAAAAATGACTCAGACTATGGAGAGAAGAAATGTATGTTTTCTTTTTTAAAAAAAATTATTATACCACTTCAGGGGCACCTAGGTGGCTCAGTCAGTCAAGCATCCAACTCTTGATTTTGGCTCAGGTCATGATCTCAAGGTGCTGAGATTGAGCCCTGTGTTGGGCTCTGTGCTTAGCGGGAGTCTGCTTGGAATTCTCTCTCTCTCTCTCTCTCTCTCTCCCCCTCTCTGCTTCTCGGCTCTCCTTCTCTCTCTCTCAAATAAATAAATAAAATCTTAAAAAATAAATTAACAAATTATTTCACCACTTCATTGTTCCAGTCTTCCTTCCATATATGGGATGCTATCCATGGGTTGTTTGTAACTGGAAAGGAGTGGTCTTGAAGAAAGGGGTAAGGCAGAGGTGGAAATGATTCTACTGCTGCAGTTGTAATCTGACATGGACCTATTTCAAGTGTGATCTGAAGACTGACTCTCTCTTTCTGTCTCTCTCTCTTTCTCTAAGATTCTTATGGTTTTCCTGTTGAAATAATGCCTGTAGGCAACAATCATCAATAGCTGCTAAAACTACAACCTAATGATTGAGTTGATGGAGAAAATTAATTATGAATTGATTAGGCTGACAACAACCAAAGCACCAATCAATCTTGATATTACTAAAATTAGGAAAACCAAATCCTTTATGCCTCCTGATATTTCAGAATAGAAAGTACACTGTATCACCTACACATATCACCATATCACCTATGTCAACACTATACACCTAGCCTTGAAAACACTGAACTTAAATTTAATCCAGTTTGAACTTCTGCCTGTTTCTGCTGCAAGGGGGCGGGCTTCCACCTTTCCAATGCAATATGGGAAGAGATAAGAACAGAACTTAGGAGTTCTTTCCTATTATGGACTGAATATTTGTGTCTCCCAATGAACAAAATTCATATGTTGAAATCCTAACCCCCATGTGACTGTATTTGGAGAGAGAGCCTTTATAAGGTAATTCAGGTAAAACAAGGTCATAAAGTATAGGGTCCCAGTCCAATCTGATTAGTGTCCGTCTAAGGAGGGACTCCAGAGAGCTTGATCTCTCTTTCTCTGCACATGCAGAAAGAGGAGGTCATGGAGGATACAGCCAGAAGGCAGCTGTCTGCAAGCCAGGAAAAGAGCTCTCACTAGGAAATTTGGACTCCTGGCACGTTGACTGGAATCTTGATATGGGATTTCTCAGCTTCTGGAAGTATGAGAAATAAATTGCTGTTGTTTAAGCAACTTAGTCTATGATACTTTGTGATGGTGATGTGAGCCATAGTATGAGCCATACTAATATACTCCCCACCTCTCTCATAATCAGTGCCACCGACGTCAGCTCCTAATAGCCTTTGATCTTCCCAGTGGCTTTTTATTTTTTATGTTCCTTTCTCAAATTCATGCTCATGCTTGCATTTATAGCTTCTCTAGTTTCTATTTGCAGGAAGGGAGCCAGCTAGGCTAGTTCTCCATCTTGTCAGTGCCCTTTGCTTTTTCCACATGCATAATGGTGAAGATCATATAGCCCTAATAAATAATTGAGTGCAGTGATTAAATATGCTTCTGTTCCTATCAGAAGCAAACATTTCAGCAACCCATGGACTTCAGGGTGCTCTTAAAAGCTCTGGCCAGCATGATTTTTGTACTTGTTCTTGTTATTATCCTGATTAGGGCAATTGCTGGTTACTGTTTATTTTCCTCGGAAAGATCATCTTATTTAAGAACCATCTATGAAAAACACTCAGAAAAAATATAAATTACTCATCAAGTATTATGTGTACAAAACATAATTGCTATTAATATAATTATGAAATTAAAAGTTATCATTTTTAATAGTAAACTCCATATATCTCATTTGGGGATTGAAATCAACCATAAACATTTTGTCATTTATGTAGGAAATATGTTACTCCTCTAGAGTTCTAATTCATAATGTCTTCCATAATAGCTACATGGTGAGGGATATTCTTTTTTTTTTTTTAGGTCATATTCTCCTTTTTTATATCCTTAAGTGCACTCTGGATTGCAAATACAAGTCCTTGCCTGGAGTTTTGTGATGTGAATATTTAAGCCAATATTAGTAAGAACAAAGATTCATGTTTTGGATATAAAAAAAAAAAAAAGATCATGTTTGGGCCAGCATTTTGGATGATGCCAATAACCATAATTTCTCATGATTGACTGACATTCATTTATTAAGAAAGTTTATTGCATAGTTATTATGTATCACAGATTTTTCTAGCCAGTATATTGAATATGAAAATGTATAAGGTATGAAATACTACTTTTAATAGGTTAAGAGCAAGCAATTTATATAATGGAGGGTAGCACCTACAAAAACATATACATCCCATGTAATTATTATTTTTAAATGCGATTGCATTTTTTCTTAAAAATTGGAGAGATTGAAATCAACTTCAGAGATCAACTGAGATATGAAAGATGTACGTAAGTGTTCTAGAAAGAGAAGTAGGGTAGGAAATGCTTAGTAGAAGAACTTATAACTGTAACATAGAATGTTACACGTTGATGAGGGAGAGAGAGAGAGAGAAAAGGAGGGAGGGGAAAAAAGGGAAGGAAGGAAAGGAGAGAGGAAAGGAGCAAGGGAGGAAGACAGATAAGGAGGAAGGAAGGCAGGAAGAAGGAAGAAAAAAGACGGACTATTTGGAAACATTGGGTAGGTCTGAATGCAGACATTATGATGCAGACATTATGATAGAAAAATTGATCTGCATATAACAGGAGTTGTGAACATTATGATTAGGGCCTAGGAAGAATGTTAGTTAACTGAACTAATCCTAAATAGGCCTTGTGAAGGACAAGTCAAGATGCAAAGCCATATGCCTCAAATCATGGGATGCTCATGAGAGGAATGGTAAGTTGGAGGGTAAAGTGGTAGGAATTGCTTGAGAAGATGAGCCAGGAACCTCAGAGTTTTCTTGGGCTGTGAGTGTACTGTAACAGCTAAAAGGCATATATTCAGAAATGACACTTTAACTCTTAGTTCTACACTAAATCGAGACATAGTGAAGAGCAGGGCAGAGGTGCAATTTTAGTAGAAGTCTGAGAAAAATTTTCTGAACGTTGGTCATTTGTCAATTTATAGCACCCCATCTACTACACCCACCTCAGTTTCAAGAATATGTGTTAAAAAGAATCTGTCTAATATTCTTCAAAAAGAATTTTCCAAGTGGAAATACTGTGTGTATTATGAAATGCATTAACACTGAATTTACCTTAAATATTTTAAAATATATTTGTACAATCAAGGAAAAATCATGATAAAGGACAGACTTACTTACTATAGGTAAGTTGAACACACACACTTAAAAAATTCAGTTTAAGACCGGTCTTCTCTTCCTCATCTTGTTTCTTGGTCAAGTTTGATGAAGAACTGCACTTGGAATCCTGCTCCTGACTCTGTTTTGTGACCTTGGATAAGTCACCTTACCTCCCATACTTAGCCATCATCGATAAAATGGAAACCATGGTAATACCTATTTTGTAATGTGGTGTAAGGATTGCATGTATAAATACATGCAAAGAATCTGGGATTTTGCCTAAAATACAGTAACTTCTTTTTTTTTTCTTTTTTTAAATATGTATATACATTTTATTTTCAAGTAATCTCTATACCCATCCTGGGGCTCAAAGTTGCAATCCTGAGGTGAGGAGTCATATATCCTACATACTGAGCTAGCCAAGCACCCCACATATGGTAACTTCTTAAAATGTAACTCCTCTAGCATCTCTTTCATATTCAAAATTTTAATATGTGGCACTCTTCAACTTCCTTTGTTTTACATACCATATATCCTTGCCCAGGAAAAATTTTGTTTCAGGAGAGCAGACAACTGTCAGGAAGCCCATTTCCCTAACTGTTCTCTGCAGCTTCTCCCCTTATGCTCCCTTGTGAATTGCTAACTTCCAGACTCAAACTTGAGGTAGGTGTGATCTTCAAACACAAATTATCTTCCTATTAGAGATGATCTTTGCCTTTTCTAGCAAAACCAATTTTCATTCTTGAGCTATGGTCCAGGTATACTTGAAAATCCCCTCTGGGCTTTTACCAGGGAGGTCCGCTTCTCAAACTTCCCAGTCTTAAAGGGATTCACATATGACTTGCATACTGCATAACAGGCAGGAATGCCTCTTTTCCTTCCTGAGCCTCCTTTTTGAGAGGGCTTTGCTATGCTTTTGCTCCTGCTGTTTTTGCTCCTCTGGCAGAATGGATTAGCAGAAACTCACAGTGATATTATGCTAGTTGTCTGTAAGCATTCTTGTTACCCAACATCTGAGTCAACACTAGCCTACAGTGCATAAGGACCCAATTATCCTTGTTACTTACTTCCTAGCCTTTATCATCCTGGTCAACTCTAAGTTCACAAACTGTAGTAATTTAGTTTTCCTCTTCCTCTGTCCTTTAGTAAAGGTCTATGCTCTCTGGCAAACTTCCATCTGTTTGTATGTTTGTGAGAGGGGTGGGGGTGTGTGCCCAAGTTACAATAAGCGAACTTCACCACTATAGCCCCAAGACCCTACATTTCACCCCTGTATGCCTCTCACCAATTAAGCTTACAGGAGCCCATCTTACTACTCCCCTCCACCAATAACCACCTCAACCCTACATATACCCACTGACCTTCCTTTCATACATAAGAACATAGCTAGATAGCTAGCTAGCTAGTTAAAGATATCTATCTATCATCTATCATCTATCTCTCTATCTATCTCTATCAATCTATCTATCATCTCTCTCTCTCTCTCTCTATCATCTATCTATCTACCTACAACATACTATAATACCTGAATCTTTTCATGACAACAAATAAAGATCTATACTATAATTTTCATTACTGAAGTATATTCATTGATTGTACATTTTTGCTTTTGTAAGCAATCTGATTTTGTTAGTAGTTGGCTTTCAATATTAAAACCTATCAAATAGCACCCCCAGAAATATTTTTGTAGACTTTATATATTTTAAATAATCTTTAAGGTATATTAAATGATTAAAAACACTTAATAATGTGGTTTGTACTGTAAACTGCTTCCAAAAAGCTGTATCAAGTTATACTCCCAATAGCAATGGATTTTTTTAATATATTTTTTTATTATGTTATGTTAATCACCATACATTACATCATTAGTTCTTGATGTAGTGTTCCATGATTCATTCTTTGTGTATAACACCCAGTGCTCCATGCAATACGTGCCTTCCTTAATACCCCTCACCGGGCTCACCCATCTCTCCCACCCCCCTTCCCCTCTAAAACCCTCAGTTTGTTTCCCAGTTAAACCATGAGAGACTATGGACTCCAGGAAGCAATGGGTATTTTTAATCTTTTAAATACTTGACACGATTGGAGTACCTTGAACTTTAAGGAAGGGACTTTACTGGACAATTGAAAGAAACACAGTGTATCTACTGTCAAAAGTACATATCCTTTTGAATGTTTGGGTTAATTCAGGAAATTCTAAATTGCTGTATCAAATGTTTGATATATCATTTAAGAGAAGATTATTTGACAGTAAGAGAGTAATGACAAATGCGACAACAGGAATGAAACTTGAAAACATTATGCTACGTGATAAGAGCCAGTCGCAAAAGACCACATATTTTATTATCAATTTATATGAAATTTATAAAATAGGAGCATATATGTAGACAGAAAGATTAGTGGTTGCCTAGGACAAACAAGGGTGGTCAAAGGGGAGTGATACAAATGTTCTAAAATTATAGTTACATTTGCACTATGCTGTCAATAATACTAAACACTATTGACTTGCACACTTTAGACCGGTGAACTTGATGGTATATTAATTATATTTTAATAAAGCTGTCAGAAATATCTTGCTTTGGCTGGATTTTTCATTATTGTGAGTTGCAGTTTTTTTTAAATACTTGTCTTTCCTTTTAGAACGTATGGTCTTTGAGGGCAGAGACAATTTTATCCTGTTCATTTTTATGTCTCTAAAATTCAGTTTATGTTTGATGTATAATTCAAGCTTCATGAATTTGTTTGGATGAATCTGTTTTAAAAAATATCATTAGCCAATAGATAAGTAAGGAGGTGGACTAGGTCCTCAGTGGAGAGTTATGATTAAGCTTGAAATATATTGAGTTTACATTCTCTATTGTACAGCAAGGTGACTTGTTCATTGAAAGTTGTAATTATGATCCTGGTTATCAAGAAAGCATCAAGAGCAGTAGCTTTTTACTGTAATGACTGTTCGAACTTAAGCATGGAAAATTGAGAAAAGAAGCATATTATAAATCTATGCAATATTATTTTATGGGAAAACAGAAAAATTTAAAAAGTACTCATAATCTTAATTATGTTAGTATCATCTAATTAGTATCATCTAGTGATATATCATAAAAGGTTAAATTACCAAGATTGAGGTACTAACGTACTGGTATTTTATTGGTAGTTAATGAAGTCCTACTTAAAATATTTTGGCTCTACTGAGCTTATGATATAAGGAGATACAATCTTAGAACACTGGCTGATTTTAGGCAAACCAACTTTTGTAGGTTGCCTAAACCTGCTTGGAAGTGAGTGGCCACATTCTTGTGAAAGAAACTTATAAAAGCAGACTCTTAGTCAAAGTCATTGTGTGCATTATGGTTAGCACTTTCATTCATAATTTTGGTTAATATCCATGACTCTATACTCAGATATTTTAGATAAGAGAACAAAGACGTAGAAAGGTTCAAGGGACTATATATCCTGTACTTATTGATACCTCTAAGAAGCAAAGCAGGTCTTCTGATTCCAAAGCCCTTGTGGCTATGATTTGTTTGAGAAATTGACTAGAAGGATTTCCTCAATTTGACAGGCCTTTGGAGATTTCAAACCCTCCAAAATCCAAAAATAAAAAGAGAATTAAATAATGTATAGTCCATCAGGTGAAACCAGATGTTGGACAAAATTTCAGGCAAAATTCCATTAAAGAACAAGGAACTGTGCGGCAGAACACAGCAAAATTTGTGTGTGTGTGTGTGTGTGTGTGTGTGTGTGTGTGTATTTGTGTATAGAAATTTATATATATACATTTCTAATATTTATCTACTTTCTTAACTTTACCATCCTCAGAAGAATCTTCATGGATAGAATTTCATACTATGCTCTACATTTCATATGAAGCAGGTAGTTCTTGTTTTCATGAATTCCCAAAACCCAGAAGGCGGCTCATTTCATTCCGAGTGAACAGATACCTGTACCTTAAAATAAGGCTAGCAAACTGGGTACTGCAGGGGGCAGGGCCCAGAGCAGCTTGGCAATTTTGCACAGATTTTAAAAAGCCAGTAAGTTCCTTTTGGCCTTTCTAAAAGACAAACACTTCGCAGAAAAGCTGTGCAGTAAGGGAAACTATCAAAAATCATTCTTGTAGAACAGTGAGGCAGTGAGGCACACACTGTCTCCCTCGTGGTTTTAGAGTCTGTAATAGAAATTAACAGTGCCATCTGCAGCCCGATTATGCACTTTAAGATCCCCGCATGGTTTATAGCATGCATTATGGTATACAGCAGCAATTCTCGCTAAGCTAGTCACAGTTATATTCATTTTCACAAAATTAAAAGATCCTAAGGACATAAAGAATATCAACGCAGAGGTGGGGGAGAGGCCATGTGAGCATTAAAAAACCTTCTTCCTCTGGGTTTCTCCGACATTCTCCAAGCCACTGTGGCATCAATTCTCTCCAGTTCCTTACTGCCATCTTTACCCTCCTTTAGAAATAAATTTTCTGCTGCTAAACTAAATTATATTATCTGCTCCAATGGTCTAAGTTAGCAATTTATTCCATATGTTCACCATCTTTGTGCAAAATAAGTCTCCCTGAATTTTCTGTCTGCTCTTAAGCAATCCAATTTTTGAAGGTGGCCAAAAACTCTGCAGAGCTGGAACAGACAGAAAGAAGTTGGTAGTCCATCAGTGATGCTCATCATGATACATAGATAGGAAACTTAGGGGATTTCCTTCGAAATTTAGTTTAAAATTAGAAAATTAGTAAATTGACTTAATTTACAAATTGTGCCAGAAGGTTTCTGGTCACCAACGTTCATTTATGAGATGGAGTAAAATGGGTACTTAGGCATTAAAGCAGAAACAGGTGGATCAGAGGCAAGTGTGCCATATGACTGGCACTGCAAAGTATATTTTACTCAATCATTCCAGATCAAAATGTGATGTATATTACACAGCCTGTCCATATGAAGCAATCTGGTTTACTAAGAAGGGAAGAAACTAGCACCTACTGGACTCTCACCTTAATAAGTACTTGACAGGTACTTCACATTTAATTTATTTAAGACTCATAGTAATTATCTTATGTAAAATCATCAATTTTGATTTTTCAGATAAGTGGAGACCCAAGAGATTTAGTAATATCTTGCTATATAATATCTATTGCCAAGGTGATCACCAATGTGGTTTCCATTCCTTTAAGAGAAATATCACACTTATCTCTCTGGGTTGCAACTCTCCCCAAGCTTTAAATTCAGTTAAAGGGGATTATTTTCTTTTTTTTAAAAGATTTTATTTATTTGAGAGAGATAGAGCGAGAGAGAGCATGAGCTGGGGGAGAGGCAGATGGAGAGGGAGAAGCAGACGCTGCTGAGCAGGGAGCCTGATGCGGGGCTTGATCCCAGGACCCTGGGATCATGACCTGAGCTGAAGGCAGATGCTTAATTGACTGAGCCACCCAGGCACCCCAAGGGGATTTTTTTTTCTTTGATGAAGTTTGTTCTTTGGACAAAAATATATAAATGCAGATATATGTTACCCCCTAAATCTTTCCATAGCTAGCAAGGACTGGCCAAGATTTAGTAGCAATTGCAACATTGGCTGGGACCTACATAATTAGAATAATCTTAAAGCTATGGACTAATGAAACAGTTTTCCTTGATACTTTCAAAGGAAGTACCAAAATTATGCTACCAATTTTGCAAATGCAAAGAATGAAGTAGCTGGAGATAAAATATTACTGGCAAGTCAGAAATGTGGAAAATCAACAGCCAATTTTTTGCTTTTAGAAAGGATCTCCCATAACCAAGTTATTATTTTCTACCTTAACTTTTCAAATCCCAGGTTAAGCACTCTAACATGTGTAACATTTGTAATACTGTAACACTTATAACTAAGTAAGTACTTGTTAAGTGTCTATTGTTTCCAGTTTGGCTTGAAATGAACCAAAAAAAAATACAAACACAATATTCTATTACCTAACAATTACTGAAAAATATGCTTTTCAAAAACTTTATATTTTTAAAAACAGACATTTTTTTTTCCATTTAAGCAATTTTATTGCTACTCTATTGTTACTGTTTCACTTATTTTAATGATCATTATCTGCCCCATTATTTGGTTATATTGTGCAGCTGATCTGACTTGGATGATAAAATGGCCAAATATTACTTTGTTTTAAATAAATGACTTTTGCTTTATAGCCACAGCCTGAACACAGCATGAATTACTTACCATTGGAGGGTTCACTGCAAAAATTCATATCAACTAGATATAGGATCAGTAAATGGGACAAAGAAATGGAAAGAGTTAATTTTATCTCTTACATATTTTCTAACTTTGTTAATCCAAGTCAGTAGTAATGCTTTTCAACTTGTACTGAGTTTGTTTGATGTTATAGGCACCATGGTAAGTGATTTTCATGTGATATTTCATCTAAACAAATAAACTCGTGAGTTAGGTACTAGTATGTCTCCATTTTTCATGCAGAAACGAATTATCAGAGAGTTTATATACCTTGTCATACAATATTTAAATGGCAGAACACGAATTTAAACCCAGGTGTTCTTTTGACAGCAAAGTCTATGCTTAAAATCAGCACTCCTCTAATGTAAATATGCCCACAAATCACTAAGAGATCTTATTGATTTTATGATTTGGTAGGTCTAGAATATGGCATAGAATTTTCTATTTCTTTTTTTAAAATTTTTTATTGTTATGTTAATCACCATACATTACATCATTAGTTTTTGATGTAGTGCTCCATGATTCATTGTTTGTGCGTAACACCCAGTACTCCACGCAGAATGTGCCCCCCACCCCCCTCCCCTCTAGAACCCTGTTTGTTTTTCAGAGTCCATCATCTCTCATGGTTCGTCTCCCCCTCTGACTTACTCCCCTTCAGAATTTTCTATTTCTATCAAGCTTGCAAGTGATGTCCATACTGCTAGTTCTCAGACTGTGTTTTGAAGAGCAAAGCTCTACATCTCCATACTGCCTCTACATTTCTTTTGCAACAGAGAAACAGCAATTGACTTTACTAGGAGAAAGTGAGGTAAGTAAGAATTGTCTTTCCTGTGTTCTCTTCTATACTCTGTTCTTCCAACCAACCCCTCTTGGACCACAACCTTCACATCATAGACCTTCCTTCAGTCACTCAGGAACCTAACATCCTTAGGTTGCATGTTTTTGTTCTTTAATTTTTGATTTTTGTTTGGTTTTTGTTTTGCTGAAACCCTCCACTCCTTCTCTCCTGCAAAGACTTATCCTCTCTGGTCATTTTTGTATACTGAAAAACAATTGACTGCTTTATACCTCAACTTCATCAAAACACTTTATCTTGCTTTATCTTTAGAGAGCTGATTTCCTTTAGCAACAAGGAAAAACTATCTAAATATAAATCTATTCATCTTAATTACGAATGAACAGGGGTGGAATTAAGAAGTTAACTCTCCAAGTTATGTTAGCATTTTTAAAAGGAGGATTACAACTTAGTCTCATGAGATTTGTCCTTGTTGGTGTTGTAGGAAATGAGGTTAATCCAATCATTCTTAAGTTACAGCATGTGGGCTACCACCTGGGCTGACCCTGATCAGACTTTATCCACAAAAACAGATTTCCTTAAAACTCAATCAGAAAAGAAGTAATAGAGGGAGAATTTAAGCCACACTTTTAAGTTCTTAACTGGTGGATATTAGCTAATCTTTTCAACTTCAATAAGACAGCTGTTTACCTGAATTCCTTGTTATTCTCTGAAGATTTCAACAACTCTCCTTAGTTTTTAATTTGGCCCCTAAAGCCTCATTGGACTTTTTTTTTTTTTAATACAGATAGACTCTAATAAAATACATTAACTCATATTTTCTTCTTTTCCTGTTAGTTGCTTGATAAGCTTTTCCTATTTTGTTTTCTCTTATGATGGACCCTGCATAAAGCAAGCTTCTGATAAGCATTCTTTAAATCACTCTGTCCTTTCTCACAGTTGGCATTTTTATTAAAAGTCTGATAATCTTTTTGTTGCTTCCTTTAAAAGTTAGCCTCACGAGCATTTTAAATCTAATGATGTTATGATCACTCGATCTTAGATGCTCCCAATGTGAAGCTTAGTTAACATACTTGGCATGTTTTCCACGGACTAAGTCCAGAATTCATTGGAGTCATGTTGGCTGCTCAACAGACTATGGAGAAAAACAATCCTGCTGTACAGGCCCTGAGGAAACACGGAGTCCCTTCTTTCCCTAGTGCTGCCAAAACTAGTTTCTCTAGTAATAGACCAGCAATAGAAATTCTCATGGAGGCCCTATTTTTAGCATGAATCTTGGAATATAACCCAGTTATCTTGTTCTAAAATCTTGGGTGGAAATCTGATGAGGAAGCAAATCCTTTGTGTCTATTTCCTTATAACCATCTGTTGTTCTGGCTAACTAGATACCTTTGATTCTCTTCTTTTTATTCCTCTTTACATTTCAAAATCAGCAGTCCTTGACTTGAAACTGCTTCTGATGCCCCTTGAACTATTACATGACCAATGGTCTGCGTTTTCTAAAAGTGGGTTTGAGTGAAATATACATATAGTAGGTTTAGTAACTTCATTTCCCCCCACACAAATCCCAGTGAACACATGGTCTCAGTAAAAATCCAGTCCATATGCCTCTCTACATATTGCTTTAAAGTAACACATTTTATAATAAAAAAAAAAAAATCAGTGTTCAAAATTTAGCCCTGGCATAAAACAAAACAAAACATAAAATTTTCCTCAAATCCTCCTATCCAGGAATTATAATAGTATTTAGATATGGTTTCTCCTTGACTTTCCCCTCCATATCATTAATAATATTATTATATTTTGCATATTATTTATATTATAATATATATCTCTGCATAATCCTTGTCCCTTTAAAAATGGCTTTATTCTTGTTCTGACAACCACACAGTTAATTTGGATTCTCAGTTGCAATTTTCCTTTGTAATATTGTGGAATCATCTTGATCCCATTGCATTTATAATCAGGAGAGCAGAGTTTTGGAATTGAAAACCTGTTTGGATATGGGAAATCAGAGAATTCTAACTTTTTCCTTAAACAGATGTTAGTTCACTTTCACTCAAGAGAGGATAACAGAAAAAAATACTTAAGCAAATGTTCTAAAACAAATGGTTCAAAACCTTTTAAATGATTTACGGCCTACCTGTTGAATTCAATCTTACTTAGACCGGCTGATAGCTTATATACACCGAGACATATTCTAAGAACTTCCTGACATAGATTAGGTATTGTATGTAAGTTCAGTAAATATCAGCTGATACAATAAAGAGATTTCAAAATTTTCCTATCTTGACACAATAGGCTAATTTCTCATATTAAAAAATAAAAACAATAAAAGAATATGGACTTCCACATTTAAACAAGTTGGGATAAAAGAGGCCAGGTTTATGTTACTATCTTAAATAAATAAAAACCAGAAAATATGTGAAACAATGGTTGCTCAGACACTGAATATCAAGCAGTCCAGGGCAGTGACCTCTGAGACAGGGGGAACAACCTGATGATCCTGACATTTGTCTCAGCTTGTAGTCCATACAGGGTTTCCAGGTAACAGTGAAATGAGAGATAGCCCAGAGCTTCCTGGGTTTCCTACGTTAAGAAGACAGAGCTGAGGATTTGGAAGACCAAACTGGCTAGAATTCACAGGGCAGCATACCGGAGAAGATCATGCAGCTTAGGGTGACAGCCCCAGAAATCTTCAGAGCATTCCTCTTACGCTATCAGCTCAATACAGGTAAGCGCATGTATGTGAGAAAACTATTTGAAGTTAAAAAAGGAATGACAGAAATGGAGCAAAGCAAACAATATGTGGCTCACACAGGGCTGGACATAGTTCACTTTTCCGACCGCTAGAGTAAAAGAAACCTCAGAATACAGAGGCGATTGGGAAGAGTATTTGGAAGTATACTGCCTCATTGTGGGGCCGGCATAGCCTTTGGCTAGAGGTTGGTCTGGTACCACCTAACAATAATTTAAAACTAGGCTTTAAAAATAAAAAAAAAGGTGTTTACAATTAATTTAAATGTGCCACAGGGCAAAGCTCAATAACATTTATAGTAATAACAAGATATTCTATTCAGAGACCAAAAAGGAGATTTACAATGTCTAGCATCCAACTGTAGAATACCAGGAATGCAGAGAAGCAGAAAAATACAATTGATAAAAGAAATCAATCAAGCAAAACCAATGGAGAACTGACACAGATGATAAAGTTAGTAGATAAGGATATTAAAATTCTTGTAATACATGTATTCTATATTTTGTTAAATTAGAGAAAAGCATGAGTCTATTAAGGAGAGACATGACGTATTAAGAAGAATTAATGGAAATTCTAGTGATGAAGATTATAATGTCGAGATAAAAAATTAAATGGGTATGATAAATAGCAGAAGAAATACTGCAGATATATTAGTGAAATTGAGGACACAGCAATAAATACAATCTAAAATGACAGAAGAAAAAAACTGAAAATAAAATTATCAGAGCATCGGGAAACTCTATCTTGAAGGTCCCTAATATACTTACAATTGTAGTTTCCAGAGAAGGACAGAAACAAACAAACAAACAAACATACCCAAAACCCAAAAACCCAACCCAAAACAAAAACATTGCAGAAAGAGTAACTAAAACTTTCCAAATTTCTTGGAAATGATAGATTTACAGATTGAAGCTCAACCAATCCCAAGTAGAATAAACACAATAAAAATTATAACAAGCACTGCCACAATTAAATTGCTTAAAAGCAGAGATAAATCTTAAAGGAATACAGAATAAAAGAAACATTTTACATGGAAGAATAGAGATAGACATGATAGGTGACTTCTTGTTTGAAACAACAAAAGCCAGGGCTGCCTGGGTGATTCAGTCAGTTAAGAATCTGCCCTCAGCTCAGGTCATGTTCTCAGGGTCCTGGGATCTAGCTCTGCACCAATGGATTCCCGCATCCATGAAGCCCTGCATCCATTGAGCCCCCAGATCGCATGGGCTCCCTTCTCAGTGGGGACCCTGCTTCTCCTCTCTCTGCTGCTCCCTCCGCTTGCGCTCTACTCACTCTCATGTGCTCTCTCAAATAAATAAATAAAATCTTTAAAAAAATAAAAACCACAATAAAAACTAGAAGGCAGATCAGAAACATCATCAAAGCCCTAGGGGGAAAAAAACCATCAATTTTGGAATTGTATTCTTGAGAAAATATCTTTCAAAAACAAAGGCAAAATTATTTGCTTGTTGGGAAATTATTTATTTCAATAAAGTTCTTTAAAGGAGAACACAGCTGAGGAGAATTTAGCTATCCCCACTGCTACCCAGAAAGATTGTCCTTCCTTGCAAATAGATTTCTTGTTTTCCTCTTTCTACTTTGCATATATTAGGTACTCAAAGTTGATCACACTTTGAAAAAGAAAGGTGATGCTCTCTATTATAGGTCTAATATGCTATTTCAAAAAGATGAAATTATGAATTCAAGGAACTGCTCCTGGGAAGAAAACTTAATTTATTCCTTATAATACTCTTGTGTTCTCTGCTGAAACACAAATAAATATCAACTCTAAAAAAGGTACATAACAAAAAAGTCCTTTAGAGTCTTCTCATTCCTTGTTATTATGTTTTATACTGGTAACCTTTAAGAAAAACAAACCACATATAATCACTGGTATTATGAACAAAGTCTCCAGACTATCTGAATCATGGTAACACCAATAGAGAAAACCAATGCTTACCTCAATAAATTAAGCTTTTTTGGCTAATATTTTTTCCACACAAAGATCCTTTTCTGTACTGCCAAATTTTATGTATTTAATTCTTTCAAATAAAGGGTATTGCATTGTACTATTGTATTTTGCATTATTTCACAACACATCATAAACATAAAAATTCCTATAGGACCTAGACATAACCTGCATATACTATACATTATTTATGGAGGATGACTATCTCTGTTTCTTGTTATTTTTATACAAAAGTAATACCTCGTGGAAGTGCGGTGAAAGTTAGGAAATCATAACAATGTAAATGATTATATCAACAAAAAAATAAAAACACATTGCTATGTTCTGAAATTTATAGAGACTATGTAAAATGTACTTTCCAAAACTATCTCAACTTAGCAACTAGAGAATTGCTCTACTCTTCTCTAGTTAATATTGGGTCAACCATCCTATGACAATTATGATAAGGGTCCATTCACTGGACATAGAAAGAAAGGATGGTGACTATCCACCAGGAATCAATGGAACAAAGCAGTTTCTGAGGTACTTTGTCGATGAAATAACATCAAGATTGAAGTTGAACTAATTGAAGGGAAAAACTGCCACTATGAGACACATGCACTGAGGAACAGTACTTCCAAAACGAAGTAAAAATTGCCTGTTCAGGTGAAAATTGAAAACAAACTAGGATGTGAAGAACTTTACTGATTGGAAATCCTATTCCTGATAACACTCATTTGGAAACATTTTCCAGGCTACCTGTTGAATTATATATAATTTATATGTACAAATATATATTATATATAAATATATAAAATATACTACATAAATATTAAAATATATATATTAAATGTTTATATATTTATAAATATATTTATATTTATTTATATATGGGCAGAGTGGGGGAGATTATAATGTTATATTGTGAATGAAAAGGAGAGATTTCAAATACTCCCTACTACACATTTCTCTAAGTAAAGAATAAAAATTGAAGTAGATTTGTCTTTCTAATACAGTATGTTCACACCAGCCAGTACTTGTATTTGTGCATTCATTTATTTGCTTACTTACTTATTTCTCAAGTCAGGTGAAAGATTTGGACCCTGTTTTACCATTGTTTGGCAGGGACTCTGTCACAGGTCTGAAATTCCAACTCTCCAGAATTAGTATTTTATTCTTCATATATCTATTAGAATTATTTTTCCCACAATATAAATTGATCCAGTTCTCCCCTTTTTTCCCCAAAGAATTTTTTATGTATTTATTATTTATTTATTTATTTGAGAGAGAGAGGGTATGGACAAGCAGAGGGGAAGCAGAGGGAGAGGGAGAGGCAGATTCCATGCTGAGCGCGGAGCCCAGCATGGGGCTCGATCCTACCACCCTGAGACCATAACCTGAGCCAAAACCAAGAGTTGGTCGCTTAACCAACTGAGGCATCGAGGCACCCCCAGTTCTCTCCTTCAACGAAAAATTGCTGGTGTCTACTCAACCAACTGAGGCATCGAGGCACCCCCAGTTCTCTCCTTCAATGAAAAATTGCTGGTGTCTACTCCATACTGACAAGGTGGACTCCAAACACCTTAGTGCAGCCAGAACGACTCTTCAGATCTTTCCTGTAGTCCAATATTGAGGAATAAAGTCCAGTAATTTCCAGTCACAATTGAATATACTTTAGTCCAGAGGTTTGTTACTTCTTTGGATATGTGGTTTATATTTAAAACAGCAGCAATAATTACAGGTCAGTCTCTAAGGTAGTATAATATCTCAAACACTATACAACTTTCACTATTATGATACAAGCCACTTTGTTGCCTGTTAGTGACGAGATGCCCCATTGAGCTATCAAATCTCTAGAATCAGTTTGTGCTTGGGCTTGGTAGATACGCCTTTTTTGGGGGGGCAGTTAGTGGTTGATGTCACACAGATTCACAACTCTTATTTCCAGTAAGCTTTATTCTACTCTTCAGTGAAACAAAATTGGAGATAGAACTACTTACATTTGCTTAAAAATATAGTGTCCTTTCTCCACCCAAAGTTATTGTTTGAATTGATGTCCAAACCTTTATACTCCCATCCAGTTAACAGAGATATGTACTTAGAATGAATGAATGAATGAATGAATGAATGAATAAGTAAATGAATGAATAATGACGGTGTTTTGAATGGAATTCATACTGGAGCAGTTGGAGGAAAAGAAAAAAAAGGAAATCACTGAAAGATAGGAAAAGGAGTCAAAAATTGCCCTAAAATCTAAGAAGGAGTTAATTGGAAGATTGTATCATTGGTTTATCAGGTTGAATAATGTGAGGACTTAGAAAAACTTCTAGTTCTTCCAACAAAAACATTATTAATCATGCCCAAAGAAGAATTTTCATAGCGTAGTGGAAGGGAAATGAAGTTTCAGTAGGTTCAGGAGTAGCCAGCGGCTGAAGAGGAAAAATTATTCTTCATGGCTAAGAGTGACATAAGTGAATTCCATTGGTAACACTTAGAATCATCTTATTTTGATGTATTATAGAGCCATATTTTCTTGCTCATATCTTTTTTAACTTAGGGACTCAGAGCTTATACATATATGTGTGTGTGTGTGTGTGTGTGTGTGCGCGTGTGTACATATATATAATTTGTCTTCTCAAGCATCATACATTTTTCCCACACGTTATCTTCCCATGCAGCACAAAAGATTTTGTGTGACATCATTACTCAGTGTTAACATTTTGTAGATGTTTTGGGGAATGGTCCATGTTCTCTAGATTGTCTTTCTCAACCTGACCACAGAATACGACATATATGGATTTAACATCTGACAAGTTAACTTCTGGATCTTACTCCTTCCTCTCTGACTGTTCATTCTCATATTTTAACACCATCTGTGCTGCTTTGATCTTTTATGTTTTACTTCCACATTAGCTTTAGGCATTTCCTCAAAACTCAGTCCTAGGCTCTGCTACTTTCTGTTAAAGATATTTCATGTTGAAATTATTTCTAAGACAAGAAGCAAAGATTGTAATTTTTTCAATGATAAAGCCAATGACTTACCAACTGGCATGTATTTTTGGATTGAAAAAATATAGTTGTACCTTATTTGGGGTCATATTCTAAGCAAAGAATGGAAAAAAAAAGCCTAGAATAAAAATTACCCTTGAAAATATGTACACTTAGTTTTCTATAGACAATCTTCTAACATTTTTAAGCATTTAAAGCATGCTGTTTGACCTTGAGAAAGTAGCTAAACATTTCATTCCTCAATTTTTCATATGTAAAATAGGGATAAAATAATAATTATCTCTTAAGATTATTGTACAGATAAATGAGTAAGCAGGCATAAGACATTCAGAACACTTGGCACACAGTATACTCTCAATATATTTTAAAATATGTATTAAAGAGTATTTAATGTAAAATATATAATTTTACACAGTATTTTTATCATATGTAAATGCGATGGTAAAGCTCACATATTAGAATTTTTGTAAGTTAATACAAACATGATGTGTTGCCACAATAATGCTCCCTTCACATGCTTAACAAACTATTCTTTTTTGAGATGTATTCTTACAAGTAAGAATTGAAATTTATCACCCTACAACTATCTATCTCTAGGCCTATAACTTTGTCATTGTTAGCTTTAGGCATATAATACTCCCAAATCTAAGTTACTCTTCAGAGTAGTAGAAGCATTAGGAAGTCTACCATTTTATGTTCTTTCAAACTACATTGAGGCTGCATACATTTTTCTTTTCTATTTTGTAGGGCTTCTTCTTTTGACTCTGGTGATTTTTAGGTATGTCCAATTTCCTATGGTTTTATCACACATTTGCCCAGTGGTATGAGTGCACAAAGGACGGATGTTACTCCTTGATGCAATGTCTCTGCTATGAATGATTTTCTTTATTGGAAGAAGAATATTCATTTATCTATTCAGCATTTAAGAATAAAGGAAAACTTTATGCCTTGTTCAGAGCTCTCTCCATATTCAAATCACTGGCAATGTCAACCCTTGGAAAGATTTCTACCTTAATGTACACACTTCAGAATTTCTAAGGAAAATTTTGGTTGACTATCTGACTCTTCCACTCTTATTTGTCTTTTGCAGAATTATATTTCACTATATACACCAGAGCTAAGCTGTTCTTACCATTACTAGCATTTAGGGTCCTAGCTATAAAGAGACACGATGCTCAAATTAGAATAAATTAAAGTATGTTAACATTTAACAAAAGGAGTTCAGCAAAATTTTCAAAGATGTGAGTAGGAAAAAGTACAAAAGCACTAGTAATGGTGTAGTCCCCAAGAACTGATAACAGTGGAAACCTGCTACCATCATTAGCCAGAAAGAAAAGAATGGGAATCATTCTACAAACTACAGACAGAGAGGTCTAAGTAGAGAAAGCAACCAGAAAGGAGCAGTCTTCTGGCAAAGGACCCAGTCAGCCTAAGGCAATCCTGCATGGAAGGAAGCAGGAGCAAGACATGTAATTTAAAGGGCACAATGAGGAGTGAAAATGAGGGACCCGTTGTTAAAATTACTATTAAGAATTTGAAGACATTGACTGCAGGGCATCAAACCAAGCATGGAGCCCTTCTGAGTATGAAGCCCTGGGCAAACACCCACGTCTCACACCCTGGAAACCAGCCCTGGCCAGGAGAAAAATTAATCTCAAAGCTTCACTCTTCTCTCTCATTAGAACACTATCTGTGTTCCCCACTTGCTGAACTAAATGAGGAGCCAGAAGGTAAGGGAATCTATGTATGTAGACAGGTCATCCTGGTGAGACCCAGACATGGAGAATAAGGATATCCAGCATAACCAAGGCTTCCCGATAAGCTAAAGTCATTCATCAAATACCAGTTTAACAAGATTCACACTCCCATTACAAGTGGTGAGGCACTAATTTCTATAGATCTGCTTAAAATGAATAGAAAAGAAAAACACCACTGACATAAAATATAAATTGAGCCTTGACAAGAGAGGTAAATAAGCAGAAGCTCATGCTGCCAAAAACAATTTGTAAATGTTTAGAAATTCATGGTGGTGTCATCACATCATTAGAACAATCGTTTGCTTACAAAAGAATCTTTACTAACCCTGTTGTCTTCTTTTCTGGCATAGGATGATAATAAAAAAATGCTTTAATATAAGTACATTTATTTTGTGATCCCCTCTAACAAAGTAAGGATTAGAGCATCAGATGATGAACGCTTTTCTTTAATATTTTATTTATTTATTTATTTATTTATTTATTTGTGAGTGAATGAGAGAGAGAGAGCATGAGCAGAGAGAGAGAGGGAGAAGCAGACTCCCCACCAAGCACGGAGCCTGATGTAGGGCTCAGTCTGGGGACTCCAGGATCATGACCTGAGCTGGAGGCAGACGCCTAACTGACTGAGCCACCCAGGCACCCCTAGATGATGAACTATTTTTCAAAACCATAAAGTCAGGGGAAAATCAAACTTGCATAGGATAAAAGATAATACTTATAAGAAGTGATGGCCATCATGTACTAATTTATCTCCATGTATTTCAACCCTTAGCTTTTCCTACCTGCATAAACTCTGTCAGAAATATTTATTTTTATTTCATAGAGGCTTATATTTTTCTATAGTTATGGGTTCCCACACACATGCATAGAAATATATGTAGATGTGCAGATTTGGAAATATCCATTTTAATATTATTGATGTTTTTGTTTGATAATTTACACTGAAGTGTATAGCATTTGTAAACCTTCCATCATCCTGGATAGGCAAACTTATTACAAAATAAATATGTCTTGTATACTGTTGAGAAATTACCTAATAATACACTTGGGGATATCAGGAATTATATGTCAAAAAATTTGGGAAACTTCTATAGTTCTCTAGGTATTATTCATTCACCAATGTTTATGCAACAGCTATTTATTGAATGCTTACTATGGGTCACTTATTATGAAAAGCGCTGAGCAAAAAGAGGAATAAAATTTCCCCTACCTTGTAAGAACCCCATATTTGTCAATGATATTAATGTTAAAAAATAACTTCAAGACATGTAAAAAAACAATGAAAATGTGTATTAATTTGTTATTTGTTGGATATATCCATTGCTAGAATATAAGTTTCAAAAAAACAGAATTGTTTCCATTTTATCTCGTTGCTGAATTTCCTGTGTATCAAATAAATGGCATCTGACACATAAAAGACCCTCAGTAAATGGTTGAATTTAAAAACGTGAATAGATTTTTTTTAAAAAAAGGCTATGACATCATGGTAAGGAATGGTTAACTCTCTATGAGAGAAGACTAATAATAAAATGATGATGATAGAATGATAAAAATAAGTGGTAGATAAAATTCACTGTTTACCATATGCTATACTGTGCTTGGCATATTACACGGTTATCAATTAACCTATATCATTATTTCATAATGAAGTTACTGTTGGTATTCTTACTTTATAAGTAAAGAAAAGGAACAAGAGAGAGGATAAAAAATTCGCTGGTCACAGATAAGGGTGCGAGTCTTGCCTCAAGAAGACACCAACTCCCTTGGTTTAAACCACTTGATCTTGCCACTCACAGAATTCTCAGAACATATAAGAATTGGCTATGAAAGCATGAGCGATAGTAAGCCTGGCAGATGGGGAAAAGTATGAGTCATTTAGAGAACCACAAATATTTTAAGATACTGGAGATAGTGTGCCTCTGAGATGGTGTGAGGATAAGCCCAAAAATATAGCTTAGCCATATTACAAAACATATGAATCTCATGCTAGAGTGTGTGTTATTGCAAAGGAGACACATAGCTATTAAAACATGTATTGAGGAAATAACATGAGGAGAGTTGCATGTTTATTGATTTATCATTATTTAAAATTCCTCCAAATATTATATTTTGAGTATGTCAAAAATGTAGAACAGATCTTTACTTATTTAAATAGCTTATTTATCTTACTTTAAATATAAATCTCTTTACCTACCTTAATTTGCTTACTATTTATTACAGTATGCTTTTTTAAAAGATTTATTTATTTGAGAGAGAGAGAGAGGGAAAGCATACTTGCAGAGAGGAGGGGTAGAAGGAGAGAGAATCTCCAGCAGACTCCCCAGTGAGTGTGGAGCCTGACTTGGGGCTCCATCTTAATGACCCTGAGATCATGACGTGAGCCTAAACCAGGAGTTGGACACTCAACTAACTGAGCCACCCAGGTGCCCCTATTACAATATGTTTTAAATATCATCAGATTATATTGCCACAAAAACTGCACATATTTCCAAGGGGCAGAGATAACACAAGTTAAATAAGTTCTCATATTGGAATGAGGAAAACAAAGCTCAGAGAAATAAGACTGAGTATGTTTACTCTCCCTATTTCACCTGGGAAATTCCTTGGTGCATTTTGATAGAACCTTAAATTGAAACCCATCAAGTTTTTAAAATTTTTACATTTAATGGAACATATTACATATCTTCTCTGAAGATGTTAATAATGTTAACATTATTAACATTGTAATAATGTTAAAAAACTATCAAGAAAGTTCTTGTGCTATTTGCTACATGACAAACATTGTCTGGTGAATAGGAAAAATTAATATTGATATTAAATAATTCATGATCTTATTGATCTCATGATAATAAATAATTCATGATCTTATTACACCCAGGCTCAGGACATTTTGTGAAGTCACTCTCTATGTGAGACAGACAAACACACACACACACACACACACACACACACACACACACACACTCAGCCTCTCACATTCATTGGTTGATGGCTCCTTTGGTCTTCCTCCTCCCACTGTAGACTTTTACCTCCTTAGTTTTGTTTGTATGTTTGTATAAAGTTCTATTCCTATAATAAACCTTTTATCTGATAACTCAAAATGGTTCTGCTTCCCTGAGGGAACACTGACAGTTAACTTTTTTCAACCCCTTAGTTGGAAAACAAAATTCGGAGGAAAATTTAAGAACTACTGAAAGTAAATACATAAAGATGAAAAAAATGGCTATTAGCTCATCCATTTAGTCAGTTTTAACCTCTCACACTTCAGCATGCCATTTGGGATTCTTATCAAATCTAGTGTAATTGATTGGTGATTTTATTGTTTCCCTTAAATATTGAATTTACAGTGCGTGTACATCACCAAGAAGAAACTGTCATGCAAATTCAACCAAGGTTTTATTTGCACAGTTTTTTTTTTTCTCATTAGCCTTTGTGCCAGCCTGTTTGATCCACCATTGTCTATTCACCTTCATTCTCAAATATTTATATTCTTTTAATGAATTCCCTCTACAAACATCCAGTAGGATGGAAAAGGGGGAAGAATTAGGTAATTGTTTTTTTCTATACATAGCAATATAAATGTCAATTTCTACAAACCACAAATCTAATGCAGAAAAACTTTTATCTTTCTGTAAAAGTAAAAGGGTTAATGATTCAAATTCTGTACCTAATTATAAGTTGTACAACACTGATATTTGTAATATTTTTTGATACTGGCAATGGCATTATTTTAAACTTCTCTTTCAGCCTTATGGTTAAATAGGCTTTCTTTGAAAACCCTACAGAATGTACCATGGATAGAAAATGCAGAGTGAGGCACTGCTGTCTCTTAGGTGGAAGGAAAGGTCTCCAAAGACAATCTCCTTCCCCTCTGTCTTCCAAAAAAGTTTCTGGTGGCACAGAATTGGTTGCCAACAAGGTTAGGTTTTCCTCAGAGGAAAATGCTAACAGCAGAAGTGCATTAGGATACTGAGTCATGGATCAGCTGAAAAGTAGAAAGTCTGACTGTAGACCCAACACTTATCCATGAATTTTAAAGGGGCCAGAAATGCTTTTGGTTCAGTAATGACCACTGAATATTGGTAGAAGTAAAATCAAGTCCTCTGGAATAAAGCTTCCTTAATTTAATCTCACCATGTTCATAAGGACTAGGGTCAAGCCATCGGTTCATAACCAGGGGTAACAAACACACCAATAGATAAGAACCCTGTATGAAAGGCAGCGTGAAAGCAAATAACTGACTTTGACCCTGAGGGATACTGGGATAATCAAATATATAATACAATCAACTTCGTAAGAAATAGAGAAAAAAAGATGCAGTTAGAGATACTGCAACAAAAGGGCATGAGAACTGAATAGAAAGATTTGAAAACAAACTATAAACTAACATTTATACAGATTTTCTAGACGTAAAATAAAGTCCTTAAAAATGAGTGTATTAATCTTGAGATAATAAACAAGTGAAGAAATAATTAGAAAGTTGGAAGATATAGCTGAAGAAATTACCCATATTTAATCATCTCCCAGAGAAGAAGACGAAAATTAGGAAAAAAAAAATAAGGGATATAAAAGACAGAATGAAAATGTACAATGTACATTTAATTGGTGTAGCAGAGGGAAGAATTTAAAAAAAAAATGAATTGAAGGAAAACTATTGCAAATTTTCCAGTACTGACAAAAATAGTAATACTAATAAACACTTTATAAATCTGTATTCTAAGGAGAATGAGTAGAAAATAGACCCAAATTCATTATACTGAAGCTTTCAAGACACAAAGTAAAAGACCCCTAAAAATCAACACAGAGAAAATCCAAATCATTTATAAAGTAACAATTAGAAAGATAGCATCTTTTTAGCATCAACAAATGATACGAGAAGAAAAAACATTACCATGTTCTTATGAAAAGTAAATGTCAACCTAGAACCTGTACCTAATAAAACTATTTTTCAAAAATGCACACGAAATACATATATTTTTATACTTACTAGATTGGCCATAATTTGGAAGTCTAGGAATACTAATACTGAAAGAATGAACATTAATGATAATTTACTGATGGAGGTGAATAGGATAATTTCTTTGGAAAAAAAATAGTATTACCCTATAATATAAATATTCACATATCCATTGACCCAGCAATTTTATATGCATACAAGAAAGATGAATCTAACAATATTTATAGCAGCACTGCAAATTAAAAACAAAGCAAAACTAGAAAACACCCTAATAACATCTACAAGAGAATGGTTAAAGAAATCATGATGTGTCAAAATGGACCACTGCCTACGTGCAAAGAGACAAAACTTTGAAACATAATACTGAGGGAAAATGGAAGTAGACAACTGTATATAATTCAATACTATTTTTATAAAGCTCTCAAACAGGAAAAGATCTACAATATATTGTTTATGCTTATGTATAGGAGTCCTAAAACTAAAGCAAAAGCAAGAACAGAAGAAAAGGAGGGAGAAACACAAAATATACTTGCTCCCTCTGGAGTGAAAATAAACAGATAACACAGGAAAATAGAATGTGAATAGTTCCACGTTATGAATTATATTCTCTTTCTTGGGTTGTATACTGGGTTAATCAGTTTTCTTTTAATTTCTAATTAAAATGACAAGATTAAAATATAATACAACATATTATTTTAGTTCAATAAATATGTGTATAAATACTTGAATTTGATTATCCATTTTTTTTCTTACTCTAGGACAATTATTCTTTTTAGGAAGAAATATATTTGGTATGATTTGTATGAACCACATTTTGTAATCAATTCAATTGCTCACTACCATTCTTAGGTTCCCTAGAAAATTTTTTCTTGATGTTCTGTCATTGGATCACAGTAGTTCCCTTCTACTGAGTCATAAATTCTAAGGATATGGCTATGGAATTTACATTTTCTAAATACCCAAGGTAATCCTTAAGTACATTCAAGTTAGATAATTATGGCTTGAAGAAATGGATGTTCCTCTCAAATGTACAGTGAAGGCAGGTGGGCCACTGTGCTGTCTGTATTCCTCAAGTGAGCTAAACAGAGACATGTGGAATTCTCCGGGACCTACTTGAAACTCATTCCCTTAAAGCACAGCCGTTACTTTTTAGAATGAGGGTTATATCTTTCCTCATACATAACTATGAAAGAGATTAGTATTCATTAATACTATATTATTTCTTGATGAGCTAGAATGTGGCAACAGAGTACTCCAAAAGTCAGTTCCAAATGATTATAGTTGGCAAAATAAAGTTAAAATCATTTTCTGTCCTACCTTAAAGTTGAGATTGGATCTAGGACTGAGAAGCTATCTCCTTGTTCCTGTCTTGGGTCCCAGTGACTTTCCAGAAAGAAGGCATTTACTGTGTTGAATGTATAGACACGCCATTTTAACATTCTATGAGAATAAAAGGAACAGAAAGGAATTAGCGACAAGACTTTATAATTAATTCATTGATAACATTAAAGTCAAATACTCTGGTTCTGTGGAATATCTTGTAGTTTTATTTCTCTATGGCAACTCCTTTCGGTGTGTCTTTTTTATTTCCCTTGCATTAGAGAGTGAATAGAGATATCTGCATAACACAATGTATCTTTCTAACTGTGAGCATAGGTGAGATGAATGACAGTGCATGTTAGGTGATACCTGAAGCTTGGTAAACTAAAACTTCCTTAAGCCTTTAAATGTATAGGTGGAAGCATATATCTATTCCAGTGACCACAAACCTGGGAATGAGTAATGCCAAGGGTGGGTCAGAGTTGGGTGTATAGGATACAGTAGAGTACATAAAGTATTCGTAACCTATTGATCTGTTGACAAAACAACATACCAAATCAATTTTCAGTTTTTAAATGTCTTTCACACTGGAGATATAGATATTGATGCTGTCTGAGTCCACAATGAATAACAGAAAAAGAGTAGCTTGCCCACCCGCTCAATGGAAAGTAGATCCTTGCCTTGGCCCTTTCACCAAATATATATTAGAATCCACATAATTGATAACAAGTCTCAACCTTAACTTTATTGATATCAACTGGCCATGATTTTTATCATCTAAAAGATGGTAATAAAATATCTGCCTTGCCAATATAATTGGAATGTGATATAAGGTTTTAGGCGAGATACTCAATACAATATAAAGCACTGTATGACATAATTTATGATTATTAGTGTATGAATGGCTGTCACTTTGGATTGGGATAAATCATTTTTTGGGAACTAGGTAGTACATATATTTATAGATGGTGGCTGCCTCCCTATCTGACTCAAAACATGTTCAGCATGCAAGGTTCTAACCTTGAGGTTAGAGGTATAACCAATATACCTATAATCTAGATGTAGGTGATCATCCTTTGGATTGGAATCTACAAGGTCAAAATTATAAGGCTATTTCAGAAATAGTTCAAAACTGTCAATAGACAATAGTCTCCTAGGTATCTTCAATTCCTGTGAGCATAAAAGGGGTTCTTTGGCTACAGCCTCAACTGGTTTGATAGAGCAATTATTCCCTTAGGTACAAAATGGTATTACAGGTGAGAACGAAACACTTAGTGACTGCCAGTTTAATTTAGGACAAACTATAGGGTGATACAAACAAGCCAGGGTGGTGATTCTCCTTGAACGTACATATTACCTTGAAATGTTGGGAAGAAAATGGCGTGAAGAACTGTGGCGTTGTAGCATGGGCGCTGTGGAGTCAGAAAGGATCTGGTTCAAATCGGATGCTCATCTCTTAGTATTGACATTTTGGGCCAAGTGCTCAAACTTTCTTCTTCATGGTCTCCTTCTGTCAAAGTGGAGATGATAACCATGATCGTTCTTTGGGTCACTGTGAGGATAAATAAGAAAGTATAAGTAACATACTTATTTTGGCACTTGTAATATTGGAGTTTAATGGTAATGAGGGTTTGGAGCCAGACAACCTCTGTTTCTGTTGGCACTGGCACTTACCAAATGTGTGGCCCTTGGCAGTATGCTTAACCCATTCTGGCTCAATATTTTCAACTGTAAGAAGAGCAAGGCTAATGATGGTACCTACTTCACTAAGATTGAAGTAATTAATATTTTAAAGGTTTTAAACAGTACCTAGTACTTAGCACATAGCAGGTGCCATAAGCTTTTTTAACAAAATAAATGCAATAAAGTTCTTATTATTAGCTACACCAGATTAATAATTTTAAAAATATTTTCTGTAGTTCTTGGGCTAATAGTTGAACATGCTTTGTTTATAGTTTATAGTTCTTACTCAGAAAAATCAAATTGTTCAGATAATATTCTCTGAGAAATCAAGGGAAGAAATTTCCACAAAGCTGAAACCAAAGGCTATGGTCTGTGAATAATCACAGCTGGCTTTCTTTAAAAGGTTAGAGGATTAGAATGTTAATAATTTTGTATTTCTTAAGCAAATATGTTCAAACATGCAATGAGCAGATGTTCCCATGGAAGAGCGAGCCAGTGACAAGTTTCATCATTTAAAAGAAAAGCTATTTTTGGTCAAATGAGAGTGCAAAAAAAGTGCTGTTTTTAAAATGCTTTTTAATGACAGGAAACATAAATATTTTTTGCAGCTCTTTAATTCAGAAAACAGCTTGCATAATGTTTTTGAACTTGAGAAGAGTAGATATAAAGCTGTTCCCAAATCCTAGAACTATCAATTCTTAGAGACTTTTTTGGAAGACAAAAAAAAATATACTTTGTACCATGGTTGAAGCTGCAGTCAATATACAAAGGAAAAACCTTAGTTTATCTGAAGCAGTGTTTCTCAGTCTTTTTTTTTTCATTTTCATTATCACCCCCTTAAATAGGCTTTTTAGACATTTTATTTTCTAACTGCCTCTCACATGCAATTTTGATACCATAAATACAGTATATATGATATGTACTATATGCATATTTGTGATTTAAACATAAACATATTTTAAATACAAAAATATTTATGATTTAAATATAAAAAGAACCGATTTTTTTTTCCCAATGGGGGCAATATCACCCCCCTCACTTTGAGAATTCATGGTTTAAAGTGATAGATTTGCAAAGGGAGTTGTTTGTTTTTTTCTGGCCTTGGACAGAAAAACATGCCATTAGTTTCATAGAACTTATTTCACTAGGTTTCTTACTTAAAATTGTTTCTATTTTATTCACTTTGTTTTATTTTGCTTAGTTTAATTTACTTAGTATCACAAAACCTTTTTTTTTTTTTTTTGGTTTCTAGCTGCAAGCCCAGAAAGTCTATGTTTAACTGAACATGGAGAAATATTTTAAGGTGTTTAAATACTTTATTATATTTTTGATAATTTTTGCTCAACTGCCTTATATAAAAAGGCTTAAATAATGGGTAAACTGTATAACCTTTTTACATCCTTATCTATAAATGAGGACAGTAACAATATCCACCTCGTAGGGGTTACAAAGCTTAAATATATTAATATGCATAAAGTTCTCAGGACAGTGCCTAGTAAGCAGTACACCCTTTCCTTATTTTTATTTTTAATTAAAACTAGCTTAAGACCTTATAATACCATGCCTTATGAAAATACAAGTTTAGTTCATTAAACCAGCTAGAAGGGGAGAGTTAAGACCCACAATGGCTGAGGCCAAAAAAAAAAAAAAAAAAAAAAAATTGCTGGGGCCCAAGATAAATTCTCTCTCAGATGTCACATGGTTTCTCTCATGTCTGATTCATTCTTTATAGACAGGTTATCTTATTTTCTCTATTCTCACAACTGGTCTTCTACTCTAAAATTTACATGATCTTATATCTAGCATTTCTAATCCAATTTCAAATTTCTTTCAGGGAGTTTCTGATTGGCTAAGCTATTCTTTCCTTATCCAAACCTCAATGGTCTGGGGAGTTGGGACAGACATATCAAACTAAATAGAGAAACCCAGATTTTGAGAGTAAGTGACAATTATGAAATACAGAGGGTATTTTAGAGCTGACTAATATGCAAAAGTTGTCTACCACAACTGGGTAAGAGGCACGAGCCATCAAATCATCACTTATGAGATGTCAATTTTATTTTTTTCCTGAATTAATATTCCCAAATGTAGAGAAAATTAATAATGACAAACCAAATTGAAATATACTAACCTAAGAAGTTGGAATAGTTACTAGGACAATATATTACACTGGCCAAGACTGATATTTTGGCTATACAATGGCTCAGATATCATAAAAGAATAATCTCTCTTTTATAAAAGGCAGCTGAACAATAAAAATATCAAGAGTGCAGTAATGTGTTTTTTAAAACACATTAAAAAACTTTCTCCATGTTCAATTAAATATAAAATAAAATAGGCCCCCCAAATGTCATAGCTGTCTTTAAATATCATGGTCTTATTTTATTTTAGTTGCTGGCAAGGAGTGAACTGCTATGTGTATCTTTATCATCTTTATCTTTAAACATCCTATATAAAATATCTACTGTGGTAATAATTTTAGGAAAAATGTAACTACATGCTACTTGATATTTTGCATCACTTAACACATTTACTCTTGTGGTGCTAAAGAAAAATCTACACTGTGTTAAAGTAACAACACACCATGGAAGTTCAAAGTGGTAATTTCTCAGAAACATATTGCCTGATAGTGTTTAAAGACAGTCCCAAGAAATGAAAGAGCTTGAATATAAAATCTCTGACATTGTTTCTCTTATTCAGGTATTGGACATTAAGCATCATGATATAGAAAATGAATTTAACATCTCAACAAAGTCAAAAATTGTATTGCTCTTCTGTGACATTCTAGATAGCTCAAACCCTGTTGGAATCAGGCTGCATTGTATAGGGTGCATGGGAAAATAGTATGGGCCTCAACCATCCCATTGTCATACTGGTCTAGTTTCCCATCACAATACTTCAATTGAGAGAGACAGAGAAGATTTTCTCACCCTGGACACCCAATGAAGTTTATTTGCTTCCAGTTGGGATTATGTTGAAGGAAGAATTCCAGAGAAAGAACTTCTGCTTAAAATTATTTTGCCATAGTATTGGAAAACAAGGCAAGTCAATCGTCAACACAAAAATACTTATTCAATATATTATAGGTATCCTTAGACAAACTGGATCACAACAAATATAAGATATGTAAATTCCATTTTGACAGGTGTGAAAATTAACAATTTGGGAAACAACAGATGTTAGCAAGGATGTGGAGAAAAGGGAACCTTCTTAGACTGTTTGTGGGAAAGCAAACTGGTGCAGCCACTCTGAAAATCCGTATAGAGCTTCCTCAAAAAGTTAAAAATAGAATTACCCTACAACCTAGCAATTGCACTAATAGGTATTTATTGAAAGTATAAAAAAATAGTGATTTGAAGCGTCAAATGCACCCCGATGTTTATAGCAGCAATGTCCACAATAGCCAAAATATGAAAAGAGCCCATCGACCGATGAATGGATAAAGGTGATTTGGTACACACACACACACACACACACACACACACACACACACACACACTGGAATATTACTCAGGCATCAAAAAGAATGAAATCTCACCATTTGCAATGACATGGATGGAGCTAGAATGTATCATGCTAAGTGAAATCAGTCAGAGAAAGACAAATACCATATGATTTCATTCATATGTGGAATTTAAGAAACAAAACAGATGAACATGGGGAAGGAAAGGAAAAATAAGATAAAAAGAGAGAGGGAAGCAAATCATAAGAGACTCTTAACTATAGGAAACAAACTGAGGGTTGCTGAAGGGGGACTGGGTAATGGGCATTAAGGAGGGCACATGATGTAATGAGCACTGGGTGTTATATGCAACTGATGAATCACTACATTCTATCTCTGAAACTAATAATACAATGTATGTTAAATTGAATTTAAGTAAAAAAAATTAAAAATGTAAATTCCAATAAAACTTTTCCTTAAAAATATTCATGAAAATATTTATAACCAAAATCAGATTACTAGAGTCTACATAATTTAATATTAAATATAATTAAAATAGTAAAACTGTTCATTTTGAGAGTCATTTTATTCATTTTAAAATCAAGGTGATTTTGTCCAGGTGATGACATTGTGTCTTTTTTTTCCTTGACAATCAACATGTTAAGTTCTAGGCTATCATAGTCAGAAATGATTTTTGTTTTAAAAAAAATAGTTTGTTGACAACTATTTTACACCCTGATTCTTCATTCATCCAAAAAAATAGGCCTAAAATATGAAATGCTTGCTTAAACAAACTCTGAAAAAAAATTAATAAAAATAGAAAAAGAAAACCTTGCTGATCTAAAAAAAAAAGTTAATTAACAAATGGGATAGAAATGCAACCTTCATATCTGACATACCTTCTAGAAGCACAGTACTTTATAGACAGACAATATTTCTAGCCATTATCTGATAAAATTTCTCATTTTATGTATGAGAAAAAAAAATCAAAGAAGTTAAGTGGTTTTGCTCAAAGACAGATAACTATCAGCAGAGCTCCAAGGAGACCACAGACTTCTAATTACTTAGGACAATGTTCTACACAGCACATTTTATCTTTTTGTCATTTCATACCAAATTTAATACTATGTGAAGATGGTCTTCTTAAAATTTCTCAATTTCAATAAACATAGCCTGAGGTTGTCTTCTTATCCCTCAAACTACACATTGAATGTCAGGTCTTCCTTTGATTTTGCCAATAAATATGTAAAATATTGTCAAGGAAGTTAAGACAGTTTGTCCTTTTTATCACACTTCCAATCACTGCTGTGAAAAATTTTACATTTCCTATCAAAGTTGGACTAGGCTTTGAAATAAGACATTTCTTAATTTTATCTGAGAGATTTGATCCTTGATTAACATGTCTCTGCCCAAGTGAAGGAAATCCCTTAAGAATGCATGTGCAGCTTATTCACAAACAATGAATCATGGAACACTACATCACAAACTAATGATGTAATGTATGGTGATCAACATAACAATAAAAAAGAATGCATGTGCAGCTACTGAAATTAAATTATGAATAAAAGCCACATATCTCATCTTTTTGATGTCCTTCAGTGTACAGTATACAACTATAGCTGGACTCAGTATTTTAACAGATTTATTTTTTTAAAGATTACTTATTTATTTGAGAGAGAGAGAGCATGCGCATGAATGGGGTGAGGGGCAGAGGGAGAGGGAGAAGCAGACTCTGTGCTGAGTAAGGAGCTGTACGTGGGGCTCCATCCCAGGACCCTGGGATCATGACCTGAGCTGAAGGCAGACGCTCAACTGACTGAGCCACCCAGGCGCCCCTTAACAGCTTTACTGATATAGGATAAACTGTACATATTTAAAGTGTAGTAACTGATTAATTTTAGCATATGTATATATCTATGTATGTATATATTTATGAAATATGTACATTTCTATGAAACCATTACAGTAATCAATATAATGAACATGTTCATCAATCCCAAAATATTCCTTGTGGCCATTGTAATCCCTCCTGCCTGTCCCAACCCCCACACTTCCCTCTGGTCCTCAAGTAACCACTGATATGTTTTCTGTCATTATAGATTGGCTTCCATTTTCTAGACTTTTACAACAAATGGAGTTATACAGTATGTACTCTGCTGACTGGCTTTTTTCAATCATAATTATTTCTAAATATATCCATGTTATTATGTGTATCAATAATTCATTTACTTTTATTAATGAGTAGTATTCCATTGTATGGATATGGTAATATACTTTTTTTAAGAGAGAGAGTGTGTGTGGTGGTAATGAGTATGGGGAGAGAGGGAGGGGGAAGGGCAGAGGGAAAGGAAGGGAGAGAATCTTTTTTTTTTTTAAGATTTTATTTATTTATTTGACAGAGAGAGACAGTGAGAGAGGGAACACAAGCAGGGGGAGTGGGAGAGGGAGAAGCAGGCTTCCCGCTGAGCAGGGAGCCAATGTGGGGCTCGATCTCAGGACCCTGGGATCATAACCTGAGCCGAAGGTAGACACTTAATTACTGAGCCACCCAGGCACCCTAGGAAGAGAGAGAATCTTAAGCAGGCTCTCTGACCAGCACAGATGGGGGTGGGGAGGGTATGGGGGCGTGAGTGTGGGACCTCCATCTCATGACCCTGAGATCATGACCTGAGCCAAAATCAAGCATCAGATGCTTAACTGACTGAGCCACCCGGGCACCCTAGATATACTATAATTTATTTATACGTTCAACTGTTGATAGAAACTTGGGTTGTCTGTACTTCTTGGATATGAAGAATAAAGCTTCTACGTACAAGATTATATAGTATACATATTTATAGGTAAAAAGCTATACACATTTTTGTATGAACATATGCTTACTTTTCTCCATAAATATATAGCAGTGGATCAGCTACATTATATGGTATGTATATGTTTGCATTTATAAGAAAGTGCCAAACTATTTTCTACCACAGTTGTACCCTTTTACATCCCCACCAACAATATATGAGAGTTCCACTTTCTCTAGATCCTCTTCAACTCTTAATATGTGTCTTTTGATTGTAGCCATTCTGGTGGCTATGTAGTGATTTCATTAGGGTTTTAATCTGTGTTTCCCTTTTGACAATTAATACTGACTACCATTTGATGTGCTTCCCTATTTATCTTCTTTAGTGAAGTATCTGCTCAAATCTTTTCCCCACTTTTAAATTGGATTTTTGCCTTATTGTAACCTTGTAAGACTTTTTTTTTTATATGTTCCAATTATAAGTCCTTTATGAAAAATACAGTTTGCAATTATTTTCTAACAGACTATGGTTTCTCTAATTTTCTTCATGGTTCCTTGAAGTACAAAAATGTGTATTTATTTATGCATGTGGATATGCAGTTGCCCCAGAAGATGGTGAAAAGATAATTTTCTCTATTTATCTTAGCACTTTCTAATTAATTGATTATAAATTACAATGGAAAGATTTATTCTGTACTGTCAATTTTGTTTCATTGAACTATATGCCCCTATTTGCACCAGTGCCACACTACATTTATTGTTATAGCTTTATAATGAGTTTTGAATCAGGTAGTATAAATATTCAATTATTCTTCTTTTTCAAAATAATTTTGGTTAGTCTTGGTCCGTTGCACTTCCATATACATTTTAGAATCAGCTTGTCAAATTCCACAAAAATTCTCAGGATTTTGATAGGGATACACTGAATTTATTAATCAATTAGGAATGAATTGCCTTCCTGACAATACTGTTTCTTCCAACTGTTGAACATGAAAGGTCTCTCCGTTAATTTAGATCTTCTTTAATTTCTCAGTATATCTTTTTCTCGTTAAGTTTGTTCTTAACTACTTTACTTTTTATGCTATTATAAATGGAATTGTTTTCTTAATCTGTTTTTAGTTTCCTTTTCTTTAGCATACAGAAATTTGATTGACCTTTGTATATTGATCTTGTTCCTGTGACTTTGCTAAAGTTGTCCATTAGTTCTAGTAGTTTTGTTCTATGTGTATCACTCATGATTTCCATCTAGGACATCATGTCATCTGCAAATAAAGACAACTTTTTCTCCCTTTCCAACATGGGTGTCTTTTAACTTTTTTTCTTTGCTGAGATAGCTGCATTTTCAGTACAATGTTGACCACAAGTGTTAAAGCAGACAACCTTGCCTTGTTCTTGATATTAGGAAGGAGGAATTCAGTCTTTCACCTCTAAGTGTCATGCCAGGTTTTCCTAGGCTCCCATACGAGGTATACACAATTTCCTTTCTACCTTTTTGGTTTTGTTGTTTGTTTTTTTGTGGGGTTTTTGGTTTTTTTTTTTTGGTATTTTGGGGCTCTCATTTCAAGTGAATATGCATTTACTTTTCTATGGTACTTATTCTTTATCATTATAAAATGTTCCTTTTTGTCTCTAATAAAATTCTTAAAGTAATTTTTTGGCTTTTCAACTTAATTATCCTGTTGATTTTATTTTTGCTACATTTTAAATTTATTTTTTTGATATGACATTAGAAGGTATATCTTATCACACACTACTGCAGATAAATAATTATTTTTGGTAAAATTTAGAAAATTTGCTCAAGTATGACTAAATTTCCTCCCACATCCTTTATGCCTTCACCATTATATATATGAAATTTGTATACATTAGAATTCAAACAACACACTGTTATCGCTTTGTAAAATCTTGTATTAAAAAAGAGACTGAGAAAAAAACATGTATCTACTGATCTTTTTTTTTTTTTAAAGATTTTATTTATTTATTTGAGAGAGAGAGAGAATGAGAGATAGAAAGCATGAGAGGGAAGAGGGTCAGAGAGAGAAGCAGACTCCCTGCTGAGCAGGAAGCCTGATGTGGGACTCGATCCCGGGACTCCAGGATCATGACCTGAGCCGAAGGCAGTCGCTTAACCAACTGAGCCACCCAGGCGCCCTCTACTGATCTTTTATAATATGCCACATATATAGCATTTCCAGTGATCCTTTTTTCCTGCAGATTCAAGTAATCATTTCCTGTTATTTCTTTCTATTTGAAGGATTTCCTTTATTAATTCTTGTAAAGCAGGTCTGGATTTTCTTTCTGCTCTTGTCAAGCAGCAATGAATTTCTCATGCTTTGTTGTTTTGGGAATATTTTTATTTTATCTTCACTTCTGAAGTATAGTTTGGCTGGATATAGAAGCTTTGGCTGTTTCCCTCCCCCCCCCCCCCCTTATACTACTTTCAATAAGGCACTGCACTCATTTCTGGCCTCCTTGTTTCTGATGGGAAATCAGATGTTAATCTAATTATGGGTTCTTTGAGAACAGTTAGTCTTTTTTTTCCCCTTGAAGATTTCAAATTTTTTTCTTTGAAATTTTCTTTCAATTCTTTGCTTATGGTATATCTATGAGAGGATCACTTTGTATACAATCTTTTTTTTTTAGCTTTTTGGATATGTAGATAAATATTTTTCATCAAATTGGACATTTTTCTTCAAATATTTTTTCTGACCTTTTTTCTTGCTCCTATCCTTTTGGCTCCAATTACATATATGTTGGTATAATTGGATGGCATTGCACTGATTTCTGAATCTCTGATCATTTTTTTCCAACTTCAATGTGTTATCATATTACACAAATTCTATGAATCCATTGACAATGCCTTTGAGCATAAGTATCACCTACTGCTCTAAATTCAGTAAATCTCCTTCAATCTTTGCAGGAGGATGCTGGTCTTCATGGCCTGTCCTATCACGGTAAACCTCCTTGCCTACCACGTGGGAAAATTTTGGGTGCAGCTTCAGATAAGAATACCACAAATTCTCACTTTAAATTCAGCAGGTTACAAACAAATAATTCTCATAGCGTTGCATATCTTGTTTGATTTTTAGTGTCAAGTTATTAGTTTTGTCAGTTTTGTTGAGTTTCAAAGTTGCTACTGAGGAAAATTTGCTCTCTGAAAGTCCAGTCTCTGATTCATTTTTGGAACAGAGGGAAATCAGTTTAGTAACTCTTTGTGTTCTCTTCTGCAAATTTTCATATCTGTGCCAGTTTTAGTTGATTTGATTTTCTCCTCATTATTTTCCTGCTTCTTTGCCTTCCTGCTAATCTTTGTTTATGTAGGAGGCATTCTAAGCCTTACCTATTTGAGTTCTAGATATTTATTTCCATGAATAGTTTTGAGTTTTGATCTGGAAAGTAGCTATTTGGGAACAATTTGATCCTTTTGGTCTTCCTTTAATGTATTTCTATATAATCTACCCAAAGCCATCCGAATCATGTTCGTTTACCAGCTTGACCTAGACAATAGATAGGCATTATTTCTAGTCTAATGTGAGTGCCAGACACTGTTACTTTAAGTCTTTTCTGATTTTTGCCTCCCCCCCACCCCAGGTTACTGGTGTTTCCTCACACAGCTATGCTGTTCAGTACTCTGCTGAATACTTGAGGCGATCCCTTTGCAGATACTGAGTTATTGCTAATTACTGTTTTCCCCTCTCTAGTACTCTTCCCTGTGATGTCTACTCTCCTTGTTTTTCCACACTCTCAGGTCTCTGCCCTTAGCTTGGGAAGTCTGCTGAGCTTCATCTAGGCTTTCCCCTCATGTGCGCTGGCCTGAAAACTTTGTCAAAGCAGTAAGCTGAGGTAATTTTAGATCTCATTTATTTTCCACCTCTTAAGGATCTGCCCTTTATTGCCTGACATCCAGTGTCTGGAAAAGTGTTGCTCATATATTTGATGTGGTGTGTTAGTTTGTTTCAAACAGAAGGGTAAATCTGGTTCCTGTTATCCCATCATGAATGGAAGAGTGGAAGTCTGCTATTTTTTTTTAATTTTTTCTTCTTAAGGAAGAACAAAATTCCTTATTAACTTGAACAAGTTTACATTGAGGGAGATAAGAACTCCCACCATTGTGGCCAGAGTGTGAAATTAGAATGTAAACTGTGATCCTCCCTTAAATTTGATACCAATGAACAAAAAAGAAATATGCAGGGCAACAGATGGTGCTGTTTGCAGCTCTGGGACAGACTTGAGGCACATAGTCACCATCTGCCTGCACCGCATTTTCTCAAACTTTGTATTTAGCAAAGTTTATTGCTACTAAGCTTATGAGCATTATGAGACAGATTACCAAATTCCTGCATTCTACCATGTTTTAATTAAAAGAAATATATGTCATGTGTTGGATGGTTATGGAAGCTATGTGAAATATAACTACCACTGTCTGTTACTCTTCTTAATAGCCACTGGTTTTTTAGTTCAATACCTTTATTGTCTTCAAAAAGAAACATTCACTAAGTTATACAATATACCTTTAAGAGGTCTGTGGGATACATCCATCCTTGGGCTTTGTGCAAATTCTTACATAAATCTTACCCCTGAACACCTTTATTAAACCTGACTCTTCATTGTTCGTAATGTTTGTGCTCTTTTCATATATTGTAAAATGCAGATGGTTTCATATTTTGTATTCCCAGTAATAAACATTCAGTAAATTTCAGAACATTCATTGGCATTGTAGCTACACACACTGAAGTTTAATCAACCGGCAGAGAGATTTGGTGAGATTACAATAGTGCATAACGAATCTTAATTTTGGGTAGTGTTTCAAGTCCTGCATCTACATCCATGGATTTTTCTACCATAGCTTACATAATCCCCATTCACAGTATCAGGCTAAAAGATAGGAAAGTTTTGGTCAAATTTAGCAACTTCATACAATTCAAACTGACATAAGGCAACCCTATTACCACCATTCAACAACACTGAGATGATACTTCCATTAATGATTTCCAAAATAGGAACATAGGCATCTTTTCACGGTACTGCTTTTAAAATAAAAATGCACAGTGAATACCTCAGTAATATTTAATTTCTGTAATATTTTGATTATAAAATCTTAATGTGAACTGAATAAAAAAGTGAATTTATAGTCCCTAAATTGTGGTGAATCCCCACTAAATTTATGGCGTAAAATATATAGCTCAAGTGATTTTAAAATTTATCCATAGGAATAAGAATCATTTGAGAACAAATTGAGGGAAGGGGGCTTGCTCTAGTTCAAGATATAATAAATAAACTGCTTCCAGGTAGCAGAGTGAAAAAGGAAAGCCTGTGTCTTCTAGCTTTGTTTCTCATGGATATGTGACACTAGGCTTGATATGGGACATTTCTGTGATTCAGGTTTTTTTTTCTTTAATTTTTATTTAAATTCCAATTAGTTATAGAGAACAAATTGATGGTTACTGGAGGGAAGGTGGGCGGGGGATGGGTTAAATGGGTGATGGGGATTAAGGACGGCACTTGTTGAGATGAGCACTGGGTGATATAATTGATGAAACACTAAATTCTACCCCTGAAACTAATATTATGATATATGTTAACTAACTAGAATTTAAATAAAAACTTGAAAAAGAAAAAAAAAGTACATTGAATATAATCCTTCTTTCAAGTAACATCTCATCACAGGTGCACTCCTTTTTTTTTTAAAAGATTATTTATTTTAAAGAGAGAGAGTGTGGGGGAGGGAGGGGCCGAGGGAGAGGGAGGGAAAGTCTTAAACAGGCTCCCCACTAAACATGGAGCCCAACACGGGGCTCAATTTCATGACCCTGAGATCATGACCTGAGCCGAAACCAAGAGTGGGACACTTAACTGAGACACCCAGGTGCTCCAACAAGTGCACTCCTTAATCTCCAACCCCTATTTCACCAATCCCTACCCCCCTCCCACTCTGGCAACCAGCAGCTTGTCCTCTAGAGTAGAGTCTGTTTCTTGGTTTGCCCCTCTCTCTCTCCCTCTCTTTTTTTTAAAACGTAGGTAATATTAGTACCTGCATCAAAAGACTTGTAAGGATTGAGTCAATTCATATAATGTATTTCAAAGTCTTTTAGGCTCAGTGAGAACTAAATAAATGTTAGCTGCTATTGTAACTATTGTTATTCTAGGTATATATCCAGTATTTAGGAGTGACACAGCATAAAGTTACATTCTGGTACTTCATCGTCTGTGACTTTGTTGTTTCATTACAAAAATGTAGATAAAAGTAGTTCCAACTTATTTCATAGGTTGCTATGGATTTAAATGAGTTGATGCATGTAAATAAGTGAAGATCTTGGTTGTTGAGAGTTCTTAACAGACAAACTATTTTTCTATCTGAATGGAAACTATTGTGACTATTGAGACTATATTATTTACCACTTATTCCATCTTTGGTCTCTAAGCTGGTTCAGAACACAAAGCTCTCCAAAAATGGTACATTCTCCATTGCTTAAACCCCTGGAACAAATACGAACCAAAACTAATACATTCAATTATGGAACATAGAAATTGTCTTCTGGGTTGTAGGGCTAAGTGTGAAGGAAACAAGAATAGCAAAAAAAAAAAAGATCATTGGGGAAATAAACACTCATATTACTTCATTTCCCACATTGTGCTCAACTGTCTTTCAGAGAAACCACCCAGGTCTATTGGCTACTCTGAGTCTTTTGGTCCCAAAGCAACTCCTTGATCAACTTAGCCTTTCTTTATATTCTCTATAAAATCTTCCAGGTTCCACCAGATATATTCTATAGCCTGGGCACAATTTTTCCACCATAGCAATGTGCCTCAAAGGTAGAATATGGCAACAAGTGGGATATAGGAGAGAGAAGAAAAATGGGAATGGGACCAGAAAGAACCACATCAACATTATTTAGATGACCAATTCACTACAGTTCTTACTACAGGTCATGATTTTTATGTGGACAAAGGCTTATTTATAAATTTTCAGGTCATGTTTTTCTAAATTGAAAATAATTAGATCAATACCCAAATGTATATTTTTAGCAATTAGGGATTATAAAAAGTTTTTCCCTGTGCTTATATAATTTTTGAAAGAATATCAATCTAGACTTGTGTACAATACCCATAAACATATAAAGATAGGTAGAGTGATTAAGGAAAAAATAGCTTGTTTTAGACAAAAGGCAATTTCATTATGTGATTTATAGAATGCACAATAGTCTCTCTATTCCCTACATAAAGCAATCAGGATCTTGGCTACCTTACTAAATAGGTGATACAATAGCTTATTTTAAAAATAAAATTAAGACATTTCATTTGCTTCCTGTGCAAAATCAGCACATTTTTTGCTTTAAAGACGTACTGAAAATATTTTAGAATAAATGCCATAAATCTTAGGAAAAAATACCTTAAAGGAAACACAAGACCATTACAGTTAAATCAGGCTAAAAATATTCATTCATTGTGCAGTAATATTTATGATTTATTTCATTCTTTCTTCCATATAATAACCTTCAGGAAGTCATGATAATCCATTTCTCTGCTGATTTTAATTCCTATAGTAGATCAGCTCCCATTATATTAGACATAATGTAAGTATTTGCATATTGCTATTATTCCTCTCATTTACACAAAGATATAAATGTGGAATAATAGTATATACTTCCCACTTTTATGCCACTAAAGAAGTTCTGTGTTTTGGGGCAAATACTTTTTAGGACCAGTACAGACAAAGCAAACATTTTCTAGCATATTTTTATGTGAATGCTGCCTCTAGATTTCTGAATTATAAATGAGAATAATAAGTCTGCACTCTTTTTTGATATGTTTGTAATATGCAAAGGTTATATTCAAATACAAAAAGTAGAGTGGTGGTTGTCACATAAACCACACGTAAGTAAGCAAATGATTAAGTAAATATACTTTGACTCAGTATTTCCACTTTAGGAATTTATCTTGTAAAGAAGCTAGAGATGTGGACAAGGAAGCCTTTGGCAGATATCCCAGCTTTATTTACACTTTCAAATAATTGAAATAATAATTTGTTTAAATAATAATGGGGAATTTGAAAAGCAACTATAACATACTTCCACATTAGAATACTAAAAATAATGGTATAGAAGTGTACCGATAAACAATACAGTATAACTGAAAACATATGCACACATGCAGATATTCACAGAAACAAACACAGAGACAGAGACATTAAACTTGTTCAGAGAAAAATATTAACAGTAGTCACCCCTCAGTATGGTGGATTATACATGTAGGAATGTATATATTTTAAAATCCCCCAATAGAAAAGGTTAGGGAATCTACCCTGAATTAGCCACATAGACCAAATACAATAAATTTGATGTATTGCCATTATCAAAACATTTGTTGATTGCTTTGAAAAAGAAAGATTCCAGACAGTAATCATTGCTCAGTTCTTGCGTTTCAATCTTGAATAGCAAATGAAAGAGGAATCAGGGCACAAAAAGTAGTGATGTATTACTTTTATCTATCTCTTTATCTCTCTATTGATACTGCAAATAGGAAACTTAATAACATACCCTTAAAAAAAAGAATGTCTACAGTTTGTCCATAAACCCAGCACACCAGAGTTAGAACTCTTACCAAGTTACTGTGATTGTCCAGTTAATTGATTTTCAGCAGTCATGAGATTATAGTAACTTGTGGAGAAAATATGGATAGTCAACCCAATTTGATCATGCTGAAATCATTAGATTACCACTCTGTGATTTTAGCTGCCTGACTGATGAAATCCTTTAAATTGAATCAATCAAATTTACTTTGAGTGTTCTACACGGAAACTGTCACTTTTTACTACTGCTGAAATCTAGCCAGTCTCTAGAGTTTTGTTTCAAGAAACTGAATTATTCTTGAACTTCCTGCATGTATATTCCAAATCATACCCCCAATTCAAAATTATCTCCTTCAATCACATAAAGCCATTCTCCATTGTAGTATGGCTTTGTTCCCTGATTTGTGTAGAGCAGGACTCAGCAAATGTTTTCTGTAAGGAGCTAAATAGAAAATTTTGTCAGCCATATGGTCTCTGCTGCGAGTAGTCAACTCTGCTATTGTAGTGCAAAAGCAACCATAGGAAATATGTGAATAATGAACATGCTGTGTTCCAATAAAACTTTATTTACAAAATGGGCAGCAAGCTGGACTTGGCCTGCAGGCTACAGATTGTTGACTTAATCTGGAGGCTTGATTCAATTGTCTACTCGGTGACATTTGCTTAAATTTAGTTCTGAACTAACAATGCAGATGCCTAAACAGCTGGTGGGAGGTTATGAACATTAAGGAGCAGAATGAAGACTTACACAGTTTTATATGAACATGAATGTCCATTCACAATTCTCCTGAATTTGACAGAAATCAAGGTTGATGAATCAGCCAAATTTGCTGAAGGTTTTCTTCCTTCCCCCAAACTAAGGCCAGCATATTTACTGTGTTACATAAAAGAAGAATGTTTACTCTCTATCACATGTCAGAGGTTTTATCTCATTTTTAATCTTCATACCAATGTTGACATATATATTATCATACTTATTAATGGATAAATTGAGGGTCAATGAAATAAAAAACTCATATAGTGGGATAGAAAATGTCAGATATACACTGTCGATACAAGCTATTTACTGTAGTATTATAGGAGAAAAATCCTCAGGTTAAATCTGTGTTTGGGCCCTATGACCTTTGTACAGGTAATGAATGCATGGCTTTGTACAGCTACACAAATAATGGTTTTAATACATAACACATTATATGAATTAGTGGAATGTTAAAAATTTTTGTTCTTTCGACCATTCCATGTTTAACTAATAGAAACTGGAACTCATCTTGCTAACTCATTCATTAGCTGAATATCTTCAGTGACTCTCTGAATAACTTGCAGTGCAAGTTATATATATACACACACACACACCCACAAGTTACACACACACACACACACACACACACACACACACACACACCCCTATGTATGTCTTTATTTTTAGCTCCAGAATATTTGTATGTTTCATACAGGTGTAAGAATGTTCTTTGAGCCAAGAATAGAAGTTTGTTTTGCCTTTCTTTTATAAAAACAATTTTGTCACTGTATTTTATAAAATGAGTTTTATGACAAGTGTATTATCCCCCAAACTCTTTGTTTTGGGGATTTTTCTGCCATTCTAACACTTTTACCGAGCTCTTCTAAAGCCAACCAGCTAAGAAATGCGAAAAGCATAACACCTAAATATTAAAATTAATGTGTGCCCATTCTACTTCACTACCAGTCTAGCAAAACTAAAGTTCAGTGACATTTTGCAGTAACTAAATTTTAGGGGACATTCCCTGAAAAGGCAAAGTGTTATTCAAAATACTTCTGCTATGAGAAAATGCAGTACACTCAGCGCTTATATTAGTTTTGACTCTTGCTTATTTATTCATTCAATGAACACTTATTGAGCCCCTAATCTTGGTTAGGCACTATGTCTTAATCTATTTTCGCTTAATAGCATGTTAAATTCAATAATAGGAACTTTCAAATGATGAAACAGAAAGCAGAAAAAAGACCTTAGTTTACATGGGGGTATTGGGGACAGTTTACTAGATGAAATGCTGCCAAAATTCTCTGAAACAATGAGTATGTTAGCTGAGTGAAATAAAAAGTGGGAAATTGGGAAAGGCAAAGGGAGCAGAATGGGCAAGGGTCTATCAAATCTCTAAGTCCCTGAGAGCATGAATATGGAAGGATAGTGAAGAAAAGGTATTTTAAGGCCTGTAAGTATGTGGAGACAGTAATGAGGGGGGTTGTTACTTGGTGGCACAAAGGTAGGCTGAGATTCTGGTGCCAAAATGGATAGGATGTGGAATGGAACTTCTACTTTTTATAGGAATGGAGAAAGTTCTAGCAAATCATGGACTCCACGGTCAAGGCCATTTCTATATATGTATATTACAGATTTCAACTCTACTTCCATTGAAGAGTCAAACAATTTTGTCCTGAGATCGGTGCAAGCTGCAAAATGTGGCCTCATCAATTTTTCTTTACTATTGATATTTATAATTTACCTATATTATTTAAAAATTTTTTTTTAGATTTTATTTATTTATTTGACAGAGAGAGAGAGAGAGAGAGAGACAGCAAGAGAGGGAACACAAGCCGAGGGAGAAGCAGGCTTTCCGCAGAGCAGGGAGCCCAATGCGGGACCTGAGCCAAAGGCAGCTGCCCAACCAACTGAGCCACGCAGGCGGCCTACCTATATTATTTAAAGGTGTACTTTTTTACTGATACCAACTTCATAAAGAATTTTTATTAAGTACTAATTTGAGATGTAATGCAAATTTTCTGATATCAAATCTTCCTATTATAACTAAACTGAGGGAGGAGGTCAAGTAGCTGGACCCTGATTTATGACACTGATTTAATACCTTCCTCAAATTTAGTGTATCATAATATTTGGGGGTACTAATGTTATATGTGACACTCGACTACTACATTATACATTAATTTAATCCTTTTTGAAACTCTATGTGTCAGGGGAAATTATATTAACTTTATCAATGAGGAAACGGACTCAGAAAGATTTAGCAAATTCTCTACCCTTTTATAGCTAATAAATGATTAAACTACATTCAAACTGTTACCTTTTTGCTTTATCCATTATTATCATCTCAATATAGACATTCCAGGGTAAAAATATGAGTTAAAAAATACAATAGATCACTTTCCTAAAGCCACTGGCCTTAAATCCAATATTCCTTATATTCAGTTTGCCTAAAATCAATATAATTTGAGTCTTTATAATCAAAACATGTAAATAAGTGACAAAGTAAAATACAATGTATTTATATTAATATGTGAAGTTAAAGGACCTAAAAGCACTGTATCATTAGATTAGAAAAATCTCACATGTAGTAGATGGGATAACTTGTATTTATGTACATATATATAAAATTCAGTGTGCCCATGGACATTTTAGAGTACATTTAAAATAATAAAGAATTTAGCAGAAAACAAGACACATAGAGGTAAACAAAAGGAAACTAAAAAGTGTGGAGTGTGGTCATATTTTAGGTAAACTAGTCATTACGCAAATTGTTCATAAAATTATTTGGTTTGACATAAATTCAGTTGAGTCTGACTAGCCTGAGATCCAGCCAGGGCTCAGGCTAGGGTTTTAGTGGATGAGCAGCAGAAAAGGAAAAGAGGTTGTTGAAACGAAGAAAAATGGCTTAGAGGACCAGCAGGAGTAGATACCTGGGGGTCTTAAAATATGTGGTTTGTGCACGAGTGCTGGAGGGGACTGTGTTAGTTTCCTTTAGCTATTGTAACAAATCACCACAAACTTGGGGGTTTAAACAAAAGAAATTTGTTCTTTCACAATTCTGTAGGTCCAAAGTTTGAAACCAGTATCACTGGGTCCAATTTAAAGTGTTGGCAGAACTTCACTCCTTCCAGAGACTCTAGGTGGGGGAATCTGTCCTTGATTCCTCTGGTTTCTGGTGGCTACCAAAATTCCTTGGATTTTGGCCAAATCACTCCAATATCTGCCTCTGTTGCTTCTCCTCTTCTATGTAGTCCAATCACCTATGCCTCCCTCTTAAAGGACTACGTTTGATTTCATTTAGGACCCACCTGGAGAATGGAGGACAATCTCCCTCTCTCAAGAGCCTTAACTTAATCATATCGCCCAAACTGATTTTCCCTCCATATAAAATAACATGTTCCAGAGATTAGGACCTGGACATTTTGGAGCAGTCATTATTAGTCTACCAAAGGGACATAGTTTAGGATGATTCTTGTATCTGTTGTTGGATTCAAATACTAATTTCTCAATAGAAGGAAAGAGCAGGTACTACTATTTCACAAAATAGAAAAAAAAAAAAAAAAAGAAAAACTGACTAAGTTTTGGAAATCCATTAGGATTATTGGGTAAGTCAAGTACCACCAGGAGTCTCTACTTCTGACCTCCTCTTCCTTTTGACGGATGGTTTTACTCCCTAAAACTCTCTTACTCTACACTCCTGGATGTCCTATTTGAGTTCCCCCAAAAGGAGACCCTCCAGCACAGTGGTATATTTAGAGTGCACGTAGTTTTTTGGAAGATGTTTCCTGGAGGCTCTTGTAGGAGACTGAGGGAAAAAAAAATAAAACAAAACAGGGGAGGAAGATAAAAAATGGTATATTATAAAGTCCCACCGGAGTTCATTCAACTGGGGATATCAGGGATGGTACTGTTCCTGCAACTCCATGTTATTCCACCCAAAGAGTGAGAGAATTAGAGTATTTAACCTACCAGCTCCTCCCAGTCATTAAGGAGGGCTTCTTTCATGGAGTGTTAATTCCTCATGACTTTTGACCTGCCCTACCTGTGCAGAAAGGGCTCTAGAGGCCACAGAAGTCCACAAAGAGATGCAGGTGTTATCAGATGGAGTGTGGGCCAGTGTGCACAGAAACAGTAATGACTAAGAGGATATGAGTGGGCCATCGATGTCATCTACAATACTATATCCTACAGCTATGGCCAGCTGTGGGTGCTACATGATCTTATTTTTTACCCTATAAGGGAAAGTGGCTCTTCTTCCAATTCAAATTTGGAAAAATCCTAAGGGGAAGTCTGTTAGGGCTGGCATTTGTTATTTCTGGAATAAATCCCTCTGACTAGGGAGATGGGTTCTTGAGAAAAGAAGACAACTTTAAGTCAGGCTACATGGTGTGAACTTGGGGAAAGCAGTTTGCAACTAAAGACAAATATTCCCAGAAGATAACTGATTTGCTTTTGTCTATTTTGTTTATAGACAATAAAAAAGGAGGTCATTATAGTGAATGGGACACAAAATTCAGGTATATTAGTCTCTATGGGTGACTCATGATTCAGTGTGATATATTGGGCCTGATACTGCATTACAGGCAGCATCTGAATACATATAAAATGGGCTGCAGATTCTATAGGGAAGAGGAAGAAAACTAGGTATGGGGTGAGGCATTCTAGGAAAATAATAGATTTAAGATAATTGAGTTCCAGAGAAACTGCAGTACAATCAGAATTTGACTCAGGGATCTAGCTGCAGTGAAGAAGCAAAGGTGGCATTCCGATAAGCTTAAATTGCAATTGAGTACACATGCTAGTCCTTGGTGGACTCACCACACACATACCACATAATGGAATAAGAATACAATTGATAGTTCCAAATCCTACCACGGGTAGTAAGAGGGCTACTGTGTTCTATTTCCAAGGTTCAGATTAATTGGTTTAAGTTCTTGATGAGACTGAGCTCATAATTTGGAGGCCTCGGTTTCTCTAGCTATGTGGGGTCAGGAGAAGCAGGAGGCGATAATACCTGTAATAGTCTAAAGAGTCATCTCTCTACTATATTTTTTCTAGAAATTTATTTTCATTAAGTTCAGTTTCAAAACTGTGTGACCCTAAATAATGCTCATTCTAAAATAGGGGGCCAAGCATTACAGAATCTGGGAAGGTAGTTCTAGGGACTGCAACAGACCTAATCTAGTTTTAATTATTTTTGACAAAAGGAGAAAAATGAGAACTGAATCAGTTTTCACTTATCCTGTTGTAACAGCACATGTGCAATCTATATAAAGACAATTTTATAGGGTTTTCCTTTTTTGTAGAAATATTAAGATCTGCTACCTTTATCCTTTATTTTCATGCTTCTAGGGTTTGCTATAGAACTTTAATGTCTGTGCTTTGGTTTCACAAGATTAAATATTAAACAATATCACTAACTAGATATGGTACATTTACTTTCCAAGTAATTGGATTGTGGTTGAACCTGCTGCTACTGTTCATTAGTCTGTAACTTCATAAGACTTTAACTCTATTCTTCTTTTACAACGCTGCAATTTGGAAACTTTCCATAGAGCTGAGAGTAGCTGAAAATAGTTGGATATGGCCTTACGTTACCTTTGGGATGCAGTATCATGCTCATCAACAAAGGTGTCATGCCATTAGTGTTGAACTGTGATACACAGCATGCCAAATCATTCATAATTTCCTACCTAAACATAGATGTCACCATTAGTAATTTAACAGTAGCATTACTTTCTTTTAAAAATTAGCTCTAAAGTGATATATGCTAATCATAGAAGATGTGAAAAATTGATGAAAATAAAAAATCAGCTATAATTTCTCTACTCGGAGATAATACTAATACTTCCTTGCACATATGTGTACTTTTATGCACATGCTGTAATTCCATAAATATAAAATATGTTCTATTTTTCTTTTGACATTACATTATGAGCATTTTCCATATCTTTAAAATTCTTCATAAGTATATTTTACAATAGCTGCCTACTCTTTATTCTTATGGCTGCACCATGATATAGTTAATCATTTATTGCAGGACATTTGGATTGCTTCCAGATGGTCACTGCCATAAATAATGGCATGATAAAATCTCTGTACATAAATCTTTGTCCTCATTTCTGATAATTTCTTTAGAAGAGATTCCCAGAAATGGAATTGCTGGGTCAAAGAGAATGAATATGTTTAAAGTTTTTGATATCTTTCCAAACTTGCTTTCCTAAAAGGCTTTATAAACATATTTGTATACCTACCATGAGTTTATGACCATGCTTCTTTCACTACGCCCTACCAGATTTGTATTTTAATTAATTGCCCGATACTAGTCTAGGATTTGAATAAGTTATGATACTATCACTAGATGAAATAATATGCATTTCATTAAAGTTAAAAGTATGCATATTATGTTGCAACATTAAACTTATTGATGATATGCTATTAAGTAAAACACATGATATAAAACTGAATCTCCTCCAATCACTGCAAATATGCAAATAGGCATGCATATGGAAATTATTGGACAAAGATGATGACCAATAAAAATAAAACCTAATAATAATAGAGTAACTGACAGCTTACTATGTAGTTAATACATAACAGCGTACCATGAAGTGCTTAAAATTCATTATTTCATTCCATTTTATAATAACACTGTGAAGGAAGTCCTAAAGCTTGAAACGTTGATACAAATGTCTTATAATCATACAGGATGTCACCATGGTTCTGAAATTCAAACCCAAGTTGCTCGCTTCAAATCCAAATTGAAATTAGGATAGTAAGCTTATGTCTGAATCCCTTAAACATTTCTCTGTCTCCTAAACTTTATAAAATGCTGCTGCCTATTCTTTATAGAATAATGTAAAGTGTTATATTTAAGAGAATCCAAAATGGATAAGTTATGATTTTTTAGAAAACAAGTTAACCACTAAGAACCAAATAAGAAAAAAAGAATCTTTAAGACAGTACTCTGAATAGGAAAACATGAAAAACAGAGAAAGGCAAATACCATAAGATTTCAGTTATATGTGGAATCAAAAAAACCCAAAGAAAAGAAGGAACAAAACAAAACAGAACTTATAGATACAAAGAATAGAACAGTGGTTGCTAGAAGGGAGGGGGTTGGGGGACTGGGCCAAACAGGTGAAGGAGGTCAAGAGGTACAAATTTCTAATTATAAGATAAATAAGTCATGGGGATATAATGTACAACATGGAGACTATACTCAGTAACATTGTAGTGCATACTTGAAAGTTGCCAAGAGGGTAAATCCTAAAATTTCTCATCAGAAGAAAAAAATCATAAATTTATACGGTGAAAGATGATAATTAGACTTATTGTGGTGATCACTTCACAGTGTATACAAATACTGAATTATTATGTTGTACACCTGAAACTAATATAATGTTTTATGTTGTCTATATCTCAATTAAATCATTGAAAATATAATATTTGATCTAACCATTAATTAGTGAAATGCAAGCAAAACAATAAAGTAGCATCCATTTAACCCAATCCAAGGATGGAGATCACTAAATGGTACTCAGAGTTCACTCTTTATATTTTTTTAAGATTCTTATATGAGTAATTAAATGATTATTTTTAATAAATGCTCATTTCTTTTTATTGCTACAGATAAAGATATGCATTGTAGTAGAGCTGACTCTTCATATAATTCATGTATTTTTCATAAAGTTCACTAAATTGAGTATTTTTCATTGAAATGATAAAATACACTCTTTAACCCTTTCAATAAGTATTTATTGATTACTTACCAAGTGCTAGAGGTTACTGTAGCAGTTACATGGCTATATCTGAGAAACAAAAATAGTTGCCCTCAGCTATCTTATAATCTAATACAGAATACAGATAATAAACAAGATAAATCATTAAAATATATATTCTGTTATACTGATAATTATACAAATAAATGCCTATGATAAGACATAGAAGGGAAACAGGAAATGTTTGGGAGGGGATAATGAAATTTTAGATGTGATGGCCAGAGAATGCATCATTAAGAAAGTGACTTTGAAGAACAGACTTCAGAGCAATATAAAAGAGCGCACCGTGAATAAAATTATGAAAAGAGCATTCCAGGGAGGGGAAGCAATCCTTGCAAAGACCCTGTTGTGATGGAGGATTTATTGATTTGCTCAAAAGAGTAGAAGGGCCAGTGTAACAATGACAGCCTAATTAAGAGAGGGCAATGAGAGAAGATCAAAGAAATAACAGGGGCCACATAAGAATTTGTAATCACCATGACTATACACCCCAGTTTATGCCTGCTCTTCTACTGTTACTATTAATAAACACATAGCTTTCACCCTCAAAAGTGTTCCAGTTTGAATAATAAGTCAGCATAGTTATAGGAAGGAGTTTGAATTTTACCCTAATAGAATCTGCCATTGGATGGTTTGAAGAGGTAAATTTTATGATCTGTTTTCTGCCTCACTTGAATAACTGATGGCTTTGTTCAAAGTAGACTGAATAGGGGCAAGTAAATCCATTATTTAAATTTATAGACATTTAATCATGTCTTTTGAATCAAACAAGAACAAAAACAAAATAAAACGTGCCTGGTCCAGGATTGTATGTAATGTTTAGTTGTCATGCGTTTTTAGTCCTTTTTAATTTAGAACAATTTGTCCCTCTTCCTTTGTCTTTTATGTCCTTGCTATTTTTTAAGAGTATAGGGCAATTTTCTGTGGAATATATCTCAGTTTGGATGTCCAATAATCCCTCTTGTTTTTAAGTGATATTGTGTTGTTCTCAGTACTTCATGTCAGTATGTCATGATATCAATTTGTCTCTTTACTGATCATCTTATTTTGGTCACTTGCATCAGGTGGTATTTGCCTAGTTTATACAACTGTAAAGTTACTCTTTGTCTTCCTTTTGTCATTGATAAATACCTTCTTACCCCATAAATTTAACATCCATTGGTTAGTTTTGCCTGAATGAATTATTACCATTATGTTCTTTAAATGGAGATTTTCTAATTTTATCAATATTTTTACATCTATTAGTATTCTATCTTAAGAAAATATTTTTTATTCTCCCCACTTTTTAATTTTTTCACTTCACTATGGACTCATAGATTTACATTTTAATCAAAAATTAGAAAAGTTTACAATCATTTTTTACATTATTTAGTTTCAGCTATACAACATAATGATTTAATATTTGTGTATATTACAAAATAATCACACTAACTCTAGTTAATATCCCTCACTACACATGGTTATAAATGTTTCTTTCTTATAATGAAAGTTTTCAATATCTACTAACTTGACAACAATTATTTTTTTAATGCCCAAATTGTTTCAAATTTGGCCAGTGGAAACCCCTTCAAAGGTCTTTCTTTGACACGTCTTTACAACTTGACAATTCAAGATGTTACATGCTTTATCATGTGATTATGCAGGCTAGGACCCTGGATATACACACACACACACACATGCACACACTGTCAACTGTCAACAAATACTGGAAACTATTGGTTTATATGATCAAAATAGGGAAGAGTGGTAACCCTGGGGATTGAAACATGATGCACATGGATAGATACTTCATGTACACAGAGGCTGAAATGGCATTCCTCAGTTCAGGTGAAAAGAGAAAAATTCAGACATTCATTTGAATGTTTGGGGTCTCTTTCTGCCAAATGTCTGGTTTTTTGTAAGTGCACTGTGAAAGTGTGCCAAACAAAAGATGTTGCTTCCTTCATTCATCTCTGGGTCTATGCCAAGGAAGACACATTTGAGTTTTAGAATCATAATCAGTAGTTGTGTTTTAAGTGTTTTTCTTATTCTGGCAAGAAGAGTCATCCCTCTCTGATCTTCTTTAAGTCCACTCTGTTCTGCCAACTCTTGCCTTTATGAGATTCTCAGAACTCTTGAGGCCCAGCTTTAACGCGCAATTTCCTGTTTTATGTAAATCACTGTGGAGCAGATGCTACTTGTGAATGGGGTAGGAAACATACTGGCATATTACTTTTGAGGGAGAAGTTAATAATCATTAATATTGCTATTTATATTTAGCAGAAAGTATTTTTTTCCCCTATGAGTTTGCTGAACAACAGCTATCTTAGGACCAGTAACTAGGAACACAGTATCTTCCTGTCTATTGACAATACAGAGAAAAGCAAACATAGTTTAACTTGTAAGGATAAGAGTAAATCATTGTAAGGGAATGGAGACCATATGTTCCACATTTTGCCAAAGCATCAGGATGGAAATTTTAAGAAGGAATGAGGAAACAAAGGATGAAGAAGGAGGGAGGGAGGGAGGGAGGGAGGGAGGGAGGGAGGGAAGGAAGGAAGGAAGGAAGGAAGGAAGGAAGGAAGGGAAGAAGGAAGGGAGGGAGGAAAGGAACTCCCTCTTATGTGAATGATCCCTATAACAAAACTTTTTTTCATTATGTCACTTCTACTGATACTTTTCTTTCTTTTAAGAGCATTTTTTCTCTCTCCTTTTCATTTCTCACAATAAGTCTATGGGTATAAAACCATGCTGACCTGTGTAGTCTCCAATATAACATTATTATGTGACAGAAATGAGGATAATGATAGTAAAATAATATCTATGCTGATGACTCAAACTAAGTTTATTTCTCATTATCTCCATTTTGATAAATGAACTAAAAAGCACTTCATGTTTGGCTATCATCTCAAAACATTACAAAGTATGTTAGAGTTTAAATAAGCTGAAACTGAGTTATCCTTCAATTTTCCCTGACATTAAAAACATAATTACCTGTGTGTAACCCATAAACTTCTATTTACAACTAATTCACATTAAATTTATTTTTGCTCTCCTTGACAAACCTAAGAAGCATTTTTTTTCCTCAGTAAGTCACTTTAAGATTTCATCGGAAGGTTACAGTCCAAGTTACAACTTAAAATGTATAATTTTGAGGCATTCAGTCAGGTTCAAGCTATTGGAAGAGTGGATGTATTTTTTTTTTTTTTTTTTTTGCCCTACACCACACAAATGTTCACAACATTTGAAATAAGGTGTAATTACCAGTGGAGTTAAGCGGATTGAGATGACATGGTGCTTAGATAAGAAATTAAAATCAGGCAGAAAATAATTTACATTGCTGTAAACAGAAAAAAAAAATCCCTTTTTGGCAGTAGTAAAGATTGCTTTCCCTCACGTTAGTCCTCTCAAAGTTTTAAACTGATTGTAATTTTTCTGCCTATCAAATCCAAATCTCAATGACTAACCACGTTGTTTTTAAGTTTCAGAAGCATACTTCATTTGCAAAGTGATAGAGTTTAAGAAGTTGTTTTTTTATTTTATTTTATTTTATTATGTTATGTTAATCACCATACATCATTAAAAAAAAAGAATAGTTCGAAAACATCAAGATCCACCTAATGGTTTGGGGATAGCATTTTAAGACCATAGAATGATTTAAAGTTATGGTGAATTTTATATGACACGCACAGCTACATTTACATTTGCACATTCATATTATGTGTAGATATAAATGCCGTGGGAATATCTGTGATACCTTAATTGTCCAAAATAAAGCTTTAATATTTATTTAAAAAAAAAAAAGAAGAAGTTGGTTTGAAAGTTCTACTACCTGTAACTTTTTAAACGTATGTTCCTCTAGAAGACAAATTTTTATGTTAGGAAAGAAAATATTTCATACTCAAACAGACAATAGTACTCAAGCAAGGTACATTTAGGAAAATAGACTAAAACCAATTAGAATTGAATAAAGCTCATGTTGACTTTAGGAAAAACTGAGTTAATTGAAGGGCTAGCTGTATTTCAAGACTGTTTCTTTCATTCCTCATACACCAAAACAGAGCAATTGATCATTTATCATAGATGGTAATATGAATTTCTTTTGATATTTAGAAGATATTTTTGTATTGTGATAGAACTCTGATTAGACAGGAATTGTGTGTGGGTATGCGCATGTGTATGTATTTATATTTGTATACATATTTTAATAAATTCATATATATTAATATATCTATATACATTTAACATTTATATGCTTAATTATATGTGCACTCATATACATACATATATACGTGTTTATATATGTGTATATATATGTTATATATACACATTTGTTTCCATATCAATATATACACATATTTATGTGAAATATTATAAACGCATATAAAAACTATGTAACAGACCTATTTCTTGAACATGGAACCACATCTGACCTACACCTTAAGCATTTCAGCATCCTCTACTCTAGAGTTCCGTGACACTCTTCAATGCACAGTGCTCACAAAGAGGAACTGGATTGATCCTTCAATGTAAAAAAAAACCCCATGTTTTGGTACAACCAGAAAATTAGGAAAGAATGTGCAAGACTGGTCAAATGATACAAGTGATCCATTTTCTCCCCTCTTTTCTGAGTCCATTAATCAGTCTGTCATGACACTGCCTTTGATATTTATGTCTGCCTAGAAACAATAAAAGTTCACTTTCCCTTTTCCAAAAAGTTGTTATGCTATGTTGACATTTTCACCCTGGAGGAAAGCCACATTGCACTGAACAGATGCTGCAAACTGGTTCATTCATGCTAATTCTGCATAAATATGCTTACCTGCTGAGCTCAAAAATCGAATCACAGCAATATATTTTGAGGCATATGTATGACCTCCCAAATAAGTTTAAATGCAAATAGAATTGAAAAGGAAGATACAGACTCCATTTAATTTGTTGATATTATTTTTAATTGTTATGTTAATCACCATACATCATTAGTTTTTGATGTAGTATTCCATGATTCATTGTTTGTGCATAACACCCAGTGCTCCATGCAGAACATGCCCTCTTTAATACCCATCACCAGGCTAACCCAACCTCCCACTCTCCTCCCCTCTAGAACCCTCTAATTTGTTGATATTATTAAAAGCATGTATCAATATTTCTTTTCTGATAGTTTTAGCTTAAATATATGTACAAAAAAGAAACTGAGCTTCTTGGGGAATAACTTGTCTTCATTAGCCTTGTATGTCAGAAACTTGTGGGTTTGACCCGAGTTGGAGCCTCAAGAGATCTTTATTGTATTCCAAGGTTGAAATTTTAAACCCTTAAATATAAAACCATTTTAAAAATGATTTAAGGTGTATAATGTCTTAAGTAACATATAAATGAAGTTTTTGTTTCGTTTTGTTTCTTTTGCTAAGTTGAAATCCAGTTGCTGTTGCTTTAATTGGGGTACTCACTGGCTTATTTCAATTTCAATTTGCCATATCACTATTAATTTTCTCTTTGTTAATTTTCACTATAAATTTCTCTTTGTGCGTTTCCTCCTCTTTTCTTCTTTTGTAATTAATCAATTGTTTAAATTTTATATTTACTCATAATTAATCAATTGTTTAAATTTTATATTTACCCAGCTATTAGCTTATTAAGTAGACATTCTCTATCTATTCTCTTAAGGGTTATTCTGGGTACTGTGATATGTATTTGTGACAGCAAAATTTAATAAATAGAAGTAATTTTATCACTTAACTTAATGGAAAGATGTTACAATATGCTATTCACATTCAACTCCCTTTGAACTGATGAAATAATACTGTTTTATATTTAATTGTGTGTATATATAAATTAATATTTATAACCACAAACATATTACAGTTTGTTTTATATGGATATTTTTTATTTGCCCATATAATTACCATTTTAATAGCTCATCATTTCTCTTTCATATTTGACCTGGGATCTTAGGATCAGTTTTCTCCTGCCTGAAATACTCCTTTTAAGAATTCCATTAGTGTAGGTCTGCTAGTAAAATTTCTCAGATCCCCATTATCTGAAAATGTCTTCATTTTTGAGAACATTTTCATCGGTTATAGAATTCTAGGTTAGTTATTCTAGGCAGTTATTCTCACTCAAAATGCCTTTCAAAATGCCCCCCCCCCCTTTTTTTTAGTCTTTTGCTTCATTGTCTCTATTGAGAAACTCTATTGAGTTGCCAGTTTTATTGTTGCTTCTCTGAAGATAAGATGTCCTTTTTCTAGGGGAAGTGCTTTACAGAAAATTTTCTCTTTGTCTTTGATTTTTTACATTTTAGTTATCATGGGCCAGTTGTGGTTTTCCTAGCACCTATTTCACTTAAATTTCACAATTCTTTTTCACAGCTTTATTGAGTTATAAAATTGGCATAAAATTGGTATACAACAAATTGAACATAAATTGAGTGCATAATTTCATGAGTTTTGACAAACGGATACATCCATGTAACAATCAAAATAAAAGACATTTCTTTCCCCATCAAGGGTTTCCTAGCCTCTTGGTAATTCACCACTCACTCCACCTCAATCTCCAGGCAACCACTGATCTGTTTTCTATCACTATTAATTAGTTTGCATTTTATAGAATTCCATCAAGTTGAACTATATAAGGTTCTCTTTTGCCTGTTTCTTTTACTTAGCATAGTTATTTCAAGATTCACGCTTGTTTTCATATGCATCGGTGATTTGTACCTTTTTGCTGATGAATAATATTGCATGGAGTGGATATACTGAAATGTGTTTATTCCTTCCCCTGGTTATTTTGAGATTTGAGATGGAGTTGTTTCTAGTTGAGGGATGTTATAATTAAACATCCTGGGAACATTTGTATACAATTCTTTGTGTAGATGTATACTTTTAATACCCTTTCATTACTCTTGAGCAATAGCTGAATCTATCTATATGTCAAAACTCCTAAGATAGCTTCATATTTAGCTTTTCACAATACTGCCAAACATTTTTAGCAATGTGGTTATATTCTTTTTAAAATTCTTATCCAGCCACGGATAAGTATGCTAGCCCCACCCTCCTGCATCATTTGATATACTGAAACTTGTTAATTTTAACCATTCTAGTGATATCCCATAGTGATTCCCTAATGACCAATGACACTGAGAATATTCCCATGTGCCTATTGGGCAACTACAAATCTTTGGTGAAATGTCTGCCAAAATTTTACCATTTTAAAAATTGGTTTGTCAGTGTTTTGGTTCTATTACATTTTAAATTTATTAGGTTATAAGAGTTCTTTATATAATCTATATACGAGGGTTTTTCAGTGACTTACGTATTTTGCAAACGTTATCTCCCAATCTGTGGTTTGTCTTTTCGTTTTCTTAACTGAGTCTTTTGAAGAACAATAGGTCTTAATTTTGGTATGCTGCATGGTTTGTTTGTCTGTTTTTTGTTTCTGTTTAACTAAAGGTAACTAAGATTTTCTGTAATATTTTCCCTGGAAGTTTTGTAGCTTTGGCTCTCTTAAATTTAAGTTTATAGGGGCGCCTGGGTGGCTCAGTCGCTAAGCGTCTGCCTTCTGCTCAGGTCATGATAGTACCCAGGGTCCTGGGATCGAGTCCTGCATCGGGGTCCCTGCTCCTGTAGGAAGCCTGCTTCTCCCTCTCCCACTCCCCCTACGTGTGTTCCCTCTCTCGCTGTCTCTCTGTTAAATAAATAAATAAAATCTTTAAAAAATATTTAAAAATTTTTTTAAAAATTTAAGTTTATAATCCATTTCAAGTTAATTTTTGCATCTGGTGTGAAATAAAGGTTGAGGTTCATTTTCTTCCCTTTATTTGCATGTAGGTAAAGATCTTTACTGAATTAACAGGTGTAAGTCACTGTACTATGCTCGATAGGGAAAGCAAAGATGAATAAATTAAGATTCTGTCCTTAAAAAATTATAGCTCAGTAATACAGAAAACAATAAATATTCTAAATTATATATTGTATAGTTGTCTCTTTACACAATATAAACTATCTACCTATTATTCGACTTTTTGATGATCATTTAATCGACATAATTAATGATCATTACTTCTTACCTGTTCCTGGTAGAAATGATCTTACATACTAATGTTGACAACTGAATAGGTATTTTTTTTTCCTTTTGAAAAATAGTTATTGAGTATAAATAAATGTCCTATACATTAAATATCAAGAAATTTTTAACCTATACATTTAAAATAATATTAACCTTGAAACAATAATATGTCTTTAATTTAAAATATAATTGTTACTTTTCTTTTTGGTTTTGTTCTGGGCCCAAACAACAGCATTTACTGGTCCTTTTCAGCCTGATGTTTCACTTTGTCTCCCCCATTCCCCATTTCATCAACATATTGTTCTGAGGCAACAAGCAGTATCTGTCAGGAACTGGGATATTTCTTCACTACTGGAATTATTGTTTCTGCCTTTGATTTCCTGTTATTCTTGTCACGTGGCTGTGGTAAGTTTTCTTTTCTATTGTTTTTCCAGTTATCCTGAGTTGACTTCAAAGACTTCTGTCTGGTATTCAATTTCATTTCCATTGCTTAGACTCTGTACTCAAAGCCAGATGTATTCTCAGTTTCTCTACTCCTCCATTTTCAATCTACCTATCAATATCTTGGCCATATTTTCAGAATGCTTTTTTGTTTGTTTCTCCTACAACTTTTAGCCAGACCATGTAATTTCTTGCTTTTTCTACTTTCAGCTAGTCTCTGGAATTATTCTTAAATCCTTGCCTCTTAAATCTTAGGACAATCCACAGAGAATATAATAGCAATACCTTTCTAGCTCCAAAATGAACAGCATATTAAATTCTCCTCCTGCAAATAGAATCATAGACTCACTTCTCAACTCAATGAACTAGGCATATATTGAGAGACAAATATGTAGCTACTCGAAGATGCAGTGAATAATATATCTTCACATCCAGTATAAAAATTTTCTTTCTGTATCCCATTGGGGTTCATTTTAAAAAATTGATTTTAGAATGTTAAAATAATCTTGAATTTTGGAATAAACCTTGCTTAGTCACAAACTATAATGGTTTTTATACACTTCTGGATTCCATTTGATCCATTCTGATGAAAATGGGTATAGTTGTATTCATGAAAAATATTAGTCCGTGGTTTTGTCTTCCACTAATGTCTTTGTGCTACCAGGTAATGCATATCGGTGAGAATGAACTGAGAAGAATTTCTTCAGCTTCTATTTTCTGGAAGAATTTATATAGATTTGGTATTATTTCCTTCTTAAATTTTTGGTTCAATTTGGGCCTATAGTTGTATTTTTTGTTTTATTTTTGTTTATGTGTATTTGTTTTTTTTTTTTGAGGAGGAGGCATATAATTAAAATTTCAATTTCCTAATAAGATATAATGCTATTCTCTGGCACTTTGCCTCACAAATTCTAGCTCTCTTGGACTTCTCCAATTATAAACTCCACTGCTCAATTCAAGAGTATTGGTCTCCATTTAGGTTCCCTCCTGCACTGCATCCTTGGAAACTCTATCCAGCTGCCAACTTGGCAGTCATTGGACTCACAGTGTTCTTTCACCTTCCTTCAGGCAACACTATCTTATGCTGCCTGGGGTTCAATGTCTGCAAATACTTGTTTCATATAATTTTCTATTTCTATTTTTTTTTAATATAACAAAAAGTCTTTTTTTGGTTTTTTTTTTTTGGTGAGCATATTTTTAAAAATTCAATTAGCCAACATATAGCACATCATTAGCTTCAGATGTAGTGTTCAATAATTCATCAGTTGTGTATAACACCCAGTGCTCATCACATTACATGCCCTCCTTAATGCCCATCACCCAGTTACCCCATCCCCCCAACCTACCTCCCCTCCAGCAACCCTCAGTTTGTTTCCTGTAGTTGAGAGTCTCTCATGGTTTGGCTTCCTCTTTGATTTCTTTCCATTCCGTATTTCTATTTTTTTTAATTTTTTTTAAAGATTTTATTTATTTGAGAGAGACAGAGAGCAAGACAGAGCACAAGTTGGGGGGAGGGTCAGAGGCAGAGGGAGAAGCAGCCTCCCAGCTGAGCAGGGAGTCAACCACACGGGGCTCCAACCCAGGACCCCAGGATCATGACCTGAACCAAAGGCAGTTGCTTAACTGACTGAGCCACCCAGGCGCCCCTAGTTTTCTATTTTTTAAAGTCACTTAATGTGTGGGAATATATCTAGTTCCTGTTGATTATACCCAGAAGCAGAATATTATGATACCTTTATTCTTTTCTAGATGTTGTCAATCATTTTAGAAAATATCAATTATTATCCTTTTAAATATTGTATCTGCTGCATTTCTTTCCCTTAGAGTTCAGTAACTGCAATTACACATAAGTTAGATTTTTTCACCATGTTCTATAGATCATAGTCATTTCTCTATTTTTCCTTTTTGACTCATTATGCTTCTATTTGGATATTTTCCACTAACGTAACTAAAAGCTAATTAATTTTCTCTTTAATTTTATCTAACTGGCTATTAAACCTATCCATTTATTTCTCAATTTTAATTCTTACATTTTATTTTATATAATATCCGTTTGATCTTTTTGCAGTTACTAGTTCTCAGCCAAAATAATTCATCTTAATGTTTAATTTCTTTAACATATCAATCATAACTATTTTAAATTTTTCTCTAATAATGCCATCATATGAGTTGCCTATGGGTTTGTTCCCTTATTTCTTGTTCTCAGGGGGTTTTCTTATATGCCTGGATATTTATTGATTAAGCACTGTGCATTATACTTGAAAAACCATAAAAAAAACCTAGTGTTTGAGTTATGTTTTACTGCTCAAGAAAGGATTTACTTTTGATTCTGACAAGAAGTTGGGCTAAGAGTAAATTCTTTTAAAAAATACATGAGATTGAGCTGATTGAAAGATTCATTTCAGGCTGTGTATAGAGGTGTATGGATTTTAGAGGTTCCCACTAAGAGCCCATGATGTTTTTCAGAAGCTTCTCCCATCCAATCACTTAACTCCATTTTTTCTCCTTTTCTAGCCCTGTGGGACTGGTGAAAGCTGTACTTAGTCTCTGACCACCAGTTGTAAGTAGAGGAGAAATGTGGCATAGAATGTTAGGCTCTTAGTTTGAGTCTTCCAAGAATTAGACACAAAGACAAGATTAGACAACAAACAAATAAATAAAACACATCTATTGGCTGGAATGCTTGTGGAAAAAAAGGGTCTTAGAGAAGGTGGAGTCTTTTAAGTATAACTCTTATGAAGGAGAGGGAAAAGAATGAAGTGTTTTTAGAAAAGATGCGACTACACCACAGTTACAAGAATATTTCACCCAGGCTGGTGTGGAGTTCTCAAAACAAAGTTGTCCATTAAAGGAGTTTTGGATACTACTGACCTGAAATAAGTATCCCTGCGAGTGTGTGTGTGTAGAGAAAGAAAGACAGAGAGATAGACTGATTCAGATTTCTACTTGTTCTTAGGATGAGGATTGGTCTAATTAAAACTAGTTCATAATAGCTGAAAGGAGAAGTAGAATACCAGGTTGAAATTTTTGTTATAGTTTCATCTTTAGTTCATACAAATGACATATAATTTAAAATGTGATGTCTTTTGTGTAGAGCAATCCAGTATTATCCAAGCTGAATTTATTTATTTATTTATTTTAAAGATTTTCTTGATTTATTTGACAGAGAGAGGCACAGCGAGAGAGGGAACACAAGCAGGGGGAGCGGGAGAGGGAGAAGCAGGCTTCCCGTGGAGCAGGGAGCCTGATGCAGGGCTCCATCCCAGGACCCTGGGATCATGACCTGAGCTGAAGGCAGACGCTTAACGACTGAGCCACTCAGGCGCCCCTCCAAGCTGAATTTATAAAGAAACTACTGAAGAAACTACAGAAAATAACCAAAGATATCAATTTGCAAAAGACAAATGTCTTTCAAATATTTTAAAAAATGCATGTGAGAACAATTAGATTTTTGTAGCTCAAAATAAAATAACGTGTGGAGTTACATGAAATATAGATAGATGATAGACAGATAGATAGATAGATCTTCTAAGATTTTATTTATTTGTCAGAGAGAGTGAGCACAAACTGGGGGAACGGCAGGCAGAGGGAGAGGGAGACTCCCTGCTAAGCAAGGAGCCCAAAGTGGAACTGGATCTCAGGACCCTGAGATCATGACCTGAGCTGAAGGCAGGCGCTTAACCAGCCAAGCCACCCAGGCGTCCCAAGAAGATATATATTTTAACCAAATTAAGCCTTAATTTTCTAAAAATGCCAGTAGCTAAAATTTTCAAACCTTGTCATAAGTAGCTGACAAGACAATTCGCTTAACCAGAAACCGAACAATCACCTATGAAACTCACGAGAAGGCTACTTTTATTAGATGTTAGATATGAAATCAGAGAAGATAAGAAACTAGGGAAGTTGGACATGAAATTAGAAGTTATTTAGGGACCAAGGGATCTTCCGATCATAAGTTTCTTAGATCTAGTCCCCTCTAAACATTCAGTATATTTTGTAGTTCTCCTTCAATAAAGTATTTGCCAAATATCTGTACAGCCCCTGACATTGTGGTGTTTACTATATAGGTTACTTTAAAGACCAGCCAATGTCCCTGGCTACAGAAAATTTAAATTTCCCTCTCTCCATTAAAATTTCCTTTCCTAAATGGTCCTTTGTCCTTCTCTCTTCTATACTCCGTAACTGTAATTTTCCATTATCTACTGTAAGATATGTGATGTGAATTACTGTAATTCCAGCATGGTTTGTAGATTCAGTATGTGCAAATAACATTTTGTACTCTGTATGTACCATTAAGGAGTTCTTCAGAAAATGGGTATCTGAAAGAACAAAACAAGGGCAAAACTTCTGACTTTCTCTACTCTATTATAAAACAATCTATCAGAATCCTCAAAGCATATGCAAATTACCTTTTTTTTTTTTTTTAAATGTGAATCTTGTTAAACCCTGAAAATGGAGTTATGTTTCAATATGCAAAGGCTCCTGTTTCCCCTTCTGGAAAAAAAAAGGCAGATATTTTAAATATGAAAGCATTAGGAATTTAAAAGGAGTATGTAGGAATTGCATAGCTATCGTTCCGTTAATAGCTCAGACCTACTGTACTAAAATCATCTAGTTATGATCATATAGGTGGAACTACTTGACCAATCAAATTAATTTCAACAAACACTGAGCAGGCATTGTATTAGGCTCTGCCAGGTGCAAATAGGTAAATAAGTCATGATTTGTGCCATCATGGAGCACAATGAGATAATTTTATTTACTTGCTCATCTAAAATTTTTATTGAGGTAGAACATACATTCAGTAAGTACATAAATTTTAAATAGATTGATTTACTCATGTAATGGCCACCCAAGTCAGTATATATCTCTAAATGTTACCCCCCAAAGTGCCCTCATGATCCTTCCCAATTGTACTCCCCCACAGTAACCACTAGTCCGACATCTACTTTGCTAGATTGGTTTTGCCTGTTCTTCTACTTCATAAAAATGAAACCCTTCCATGTTTGGCCTTTTCAGCTCGTTATTATTTTGGTTTGATTCATCCATGTGATGTGTATCATTCATCCAATGATACACAACATTATGTGTATCAGTTTTTAGTTCTTTTCTTAATACTATATAGTATCCCACCACAGAATATACACAGCTTCTTTGTTCTACTATTGATAGGTATTTAGATTATTTCAATTTGAAGCTGTTATTGATAAAACTGTTATAACTATTCTCATTTTTATCATACGGTCAACATACACACTTACTCATAAGAGAGGAACTGGTAGGTCATAGGATATGTATATTCAGCTTTGGTAAATATTCCCGGTTTTCTACTCCTGCTGGCAAAGCATGAGAAATCTAATTATTTTACATGTCACTAACACTTGGTATTATCGGTGTTTTTTAATTTTAGCCCTTCTGGTGGGTAGTATCTCATTATGGTTTTAATTTGCATTTCCCTGATGATTAATGACGTCGAGCACGTTTTCATATATTTATTGGCCAATTATCCTCTTTCATGAAGTCTTTCAAGTTTTTTTCTCACTTTTTAAAAAATAACTTTACTGAATATAATTCACATAACATACAACTCAACCTTTGGCTCACTTAAAGGAAATTAGTTTATTTAAACAAAATTAAACTAAACGAACAAACAAGCAAATAAAAGAAACCATTCACCTGTTTCTCTTACCAACTCCCACACCCACCCCCCCCACCCCCGCATCCCACCTCTGGCAACCACCCATCTGTATCTGTATCTGTGAACATTTTTTTTTCCTTCTAGATTCCACATATAAGGGAAATCATGCTATTTGTCTTTCTCTGTCTGACTTACTTCACCCTCTCTGATACAGGCTTTTCAAATGAATATATCTAATATTTTGTTAATAATAGGGGTCTAGAAAGACTTCAATCTCCTTACCAGCCTTCACATTCAAACAACTGATGTGTTGTGATTTGTGTTTGCATTCTTAATTTTTCCTTTCATCTTCTTCCTTATTTTTAATAAAAATTTGCCGGCAGTTTTTATTGCCTGCTCGAAGTAATTCTCAGACTTTACTTTTCAAAGGAGAGTGGCTTTTTGTTTCTAATCCCTTTTTTTGTGTGTTGAAACAAACTAAATTATCTCTTCTCTTACCATGGTTTTTAATCTTTACAATAAAACACTTCTTCAGAGGTAGTCTTTATCCTTGTTCTTTTGATAATCCTCAACTTCAATTTTAATAAAATTTCTCTTGGCAGTAATGAATTATTTATTGATAGAGTCAGTGTCAGTTTTATTTTTAACACTTACCTGTGGACTAATAATTCAGTTGTTAAAACACTAAAATCTCATCTTTCTGTTCTCTTCTCAGGTTAAACATTTCTAATCCTAATAATTTCTGATGTGATTAATACTGAATGTGTTTTAGTTTTGTTTGTTTGTTTTAATATTCTCTCTGAAAGTAAATTTTCTCATGCCTGGCATATAGTTGATAACATGAAAGTCACTTGATATTACCAGGTAATTGTTACCTGGTCTGCTGAGTGCTTAAATACTTCTCTAATTTTAATATTAACTTCTGATCAAGAGCACTGCATATTTATTTTGTATACAATGGCTTGGTTAAGCATCAGCTTTTAGCCATCAAACATCTTTTTGTTTTAATTTTCATCTTGCATGATTTTGAACATACTGAAGATATGAATGCACTCCATTCCTAAGTTCTCTACTAACAACCTTAACTTCCACTGGGGAAAAAAAAAAACCTTGGGAATTCTACTTGCTGGTGATATGAAAATTGTATTTCCAATGCTACTTCTTTGATTATATGCTAGGCTAGGCATTTTAAAAGCTTTCAGAGAAGACTTATTAGATTTACCAAGGCTAAGAAGTTATGTTCATACAAAATTAATTCTGTTTGAGGCGAATTGTGAGGTGAGACCTCCCTCCTTCACTCTTGCTACACCTCTCAGCTCTTATGGGGTGTAACACATATTGCTCATTTTGATGCCTGTATTTACCTCCACTCCCCAAATAGTCCAGCTGCCCTCTACAGCATTACTCTAGTGCATTTGCAGGCTATATTGTCAAGGAACAAAATGTCTTCTATAATGATCCAAAAGCTTTCTAACTCTTTGCCTTTCTTCTCTGAACCTTGTCTTTCATGGTGTTGTATCAGCATTCATAATCTAGCCTGCATTTGGAGTCACTGAAGCTATGTGCAATTTTGCTAGCAATGTCAACACAAGGACATCAAGATTCTCCTTGTGTATCACTGTCTTTATCACATAACAGATCTCGGGATCATACAAATGCCCTTTCACAGAAGTGCTAGGGGAGGGTTAATAATATATCCACCTCTAGGATTATAAATAATCATTTCACCTTCTATCCTTTCATCTTTTTATTTCTTCCATGGTGCTTTGTTACTTTAATGTGGAATAATAGATTCTACGTTAACAAACAAACAAACATAAAATCACAAATTGCTAACACATGCCTTGGGTTCAATGTCCATTCTGTACTAGACTGTAACTTAAACAAGAATTTCTGAACCAGTATGTTTTTTACTATCATATTTATGATATTTTGATATCTAGAGTGCAGGCACGGTGTCATCTCAAAGACTGATTATGTGGCCTTTCCCCACCAAGTCACTTTAAATCTCCATGAGGAAAAGCATATAAAAAAGACAGCCTTTGTGAAAATGGAAGGAAGGCCACTCACAATGTGACAGGTAGGTAGCTCGTGAAAACAGACTGACAGAGTCAGGTGCACTTACCGAGTGTAAACTGCCAACAAACTGTCAACTGCCAAAATGAATTAGACTCTCAAGGAGGTCTCAAATCTTAAATGTTTAAACATTCAGAAACTTCACTAAGACATCTAGTCATGCTATGTTTCCATGGGTGTCCCTGCCACACCTTCACTGCTATTCAAAAGTAAGAAAAAATAAAGACATTCTTTATCTTGCATGAGTAATTTCTCAATAGGCTTCATATTCTACCAGAGAGAGAGAGAGAGGAGGGGGGAGGTTGAAGATTCCCTGGAAGAATGTCAATGTGTCATCTAGCTTTATCTGCTTCCATTTAGATTATATACTTCAGTTATACCTTTCCCAGCATTTTTGTTGTCAAAGTTGTGTGCATCTTTGAAATATGCCTCATTTTGTTTTCAATCCCATTAGCATAATGTATCAATTACATGCAACCAAACTTGAGATTACTTTAGGATATTTCTAAATATGTTAACTGAGGACACGTAGTTGGCTCCTAGGATATTTCCCTTCATTTCCTTCCTCTGTGGCACAATCATATCTTTGTCACTTAAAAATAATAATGTCAGAGAAAGACAAATGCTGTATGACCTCACTCATATGTGGAATCTAAAAGAATAAATAAACCCTATATAAACAGAGAACAGACTGATGATTATCAGAGGTGGGGGGGTCAGAGGCGAGGGAAATGTTCAAAAGGTAGATGAAGATGTTCAAATGTACCACCTTTCAGTTATAGGCTAAATAAGTTCTGGGGATATAATGAACAGAATGGTGACAACAGTTAACAATACTGCATCGTATATTTGAGAGATGGTAAGAGAGTAAATCGTTGAAGTTCTCATCACAAGAAAAATTTATAACTATGTAAGGTGATGGATGTTTTCTAAAGTTATTGTGGTAAGCATTTTGCAATATGTACATATATTAAATCATTATGTTGTATACTTTAATACAATGTTATATGTCAATTATATATCAATACAACTAGAAAAAAATGCCTTAGCTAAATATACTAATTGGGAAGGTAATATCATAGTTTTCTTTTTCACCAAATAGAAGGAAATGTCACTTGTGGGCCTTTGGTAAATATCTGGCAAAGAAAAGATATCCATAAGCTTAATATGGTTTCTCTGCCATTGTTGAAATAATAAATAAAAATATATACTCTTGCACCTGCCACTTAAATCTTGTGGCATTCATTGATTCCTTTTTCAACTGGTGTTACAAGGACATTCTATCACCTAAAGTATTGGAAGGGGTTAGCTTCTTCTCTCTGCCACACATTTGGGTTATTCATGGAGATCTTTTATTTCTCCTCAATGCTTTCTTTTAAAGTCGTAAAGAATATGTTGCGCTATTGTTCAGTACTTGAATTTGTTATAATATTTTGAATTGCTTCAGCATTATAACTGTTCAGAGGAGTTACAGTATAAAGGAACTATGAGATAGAATGCTAAGTTCCTAAGCACAAAAGCAGTTTGACCAAGCATAGCCAAGTATTTTAACATATTGTGAGAAAGTTTCTTTTTTATGATTGTTGGTGATGAACTTAATTTAGGGATATTTTTCATGACTGAATCCTTCTCTCTGGTTTTTACTGAAAGCCTGAGGCTCTTGTCCTTCTTTCTGTTAATCAACGTAGTATGATTACTACAATAATGTTGTAGTTTCATCTTGAATGATGTCTTTCTTCTACTGTCATCAGAAACAACTGAAAGCCCACACTTTTTTCTTCAGAGTACTTATGACAATTTATAATTATACACTAACTTGTATGCTTATGTTTCATTAATTCTTCTTAGAGTACAATTTTTTGAAGATATAAGCAATGCCTATTTATTCTCCAATATACATAAATGTCATGTGTGCCACTTAAGAGATGCTCAATAAATATTTGATTATTAAAAGAGTGGATAGTTGGATGAATATTCTAGCTTGCATTGGTTTAGTTACACTCTTTATTGGCATCAAAAGAAATTTGGGCCATTGGAAAAGGCTTGGTTCAGCCAACCCTACATCTTTCGGTCAGCCTACTTTGTAATATATTCTGAAGTTGTCTTCATAAGGAAATTATAAAATGTGACTTTGGCACAATTTCTGGTACCAAATAAGCACTTAATAAGTATTTTCACTTCAAATACAAGCCTAAGTTATTTGCCAGGCAATTCTACAAATTTCTGAAGTGCTAAGTTTTTCTCTCACTCTCTGGTTTCCTATTTCTCCTATTTACATTTTTGTTGGATCCTGCAGATACCTCAAGTGCCAATCATGCCATATTAATTTCTTCATCTATTACATTTCCACTATAACATGGCTCTTGTTAGGAATGTAATAGAGAAAGGAAAGGGATTTGGAGACAAGAGTAGAAATCTAAGTCCCATCTCATTACCAATGAAGAATAGCATATTTGCACTAGATAATTTTTGTTTTATTTTTAGAAAGGAATATATCATCATGCACTGAACAGAAACAGAGATCTTTGAGATTTCTGTAGATTCCAGGAAGGAGTAAAATGAAGATAAGCTGGCACATAGGACCAAATTGTTAAATTAGACTTTCACAACCAGTGATCCTCTACATAGTATCAAGTTTACTAAATAATTCCCAGTGGAGAAAGGGGAACCCTCCTGCACTGTTGGTGGGAATGCAAACTGGTGCAGCCACTCCAGAGAACAGTACGGAGGATCCTCAAAATGTTAAAAACAGAACTACCCTACAATCTAGCAATTGCACTTCTAGGTATTTACCCAAAGAATATGAAAATACCAATTCAAAGGGATACATGCACCCCAATGTTCATAGCAGCATTATCTGCAATAGCCAAATTATGGAACCAGCCCAAGTGTCCATCGACTGATGAATGGATAAAGAAGATGTAGTATAAATAGACAATAGAATACTACTCAGCCATAAAAAGAATGGAATCTTGCCATTTGCAACGATATGGATGGAGCTAGAGAGTATTATGCTAAGCAAAATAAGACAGTCAGAGAAAGATAAATGCCATATGATATCACTCACTTGTGGAATTTAAGAAACAAAACAAATGAGCATAGGGAAAAAAGAGAGAGAGAAGCAAACCAAGTAAAAGACTCTTAACTACAGAAAACAAACTGATGGTAACTAAAGGGGAGGTGGGTAGGCGGGCTGGGTTAAATAGGTGATGGGGACTAAGGAGTACACTTGTGGTGAGCACAGCGTGATATATGGAAGTACTGAATCACTATATTATATGCCCAAAACTAATACTACACTGTATATTAAGTAACTGGAATTTAAGTAAAAACTTAAAATAAAATTCCCACTATATAAAGAGATCCAGTTGGCAATAGATTAAGTTAGGTCACCTACCTTCATTTCTTACCCCAGAGGGGGCAAACCCACCTTTCGGTTTCTTTTCCTCCCCTCCCCTCCCCCTCTGCCACCACAACTAGCTACCTAAATCAGCATTTTAGAGGCTTGTCAAAACATATGGGTTAAAGAGAGAAGTACATATTTTACTCCATTTTGCAGAGATAAATAGCAGGCTTAAATAAACAGCAAATAACAAAACAAAAAATCTATGTGAAATAGGGGTTCATTTCAAGCTTTGGTACTTGTTTCCAACCAAGAAGAAACTATTAAATACTGAGGGAGGTACAAACAAAGAATTCATTGCATTTTGCAGAAAGGTGTCTTGAGACAACATATCTAAATGGAAACTTTGGGTACTTGAGTTCATTTCCTCTCATTCCTTAACCTCTAAGCAAAATATGTTTGGAACAATCAAAATCGAGTTCTTCAATGAAGGTCTAATGGAAACACTGTGTAGCTAGATGGAGAGCAGAGCAAAAGAGAATTCTGAAGGAAATAGAAAGAATGCACTTATTCAAGGAGAGTGACAAACAGAAAGAAAGCACAACTGCCTTGCCTGGTTCCTACCAAATAAAAGGAAAGGTGAAGAAACCCACGTGAAGAATAAGGACTCTACATCCAAAGTACTGGTCATTAATACAGTTCAGAATGTCTCCAAGTCTCCAGAGAGACAATATGTTAGATATGAATGTCCCTACATATTATCAACCACAGATTCAAGAAAGAAGAGTAGATGTGTCACTATCTAGCAATGACATGAAAAGCAGGTTTCCTTTAAAAGACTGTAAAACTCTGCCAATTTTGAGAAATATTTTAAAAATACATCAAATTAATAGATCAAAGGAATGTATGGTCATAGCTTTGATGCTGACATGTTACTTGATAAAATCAAGCATCCATGCCTTATTAATATCTTAGCAAACTGGTAGTAAATATACATATTATTTTTATAAGAAGGGATACTAGTAAGTAGAATATGTTATTGTAACTGATAGAAGATTTGACTGTATATTTGGAAATCTTAAGAAAGAAAATTATAAGCAATGTAAAAAAATTGAGTATGGTGGCTGGTTGTGACAGTTGTGTAAAACAATATTTTTTTCTAATGACAGATGGTAGTGAGTTTACTGCTATAATTTAAAAATATCATATTAATTCTATCAACAAACAAAAAGTAGTGAAAAACTTGGGAGGAAATGTAGAAGTAATATTAATTATGTATATTAAGAGGATTTTAAATACTAAATGAAAACCTACTGAAAAGGGAAAGATAAAACATTTTCTCAGATCATATAACTCAGTAGCATAAATATATTATTTCTCTCAAATCTATAAACTAAATGCAGCTTCAAACAAAATTTTAAAAATATTTTTTGGAGCCTGAGGAAATTATTTAAATGCCTTTCAGAAAAAAATACACATAATAGTAAAATTCTAAAATAAAGAGCAACGGGGAAGTAGATGTATCAGATATTAGCATATATGTTAGAGTAATTAAAGATATATTGTTTATGGGTACAAGAAGAGAAGAAAAAAAGCTAAAAAGAAAAAAAAATCCAGACTTTGGACAACTGCATGACTGAGATTTTAAAATGAAAATTAAATATCTAATTTTGTCCGTACATGGACATACATGCACATGTACATCATATAAAAAAATAAAGTCCATGTATATCACAAATATAAATGTAAAACATAAAAATAAATTATTAGAATAAATATAAAATACTGAACATAGAAACTGAAGCAAAATTAGAAATAATTAAAGCAATATAAAAAGATAGTCTTTTATCCCTTCTAACAGATGGGAAAAATGAGAAGCATATCAAATTGTTTGTCTTTGGAAGCAGTCACTCTAATTTATTGTTAGACAAACTTTATCTAACAATACCTAAGTGTTTATTGTTAGATAGACACCGTGGGAGTATAAATCACTACAAATTTTTTACAGGACAGCATGTCACTATGTTTCATATTTTAAAATACAATTACTGTTCTTATACGATTTAATTTCTGGAAATCTCTCTGAAATATACATTCAGTACACACAGCTGTAGGTATAAGTATTTCATTTTTTAGATAACTATAATAGGAAAAATGGAATTAGTCTAAATATTCAACAAAAGAGAATGATAAAATTTTCATGGCATATTACTACAAGGCAGTTTTATGAAACTTTTCAAAAAGAATATTATAACTCTGCATATGTGACATATAAAGGCGTCTAATAACTGTTAAGTGAGAAAGGAGTCAAATTGAATTATTTATAGTATGATCTCTTTCTAGAAAATATTATAGTTATATCATTTGCTGGATTCAATAAAACATTTATTTCACATCCCCCTGTCCCAATTTAATGAGATTGGAATGTTATTTTTTTTTAAGATTTATTTATTTATTTGAGAGAGAGAGAGAGAGAGAACAGGGAGAGGGGCAGGGAGAGTGAGAGAGAGTCTTAAGCAGACTCCAGGCTGAGTGCAGAGCCTGACCGGGGAGGTGGTGGGGGGCAGGGAGGGCTCGATTGAGCTCAAGATTCTGAGATTATGACCTGAGCCAAAACCAAGAGTGGTTGCTTAACCGACTGTGCCACCCAGGTGACCCAGAGACTGGAATGTTTTTAAAATTCATTTCCAAAGATATCAGCCCTGGTCCAGGAGAGAAGTTGTGAATTATCTGTTATTTAATTGCATACACACACATACAAACACACAGATTTTGCCATATAACATACTGTATTTGCACTGTTACAAGCACACATGGTTATATTTTAATTTAGATTTGGATCCCTATTTGCCACTTAAAAGTGTTTAAAATGTTCCACTGTTCACTATGAGCACTGCCATGAAACTGTCTACCTAAAACACATCAGACAATGAAATTTAAATCAACAGAAATTACTATGTATCTTAGTATAGTATTTCCAATGTTCAGAAATGTTGGAATGGCAATCATTTAAAATACTTATCAAAAGCTTCTGTCTTACTTCCAGTTATGACAAAGTAACTGAGAGTGGACCAGTCCTCTAGTTGTAAATAACCATAGTCCCTGGGTAAAATACATGAGGCAAAAAGTTTTCCGACGTTGAACAAGAGGCACTAGAATAATATAATTCTGAAAAGAAGGAAACTTTGAGCGATCTCTGTAATTGCATTTTTTTCTCTACCTGGGGACAATTTTCCAACCATGGTCCAGAGAGTTAGAATCTAAGCAGAACCCAGAGTTCCCAATGAGCTGGGGAAGAAGCATCCTGAATTTGAAGTCACTGAAGGGACTGGACAGAACTCAAAGATATGTAGATGGGGAGGTGCCGGAAGTCTATGTGGGGTCCCCTGCAATTCCCCAGATTACAGCTGGGCTACACACATGCAGAATAAGGTTACACAAAGTTTTCCAAAAGTAGCTGCTGTAGGATTGAAAATGGCACAGACATACAAAGTTTAAAGCAGTAGAGGCCAACATTAGAGGTTCAGTTCCATTAAAGTGGAAAAATTTACTTAGACTTTCGTTATGCCTTGGTTCTTTATCTGAGACAACAGAAAGGCCAAGCTTTGGGATTAAAAACTCTATTGTAGAAAAAGTCTCCTTTTTGGACTAAAATCAACCCCAAGTACCAACTAGAAACCAAAGTTTGGGTATTTAGTCCCTTCAAATTAGAAGGTCCTAAAAACTCTTTGGGCTTTTCAGAAACAGCCTTTCTAAAGCAAAAGATCCTGTCTACACAAGTGAAAAGTGATCAAACAGTAAAAGGACAACTAGCTAAAATTAACATCTTCCCAGGAAGATAACAGAACCAAGAGCCTCCATAATGTAATTATCAGCAGGATTAGTGAACAATCAAAACTTAAGAAAAACACAAACAGAAAATGTGACCTTATACTCCAGAAAAAAAAGGTCAATAGTAACCATTGATCCAAGATGGCAAAATATTGGGTTGGCAAGACAAAGATTTTAAAGAAATTATAAGTACATTCAAGTAACTAAAGAAAAATGTGTTCAAAGAACTGCAGGAAATACAGGAGTAAATTTTTGTGGATTTGTGTTACCCAGTGGTTTCTTAAATAGAATATTACAAGAACATATGACAGAAGAAAATCAAATAAATTGGACTTGATCAAAATTTAAAAAATTAGTGCTACAAACAATACCATCAAGTAAGTGAAAATATAAACTGCATAATGGGAGATATATTTGCAAATTATATCTCTGATAAGGGCCTTATATCCAAATATATGAATTACTCTTAACTGACTGAGCCACCCAGGCATCCCTAGGAATCACTTCTATAATTCAAAAATAAGACAACACAATTAAAACATGAACAGAGGATACGAACAGACATTTTTCTATTTAAAAAAATAAAAGCCCATAAAAGCACATTAATGGATCATCAACATCATCAGACATTAAGAAAATGCAAATTAAAAATCACAAAAAGATAACACTCCACACCCACTAGGATGGCTATTATCAAAAAGATGGACAATAAACAAGTGTTGGTAAGAATGTGGAGAAATTAAAGCCATTATATTGCCGGTAAGGATGTTAAATGGAACAGCCACTTTGGCACTTCCTACGCAGTTAAACATGGAGTTACCATATGACACGGTGTGGTAGGCAGAATAATACTCCGTCCCCTAAACATATACATGTCCTAATCTGCAAAGCCTGTGAATATGTTCTCTTACAAGGCAAAAGGGACTCTGCAGATGTGATGAAGCTAAGGAATTTGAGGTGGGAAAGTTATTCTGGACTACCTGGGTGGGCCCCATGTAATCATAAGGATCTTTATGAGTGAAGCAGGGAAGGAGAAGACTCAAAGGGAAACTTAACCATGCAACCTTGCTGGATTTGAAGATGGGAAAAGGGCACCAGGAACTAAGGAATACAGATGGTCTCCAAAACCTGAAAAAAAATAAGAACTTCTCTTAGAGGCTCCAAAAGGAACACAGCCCTGCTGACACCTTGAATTTTCTGGTGAAACCCAGGACTTCCAGAACTGTGAGATAATAGATTTGCACTGATTTAAGCCAATATGTGTGTGGTAGCTTGTTACTGCAGCAATAGGGGACTATGACTAATTCCATCCCTAGGTATATACACAAGAAAAGAGAAAAAGCATATATATCCACACACAAGCTTGCATACAAATGTTCATAGCAGCATTATTTATAATAGCCAAAAAATAGAAACAATTCAAATGCCTACTACCTGAAAAATGAATATACATGAACCATGCATGTGATGGAGTATTACTGGCAATAAAAATAAATACTGATAATTGTGACAATACAGATGAAATTTGAAAACATTACACCAAGTGAAGGAAAACAGTCACAAGAGATCACATATTGTATGACTCCATTAATATTAAGCATCCAGAACAGGCAAATCCATAGATAGAAAGAGTAAATTTGTGGTTGCCTATGGCATAGTGCTGGGAAATGGGGAGGGAATGATAATGGATATGGTGTTCCTTTTATGGAGTTTGAAATGTTTTAAATTTAAACTGTGGTGATGATTGTATAACTCTGAATTTACCAAAAAATAATTACACTGTATACTTTATATGACATATTATAAAGTTTGTCTTAATAAAGGTGTTCAAAGTAAACTCCAAAAATATTTTAAAAAATAAAGTAAATATAGTCTTCCTGAGTAATCAGATAGGGAAGTTTAGCAGAGTAAAGATAATTATAAGAAGATGGAAATTTTAAAAGAGAAAATGGAATAAGAAATTCACTAAATGGGTTTAATGACCTATGTGAGAAGGTAGAAGTTTCAGCGAGCTTGAAAATAGATCAATACAAAGCATTCAATTTGAAAAACACTGAGAAAAAAGAATGAAGATTCAGATACCTGGAGACAACGATATATATGTAATAGAAGTCCCAAAAAGAAAAAAAAAAAAAGAATCCAGCAGAAAATTATTTGCTAAAGTAATGGGTGAAGTTTTTCTAGATTTGTAGAAAAGCATCTACTTTCAGATTCATGATGCTTAGCAAACCTCAAGTAAGCAAAATACAAGAAACACAGACCTAGACACATGATAGTCAAACTACCGAATACCAAATAAAAAGAAAATTTTGAAAGTGGCCAGAGATAAAGGACACATAACTTATCCCTGGAAACGTAATTGAGAGTAGCCACTAATGTTGGATCAGAAAACAGTGGAAGGACCTCTTTTAAGTGCTTGCAGTTAAAACAAAAACAAAAACTGTCACCCTTGAATCCTTTATCCAGTGAAGATAGCCTTAAATACAACATGAAATAAAACCAAGTGTATTAGTTTGCGAGGGCTGCCATAACCTAATACTGCCAACTGGGTGGCTTAAACATTGGAAATTAACTCTCACAGTTCTGGAAGCTAGAAGTTTGAGATCAAGGTGTCAGTGGGCTTGCTTCCTTCTGAGAGTTATGAAAGAAATTTTGTCCTATGCCTCTCCCCATCGAACCTTAGGTCTGGTGGTTTGCTGGCCATTTTCAGCATTCCTTGGCTTACAGAAGAGTCACCCAAATCTCTGCCTTCATGATTCCATGGTGTTCTTCCTGCGTGTGTGTATGTCTCTTTACATGTCATTCTTTCATACGGCCACAAGTCATCTATTGGATCAGAGGCCCACCCAATTCCAGTATGACTTCATCTCAGCTAATTACATCTGTGACACCCCTATTTCCAAATAAGATCTCATTTTGAGGTACTGGGGGTTAGGACTTCGACATATGAATTGTAGGGGAACACAATTCATCCTATTACAACATGTATAGATAAACAAACCTGAGCACATTTGCCATCAGCAGAGCTGAACTATAATAAATGTTAAAGGATATTATTTTGGCTGAAGTAAAAGGATACAATACTGAAGGAAAAATTTAAAAAAAAAAGCCCACCAGGAATGGTTTAAAAAAAAATGGGTATGTATACAATGACTCTTTTTCCTCATTATAATCTTTTGTGGGGACAAAAATAGCACTTATCTCATAAGGTTATGATAAGGATCATGTGAGAAATCTCCACTAAATGCTTTTCTCACTGTAAAAATTGTTAATAATTATTTATTCTTATTACCTCTTATTACCTAACACTAGCACATTCATTCATGTTTGTGTGTGAAATTATGTAAGTAGTATCTTTCTAATTATAAGACAAATACAAATAAACATTTATTGATCACTTACTATATGCCAGGGAATTTAAACACTTCATAGAGCTTATTTATCTGCATAAATTTTGTGAATTAGATATAGTATCCTCATTTAGGCCAAGATATTGAAATGTTAAAAGATTTCCTGACTCATTTAGTAAATAGAATTAAAATCTAACTCTAGACTCCATAATCATTATACCGTTTTACTTCCAACAACAAATCACTGCAACCTCTATTCAAAAACAAAACTGTAAAATGAAAAAATATCATATGTTGAGCTGTAGAAAAAGGAGCCACTTAAATCCAACCACATCCACTTAAAGAATTTGGCATCTTCTGAACAATACCTGTATTTAAAATATTTCCTAAACACCAGAGTTTCTGATTTTGGGGGACAGTTTTGATATAAACCATTCCTTTGTACTGGCCTCATAACTCATGAATACTGGAAAATTCATCTAAACTTCTAAACATTATCTAAACTTCTAAACATTATCTGCTAACATCAACTGTCTCTTGCACTAAGATATAGCAAAAGAACTACAATAGCAAAACAACAATAATCTCTTATCAGATTTTATACCCATGTTCTGGGTTACAACATACAGGGCTCCTCTTAGAAGAAAGAGACACAACTTGAGACCAACCATTTTTACTGAGATGAACCACTTTTGGAATATTCCGAAGGTAAAAAACAAAAATGGCCATGAAACTTTCACAGCTTCAGATGTCAGATCCCTATCATTTATGCCATATAAGCCATATATACCTCATGTGGACCAGACCCTTCGGAAAAGGCCGCCTTAGCCTTTTTTCTATTCTCATCAACCCTGTTTCCCATCTTCAAGTGGCAATGCCTTCAAATTCCAAAGTTCCTACATTTCCTGAAGTCCTTTTTTTTTTTTTTAACTGAAGATTTTCTTTCTTTCTTTATTTATTTGAGGGAGAGAGAGCACGTGTGAGCCAGCATGAGCAGGGGGAGAGGCGGAGGGACAAGCAGATTCCCTGCTGAGCAGGGACCCGGATGCTGGGCTGGATCGCAGGACCCTGAGATCATGACCTTAGCTGAAGTCAGCTGCCCAACGGACTGAGCCACCCTGGTGCCCCTCCTGAAGACTTTTAGCAATTTTCTCAGAAGATCTGAGTTTAATAAAATTACATCAGAAGTTTGTATATAACCTGGTCATTCCCAAACTCTACTTTTCTCCCAAACACCGGACACATCAACCGGATTTCAGTTAGCCAATAAGCCTTTGAGAGAAAATGAGAGACACCTGAGATGGACTTTCAGGATTTGTTTAGATATGAAGAATGACACTAATGATATCCAAGAAACTTTCATTTCAGTTATTTAAAACGTTTTATCTTTCGTCAGATAAATGAAGGATGAAGTTCACTTTCAGTATAATGTGACTGCTCCCGCACTTGACCCCTCCCTGGTGACCTAACCACAACTTCATCTTCTCTCAAGGATGGTTTGAAAAATGCAAGTTAATTAGAAAAGCATAACATAAATATAACTTTAAGCAAAGTACAGAATTCATTTTAAAAAGGAAACTATATAAAATTTTCACTAGGTTGAATATTATCTCTAATACTGTCATTATCATGCACCTCAGGAATGATTGTGGTGCATCAGTGTGCTTTGGATCCTACAGTTTAGATCCATGTCTTATTCCATTCCATCATCTTCTTTCCCTGTCTCTTAAACCCATCTATATTTTTCCTTCCAATATACAATGACAACAACAACAACAAAAGTGATTAGAATAGAGATACTCTTTTTGGCCATGTAAGAGTGTGTGCCTTATTTATTTATTATTTATTTATTTATTTATTTATTTATTTATTTATTTATTATTTATTTATTTATTTGGCACAGGCTTGCCTTATCTTAAGGAAACATTGGAGTTTAAGTGAAAGATGATGGACTGCATAAAGGTGGAGTAAATCACAAATAGCGGCTGTTTATTAGTTTTAAATCAATTAAGCCCTCTGGAAATTAAAACTGAAATTGAGTGTTTTGCACTATTTTTTATATCTAGGGCCCTTGGTTGGGTCCAGCATAGCCAATCTTGTGTCTGCTTACAAAGTGTTGCTCATTTCAAAGTTTTGATAATCATATTCTCATGTTTTATGGACACATCCTCCTGTCTGTAGTTCAGACATAAACATGCAGCTGTACGTACAGCTCGGTCTGCCGCATTACCTCAGCAAATCATGAGCCTTCAAATTAGGCATTCTGGAACAAACGCAAGCAGAAATAAGAGAGGAAATTCGTTTTTCAAATATAAACTTTCAAACAGCCTCTTTTAATGGCCACATTTTGTTCTCTGAGTCCACAAAAGTTTTTTTAAAAAAGTTGGCTACTATTTGGACATCAAATAAACTTTTCAAAATTGACATTATTTTTGGAACTGTGGAGCCAGTTTCTCAGCAGAAGAAAATCACCCAGGCTCCTTCCCCTTCATTCTTGTTAAGAGTATACTTTACCCTTTAACAAATCCCCAAGGTTTTATCCTAAATTCTTCCCTTATAACAGCCAATGCCACCATCACGCCAGTTGGGTAGACTTTCTGCTTGTCAGGATTAATTATTCATTTATCTGGTCAACATTACTGGAAGTTTTCCTTCTATCAAGCCCTACTAAATATTGGGAATAAAAGATGAAATCAGATTCCCTTGCTTTCAGGAACCTCACCTTTTAGTAAACCAGATTTTATTCTGTGGTTAATCTGAAGGAGGTAAGACATCATGATGTGACTTTACTTAAATTCAGAAGAACAAAATCAATGCAGTATGAATTTTAAAGATAAATTTCCATATACAGATCAAATTTCCAAACCTCAGAAAAGCATTGGAACAAGATATTTATGTTTTAAGGTGAGGATTTGGGGTTTGTTTGCTTGGTTTTGCAAGTAATAGAAGATGGCGAAGCTGCATTAAATTAAAATGCTGCATCTATTGGTAAGAGAAGAAAGTGTAGTTTGGCTTCATATGGAGCTTCTCAGAAGGAGAAAAATAAAGTTCTAAACAAAGGAAGCCACTTTTCTCCAGCTCTCAAGGTATCACAGTCTCATCTTTATTTCTGTCTCATTTTTAATTCTGTATGTTTGCTAGTCTTTCTGTTCCACTGTGCACCTGGCATAAGAAAGGTTGTATTAGCTTAGAAAATACATATTTTTCTCATTATCAGAAAAAAAACAAACGGATCACTGATTTCTAGTCTTGAACTCACTGCACAAAATTTCAAGAGAGATAAACTGATTGGCTTTAGGGTCCACACCTTGCCCAATCTTGATGGTGGTAGGAGTGGGTGGGTTTGAAGGCAGGGTCATGCAAACCAGACCTGCTTGTTGGTGTGGGCTCAGTGATAGTTGCTCAGTACCACGAGGCTGAGGCTGGGTAGAGAGGTTCTAGCACACACCGCAGGAAAGATAGGCCTTGCTTGGAGGCTGCCCATTTCTAAAGAGCACAGTCCAGAATACTAACAGTTTCCTATATTTGTGTTTATTTCCCAGAAGAAATTTCCAGGCTAATCAAAGTGACAAAGATGTAAGAGATAAATGCAACAGAGTGGAATCGGTGCTATAAGAGAGGTGAATATCAAGGACAGCCATCAGAGTAACTGTGAGAAATTGCATTACACAGCAATGATGCACGCAGTTTTGAGGCTTTATTCTCTAGGTTTCATTTTTGCTTTATTAACGAATTTGATTTATTCTATATAGGAAGTCCCCTTAATTTTGAAGTTTTCAAGAGCCCATGTTGAATTACCAAAAAATGCACAACTAGTAAGTGTAGAGCTAGATGAAATTTCCTATCAGCACAGCCATGAGTCAAATATTGCCCGCACCCTGGAAACTTCCCTCAAGCTTCCTCGATTAGCCTGCCCAATCACAACCTAAAGGTAACCACTGTTCTGTCTTTTCTCCCCATAGCTTAGTGAGGCCTATTTTGAACTTCATATAAAAGGAATCATGTGGTATGTCCTTTTGTAGGTCTGACTTTTTTAACATTATGTTTGTGAGGAAAACCCATGTTGTCTTATGAAGATGGAGTTTGTGAAATTTTACTCTGATATCGAGTTTCATGGAATGAATATACCACAACACATTTATCCATTACACTGTGGATGGACATTTGGATGGTTTCTATTTTGCAGCCACTATGATAAATGCTATTAATATTCTTGTATATATTTCTTTTAATAAATGCATGTGTGCCCTTCTGTTTTAGTCATTATGATGGATGTGTAGTTATATCTGATAGTTATCATAATTTGTATTTACTAATGACTGATGATATTGAGAACATATTGACAGGTTTATGGGCTATGTAGTTGCCATTTTTTATAAAGTAAAATTTTTTCTTTTTCTTTTTTAATGAGTTGGTTGTCTTTTTCCCCTGCTTTCTTTATGTAAACTTCATTAAAAGTGAGAACTCTGTTTATCAAAAGACCCAGTTGTGAGATTACAAATAAAAACACCTTATTATTTAAAATAGAGACCCTCTCTTACCAAAATTTGATTCTAACTCAAATCTTTAAAATTATGTCTGTTATGTGAAATAATGCCTCTATTAAGATATATGCCACTTCCAAACATGGAAATAATTTTCTATAAAGGAAAAACTTGACTCAAAGATTTGCATTTTCTTGTATTTTTTTAAGATTTTATTTATTTATTTGACAGAGAGATAGAGAGAGCCAGAGAGCACAATCGGAGTGAATGGCAGAGGGAGAGGGAGAAGCAGGCTTCCTGCTGAGCAGGAAGCCCAATGCGGGGCTCCATCCCAGGACCCTGGGATCATGACCTGAGCCGAAGGCAGACACTTAACCAACTGAGCCACCCAGGTGCATTATGCCTAAGAGATCCATAGAGAAAAAGCAGCCCACACATTAGGAGTTATATATTTTGTGCGTAATCTCAATGGTCAAAATCTATAAAGAAAAAAACTTATTCTGTCTACTTCATCATTTATCTTTTTTTATACTTCACAGAAAAAGCTGCCCTCAAGTCTCAGAATCAGAAAAATCTGTGCTGGGCAATTTACTTGGTTTTCTCTCATGAGCACTGTGGCTTTTATGACAGTCTGTGTCCCCCTCTTTTTTTGTTTCCCAACAAATTTTATCTCACATTTATAAACTACAAATGACTCTACGTATACATTTCTCCCTACTAATCCTATCCCTGCCTTTACTTTGCAATTTCCTTCAGATATTTCATTTTATATAAAATATACGATCAATATAAAAGTAAAAAAGGAAACACAAGAATATATATGTATGTGCATATGTGAATATACTATATGTTTTATATATATATATATACACTAAGCTAAATATATATAGTGTATATATAAAATTATATATATAAACAATTAAATTCATATGTACTAAGTAAAATATATGTGATGTATAGGTAAATGTATAGTATGCATACATACAAATAGACATATATAATACAATATACATATTATTCTAAACATACATTATATATAATATACATAACAAACAGGACAAACATTTATTTTTATGATTGGGCTTAAATTTTGTAAGAGCAACAAACAATAATTTTAGAGTTAGTGGCCTTAATAAACATTTCTGTTCTTACGTCTTCGTCTTGTGGTATAATATTATTTTTGCTACAGTCCTGGGCCATATGCTTGCTTAACTTTCGTTTCATGCTACAAAGTACAGATTAGTCCTGGGATCGAAGCGGCCTAAAGTATTCTGTGCAGCATCTTATTTGTTTGCAAAGTTCTTGAACTATGAATAAGGATAAAATTTCAAAGCTAAAGCATGGAAAAAAAGACTGGAGAAAAGCATTTTTATGCTAATGGCCATAGCAATGATTATAAAGCAGAGTGCACACAGAATGCACCATGGAGATGCTAAATAATATTTATGGAGCATATGGGCCTTGCATAGCAGAAGCAGAAATGTTCTTCTTCCAAATTCTGTTTGCCAAATTACTTTGGACATTAAGGAAAATGCTGAAGTTTCATTTGAACTGTGGACTGAAAATCCTGACCAAAAACAGGGCAGGGATTTGTGAGCTGTCATTTTATTCACCACAATGCTAAATAGAACTGTGACATGCTAGAATGATTCTGGATAAATTGACAATAAATTGTCTTTCACTTGCTTGATATAAGGGTGTTCTGAAGGGAAAAAAAAAGTGGGACACGGAATAAAAGTTTCAGAAAAGTTTAAATAGAACAGTTTACGAAATTCTTAAGGAAAACAGTAGGAGTCCATGGGATAAACAAATGCTTTTTTGTTTGCAAATCTATTGTTCTAAATTTAATTGTAATAATCCAAAGCATCAATGGATAATTTAGGGATCTGGAAAACATATTTTGAATTTGAAAAATACATAGACAGTATCATATCAGTCATCCCTTATGCCTCAGAGAGCACATCTTGATGAATTCTCATCAGTGTTGGTCTTCATTTCATTTGCTCAGATAATAATAGGAATGCACTGGCTAAGTGTTAGGTATTATGCTGACTTTTATCTCTAGCATTCCAAGATATATTTTATTACCCTGGTTTTATAAACAAGAATGTTCAGTTTCAGAAAGTCTAGAAAGCTTGTTCAAAATCCCACAGGTAGTAGAGTAACTGGAACTCAGTTCTACCTGAGCAAAAAGGCCCCGAGCTTTTCAATACATCACCGCTTTGTTACAAAACAAACAACACTTGGAGAAAGAAAAAAAAAAAAAAGAACGAAAAGAAAAAAAAAAAACAAAAACAAAAAAGAAAACAAAACAAACCTCTAAACAAACATACATCAATCTCAGTATAAACCACCAACTGTTATAACAAAGATGTAAAAAAAAAACTACCTTTGAAATGGCATCAGGGAGATAGAAAATCACCACCAATTTATATTCTGTTTATGGGAGAAAATTATCAGGATGATTTCTGGATGAATTCTGTTCCTAAATATCCCTGAGTATTTTTAAAGTGGCACTTAATCGGTTTTAAACTGTGGATATTGTGGAACTGAAGTTTACTCCTCTTGGCCAAGGTTTAAAATTCCTGATGATTTTGAATGATTTTTGGTGGGTAAGCCTGCTCCTCTGGCCTAAACAAACCAGTCTGTGTGTAAATGGGCTCTCAATATGAGGATCTGGATCATTGAAAAATATAAAATTGAACCCTTAGGAGAAGTTTTACACTTGTACAGAGTGCCTTCCAAATTTGCAGGACAAAACCCCTTTCTTCCTACTCCTAAAGACAATGCAGTGATCCTTGCCGCCAGAAAATATGTAGCTATTTTTTTTTCTCTCAGGCAAACAAAAGATACCTTTGTTCCTATAAACTGCATATTCCAGCTGACTGAATTTTTTTTAAAGTTTTAAAAAAATCATGTACGGAAGGACGTATTCACCAAACTATTATTTTGATCTGTGATGATGCGTTATTCAGTTTCATTAAATTGGTTACATGAGAATTTGTTCCTACTCCCTGGGAAAGTTAAGTCTATTATTTCTGTTAGCCTAAAGTATTGGGGTGAAACCTATTTGTAGTTATTGATGATGTATATAAAAAATAACTAGGTACTATGCCTTTTATTTAAAGTCAATATTCCTTTTATTAACAATTTTGTAAATATACTCCTAAATAAAACATAATTCATCACAGCCTGTTCTTTGTCCTATTTATTGAGAACTTCATAATAATAAATATGCTTTGTCGAACATAGTTCTTCTGTCTCTTTGTCACTATCGGGTAAATGCGAGCATGATTTATTTGGGGGAAAATGCTTTTATTCTGGAGAGCCAGTGGCCTAACTTCACACCAAAGTCGCATCATTTCTCTTTATGTACTCCTAGGAAAGAAAAAATGCAACACAAGCAGTTCATCATTGTAGTAAAAGTTTCAAATGGGATCAAAATAATGTATGCATGGAGAAGAAGCAGATATTTATGAAGAAAGAGAATTGAAAGAGCCTGGCCTTAATAAGCTTGAATAAGAGGAGAAATTGGTCCATTTCCCTGATACTAATAGAAATATTCACCTTCTGCAGACAATGGCAACAAGGAAACCCAAGTAGGATTAAACACGGGAGAAGAGAGACTTTCTTTGGCCATACAGTGACCTCCATTGCTACTTAACACTGGAACCGTGTGGGAAGATGAGAGCAGATCTGAATGGGATGCAGATGGCAATTACTACAGCAACATTCTTCAGCACTTTCTAGTATTTTGTCTCCCTGGGAAAACTTTGGTATGTATTAAACTTTATGAATTTTTTTTAAGTAATATTTCTACAGTGCCTTCAACAGAGTAGACACATATTTTAGTTTTCATTTATTTATTTATTTGAAAGAAAGAGAGTGAGAGCCAGTATGGGAAAGAGAAAGTGGGGGGACAGGGGGAGAGGGAAAGAATCCCAAGCAGATGCCCCACTGAGCAATGAGCCTGACATGGGGCTTAGTCTCACAACCGTGAGATCAGGACCTGAGCCAAAATCACGAGTCAGATGCTTAACAGACTGTGCCACCTAGCTGCCCCAAGACATGTTTTTTACTTATTTCTGGAGACTCAAAATGTAATAGCAACTCAAAAGTGATAGGCAACTAAATAATTAAAAGGGAGATGACTAAGTGATAGTGCAAATAGTAAACGATAGTTTTCATAGCATTTGAACATATATTAATTCACTTTTATCTTCATGACACCACTATGGATTAAGTTGTGGAGTTGTACTGACCCCCTTTGAAAGATGATGAAACAGAGAATAAAAGAGGGAAACAGAAAGGCAATCAAAAATTGCCTAACATATGCTGAGAACCAGGAACTATGCCAAGTATTTCAGATAATTATTGCATTTCACACTCATCGAACCTATTGAGGTTGGCATAATTTTCTCCACTTCAGAGAGGAGTAAACTGAGGTCATAAGGATAAGCTACAGAAGTTCACAAAGTTAATCAGGAAGATACTCTATTTTTTTTCCCCAACCTAAAAGCAAAGATATTTACCTTATTATTTACCCTGGAGGATACAGGTTTCAGAATGGGAAACACCCGTTTCCCATGGAGACATGCACATCCAACATGTTTAACCATATGATGATACATATAAGAAAACCCATACTAGCTTCTAAGAACCAAAACTAATTCAACAGTGAGTTTACTACAGATCTAATAACAAACAAATCTAGGAAGATCCAAAGAAAGTATTTTATTATCCTTAAAAATTGTTGGTGGTGTTATTTAGAAGAATAGAAGATATTTTTATTTTATTGAAATTTCTGAGTTGAGGTTTTGAGAAGTTCCACCTGAGCTGGTCTTTCCATCATTCAGTGGAAAGATCAAGCATACCTTTTTAATACCTTAAGCCAACAAAACAGAGTTTTATCTTTTGCTATTTCAAATATACGGTCATAGTCTCTCAATTTTTAAGAGGAGAACTAAATTTAATCTCTTCTTCCCTAATGATTTTATTTTTGTATCTGAAAGCACATAGATTGAATTCAAGCGTGTCTATAAAAGTAACAGTAGGTAGTATCCAGTTGTTTGATAAATACCAACAATCTATATGGATGATTGGAACCAAATGACCTAGAATTCAGGCTTCAAGGTTAGATTGCTTGAGTCTGAATTCCTGTTTCAATAATTTCTGGCTAATCACCTCGTGCAGGTTTACTAATCTGTATCTGTTTCCTCTCCATTAAAACGGGGTTATCAATTATACCAGCAGCATCAAGTTGTTTTTAGGCTTATCAGAGTTAATATGATAATATAAATTTTTTAAGATAGTGCTTGGCCCACAATAAACTTTTAATATTCACTATCATTTTTAGTATTATTATTACTGAATTTTTTAAATAAAACTGACAGATATTCTGAGACATACAAAATCAGAGTCTCATGCAGCTGGGTTCTAACTAACCTAATTCAGCATTTGTACCTTACCAGCCCACCCAGCAAGATTTACCAAAACATCTCTAACAACATATTCCTCTCATTTTCAGTGTTCAATTCCAAAAAGCGGTCTCCTCATACTGGAGGCCCAAACTGCCTTCCTGCAATTTGCTCACATATGATTGAGTTGTGGCTCCTGAGAATACATAGAATAAGTATAATCTCACTTAAAAAAACAAAACAAAACAAAAAAACACAACTTTCAAATAGTTAAAGACAGGTAGCAAGTTCCTTTTGAGATGTCATTACTTGAGACTAAACATTTTTCATTCCTTGTGTTTTCCTCCTAATTTGTAAGTTTATTTTGACTGTCTCAATTACTGTGCTTTATTATACTAGAAGATTTTGTACCATTAGACAAGAGTGCAAAGTAGAGAATGTGGCTCTCGGCCCTAGTCGCACTTAGAATATTTAGAGGACCTTACCAATACCAGTACAAAGATTGCATATCCAGAGATTCTGATTTAATTGGTTTGGGATGCAGCCAGGTTGGAAAAAACACTGGTGTAGAACCAGTAGCACAGAATTTATAGTTAGAAACATCTCATGTCTGCGTGACATTCTGAGCGATTGCTTAACCTCTTTGAGTCTCATATTCCTTTGTTCATTTAATCAGCAAATACTATTAAACCCTTCTTGTGGGTGAGGCATTGTGCTAAGCAAAAGGAATACACAGCAATGAGACACACTTGCTGCTTTCTAGGGGCAAGACAGTAAGAATCAGTGTCACAAGTGAGGGTGTATTATACATTCAGATGAGCGCTATAAAAAGGATCATAGTTCTGAGATTCAACAAAAACAATGAATATGAATCTGGTTTAGTGTGTAGTATAAAGGGGAGAGCATTTGTCTCAAGTCCAGAAATAAAAAGGCATTTTGGCCAGGGAAAGAGAAGCTTCTATGATTGAGTTACAGATGTTGACAAGAAGTAAAGGATCCTTTTTTTTGTTTGTTTTTTAATCAAGAGTCAAAAAGAAAAACAAAAACAAAAACAAAATGCCCCAAGTTTCCAGCTTCATGGAATAACCACTTTTTATTGCCTTAAAAAATTTGAAATTTTCAGTGGTGGAGGGGCTGCCTGTTGATGGGATTTGACGTTAAAGTTCTTGGGGTGAAGAATAATGGAGCTGGTAGCTTTGTTAACTCTCCCAAAGGAAACCCCCAAAATGCAAACCTCAGAGTAGGAAACAGGCCAGCTATGAGGGGCAGAGCAGCAGCTCCTGGTGGCAACATCACCTTGCTTGCTGGCCTCTGGCCTCTAGGGGAAATGAGATAGAGAAAATGCCTCTTCTAGAGAAAGGTGTCCTCCATGCTAAATAAGTTTGTCATAATGCTCCCCCCACCCCGGCACAAACAGATGTTAATTATTAGCTATTCTAGCCTGACTTTGGAGAATACGATTTTTAAAGTTCGAAAGGTTCCAAACAAGTACCTTACAAACTTTAAACTGTATATACATCTTGTTAAAAACAGATTCTCATTTAGTATTTTGAAGAAAGGGGGTGCCTGGGATTCTGCATTTCTAACACAAAGTCATGTGTTGCCATGTAGCTCATCAGTGGATCACACTTTTAGTAGAAAGGAGGTAGCAACTGAATACTCTGTCTCATTTTGCCCATCACAAAGGGTTTGTTTGATGTAATTATCAGATGGGTCAACTACAGGAATAAACAAGTTTCTGAATGCCTTTCCTGAAAATCTCTGAAGTATTCACATATGGATCTGTTTTCCCTAAAGTAGAAAGGACTGAACATTTGCCCTGTATGCCATTTTCACCTCAGTCATTTCTTTTATTGGTTCAATGGTAATAGAATATCTTAGGGATATCAAGCCACTTTAAGATTTCTAGACCCTCTTTCTGCCTACCATCTCGCTGCTTGTCTTGGCCATTGACTGAATATGCTTGCCATATCACTGATCACCAGTTATTCAATGCACTCTGAAAACTGCATTGATTAATGTGTCTACATGATCAAATTACTTAGCCAAAAATCAATATCGCATTTTTAATATTCCACAGAAAGACTGCTTACTCCTCATCTCTGGAGAGGAAACTAGAGGAATTATATTTCTATACCTGAAATTTGTGCCATATGCAGTGCAAACACATAAGTTAGAAGGCTATTTTTTATCTGAAAGCTCATATGGTAACTATTCTCCATTAATGGTATAGAATCCCCAATTCTAATTGCAGAACTAGCCCTTCTGGGGAGGTGAGAGCTCTTAATTTTAATCTGCAAATCTGAACTAAGAAGGCAAGCAGGTTTGGTAGGATAGGTATTAATGCAATCACAGAATACTAGGATCACAATATTAGAACAAGTATTACTTTTAAAAGTATCTACCTGACCTCCATATTTTGTAATTCAGATATGGCAAGAGAAGGTAGCAAATTTTCTAAGACTTGGCCAGCTTGTTAGTGACAGAGATGGTGCTACCATCAATTTCTAGATTCATAATTCTGGTGCCTAGAAATTCAGAATCCAGGGTTTTTGTCATAGGTCTATACAATGTCATTGGACTTTTGGAGTCTTGTTTTTCTCCTGTGTAATTTGAACATTAATTTCTCTAAGACCCAATTTAAGATGAATAGCCTCTGAATCCAGGAAAATCAATATTTAAACAATACATATAACTTTTTGTGCTTACTTAGGTTTGCTTTTGAACACACACCATGCAATCTGAATAAATAATTTTAATGAGTAACAGAAAGCTAACATGAGTGAGTAGGATGAATGAACTACTACCTGCATGTCACTGGATTAATTTTCAACTTTATAATTTAATAGTTCAAAAAATGATACTTAATTTTAATATTATCATAAATGACAGATCTTACCAGAGATAATGAGAACGAAATTTATGAACAAAAAAATGTTACCTGAAATATTTAAATTCAGATTAATAAAATCAGAAGCTCTGTTTCCATACACTTTAAATATTTAAAACAAAAGTTGTGTAAAAATATCATGAGGTATATAGCAGCTATAACAATGATGACACAATATCTATATATTTTTGTTGCTTTTATAGTGCACTATGATTAAGTCTACATTCATACAGAACTTGTGTGTATGTGTGTAGGAGGTAGACTGTAGGGGAGCACCTGCCTTTGTTAAGTTACAAATTCTATTTTGTCCTAAATAAAAACAATGAGGAATTTTCCAAGATACGAAAACACATTTCACCCCACATAAAACATTTAGGTAACAGATGGGGAACACAAAGAATCTACCTGATTCTCTGGATAGGTAAGAAATGTTCAAAGGGTTTTTCAGTGAGGGGTAGAGGCTTAAGAAAATGAGTATTACCCACTGTAAATCCCCCGGCACGGAAATTGCCCAAATGAGAAAAACAGACATTTATATTTCTCCCTTGGATTATCTCCTTGGTCTACACTGGGGAAGAATTGGTCTTCTTGGAGTCATAAAAACAATACTGTGTCTAGTTACCATCTCAGAAGGGAGTCAGGGACTGTTAACCAAGGAGCATGTCTGGAACATTTTTTAACATCCCCCAGTTTGTAATGTCCTATATACCTATCTGTTTCCCTGCAAAAGAAATAGCCTGAGTGTTTGGTTCCCCACAGGTATCAAAGGAGGGATGGGAGAGACGCTTTCCATACACAGCTAAATATGGAGAAGAACCTACAGGAATATGTTGGCAAGTGGGATGTTAGAGATTGCAGGAAAGTTTAGGAAACCGTAAGGCTCCCTAACAAATGCATCCATATTTTATCCCAAACTGAGTAAGTGAGATAAATGCATATTCGTTTCAGGAAGGAGAGGCTTTGAATTATCGTTATGAACTACTTACCTGCCCAGACTCGCTAGAGAATTTCCACCCTCCACAAAGCACCAACAGAGCATCCTTAAAAATGAACTATCTCCTGTCTAATCCCTCTGGAGCAAACAGTTCAAACTTATCAGTTGGAGAATAATGATAAAAGTGCTTTGCCAGGAGAGGGGTAAAGGATCCCCTACTACTGTCTGATTTTGATGGTATCATTTGTTAGATAAAAGCTCCAGTTTGAAAAGAAACCCAGTCGTCTGCCTCTGCACATTTACAAAGTGGAGACAATTTACAAAACCATGCAAGTTGCAGAGATGAAAGCAATGTCAATGCCCAGAAGGCTTTGTTGTTATCGTTGCTTTATTGTTGTTTCTGTGTTGTTGTGACACTAAGAATTATGATCATCAGGGGAGGTGACCTAATCAGGAGGAGAAACCTCAGCTTGCTGGAGTGAAGCAGCAACCAGCTGCCAAAGCGTGGGTCATGGAGAGACACACATTATTTATATGGAGGCTGCTTGCTGTTTGATAATTGTCCTCTTCTTTCCAGGTTAGTCACCATTCTGCTCTCATTCCCCAGTTAGCTCCCCTTTCAAAACACACTCAATCAGAGGACGTTATTTATCAAAACATTTGAAGAATCTGGATGAAGGCTGTAGGGTGTGTTTTGCATACTGATTCTAGAGAGATTGCCATTTTAATCAGCAGAGGATCTTCAGTAAGTCTGATCCCCACGGGATTCCAAGTGAAGAGGAAGTCACACTCCATGGATTGTATTTCTTCCCAGTGCCTTCCATCTTGACAATTAGACCGCTGCCTTGAGTCCACGTGAGTGTGTATGTGTGTTTGTGCCTGTAGAACAACTCACAGTCTCTTAAACTTTTATTATTACTTAGGAAATTCTTGGCAGAATAGTTATAAAATAACATAATTTTTTGTGAAGAGCAAAGTAAAAAAGATGAAAAAGTTGCCTAAAATAACATGACATGGTAGAAGCCATTTGACTTCATCTATTTAAGAACAAAAGACCAGAGACTGGGTGGCTTATAAACAATGAACATACACTTCTCACAGTTCTGGGGGCTGGAAATTACAAGATCAAGGTGCTAGCAGATTTGGCACCTGCTGAGAGCCCACTTCCTGATTCATAGATGACTGCCTTCTCTATGTCCTCCGATGGTGGATGGGCAAGTTTGCTATTTGGGGTCTCATTTATAAGAACGTTAGTCCACTTGTGAGGGTTTCATCCTCATGGTCTAATCACCTACCAAAGGCCTTACCTTCTAATAAAATTACCTTAGAGGTTAGGATTTCAACATATGAATTTTGGGGAAACACAGACTTTCAGCCTATCACAGTACTTTCAACATTTATATCAGATTTCTACTCCAAACCTTTTCCATGCATGTTTTCAAGATAAATAACATCATGTTATATATATATATACATATACATATATATCACATATATATGTAGTATTTTGTTTTCTTTCACTCTAGCATAAACTAAATATTTATTAGACAAAATCCCCAAATCCTAAATTATTAAAAAATACTGAAATTGCTGATTAAAATGTTAAAGTTGTGTGTGTCCTATCACTAAAAACTTAATGAAAACATAAGCGATTATCAAAGATATTTGAAACATATATACAACAAGTTACTGGCATAAGGAATAGTCTACAAAATCAAGAATAAGACAACACAGAATGTGGGCAAATAACATCCACAAAAGAGAAAATCTGGGAATTGTCAGTAAACCTAAGTAAAAATGCCAAAAATGGGACAAGAATAAAAATATCGCAAAACATACTCAATGAAGAATCACTCACACTATGACATTCACTAAAATATGACACCGCCAAAATATTGGATCCTCTGAAAATGCTAAATATTTGTTTTTGTTGAATCTGTGATGCAATGGGAAGTCTTAAAGATAGCTATCCAAAGAGCAAATTAGCCTAACAACTTCAAAGGACAATTTGCTGTTATCTAAGAGAGTTGAAAAGCTACATATTCTAAGACTCAGCATTTCCACTCTTTTGTATATGTACGCAACAGAGAGCATGAGGCACCGGAAGAAAGGGACATCTAAAGAATGTTCATGGCAGCTGTGTTTTCAAAGGAAAAATTAAAAGTAACATAAATGTTTATTAACAAGAGAATCGATAATAAAATTGTAGTATATTCATATACTAGAATACTTGAATGAATTAGAAATGAATTAATTGGAGCCACCCGTATCAGTATAAATAAATCTCATAGAATAATGCTGAGGGTAACAGTGAGTAACCAAAGAATATCTATTTTAATATATCACATTAAAACACGTGCAATATTGTGTACTACTTAAATTTATATATACATATGTATTTAAATATATGTAAATTTGTGTGTGTGTGTGTGTATATATATATATATACATATGTATATATGAAACATATTCTTCTGTGTGTGTGTGTATATATAGTATATATATATATATATATATATATATATATATATATATATATGGAGAGAGAGAGAGACAGTATATATAAATACATATATTCCTCTCTCTACAGACAGGTCGATCATTGGGTGATTTAACTGTATTCATGTTGAGAGTTAAATCTTGCCTTTTGTGAATTAAAAGAATTAAAACCACAAAGGAGCAAGATCTGAAATCTTTTAAGCTTTCCATTAAGTTTTAGTTTTTAAGTAAGAGTAAGTGCTTTACTAAATGCCAGGCACATGTCCAAGTGTTTTACATATGTTAATATATTTATTCCTCCTGGTAACCCTAGAATTTTTATTTTACATATATTAATACATTTATTCCTCACAATAACCCTAGAATGTTAACCCTTATTTTGCAGAGGAGAGTTTAGGGGCCCAGAAAGGTTAAGTAACTTGCCAAGGCCACTTAGACAGTATGTGACAGGCAGGATTCAAACCCAGAGGATCCAGTTCTAGACCCAAGCTTTCCTTACTGCGCATTCTGCCTCAGTCTGTGCTTCTTGGGAGCAACGTGATATAAAAATATGCTCACTGGATCCCTCCTTACCTTTTATGGGTCTGAGCCATCTCACAACAGGAAGTCTCAATAAAGAAGATGCGGGCACTACTATAAAAGATTGAATGATTCTTTAAGCTCTTCCAATAGGCCTGTCCAGATCCATGAAGAAGATGGTGTTCTAGAGAGGGAAAGCTCTGAGGTAGAGGTGAATTGGGGAGTTTGGCAACCAATTTGAAAACATGAGATTAGGATAAATTAGAAAGGTTAATGGTTCTGCACAGAGTGTGATAATTAGAATGGCTTTGTGGCTGGATCTAAGGGAATCCAGTTTAATTTTACAGTTAGAGGGAGAATTAAATCTTGCCTTTTGTGAATTAAAAGAATTGAAACCACATAGGGGGAAAACTCTGAAATCTCTGAAGATTTCTCCCATTCGGTTCAGAGGGAGAAGTGCCATCCAGTGGAGCAGAGAAAGAGAAAAAGCCAGGGCATGGCTTACCGAAATGCCTAGAGCCCCTGGGCGCCCGCCCTCCCATTCTCTGCCCGCTGAGGTCCATAGGTATCTGGGGAGTGTTCGGCAAGGTGTCTGAAGCCTTATCAGAGATAAAGAATTGTTCTCTTTCCTTGGGCAGACACAGAAAAGGAGAAGATGGAAGACATATTCTGTCATCTACAGTGAACGTTTGGGGACAATAAGAGAGAGAAACTCAGCGCCACCACAGGGTACAAGCAGCATTTTTTCTCATCATCTGTCTCCTATGCGTCCACTAAGAATCACCCCAATACACCACCATCATTGTAGCACACGTTTTACTTAAATGTTTACTTAGTTGCTTATTATAATTTCCTGGCTTGGCTTTCAAGTCTGCACTGCTCAACAGGAACCTTTGCTTTCACATAAACGTGATTCTGTATGAATCCTTCACTGCTATGTAAAATGTCAATTAAGTGTTCAGGAAAATTAAAACATTTTTGAGATTTGCATAAGAAGAGGAAGCATGTGCTTGCATACAAATGTTCCCTTTTTTTTTTCTTTTAGGAAACATTTTCTAAACAGCGAAAATGTGTTTTGCTGATTTATTCTGGAAATTAGAATTAGTTCTTTACAACCACTAGCATGATCTTTTGTTTAAAACATTATTAAAGATTTTAATGCTAAAAATGATTTCATTTTTTCCTAATTAAAAAAATGGAGTAGAATCAAATAGCTACATATCATATTTAAAGTTTCTGACTATTCAAGCAAATGAATTATTAGTAATATTTTAATTGCATGCATAATTTATATAAAAAAGGTTAAAATGTTTCTAGACATCACTTGAATGCTTCCAAACTTTTAAAGTTTTCTGCTAACTTGACCGTTGTCTAGTTGAACCTATTACTGTAAAAACAAAACTACATTATCTAAATAGAACACATACACTGGAAGTAGCGACAAGCCTGAAAGTAATACCATCAGAATCTCAAATTACTAAGAATTATGACAGGGGCTTGCCATTGATAAAGGAGATTATTCCCATAGAGATAATTTGGATATGTTATCCTAGTAAGACGAGAATGCTTTCCCAAACTCATGACATAGAGTAGGACCTAAATTTTTCTCCTCATGTACTCATACTCATGGGCTAGTAGTGGTAGCCTGAATCACTCTCATGAAGTTTTCTTCATGCCCTCACTCTTCATGCCTTCACATCACAGTGGTCTGATGTCTGCCATCACCACTAGAATAGGGAGTAGAGACATCCATGATACATATCTGTTATGTTTTAAAAATGTGTCCTTGGATTCATTTCATTAAGGAGTTTTTTTGTTTAAGGTGATAACCTTTTTCGGAACATGAAGGCATGTTCTGAGGCCTACGCACTGGAGTCTAGCCAATGGAAGATACAACAAGTCTGAATATATCAACACCAAGAAGAGTTAGTAGATGACATAAACATTTATTCCGTTTGGCAGAGATAGTCCCAGATAGGGCAAGTGGATAATGTGTACTATCATGACTGTGACACTTGCCTCAGGATTTCCCCTTGCTCTTTTTTAAGGAATCCACAAAGAGATGCATGACTTCCTTTGGAGGAGTGAATGCCCTTAAAACCCAACTGAAGTATTCTGGTTCGTGAAGCGGTTATATTTAGAAATTGGCATTGCTTTAGGAAGTTGTGATTTTGGTTAGTGAGGGCCTGCCTTCCAGGGACTGACCACCTCAGAAGTATCAATGGTGTTTTTCAACCAGAAGATCTGGACATGACTATTTCTGTGATTATCTAATTAGGCAAACACATTAAATCTTAGTCTGCTGCCTTCTCTCTTTACCTTCTCCTAACTGCAGAAGATTAATTTATTTTTCAAGCCAAAAGATTACTTCATTGGGGTAATGAATGTACTCATAAACAAAATAACCAGGGTTGAATGCTTCCTATTGACCAAATTGGGTTAACAGGCCATCAGTGATTATACAAATTCAGATCAGTCAGAAAACTGTCAATGTGTTATGACACCACATAGACAAGATTCAAATACTGTGATACATTATAACAAATCTTTCCATAAAAGTGCCTGTCACCATTTCATGTAACACAGAACCCCAAAATGTAATATCTGTTTTGAACACATTATATGTTTCTCATGAATGTTTGATTATGCATATGTTTATCTGAACTTTTGTTCTTTTGTTTGGTACTAAATCTTGCTATTCACAAGTATCAATTTGCACCCTTGGAGGTTTCTAATAATTCTGTTAAGGACCCTCCTTTGTCTAGCCTAACCCTCTGGAGGCATTTGAGAAGCAAAATTCCGTGACTAGAAGCTGCTATGCTTTAATTTGTACCAACACATGGTATCAAAGATCACGAAAGCAATGTTTTCATCCAATTAAACTTGCTAGAAGCTAATGAAAACTGCCCAGAGAATTTCCCTTTGTAAATTAAAGATACACAACAAGGACTGTCACTCGACTTGTTTTCAATTGGCTTTGTATGGCACTAATAATCTCGGTTAGCAATAGCTGTGAGGAGTTTGCATCTGTGAAGGGCAAACCACAGAGGACATAGAGATTAGCCAGAATTCGGCTAAGCCGCTACCAAAGTTTCAGTGTTTATTCCAATCATCTTCAAACTCATTAGGTCTACAAAATTGAGTTGCAAATCTCTGGAGCACATGCTTTATTAAGAGATGGCTGGAATTTCCCTTTTCCAGTTGGGTAGAAGCCCTGTGAGGACTCCATTTTTTCCCCAGGAGAAGGTTGGCACATCTGTCAATAGCCCAAGCCAGAACCAAGAAGAGCATCAGAGTGTGAAAGAATGTATTACTAAAAATATTATTTTTGGACTCATGGTCTTGGACATTTTCTAAAATTTTAATCTAGCTCTCTGTTAACTTTAGCCATCTCTCATCTAGAAGAACTCCTGAAGTAAAATATTGAATCATCTGGCTGAGGCTCTTTTCTTTTTCTTTCTTTCTTTTTTTTTTTTTTTACTTACACAATACCAAAAGTTTCCCAATACCTTGCATTTTCCAGTTTTACTCATGGTTTCCCCTCAATGAGCATAACTTTCAGCACTGGTACATTCACTGGGGACACAACGGCTACAAAGGAATGGTGTGTGGTATTTTGCTTTACATAGCTGATTTTCATAGGGTAAAGCCTGGCAAAGAGGTCCAGAGCTCCTAGCTCCTCATATCTTGGCTTCCACAGAGTTAAGACAGATGGAGAGGTCCAGAAAATTCAAGACTGGGAAGACAGAGTCCCTGAAGCAGCTAGGCTTAGAGCCATGGAGTCCAAGCCCGAGGTAGGTCAGATGCCAGGATTTCAAAGGTCATGTAAAGATCAGCCAAAACCAAATTCCAATAGAAGCCAGTTCAGGTGTCAGCAGATTTCTCACAGAGAGAATTGGGAGTGCTTTGTTCCAGTACTCATCTGTCTCAGAGTTATTCACATTAAAAGAAGAAAAAGGCCAAAAAGCTGGTTATATGATACAATCCATGTGAGAGAAAAAATATAAAAGCATTTTTAAAAAAGCCTCATTTCATAGCCGTGAGAATAAGAAAGACAAGACTCAGGAATAATTCCCCCCAAAGAAAAATTATCTTAAAGATAAAAATAATGCATGATCAAATAGCATACATTGTTCCATTTATATAAGTACCTATGAGCATATATTTTAACTAATGATGGTAATCTATATGCATTTGTTTTTTTTAATCATTAAACAGTTTGAATTTGTATAAATCAATATTCATTTGAAAGAAAATCTACTTCACTAAAAAAGGTATATTGCCTTATGGAATTTGCTATAAATATTTTCATCTACTTTCCCCAAACCTCCATATCCCAGAGGCATGGGTGTCTATAAACTACTAACATTACTAGTGGGGCCAAGCAGTAGCATGCCCAAAGTGTAGGGAAAAAAGAAACTAAAAGAGAAAGAAAAAAACAAAAACAAAAACTTATCAGCAAAGTTGACTGGGATGAGAATGGAATGGAGAAAACCCAATCAGTACCTGACCTTGTGCAAATGACATCAACTTTCTAGACTTCAGTTTTGTTGTCTCAAGGAAAACTCCTCATAGTCCTAAACTGGTTTTATATATTTTTCAATATTGCTGTTTTCATAGAAAGGAACTGGGGGAAAAAATGTCTACTTGTTTGCCCCTAATTTTATTTTCCTAAAATTCTCCATTTCAAACATTCGTCAGTGGTCTAATGTCATCTTACTGAATAATACAGAGCCTGATAATTATCTATGTTATAATTGTTATTAGCAAAACTGGTTATCGCCTAGATTAAGCTTGCCCCTGAGAGAAATACATTACATAACTTTGTTGCTTGGAGTCTTTAAATTTCCTTTTATACTCCGTGACCTTAGAATTTATTTGGTACAACCCTGTCACAACACTTTGGTGATATTTTTTATTAGTAAAGACCAATGGCGTCTTAATTATACAATTAAAAATCTGACAAGTACAAGTAATAAATAATGCCAGAAAATGAAACCATTAACCAAAGGCATAGAGACGTGTGCCTCAGGACAAGAAAACAAAAGCCATTAATGAAGGTTCTAAATAAAGCAAATTATAATTTGTAAAAGGTGTGCAGAAAGTTCTCATTCTTTATCTGCTGACACAGAAATGGAGCAGAAAGAGTTCTGCTGGGCCGGAGTGCTGCTACTGGGCTAGTTATATCAGTTCCCAATAAACAATTCTTCAGCCCGATCATGGGGGCTGTGAATCTAATTCACATTTTGCAACTATACTCTGTGGGAAGAGGTAAATGCCAGAAGCTCTGGTGAAAGTTTGAAAATATTTTTAAAAACTTATTTGGTCTCTAAAAGAGATCCATGATCCCCCTGATATTTTGTATATTTTGTATTTAATATATATATATATATATATATATATATATATACACACATTTTTCTTTAAAAAAACTGGTGGGTTGCTTTCACTTACTTTTCAAAGTACTCAATGCTCTAAAACTATGAAGAACCACTACCCTAAGTATTATGGAAGGTGGAAAGGGGGAATGGAATTTGCATTTCAGGATTACTCTGGTAGACATTTTATGTATGTTACTTTTACTAAGTCATAACAATAACTATATAAAACAAATATTTATTCAAAGCTCCTAAGTTAAGGCATCAGCCCAATGTTACAGAGCTAGAAAGTTGTAGACAGAGAGATTAGGTTCAGGTCAAAAACCAAAGTCTGTGGCTTTTAAGTATATAATACTAGAAAGAGTATTAAGTATGTAAGTAAGTATTATATACTTAAAAGCCACAGAGCAATTCCCTAGACACTGTGTAATAATGACAACATGGAACTTCTCTTTTGGCAACCTTGATTAAAAGCTTTTAACCAAACCCTAAACTTTCAACAATAAGTTAGGAGCTGACCTTTATTGTTCAAATACAATCAACTGTAAAATCCTAATTACTAGAATAAAGTCAGGTGGAAGAGATGGAAGACATAAACAGCCATTCTTAATAGTAATTTACTCAGATTCAGTAAGTACCTAGGAGCAAGTATTTCTCCCCTGACTCATATTCTCCCTCTCTCCCTTATTCTCTCTTTCAAATTTTCATAAAGTCCTATAAGGGATCATGTAGGATGTTCATCATGAAGTGCTTGTGTGAACAGAGAGAAAGTTATGTAAGCTGGAACTCCAATAGGGAAAGCTTAAAACAAACTACATGGAAACAACATAGATTTTAAAAACACAGCACAGGGGCGCCTGGGTGGCTCAGGCATTAAGCGTCTGCCTTCGGCTCAGGTCATGATCCCAGGGTCCTGGGATCTAGCCCCGCATTGGGCTCCCTGCTCCGCAGGAAGCCTGCTTCTCCCTCTCCCGCTCCCCCTGCTTGTGTTCCCTCTCTCACTGTGTCTCTCTCTGTCAAATAAATAAATAAAATCTTAAAAAAAACCAAAAACAGCACAGAGTAAATTATGTAAAACAAAAGTAGCATGTATGTGAATAAAAAATACAGATCCCAAAACCTACCTACGTATTTACAATAATACATACCAATTCAAGGACATATATCCACATACCTCAACCACTGCCTACAAGAATATAAAAAGGAGTCAAGGATGTGGTTAAAAGGAAATAAATGAAACAAGAAAAGGACTTTACAGAGACCAATGCTGGGATACCATGAACTGAGGAGCTTGATTAATTCAACTTTCTTCTCTGATGGTAAATTATATCTTAGATGTAATTTTTGTATACTGTCTTTGTTCCTGATATTCCAACGTTTATGAGCTTGGCAGTTCTGATTTTTAAATGGTATTTTCCTACTGATTCATGATGCCTTATCTTTCTTATGATTTTAATAAGTTTTAAACCTAAGCCGTATTCTTGGGAACTTTCTCTGTGAGAAGCTTTTGAGATGTGGGTTTAAAGTGAGCTCCTCTATAGTAGGCTTGTGATTCCTTTGCCAAACTCTTGGAAACACTACCATTCTGGGAAGAGCTTTTAAGTAACTTTAACCCTCATTTGTACAATATTCTGGGTAAAACTGTCAGAGCAAGCCTTGACCAAGAGGACTATGTATCTATAGTATCTCTTCAAAGATTTCACAGGGGTGTATGTGTGCATTTGTCTTACTGACCCTATTGTCTCTTGGGAGTCTTAGGTCCTGACATTACACATAAGTATGTTATTTTTTAATAGGCCATTCTGATATAGTTCCAGAATCTCTTCTGCTCCTGTTATTTAGAAACACTTTTAAATATATTCAGGTCCTAACCCACTAAAGCTATCACCAAATACCTTTAGGACAAACTCCAACTATGATGCTTACTTATTTCTGTTCTTGTCACCAAAAATTTTCCTTTGTATTCAACAGATCGGTCATATGTTAAAATAAATGCTTTTATATTTACCCAGCATTTTAGGTGCTTCTCTTAAATAGATGAAAATAAATGTAGCCACAATGAATATCATTCATTATTGAAAAAAATAGCTTATCCCTTTATTAATAGGGTTCACACTTTTAAGATTAAAGAAGGGACATTTTTTCAGGTTGAACTGATATAGAAAAAAGTATCTTTTCCTAGATATACTCAATATTTATAACATTTTACCAAGGGGTGGTAAAATAACCAATATTATCTGTGATTGTGTGCTATATAAATGGTTTCTCTCGGGGCGCCTGGGTGGCTCAGTCGTTAAAGCGTCTGCCTTCGGCTCAGGTCATGGTCCCAGGGTCCCAGGATCGAGCCCCGCATCGGGCTCCCCGCTCCACGGGAAGCCTGCTTCTCCCTCTCCCACTCCCCCTGCTTGTGTTCCCTCTCTCGCTGTGTCTCTCTCTGTCAAATGAATAAATAAAATCTTTAAAAAAAAAAAAGATTAAATGGTTTGTCTCTGACATGGGCAATTTACGTTTAATGTGAGCATTTACAATGCATCAGCATTTTAGTATATGACCTTAAACAACTGACTATGTATTTCTGATGATTTTAAATAAATAATCATTTAGTCTTGGAAACAGAATATGACAATTTTTTATCCTTAAATATATTGGGAAATTTAAAATATCTTCTGCAAACTTTTCTAAAAGATTAGTGCTTTCAATTTTTCCTGTTTTACTATTGGCATACTTTATTTATAAATAAAACAATTGCAAAATACATTATAAACATTTTGACTGACATAAGCATCAGGCAAAAAAAATGTGGTATGATCCACCTGAACCTAAATACCAGGATCTGAGCACATGTTATATTACATTGTCATTAACAACTACCATGTATTGAGTGTTCAAAATATTCCAGATCATTGTTCTAGACCCTTTACAAACATTTAATTATCACAGCATCTCCCACAATGAAAACAACCCAATTTTACATATGAGGAAAATTACAGGCAGTAAATTAAGTAAATTTGTCCTGCCATGCACGAATTATAGAAATCTAAGGGTAAAATCATTTGCTGGAACAATTAATACATAACTGTAGTAAATATATTAATAAGTAAGTTATTTTTTAAAGATTTTATCTATTTATTTGATAGAGAGCACGAGATGAGGGAGGGTCAGAGGGAGAAGCAGATCCCTGCTGAGCAGGGAGCCTGAAGTGGGACTCAATCCCAGGATTCTAGGATCATGATCTGAGCTGAAGGCAGACACTTAATGGACTGAGCCACCCAGGCGCCCCTAGATGAGTCTTTGTTTATATTTATATTTTTGTCCCTTCCGTAATTAATGTTATTTTTAAAAATTTCCTTATGCCATCTCTTTTTTTTAGCTACATATTATCACTTTTGCATTGTTAGAAGAGTGATAAAATGTCATGGCTTCATGTATGAGTTCTATACTATAATTGCCTGAAATTAAATGTTGACAATGCCATTTATAGCTGTGTGACTTGAGGTAAGTTACATCATCTTTCTGAGCCTCAGGTTCATCATCTATGAAGTGGAAATAAGTAGTAATTCATTATAATAATTTATGAAGTAATTCTATTTCATTATGGTGATATAACACCCAAGATAATAAATGCCAAATAATAAGTGCTCAATAAGTGTTTATATATTGATGTTATAAACAATCCGTCTCCAGCAGTCATTTCTATGCTATCTCTTTGTGGTTCAAAAAGCATTTTGCTTATTACTGTTTTTTTTTCCCCCCACAGTGTTTTAGTAACTGAAAATGACAAATTTCTGAGCTCTGAGTCCATAAAGTAATCATATATTGTGAATTTTGTCTTTAAAAATACCATTTTATTTTGAAATAGTTTTTATTTTTTTATCTTTATTTTTTAAAGGGAAGGTGGGAGGGTCAGAGAGGGAGAGAGAGAATCTTAAGCAGGCTCCACAGCCAGTGCAAAGCCTGACGTGAGGCTCGATCTCAGGACCCTGAGATCATGGTCTGAGCTGAAATCAAGTCACTTAACCCAGTGAGCCACCCAGGTGCCCCTACCATTTTATTTATTTATTTATTTATTTATTTTTTAAGTATTTTATTTATTAATTTGCAAGAGAGAGAGAGAGAGAACATGTACAAGCAGGGGGGAGATGCAGAGGGAGAGGGAAAACCAGACCCCTCTGCTGAGCAAGGAGCCCCATGCGGGACTCAGTCCCAGCACTCTGGGATCATGACCTGAGCTGAAGGCAGATGCTTACCCAACTGCACCACCCACATGTCCCTCATTTTATTTTATTTTTTTAAACTAAAGAACTTATAAAACCAAAAGGAAGAATGGTTTGCATCCCCTTTCAGTGCATAACTTCACACCCTTAGTTGCTATAGAAAGTAGAAATTTTTTGCCAAGTTTGTGAAAGGAGAGGAACTCAAGAGCAAGGCTGCCCCACTGTCACACACCAATACTTGAAGTGAATGGTTCTTGTCTTTGTTGTAAGTCTCACAAGATGTCAACATTCAAATATTTAGTGACTGAGCAGACTACTTTACTTGTTTTGTGCAGAAACCCAAGTTTTCTCAATCTTGCAAAAACTCCAGTGAACTTCCTTTCTCATGTTTATTACAGCATCATCCTTGAATTATATGTAGGAAGCAACATAAGTCTACATATAATTCAGTGGTTTGCTCTTTCAATATTTCTGGATTTATACTTTCCGTATATTTCTGAGATCAAGTATACTAACTATTCTTTGATTACAGTGTAAAATATCAATATTACACTGGAAGGAAAAAGCCAAAAATAAATTACTTTTCCTTTCCTGTGTCAAAATATTCAGGAAACATCAAACTGACTTGTTCAACTTTGTTCAAGTCTTAGGAAAAATTAGTTTATTCCTTTTTGTTCCCTAGTACCACGTAATACTTTAAATTAATGGATATTAAAGAAAATGGAATTCAATCCTCTTCATTTTACAGATGAGGGAGCTGAAGCTCAGAGCCACCCACGCTTATGCATGCAGCTCTTTGCAAAGACTAAACCCAACTGTTCAACTCATTTCATTACACTACCATAATGTTATTTATGAAAACATCTTCACCTGTTTTATTCTTATTTCCCTCATCCTTTATTTACTTTTCTTTCATAAAGGCTAGCAATTTAGTTAATGTGTGGATAACATAAATGAAAATACCTAGTATGGATGATACTGAATATAATAAATTAGAAAAAAAAAAGCACTTCTATCGAAATTTTACCCACATTTCAAGTCCTTAGGACAATACTATCAGTTAGGCACATGGATTAAAATATAATGTAAAATTAATGCAGTGGACTAATTTGCCCTCATTTTTATAGTTACAAAATGATTTGTAGTAAGGGATGTAAGTTAGAGGATGACCGGAGGCAGAGTGAGTGATCCTAGATCTTTTCTTCTTACTCATTTTCAAGAATGACAAAAGCAAAGGTACATAGCTGACTTTACATGGTGACGTCCACAGATCCTCAGTGAAATAATGCAGGCTAAGTACTAAGCTTGATACCTGAGACATAGTAAGCACTCAGCAATGTTAGTAATTCCTATCCACATCATGATTATTAAGGGAATTAGAAAACTAAACTGGACAACCTGCAAAGTCCCCAGAATTGTTTCCTTTTAGATTCCACTGGCCTTGGACATCATCCGTTTCTGCTAAGTAGGAGTAAGACTGTGAATCTCAAAGCACAGGAAATATGTCCCCTTTGGAATAAAGCTATTCAAAGAGGGAGGTCCCACAGCATGCTCTTCTCTCTAAATTAAAAGACTACAAATTCTCAGTGTGTAGAGAAAAAAACTAGGTATTACCTCTGACAGAAAAATAACCAGTACATACTGAATTACAGAATGTTTGTATACAGCAAGGTAAATTCCAGCAAATGCTTACTGAATATTGGTGGTGTTTTGCATTCTAAACCTTGCAACGTCTGTGCTCATTCTTAGGAAATTAAATTCCTTCATGATATTTCTGAATTCCATTTAAACTCATCCATGGAGCTGTGAACAATTCTTATGTGAAATTCTAGCATGTTAATCTTGCAAACTCATCCAGACTGCCTTAAGATGTATGCTGGGAGAGAAGATAAGAATGCTAATTTCATTTACTTTTCTACCTGTTTGCTTCCCTTGGGGGAAATGAATTGTTTAAAAAAAAAGTTAATTTTTGTATGTCATTTTTATGGCTGATACTACTTTCAGGACTGAATTGTTCTTGCAAGCAAAAGCTAAACATTAATTGGATCCAAAGGGGTAACTACTCTCAGAGAAACCTGAAATGTGAATATTTCTAGGTAAGGAGCTAAGAGGGAGTCTCAGATAGAAATCTGTTAATTTATAAATCAGTATTCTAATATCATTACTATCTCATTACTATCTAATATCAATACTTATTAGATACTTACCTCCTAAACACCTAAAAGAATGATGAATGAAAAACCTCCCCCTCTTTCAAGGATCTCACTGTATACATAAGGTAGTTTTTGACTTTACATATTGTGAACTCAGAATAAAATATAAAGCAAAATCTAAGGGTAGGCATAAGAAAGGTATAAAAAGAAATGTGCTAGAAAAATCCAGGAGAAGAAAGAGTAGTTTTATTGGCAGAGGTAAGACAAGACTTCATTTCGGAGATGACACTGAAGAAAGGTGACATTTTCACAGGTTGAGGGGACAGGGAAGGGTAGAGAACTACAGGTGAGAGAGAAAAGCATCAGCAGGGACGTAAGTCATGGATCTAGAGAGAAAGCAATAGAGAAATCAAAACAGATACAGCTTCCAAGGGTTAAAGGAAATAGAAGCCTGCTGAAAGACAAAATGGCAACCCAAATTAATTTCTCAACTATCATACTGAATCCATCTGAAGGCAAAAGTTGCATTTTGTGATACTGCTTTTGGTTTTTTAATGAATTAATAAAATTAAACATGAGAACAGTAATATATCCCTAGATGCCCCTGTTAAAGTTAGGATACTTTTTGACTATGATATAATTTTAAGTGAATTATGCAACTTGGTCACACTGTCTTACTTACTGTGATGCCCAATGATGGACTCTTTTCCAGGGCAAGTTACTTCAGTAACTCAACTAAATTTTGATGGATGTTGGTTCCTTCCAATTTATCACTCTGACATTTACAATGTGCTGGTTTCTTCCTCACCCCTGAGGCTTCTGCTTTTAATTTCTACTGAAATCTCCAGAAATTACATTTTCCAACAAAACTACCCAAAGACAAGAAGAGAGTTAGAATAGCATCTAATCTTCATATACTCCTTAAAAGATAAACTTACTCTGAAGCAACAAAGGCTTTCCAGTGCATCTCCTCAGCCAGAATTGCATTACAGGCTTACTTCTAATCCAGGAATTGACAAGGGAAATAGGGTTACTGTGCACTGACAAAACATGAAATTTCACCCCTCTAAACTGCCAGCTGAAACACATGGATACTCAGTAACTGACCAATACTGGGGTTTTGTGCCTCTGCTGACACAAAGTGGGGGTGGAAGGTGGTGGCAGGGAGGAGGTAGCTAGTGGGTGTACGTACAGCAAAGATGTTTACTGCATTGTTAGAGCTTTACACTTTTTTTCCCCCCCAGAGAGAAACAACCAGTACTATTTATTTGGATGTCTGTGCCACATTGGGTACAAACTATATTCTCTGCAACAATTTTTTAAACTTTGTGTCTACCTGTAATGCACCCATGTTTCCAAAGATAAACATTCATTTATCCATGCAATCCAAAAGATGTATTTCTTCCCAAAATTATGTATATCTTTACAAAGCAGATTGAATTAGAAATGGTAAAAAGCCAGATATATAGGTTTAATACCACAGGTGGGTGCACATGTACACATACCATACACATTTAACAAAAACACATATTTTAGAGTAAGTTAAGGAGTTTCTTCTCGCTACAATGGGATCCAGTTTAGTAGACAAATACCTGGCTGAGAAGACCTAGCAAAGCTGAATGAAATATGAAAGAAAAAATCTATAAGCATTAATGAGCTTCAAAGCCAATCAAATTAGAGAGGACAAAATTCTGAGAAGAAGAGGTCACTGACCCAAATCCAGTATTACATTTGTCACTTTTCCTGTCAAGGCATTTGCAAATTTTTATGCTACATGCAGTGACAGTCTAAGAGGATCACCATAGGATAACTGCCAAGAAAAAAGTAACCACCAGAATTTTAGGCAATTTTATGGGGCCAGGTAGAAAAAAAGAAGTCCCAGCCTGCTAAAGGAACCAGGAACTGGGTAGGACACCCAAATCCCAAAAAGAAGGAAGGCTTAAGTAAATAAACCTGACAGTGTGCCAGTTTTCTCCTGAAATTGTTTGTTATTCATAAACTACACCAAACAGGGGGATCAGAAGCACACATATAATGATAAAAAGCTGATCGGACCTTTCAGTAGAAACACAGTGCCAAGATAAGGAAGAAAAAGGGGTTTAGTATTTATAAAAAATGTAGAGACTGTTTTAGGAAATATGCTTGGGCAATGGAAACTTGAGCAAGGCTAATGGGTGCATAGTGACCCTGGAGCTGAATACAAACAGGTTCTGTAAGCAACCCACCTCAGAATAGCCGTAAGTCCTAACTAACCAATGGGCTACTTACAATCAGGCACAGTTACCAAAAAAGGGAAAATTCCATATGTTCCCATACTTCCTCACTCCACCCTGTAACTATAGCCTCTCACCACCTCCTCGTGGCAGACTGCCTCTCCTTTGCTGTCCTGCCCGCAGCTCCCTTGCAGTGTATTCAATAAACATCTATCTCTGGGGGTCCCAGCATGGCTCATTTGTTAAGGGTCTGCCTTTAGCTCAGTCGTGATCCCAGGGTCTTGGGATTGAGCCCCTCCTTGGGCACCCTGCTCCTCGGGAAGTCTGCTTCTCCCTCTCCCACTCCCCCTGCCTGTGTTCCTATCTCGCTGTGTGTCTCTCTGTCAAATAAATAAATAAAATCTTAAAAAAAAAGTTATATATACAAAATGAAAATAGAGCTACTATACGATCCAGCAATTGCTTTCAGATTTGAAAAACTTTTTGGAACCTGTAGATTCCCTGTTGACAATGCATAGGAAAGAAAACACATGAACAATGACAGAACAGGACACTTTTTTTTTTTTTTCCTGAAGTCTTACATTTAGTTTGAAGAGAATATCTTTATTGAGAGTTTGCTTGTGCCTGGTCACAGAATTTCACATAGAAGTATTATATAAGGTATTAAGAGTATAGAGACAGAAGTATCAGTGGAGTTCTTGAAATAACTACAGTGAAGGTAAGGAGGGGTTTCCAGCAAGAAGAGATCCTGAACAAAGAGTCATACAAGCAGCAGATCAGGGAGAGAATAGTACCATAAAAGATAAAGGGTAACATTACTGGTGGAGATAAAATTTAAAGTCATATCAATTTAAAATAGCATTATAACATTTCTAAGCATTCCAAATATTGGTGTGCCTCTAAAACATAAATAGTATGATGAGAAACAACACAGTGGCACAGATTTAGTTCAAATTCATTAACTATTGTGCGAAATCCTACGGAGTCTTAACATCATCTTTTGACCACTTTAAGAAGTATATTTGGTTCTCCATTTATTCTGTACTCTACCTAATGAGGTGTCAAACTCTTTTATACTACTTCTTTGACTAATAATATGGTGGGATTTTTTTCTGTGTGGTGAGTCCATACATTTGAGGCATGAAAGGCAGAGCACCTGGTTCAGAATCCTGAATACAATATTTGACTGGAAGTGATTCTTTTAATATCTAGTCAAAATAAATATTATAAAGTCTTTTTTTTTTTTTTTGGTAAGAACTCAGTCAAGACCTTCACAAATGTTCTTCTAAAAACTTATTTTTTTAAAAATGACTACTTTCAAAAATAAGTGGACTGAAAAAGTTAACACATTTTGATAACGAGAGGAAGTATCTGGGTCCAGAAATTATACCAGAAGTCAACTGGCCTCATTTGATAGTATTGTTGAAGAAGAACAGTGAAAGGGAAAGATAAAGTAAAAGTGACTCAGTCTGAATTATAAAATGGGAGAGCAGTAAAATCTAAAACTTGACACTGAACAAAATATGAGTTTTCTGGTTGAGAGAGAAGTCTCAGGAGTATTTCACATTGCCACATAAATTGCCCACACCTGACACTATTATTGAAAGCACAAACAATTCACAAGTCATGAAATTTTAATCAAAGTCAACTTTACATTTTGACAAAACACCATTCAAATTTTGTTGCAAAAGTAATGAAGTTTCCATAGAAAAAAATAATTTTCATCTGTCAGATTGGGATCAGTTAAATTTTAGGTGTGTTTGGTTGTTTGTTTTTTACTTGGCATTTGGTCTCTTCTCCTGATAGTTGCACAACCAATCCCACCACCCCCCTGCAAACACCTTTTCTCCCACTTGTAGGCACTTCTGCCCATAGGTGGAAAATGGGGCAGCTGTCCTGGGCCCAGGCTCATCGAAGCATTCCATTCACTGTCATTGCAACAGGCACTTATGAGTTAATCAGAACCAATGAAACAAGATAATACTAATACTGTTAATGAAATTTCTGGGAAAGAAACCTGAATTCTACCACCTGATTCAAGCTGAGGTATATCAGATCCAGAGCTGTTATCAGTGTCTTGGAAAGACAGAAAATTCCCCTGAATGTGGAATGAATCAGGAAAAAGGAGAGGCTATGAGTAGAAAAGAAGAAAATACTGTGGTAATGAGACACCATTGGAGTGCTTCCACCTAATTGCCTCTCAAGTGAAACTTGCACTTAATATTACAGTTACATCAACCAATAATTCCCCCTTTAAGCTTGTTTGGTTTGAATTTTAGGCCACTTGCAAACCAGAGTCCTAACTAATATACCAACTGACTTTATTGATGCCAAAAGTTCAGCATTAGCATTTAATTCTTATGGAGAACTACCTAGGCATCTTCCTGCTCTTCTTCCAAGGTGGTGATTTACATGTTAAGTCACTAGTTTATCAATTTCAATGAGATTATAGATCATTATTTATGAGAACTTGAAGAGCTGCTTTGCCATAGAAACAATGGGGACTAGGGGTGAATAATGTTGTAGAAATGGTGTAGGAAGAAGATCAGGGAAATAATTGGACACAGACTTTCAGAGCATTACATTTTGGGTTTTGTTTTGTTTTGTTTTTTTCATTGATTGGACATCACAAGCCTTTTTACAATAGCTATTTAAAAGATTATGGAATAAAATTTGACACAAGATTAGTGTTCTCAGGGGTCCTCTTAATATTAGATTTTTTCTGAAAGAAACATTTTGGCTTTCATTCTTTTCCCAAAGTATATTTAAGCTTTTTTTTTTTTTTAAGATTTATTTATTTTAGGGAGAGACAGAGAAAGAGAGTGCACATGTGTGCAAGTGGTAGGGAGGAAGAGGGAGAAAGAATCTCAAGCAGACTCCTCACTGAGTGTGGACCTTGATGTGGGGATCCATCCCATTAATCAGAGACCATGACCTGAGCCGAAATCAAGAGTCAGATGCTCAACTGACTGAGCCACCCAGGCAACCCATGATTATTTAAACAAATAATATGAGTTACAAAAAGTCAATGGAAACATTTGGGTTATTAAATACAAGGTGTTCTTTGAAAAATTATAATCAAAACACTCATTTTAATAAACCTCATCAATATATAAACTCCTTACCTGGACATTCATTTCTCATTGTGCCAGTCAATTGCTAATGATCTTCTGCACTATTTCCCTTCTCATATAGTCATTTTTGTCAGAAACTATGTCCTGGACTCATATAAAGTGTTTCCATTCCCATAACTTTGTTCTTTTGAAGTATTTCCCGTCCTTTATTTGCTGATTTCTGTATTTTTCAAATCTTACCAGTTTCTCAAGAATATGTTCAAATGCCACTCCTATCACAAAACCTTTCCTTCTTTCCTTTAGAGATAATTGCTTATTTCCCTGAATACCCAAATATTTTCAACTATACACTTTTTTTTGCATTTATCACAATATATTCGTACTTTTTAATGGTCTGATTTGCATGTGTATTACCCCTTTAAAACGAAGAAGATTTCTACACACTTTTAATCTTCAAACATGAGTAGCATCCAGAAAAATGGTGTTTACATAATAAATAAAAAGTAAATATTATACGTTAAATTAACTAAACAAGGAAGCCATTATACTACAGTGATTTTAATGCTTTGGTGACCTAAATAGGCAAACCAAAACCTAAGCCTATGAATGCCTCAAGGTTAAGAAATCCAAACCGAGGAAAACTAATCATAGTCAACCAGGCATTAAGCTATAGCCATTCAAAAAATTCCCTTTCTTTGCTTCCAAAACTACTCTCTCTCTCTCTTTTTTTTAAGATTTTATTTAATTATTTGAGAGAGAGAGAGAGGGAGAGCACAGAGGGAGAAGCAGACTCCCTGTTGAGCAGAGAGCCCAATGCGGGGCTTGATCCCTGGACCCTGAGACCATAACCAGAGCCAAAGGCAGATGCTTAACCAACTGAGCCACCCAGGTGTCCCATTTGCTTCCAAACCTTCTCTACAGAAGTCTTTCCCCTAGGTTCTATCTGAGGTGTGCTCCTAACCATTTCTGGTTTGGAATAAACTCTTTAACATTTTTAATATGCCTCAATATATCTTTTACCATATGACTGATGATTTTAGATAGTCAAATAACGAATTAATATATGCTTTCTTTTTTACATAGTTGAGACAATTTTAAAGTATTTATTTCCTCTACAAATGCAGATAATACTAGGGTAACTTCTTGAATTGTTTTTACATTAACGACACTTAGAAAATTACAGTATAATAATATTTTATAAAATGTAATAAAAAACTAGACAATTCCATAATCCACAAAAACTGTTGCTATATAGATATCATTTAGTGTTTCTAATTCAGCTTAGGAGTTTGTATTAAGAATTTTTTGTGCATGACCTCTATGTATCCTGATTGATCTAGTTGGTCTATTCACTGCAAAGAATATAGAAGCAAAAAAAAAAAAAAAAAATTACTCTCCCGAAGAGCCTCTATTATAGTTTTAATGGCACATAAACTTCATTCTTTGAAAACAAAAATATCCAAAAATTACAGAGACATCTTTCTTTTAAAAGATTATTTATTTATTTATTTGACAGAGAGAGCATGCGCAAGAAGGCAGAGTAGCCGGTAGAGGGAGAGAGAGAAGCAGACTCCCTGCTGAGCAAGGAGCCTGATGTGGGGCTCGATCCCAGAACCCTGGGATCATGACCTGAGCCAAAGGCAGTTGCTTAACCAACTGAGCCACCCAGGCACCCCCAAGAATTATAGAGATATCTAAATTATATTATTGAGGTGCCTGAGTGGCACAGGCAGTTAAGCATGTAATTCTTGGCTTCAGCTCAGGTCATGATCTAAGTGCCATGGAGAGTGAGTCCCATGTCTGGCTCTGCACTCAGAGTGGAGTCTGCATGGGATTCTCTCTCCCTCTCGCTCTGCCGCTTCAGCTAGTGCATGCACGCACTCTCTCTCCTTTCTCAAATAAATAAATAAGTAAATAAATAAATCTTTAAATAATAAAATAAATTATCAAAGAATACATCTATCCTAACGTTGATTTTAAAATTTACTTTTGCCTGAAATCATTCAGATAACTATTTTGCTACCTTAATTCACTTTGTCTGTATGGGCATACCCTGAATGATTTGCCCTAAACATACTTAACTAGGCATTAAATTAAAATTTAATAGGATCATTATTGAGGTTAAATAGATATTTTAATGATTTCTTAAAAGACACTTATGAGTATATAGAGCAATATATCCACTATGTAGTTGTAAATCCTCAACAAATACCTTACATTAATATATATTATTTAATAAATATAAGTTTCATGAAGATCTAGTTATAACAGACATGAGTTGTCATTAAATGATCATTATTAAAGCAGATTTTGGGGGCCTGAGCTGTGCAAGAACTAAATATTGACATGCTTACTAGTCAGCTGTTTGTCACAAATGTTATGTGAACTTACATTAATGAGTGTTATATGAGCTTAAAGTAATTCCTTTTAAATGAATACCATGTGGAATTTGGTCAAAATATTTTTTGTGTGTGCTCTCCACTTCCATTTATATGATCTATTATACACATTTTACTTGGACTTCTTACTGATTTCAAGTGTCCCACCTGTATCATTACATAGTAGTGAGGATATATTGTTCAGGGGTGGAATATTTTGAAAATGATATCACAAATAAATGAAGAGCACAAATGTGTGAATAAATATATAAGGTATAAGATGTCAATAACAGAAAGATCTTTGGAAAATTCCCAAATACTCAGAAACTAAGTAACATACTTGTCAAATAATCAGTGTATCAAAGAAGAAAACAAAAGTGTAATTGGAAAGTATATTGAGCAAAATGAAAACAAAAATGCAACGTATAACTTGTAGGATGTAGCTTCAGCTATAAAATAATGGTGAAAAAAATTTTTTTAAAGATTTTATTTATTTATTTGACAGAGAGAGACACAGTGAGAGAAGGAACACAAGCAGGGAGAGTGGGAGAGGGAGAAACAGGCTTCCCGCCGAGCAGGAAGCCCGATGCGGGGCTCGATCCCAGGACCCTGGTATCATGACCTGAGCCGAAGGCAGACGCTTAACAACTGAGCCACCCAGGCGCCCCAATGGTGAAAATTTTATTAATAACTGATAAAATATTTAAAAATATTAAATGGATATATATTAGAAAAGAAGAAAGACCTCAAGTCAATGATCTCATCTTTCATCTTGCAACATAAAAAAAAAACAAATTAAATTACCATTAAATAGATAATATAATAAAAATCAGACCAGGAATCAATGAAATAGGAAAAAATAGAAGAGATGAAATTGAAACCTAGTTCTTTGAGAAGATTAATAAAATTGATAAACCTCTAGTCAGACTGAACCGTAAAAGATGAGAGAATCCACAAATTACCAAAATCAGGGATGAGAGAGGTGGTATCATTACAGATTCTAGAGTTATTAAAAGGATAATAAGTAAATCTTATGATGACAGAAAGCTGACCTGTGGCTGCTGGCAGATGAGCCACAAAGGTGGGAGGAGTAAGAATGAGGGAGTACAGTGAAGCATGCACAGACTGTGGGGTTGATGATTATGTTCATTATCTTGATTGGCATGATTTTCCAGTTACATTCATCTGTCAAAACTTATTAAACTGTTCACTTTAAATATGTACAGTTTATTTTATGTCAATTATTACTCAATAATTATGTTTTAAAAATTAAGGGATGATGAGGTCATGAAAAAAATCTGGACGGGAAAGGGGATGAGGTTGCATCCAGAAAGGAAAAGTTGTATACAGTTAAGATAATACAAAGGGTAAATGGAACGAAAGAACAGGGTGAGGTGCACAGAGCAAATGTAGTGATCACAGTAAATGTGTTGGTAAAAAGAGATGGATAAAATTTTAAAAAGACATTTTAAAAATTCCTCGTATTAGCTATGTCTAGAAAATTTATACTTTGTATTTCTTTATTAATCATGACTGTGAAAATATATCTATATAGCACACAGTTGGATAGAAAATATATCTATATAGCACACAGTTGGAAATGGAAAGCACACTTTCCATTTGACCTATGTCAAAAGTACAGGAAGTAAGATTTTAAAGGGTATGTCAGTTATCAATTTCTTGCTTCTTTACTCTAAATTTGCCCGTCAATACAGGCTCATTCATAATAGAACTCTAGGCATCCTTCCTGTGTGGTGAGCGTCATATTATGCTTCTCAGTAGAGGGCAGAGAGACATGGGGCGGGGTTTAGGGAACCGATTTCTAGCTGTTTTCTGCTACGGTTTGGTGGGCTAGTTGTATGCGGGTGAGAACATCCGGTTGATCACTGCCCTAACACTGTGGCCTACGCTAGGCCTTCAGTGGGCCCTGTACACGAAAATCAGCTCTAGAAAGATCCCCCGCCTGTATCTGCGCCATAATTTCTCAGGCAGGACCTTGGGCAGTTTTCCAGAGTGTTCCCAGAAAGGTGCTTCACCCTCAGCCATAGGGATGTTGCTTCCTGCTTATACAGGGACTGCAGACCAGTTCGGGCTTGGGCAAACCACTAAACTTCTCTGCTATCCAGTAGACCAAACTAAACCTTCTCGAACAACGTCAGAAACTCTTCTAAATTTTTCCTTCCTTGGGTACTATCTCTTATCCCTGTGGCATGATACAGAGTTTCATTACATTTATAGTCAGTCCTTTAGCAGAGTTTCATAGTTCTTTATATCACACTTACCCTGTTTAACCTACTGTGTGATTTCTAATTCCTGATTTGATTCAGACGAATATACAAAGGTAGTAAAACCCTAGCAAAGAGGATCAGGAAAGATACTTTCAAAAGAATCCCAGTAAGGACATGGCTCTTCCTGTCAGAGAGATTAAACAATCCTCCTCTTTCAGATATGCCAGAAAAACATCAGCCAATGGGAAAAAAAACCGCTATTATGGCAGGGAGAACTAAAAGGCAATATGATACGTTTAATGATTAAAGAAGCTTTGGGTGATTTTTTTATATTAAAATAGTTAGTTCCCAATTGTTAATTGCCAGTAAATAGAAATACAATTGATTTTTCATGTGCTGACTTTTTATTCTGTGACCTTACTAAACTCATCTACCAGCTTTGTGGTATTTTTTGCAGATTGCCTGGGATTTTCTATATAATCACGTTATCTGAAATTAGGGAGTATTATTTCTTTCTTTCTAACCTGTATGACTTTAATTTACTTTGTTTACCTATTTCACTAACTAGGACTTCTAGTACAATGATGGGTAGGAGTGTTAAGAGGAGATATTTTTCTTTTGTTACCAATCTCAGAAAAAATTGCGTTTCTCACCATTAAGTATGATGTTAGCTATAGGTTTTTTTGTAGATGCCCTTTATCAGGCTGACAAAGTTCCTATTCTTAGTTTGAGATATCTTCATCTGGATAAACGTTGAATTTTGTCCAATGTTTTTTTCTGTGTCTATTTAGATATCCACATGTTTTTTCTTTAAAAAAAGTCATAAATATGTTGAATTACATTTTGGTTGATTTTGCATATTAAACCAGTGTTTTATTCCTATGATAAATCCTGTATTTTCATGAATAAAACATATATTTCTTATATTGATAGATTTCTTTTTCTAAATTTTTGTTTAGAATTTTTGCGCCTATGTTCACAAAAGAGTAGTGTGGTTGTATTTCCTTTTCATTTATTTTTCTGATTGTGATATCAGGGTAATACCGGCTTCACAGAATTAATTGGAAATTTCCTTCTATCTTCCAGAAGAGTTTTGCATTGTTGTTATTATGTTTTCCTGAAATGTTTGGTAGAATTCCCAAGGGAAGCAATTCTGATCTGGCATTTTCTTTTGGAAAGGTTTTTTAGATGCAAATTCAAATTTCTTCCATAGAGACATTTACGTTATCATTTCTTTTTGAATGTGCTATATCAGTTTGTGACTTTCAATGAACATTCAATTTTATTTAAGTTTGAAAAATTGGCATAAAGTAATAATATTTATTACCTATACTTTTATTATTTGTAAAATGTGTAGTGATAGCCTCTCTCTCATAATTTTGGAAATAGTGGTCTTCTCTCATTCCTTTTTTTTCTCAGTCTAATTAGAAGGTTTTGTATTGATATTGTCAAATAAGCATCTTTTAGTTTCATTGGTTTTCTTTTTCCCATTTAATTGATTTCATATTTCCATTCTGATTGCTTTGGGTTTTTTTCCCTGCTAATCTACATTTAATTGTATTTTATCTTTATAGTATCTTAGCATGGAGACTGAGTTCATTAGTTTTAGACGTATTTTTTTTGTAGTATAAGCCTTTATTGCTATTAATTTAGTACTTAACTAATGAATTTTGTTATGTGTGTTTACATTCTCATTCAATTCAGAATATCTTTTTAATTTTCATTTTGATGCTTATGTTTGGATTGTCCAGAGACCATTTTGTTTTTGATTTCCCCTTTATTTCTATTCTGGTCAGAAAATTATATTTTGAATCCTTTTAAACAACTGAGACTTGTTTATGTCCCAGAATATAGTCTATCTTGGCAAATGTTTCATGTGTCCTAGGAAAGAATGTTGATGACTGAGAATCTCTGTCAATTAGGTTAATTTTGCTGATAGTATAGATTAAATCTTTTATATGCTTACTGATTTCCTGTCTCCTCGGTCTATTATTGAGACAGGAGTATTAAAATCTGTTCTTTTAATTGTGGATTGGCTTCTCCTTCTTTCAAGTCTATCATTTTTGCTTCATGTATTGGAAACTCTGTTATATGCGTGAATATACAGGACTATTCTAACTTCTTGAATGATTGACCTCTTACCACGATAAAATAGCCATTTTATTTTTGGTGATATTCTTTACTCTATATTCTATTTGTCTGATAGGAGTGTGACTACACCAACCCTTTTATGATTACTATTACCGTAGTGTATCTTTTCCCATACAAATTTTAAATTTATATGTGTGTTTACATTTAAAGTTTATTTCTTATAGATAGCATATAAGTATGTCTTGGTGTTTTATTCAATATGACATTCTCTCTTAATTGGTGTATATTTGCATTTAACGTGATCATCAGCATCTTTATCCTCAAATCTATCATCTTCCCATATGTTTACTATTGATCTCATCTGGTTTGTCCCTGTTTCTTTTTCTAACATTTTTGGGGTCATTTTATATATTTTTATGATTCTTCTTTATTTCCTTTGTTGGCTTATTCTCTTGAACTCTTTGTTTTGCTATTTTAGTACTTTCATTTCTCCCCTCTCCACCTTTGTGCTATATTTGTCATACATTTTATCTTTACATATAACACCTATGCTGCATTTTTATTGTATTCTCTTCCTCTACTGCTATGTCACCACAAAATTAGTGGCTTAAAAAAACCAAATTTATTCTCTTACATTTCTGTAAGTCAGAAGTCGGACATAGATCTCACTGGGCTAAGCAATTCCCATGATATGTGAATTACACCTGTAGAGCGAACAGACTCCTTTGGAAAGGAAAATAGATTATTTTAGTTGTGCTTAAACCTATTTTTTCTGTATGTTTTTGTTCTTAATTATGTGTTGGCTTTAAAATTATAAAAAAGTATATGCTACAAACATGTATATATTAATATATAGAAGAAATAATTATTTAAGATATATATTTCATTGTCATCTTAAATACTTCTTGGGTTAAGGCAAGATGTTAATATATTATAAATTAATTTGAGAATATTTTCAATTCAAACATTTATACAGAATGAAAATGCACTGTTTTGTGATAAAATATAGATTAACACATAATAATGTAATAATTAAAAAATGAAAACTAAAACTTCAGTCTTATTCAGGGTATGCCCATATCTTTCTACATACCTCTAGATAGCAAAAGTTTTCAATTTTTGTCCCTTGAATTTAATTAAAGAAAACTGACTGGTCGTTCTATCTTGATTGAACTTAAAAAGAACTAACGTGTATAAACTGACATTTGGAAGCATTCTGTGTAAAACTGTTCACTTGAGCATCCAATATTCATCTCAGTTTTCATAGCCTACTTTGAAATGTTCTACGCTCTCATTCACCCTATTTCCAGAACTGGTACAATGTAGCAACTGAATTCTGCAAAGAAGATGTATTCTTAGTAATATATAACATAGCCATGCACTTTCCATTAGATAGTATTTAAAAGTGACACTGAGATATATTGATTAAATAGAAGCCATGAACTACACATTCTGGATTAGGAATTCGTATGTCCCATGGTGACTACCCCTACACCATCCTCTGTTGATTAGAACTGGTTGGGAATATTAAAAACTTTCAGGAAAATAAGGTGGAGGAGAAAATGGGGGATAGGAACAAGGAAGACAGACTTAAGGCTTGAGAACTCTGTCATTTCCCATCTTTGAACCTATCACTCCCCATTGCTACTGAGCACCAGCTGATCACTCTAGGCATCAATGTATTTGTTTCCTCTTCGTAAGAATAGTCTATGTGGTGTCATTTGTATTCACCTCGGGCAGACACAGAGCCTCTGCTCATTTCATCAAAGAACTATTTATGAGGCTGTAAAAAAGATGAGTTTCTCCGAATAGTCTCCAAATTAAACTTTTTAAAGTTTAATGTTGGCACACAAGAATAATTACAGTTATAAACCATTAAACATTTAGAAGAAATTTATAGGATTGGAGGGAGAAAATTTACAGCTGTGGCCTAATATAATAAATTTCCTCTGTAAAAGCAGAACCACAGAAACATTTCTATTCTGGACTCCAGAAAAAGAAAATGCTTTATTAACATTACCCAAACATGGAGGCACTATATTCGGACATTATTTATATAGAAAGATGAATACCTTTTTAAGATACAGTTAATTAACCTTACAAGCAAAAGTCAATATATATATTTTTAACATCAGTAAATAGAGTTCACTAAACTCATTTGTAAGATTAGGCTATATATACTCACTTATCCTAGAAGACAATCCAGTGCCTTAGAGTATTTTCATTTATTCTAGGAGTTATTATGCATCAATTATTACACTCCTGGGTGGGTTGTTGTTGGTGATAGGGAATATATGAAGTTCAGTAATGATGTTTAAAAAAAAAATTAGCCACCCCCCAAACTGCAGTTCAGTCTCTAGGGAGTTGTCTTCCAACAGAATTCTAATATGTCTTCAGAGTACAGAATATTCTTGTTCTTTACTGTGTTTGCTCTAACAAGGACTGCATTCTAATGTTGCATTAGCGTGATAAAGATGTCAGGTAACCACTCAGTCCTTGTGGGAGAATATCTGGTCACTAAACGGATTGCCTATCCAGTTAACTATAATCATCCACTGCTTAGAGTTCAGCTCTACTTGCCATACAACTTTAGACAGAAACAACCATGCCTTTATGCTGTTCAAGTATTGTTTTGTGACTTTTAGTAGCATTTAAAATTGTTCTTCCAACAGATCTTGTATGTTTATTATTGATTCCTAGGTATTTTCGTTACTTTGGTTTTGCTTGTATAAATAAGGTTTCATTAATTTTATTACCTCACTGGTTGTTGTTACCTACCCTCCTTATTGAATTACCATATCACTTGTGGTTTTAATTAATTCTCTTGGGCATTCAAAATAAAAAGTATTATCATCTACAAGTAAGAATAATTCTACTTTCTCCTGTTTAATGTTTATCCCTCATTTCTTCTACATACATTCAGAAGACTTTTAAATGACTGTGATGATAAAGGAGGTCTTTATGTGGTTCCTTGGTTGAAATAATAGGTAAATACATAAATAAGTAAAATTATGCCTGTAAAATATTTTTTATGAGAAAGTACTTTAATGAGGCTTTTTCTTTAAGTGTGTGTCTCATCACTGAGTTTTTAGAATCTAAGGGGATTGCCATATACATTTAAAAATTTTTTGTTCTAGGGCGCCTGGGTGGCTCAGTTGGTTAAGCGACTGCCTTCGGCTCAGGTCATGATCCTGGAGTCCCGGGATCGAGTCCCACATCGGGCTCCCTGCTCAGCCGGGGAGTCTGCTTCTCCCTCTGACCCTCTTCCCTCTCATGCTCTCTATCTCTCATTCTCTCTCTCTCAAATAAATAAATAAAATCTTTAAAAAAATTTTTTTTTTGTTCTAGGGGTGCCTGGGTGGCTCAGTCACTTGTCTGCCTTCGGCTCAGGTAACAGTCCCAGGATCATGGGATTAAGCCCTAAATTGGGCTCCCAGCTCAGTGGGGAGCCTGCTTCTCCCACTCCCCCCTTCTCGTGCTCTCTCACTCTCTCAATCAAATAAATAAAATCTTTAAAAAAATAGACATAAATAAAAATTTTGGTCTAATACTGTAGTGAATTATGTTAATAGACACATTAATGAAAAGAAATGCTTACATGCCTATAATAAACCCTACTTGGCCATATTGTATTGTTGATGATGATGATGGTGATGATGGTGATAATAATGAAATTCCCTAGTAATTGTCCTAAGGATATATAGTAAATGGAGAAACATTCATTTGAGGAAATCTTCTAAACCTTAGTAAGAACAGGAAGAGTCGGTGGCATTTGAAGCACAACCTAATCCCATGATACTCCCCAGCTGTGTCTGTGGAAACTCTACTCTGGATGGGTGTGGCAAACAAGGAAGCTCCCTCGCCCTGTAGCTCCCTGTCTAGGGCTATGATTTCATAACAAGGGGAGAAGGTCACCATGTACCTTCTGCTCCCTAGCCCCATTTTGCAAACACTCCTTTAGACGCTGGCAACCAGAACTGATGCTACCTTCATTGTCAAAAACAATGAAGATCTTGGGAGAAAGCAATTAAGAGAGTCTGGTAGGTCCATAATCCTGACAGCAACAAGCTACACAGTAGAGTGATCAGAAATTTAAAGGAGAGCAACAGGGAAAGATACAAGAGCAGCCCCCTGAGATCACACTCAACTCTGGGAACCAGGAAGGTTGTGCACAGTCACTAGGCTATACCCAATCTCAGAAAAGGATATGGGGGACACTCAAAAACCATCCCACATCTCACACATATCCACTAACAGAGGGAAGAAAACAATTGGCACAGTGGGTTTAACTAAAATCTCTAATCAAATGTTGGCTTAACATTAAGTTCCTTGAACCAAGGAACCAGCCCTGGAAGTCTGAAAGACTGTGTGTATGCCCAAGGTCATGCCCTTTCAGAAGTAATCAGAGTGGGAACTTCCAAGCTACTAGTTTCTGGCTGAATATTTGCCAGAAACTGAGAGCTACAGCAGCCCACAAGCCACACACATAGCCAACAATAAAGAGTAGAAATCTAACTGGCCAGGGGGCTTAAACATACTCTTTCACCAGTAAGTGGCTTATGCTGACCAAGGGGAAAACCCTTAGAAGCCAGGCTAAAAGATAAAACAAGAAAAAAAGAAATCTAGGCAGGGACATCAGAGGAATTCAAAACGCATGGGAAATAAACTTCAGAGTCAGTTTGACCAAGTCATTAAACAGAGGCAGATGACCAATCAAAACAAAAACAAAAACAAAAAACAAAAAAAACTCCCTGTAGTAGTTTGTGGGTGAGAATCAGTCTCCATAGTTTTGACAATATACTATCTTAAGATACAGTTTTCAACCAAGAAAATTATGGGACATGAAAAGCTCTAGAATGTGTACCTCACACAAATGAAACAAACAAACAAAAACATACAACAAAAACTATTTCTGTGGGACCCAGATTTTGGACTTAGCAGACTTCCAAGCAGCTAGTATTAATTTGTTCCAAGAACTAAAGTAAGCCACATGTAAATAAAGGAAGTCACAATAATGATTTCTCAGCAAAAAGTGAATATCGATAATGAGATAGAAACTGTAACAGAGAACTAAGTGGAAATTCTACAGTTAACAAAAATGAAAAATCACCAGATGCTCAATGATAGATTTAAGGAGGTAAAACAAAGACTGAGCAAACTTAAAGATAGATTATAAATGTGTTCATTCTGAAGAACAGAGATAAATATAAGTGAAGCAATATAAACAGAGCTTTAGAAAAATGTGGGGCATCATTAAGAACACCCAGATGCATAATTCCAAAAGAAGAGAAGAGAGACAAAATAACAGAAGGAAATTTTTAGAAAATAATGGCTACAAATATTCCAAATTTGATGAAAAATATTAATATATACATCCAAAAAATATAATGAATTCCAAGTAGGGTAAATACAAAGAGATCCACACTCAGGTACATCACAGTTAAATGTTGAAAACAAAATATTTTGAAAGCAGAAAGAGAATTATTCACCACATTTGAGGAAAACCTAGTAAGATTAATCACTGATCTCTTACCAGAAACAATAGAGACCAGAGAGTGGCAGACAACATATTCAAGCTTCTGAAAGTAAAAAACCAAGAATCTTTCAAAAATGAAAATAAGATATGGGATAGTTTGTTATTATATCTATAAGAGTAATGAAAGAACAAACGGAGGGTTGCTGGAGTGGTGGGGGCTGGGAGGGATGGGGTGGCTGGGTGATGGACATGGGGGAGGGTATGTGCTATGGTGAGCGCAGTGAATTGTGTAAGACTGATGAATCACAGACCTGTACCCCTGAAACAAATAATACATTATATGTTAATAAAAAAAAAAAACAAGTAATGAAAGAAAATTCTACAGGTTGAAAGCAGGTAACAGCAGATTTAAATTCAAAGCCACATGATAAAACAGAGTTCTGGTAAAGAAAAAAATATATATATATATATGGTGAAAAAAGACAGTGTGATTGCAAATTTCTTCTCTCTTCTCTTAATTGACTAAAACCGAATACAACAATATGTATATAATTGTGTTACAGGGTATGTATATATGTAATTTGTATTATATTATACAAGTATACTATATAACAGCAGTAGAAGGCAGGCAGGTGGGAATAAGGATGGAATGGAATAGTAACACAAGTCTATAGGAAGAATTAAGAGAATCTAAACTGGGGTGATGAAGATATTCTATATTGGAATTTGGTAAGAGTTGCCCAGCTCTGTAGTTTTACTAAAAAATTGAATTGTATGCTTTAAATAGGTTTCTGGAGAAAGTGTCCTTTGAGATATGTTATTAGTGAACAGAATTCCCACAGAGAAAGTATCATGGCCAAAGCATGAAATATTATACTTAAAATCTAAGGATATTCAGGTATAATATGTGATATGGTAAATTAAGGAGTCTACAACAGGAATAAGAAACAAGCAAAAGTCAGCCAATGACAGATTTTGTGTTACATGCTACAACACTAGGATTTTTTTTTTTTTGGTCTAATTAAATCTTAATTAGAAAAGACAAAATATACTTTTATAATAGGTCATCAGAATATTTACATATTCATCTATTAGTTCATTCTACAACATTTATTTAGCATATATTAAGTAAAAGGCATTGCTCAGTGTTGGACCTTATAAAGTTGCTTAGCTTGTCTGAGAGGTTAAACAAAAACTAGTAACACTAAGGTTATAACTGAGATTTTTAAAAATGTTGTAGGTTGAACTGTCTATAGTGATTTCATAGACAATGATTGTCAGAATAGCCTTTAGTAGAAAATTGTTGAGCCATAGTATGTGGATTAAGAGATCATAGATAAAACAGTAGCATTGAAAAAGAAATCCTGTCTACCCTGTACATTGAGAATACTTAGTCATTCAGTAAGAAGAAAAGGGAAAACAGAGAAAGAGAATAAGAAGAGAAAAATAGGCAGATAAATATGTTTACACTGAAAATAAAATCACATTCAGAATAATATTGAGTAACAACCTCACATTACATGAGAGCAGGTTTTTTTAGAAGCTTGTTGTTGATTCAGTTCTTAAGAAGTAGCACATTAATGGACATTTTGAAAAATCATATTTCTTTATTTGTGTACTGGATACTGTTTGAAATGGATGGCAGAAATATGGAATGGTGAGAATCAGAGGAAAAAAAAAAAAAGATTTTGTTAATAGACAAGGCTTGTGCAGTTCCTTATTTCCCTGTCTTCCTGCCCAGGATTTGTTGACTGGTGCAATCAAGTGAAGGAGCAGTGGTGATGGATGTCAGATGATTATAATTTCTGTGTTGTTGTTCCAGCCATCACAAGTCTGAAATATTTTCAGAATGCTGCAGCTGCAACTGATGCCATTTCTGAGCAATGATCATAACAATTTGCAAATATACAGGGATTAGTGTGGTACTAATGTGAGCCTTGGAAACCACTACTCCATGCAGCTGTTCATTTCCAGGACCTAAATGTCCAGTCCTCCGAGAATGGTGCCTTTATAGCAGGTTGAGGCTACCCAATGGCCTTCAAAATGGCAGAAGTAGAAATTAAAAATTAAATGCATACCTGGAAAGTATATTATCTCTCTCCCTCCATACTAAAAGTCAAGCAATTAAAAATTGAAGTTTGAATCTATGAACCAACTTCCTCTGTAAAGAATGTTCAGGTAGGTCTGGATTGATGAGCGGCTGGTTGAATTAAACTAAAGGTAATGATTGGCTTTGGAAAAAAATCATTTTTATGTTGAAAAGCTCATGAGAAATTGGTTTCCCATAAAAATTATTTTTTACTCTAGAATGGAGCTTCACCTATGCAGTCTTTTAAGACACATTTCCCACCCCCCTGAGAAAATACACAAAGTGGTTCTTACCCATAGAAAAGCAAAACAAAGCAAATAGGATAACTCAATTTTTTCTTAATTATATTTTGTGTAAGTTCTTCCTCTCCTAAAAAATGATATATATCTTTAGGGAGAGCAAAGTGATGTACATTGAATTTTCTTTAATTTACTTTTTTTGGAATAGGTCTATTTTTAATGATTTAAAAATTAACTTGTTCAGCACAAGAAGTGTTTCTTTCACTATACAAACTAGATTTCAAAGCACACCAACTGTTAAGATTGTCAAAAGATTTTTCATTGGTGTTTCATAGTTTTTTGTTGTGATATTCTAAATGTTACCTATAAAAAGGCATATATGGAAACAGAAGTATGTCTACTTACCCTAATAATATCTAGCTAAAGATTCAGAAAGTATTTGACAAATTACAGTATCCCTTTCCTTTTGATGTTCATCAACACTAAAATAAGGTGAGAGACAAGGTTTGTGTGTTAGAAATCTAGATACAAACTCAGTTGCCCCAGTCTATAGTGTGCGCAAGAATTAGTGAGGCTCCTCTTGAAAAGCATTGGACCTTAATCCATGATTCTCAGATCTAGAACAGGCCAGAGGAGTCTCTATTTCTACAAGCTACTAGGTAATTCATTCTTTCACCAAAGAACCACAGAATAAAAAAAACACTGCCTTAGTACAAGATTCAAATAAGAATTACACAATGCTTGTTGCCTGCTGTATGCATGATGCAATGCCCAAGGCTGTTAGAGAAAACAGAAACTGAAGTCCTGGTCATTAACCTGAAAAAGCCAATGATACAGTTTAGGAAAAATTAAAAATGCATGCGAAAAAGTAACAATTTAAGAGGGGTGATCAACCAAATGAGCGGTATTTACTAAGGGACGTTAGTGTTAAAGGAGATTAGTGAAGGCCAGGATGTCTGATAATGTGTCTTAAAGATGATAAAATATAAGATTTGGTTGGTTCTTTAAAAATGAGAATAATTTGAATACTCAGAATTGAGTGAGAGTGTTTCTGGTCAAAGCTGTAGAATAGCAAAGTATGGAGGTAGTATGAGATCAGAATGCTTCTTACATGTCGAAGAGAGCTGAGAAAGTATATTGAGTAAGTAGTGTGATATCAGATTATGAAGAAAATTGGAAACCAGGCTGAGTAGCAGATTCTACACTGATTCCTGTAACATTCTGTCTCTTGCGTTGTCTGAATATGCAGACCATTTTGTGGGATGCACGAATCACTCTGATAAAACTTGTATATAATTATGAATAAACTACTGTTTTATAATATCAAGAATGAGATTATGTAAGAAGTGATTGTTGCTTATTTAACAATCTATTCCAAACAATATACTATGTAAAGCAGAATATCTTGATTTTAAATCTAGAGTTAGAAAAGGCTACAAAAGCTTTCTAATCCATTTATCTCATTTTCCAGTGCAAAATTTTAACAGTACATGTCATAATATCCAGTTTCATTTTTGCTATTACATCATGATACAATATGTTGAAAAAAGACTAATGTCATATATTAATATTGCTAGGGTGTTGGGTTATGGTTGCTTTATTTTAGAACATGTAATTAAAATTTAAAAAATCCAAATTTGTCTATAAAATATTTCTGTAAATATAAAGTACGTAAAAAATAATGAAGTTTCTCCTCTCTTCAGTGATTTTGACATGCAAATTATGCTGTTTATTGCTTAATTAGTGGTATATGGTTTTCATTTGTACTTTTTATAAAATCAGTGGTTGACTATAAATACGAGATAAAAATAGAGATGATCAAGAACATAAATGGAGGAATTGCCCTAAAAAAAATAGATCACTGCTTCTGCAGTAAGAAAGAACAAGCAGAGAATGGGTTGAAATTTGAGACTAAGAGGGATAGGAGGAAGTGGTTATAGAAGGTCTCTCTCTAGCAGAAAATATTGTCCCACCAGTAAGAAAGCAGCAGGCTTAAAATCTGAGGATTGTTGTTGTTGTTCCATTATGATCATCATGAGATCATCACGAGAACTGACTTGATTAAAAGACTTGAATTCACTTATACATCTGGGTCAAATGCCGCGTCAAAAAGCCTCAGCTAGGAATCCAAAGGTATATAAAGCATGGGCCTCTTCATCACTAGGCTTGACCCCAATGGTAAAAAGTTGAAAGAAAGATGGGTTTGTTGAAGAATCAATTATATACTTATGCTTTTCTTCTTTATATGTTTAGTTATCTACCAAAAATAGGGATAAAAAGAGTATGACAATTTACCTAGATTGAAGGTTGACAGTCGGGAGGGAGGCTGGTAAAAAAGGGTAAAAAATGCAAGAGGATGTGAGTGGCAAAGGTCAGTGTGTGGGTTAAGCAATAATAATATGTTATTATACTGGTTATTATATTAAGAGTCATTTAATCTCTATATCAGTTTCCTTATTGGTCAAATGAGGATAATTGAATTTTATAAAGTTACTGTATCTGTAAAATGAGACTATACATTTAAAAGCCCTTTGAAAGAAAATACTTTCTATATACAGCATCTTAGAAGAGTCTGGGAAAAAATCCCCCTGTTTTCTCCTAAACTGACACAGACTTTCTAAGGTACAAAATAATAGATTAATAAAAGGAATAATGGCAGATTTCCATTAGCTCATTTTCTTAGTTTGGTATATAATGTTCACTGGGTTGGATGGAAATGTATATTTATTCACAAACAGCTTTTGATGTTCTATGACTGAAAGTGGTTAACAGGCAATCAAGTTTATTGACCTGTGGAGAAAAATGGATGGATAGTCTTGAGCTCTCTATAAAGGGTACAGTAAATCTAGTAGCTGTGTAATTAACTCATAATTATGTAAGCAATAAAGACATAATTATAAGATTATTAATATGTTAAAATTATAAGGAATTTTCTGGCATTTAATTAACATTTACCAAGGCAGGCTAGAGCAAATTAAATATCAATTAATAAAAATAGTGACATTTATATAGATACTCTATTAGTTGTCACAATTATTAACTTGTTATCGCTGGCTTTTAAAGTCCCAATTAAGTGCCTAAATATTCCTTATAATTTTTATGTGTTAAAAATCTAATTATATTAGTGTCCTATAATTTAAAATTGATTACACAGCATCTCTCATAATAAATCTCAATACTCTCTTAACTGTCAATTGATGCATAATTGACATGTACTAGTTTATAAAGCCAAATAAACTCTTCCATGGAAACTAAGTAGTCTTAAAAATTCTCTCTTCATTTAAAGTATCCAATCCTATAAACCTCAAATTAAAAAAAAAAAAAAAAAGAACTAAACCTACGGGACCATCTATCTATATCCAGTGCAAAACACCGAATGTGGCTGTATGCCTTTGGCTCAGATCCAAAACTCAGAGTATGTGCTTTCAGAAATACAGCTAACTTCCTAAACTATACTTATGTAAATTTAGTTTATCTGTTTTAATCTTAATTTTATTGGCAGTCTTGGGAAGCTTACAGGTATAACACTTACCAATCCTCCACTGAGTCCTATGACCAACAGATATAAAAGTATGCCTACTTAGCACCACTAAGGTAAAAGAGGTCTTAACTTTAGTGTAAAATACTCGTCACAGCCATATTAATCTTAAACTCTCACAATTCAATTCTTTTATCCATAAGCTCCCAGTTACCAAGATGAAGTAAGAAGTTTGAGAAGTATACTAACAGATAAGCCAATATCTTTGCAAAATATAAATGAATGCCTTAAAAAGAATTGAAAGAAGTCAATCAGGTAAGCTGATAAAAGTAAGAGGTAAAATATCGTTTGTTTCATAACATCCATCACACAATGTTAGAAATGCTTGCTGTGGCTTTTACTTAGAATTAAGCTCAACTTTATCAATGTATAGTCTGCAAATCCTGGCCAGTAAGAACTTACTTGAAAGGATTCTATGGTCTTATATACTTGAAAGTTTTTTCTTTAAGAGTCATGGTATGCACTAGCACATAGAAGAGTAGGAAAAATCCTGCAGTCAAGAAATCTATTTCCATTTGTCAAACAGCATTTAGCCCTAGAACTTTAAATTCATATCATGCTTATTAACCTATCAACAAACTAAAACACAGAAAGGCTGTTAGAAGAAAGAATTATTTAAAAAATAAAAATAATCAATGCAGTGCTTCCTAGACTATCTTAATCCTGAGAGTTTTAGTTAGAGAATATGCTGTGTGTGAAATTAAGTGATAAAGATTTCAGGGCTCTTCTGGTTAATTTATAAAATTAAGGGAGAATGTGTTCCTTTGAGCTAAATCTGTATCAAAAGTGTTATTTTAAAAAAAACAAAAACAAAAAAAGAATGCTTTCATTCTGAATTCCTTGTTTCACCATTGCATAACCTGTTTTTTTTTTTTTTTTTTAAAGGTAGGCTTAAATGTTTGATGGTCAGCAGGTCCTCAAATATTACAGACATTTGAACAGATTGATATCACACTAGGAGAAAATATAAGCTTTTCAACTAGAACAAAAAAGGAAAAGATTACACTTTTTTTTTAGATTTTATTTGATAGAAAGAGTGCATGCACATGCGCAAGCATGGGTGGGGGAGAGGGAGAGGGAGAAGCAGAGCAGGGAGCTGAGGAGGGAGCCCTGCATGGGGCTCGATCCCTTCCCTGAGATCATGACCTGAGCCGAAGGCAGACGCTTAACCAACTGAACCACTCCGGCACCCCCCAAATTAAACTATTTTAAATAAATACTAAGCAGGTAATTTGTGATATATTCGATGTCTAAGAAATCTATTAAAAATCTTTAAGGAGTACACATAATAATAAGCAAATGATAATAAAGCAGAGCATATTATCTTTACATCTGAGATGTCCTTTTTGGGAAATATGTCTTTGACTCCAATTTTAAATATAATTATCTTAATTATTATAACTGCCACTTAGATTTTGTGGTTCTAATTCAAACTAAACTGTTTTCCTTGCTAATATCCTCTTAAGTGATCTTAGAAATAAGCTTTTCAAAACTAAAATTGGCATAATTTACATATCATGACACAATGTGTCATTTTCACAGCACCTGTCAATCTTCCTTTAAGAATCAGATGGCCCACTTAACCTGAAACATTGCTTAATAAATCACACATATTTTGTAGTTTTTTTAATTTTAAACTTTTCATGATGAAATTATTATATAAAAGGCAAAAATAGATTGCACAAAAAGGTATGTATTCTGCAATAAATTACTCTTAAGGTTACCCTTGTATTACACCCACCAGGTCAAGAAATAAAACATCGCCAGCATTGCAGGTGGTCCCTGCATGATGCTTTGCAATTAAAATTCCTTTCTTCCCCACTGGGTACAACCGCTATTTTGATGGCAATGATAAATAAATGTTTTCTTCCTTTTGGGTATAGTTTTACCAAATGAATAAGCATTTTTACACATGACATGTTGTGTTACCTATTTTTAAAACTTTATATAAAAATCATATATACTCTTATCTCTAGCTTTATTTCTTCAAGTTATGCCTGGGATTTCATTCATTTTGTTGTATGTCGTGTGGTTTGTTCAATGCTCTTTATCTGTTTCACAGTGTATTGATACATTGTACTACTGCGGATGTTTTCATTTTTTCAGTGTTCTGTTATTATAAATAATGCTTCTAGGACCATCCCTATACATATATATGTGCATGCATTTTTGGAATAAAGGGGAATTATTTTCTGGCACTTGGTTCAGTAAATATATGTTCCCTGTTGGTAGATGTTGCAGCACTATTATGTAAAGTGATTTTTATCAATTTATACTCCCAACCAAAGTTCATGGAAATTTCCATTGATCAATACCCTCATTAAACTTTAGCACTGTGTGTCATTTTTATTTTGACCATTCTTTTGGCTGTGTATTTGTATCTAATTTTCATTTCTGATGAATAAGCATATTAACACCTCTTAATGTGCATATTGACCGTTGGAAAAATCCTCAATTTGAAGAGACCCTACAAACCTTTTACACATTTTTACTGGCCTGTCTGCTTCTGCGTACTTGTAGGGCCCTTTATGTTATCTGGGTACAGATAATAGCAATATATCTTTGCTAGATATATGCGTTGTATACATCTTCTCATGCTATTTGGTTTGATTTTCACCTTCTTAATGGTATATTTTAATCTTAATGGAATTTAATTTATCGAATATCTTTTTACATTGTATTCTGCTAAAAACTTTGCCTACTCCAAGGTAATAAATAAGTATATTTTCATCTAAAAGCTCTATTGTTTTATTTTTCTAAGTCCATGATGTATCTGTAATTGACTTTTGCATAGGATATTCATCAAGGGTTATTATTTCCTTTTTGAAAAAAGTGTATGTCTAATTGAACCAAAACCATTTAAGAAAAAACTTTATCCTTTTCTTCCTGGGGTCATTTATCAGAAGACCAATGATATATGTCCTATTGTTTATTGTCTGTTCTTATACTAAATAGCACAACTTCTAAAATACTACATATTTATAATGGATTTTGATATCTAAATCTTTAATTTCTCCAGCTGTGTGTTTCTTTTTCTATTTTTCCTTGACTGTTCAGGTCTTTTATTTACCATGGACACTTTATTTTTTTATTTTTATTTATTTTAATTTATTTATTTGACAGAGAGAGGGAACACAAGCAGGGGGAGCAGGAGAGGGAGAAGCAGGCTTCCCACCGAGTAGGGAGCCCGATGCGGGGCTCCATCCCAGGACCCTGGGGTCATGACCTGAGCCGAAGGCAGACACCTAACGACTGAGCCACCCAGGCGCCCCTACCATGGACACTTTAAAAAGAAGTTGTGGATTTATACAAATGTACAAACTTTCATAGGATTACATGATTTCATTGAATTTATAGAACAATTTTAAAATACAGAGTTTTCAAATATTTGAACATTTTCCAATTTAAGAAAATATATCTATATTATTTTTAAAAACCTAATCGTGTTTTGTATTTATAAGGGTAGAGATTTTGCACACATTTTGCTGTATTTATTCACAGGCATTTAATGTTTTCTAATTCTGTTATGAATGACACCATTTAAAAAACTGTTTTTCTGTTTGCTTTCTAGAGAACCAAAAAAATTAGTTTTACTATTTTTATTCCACAGTGGATTTGCCTATGCATCTGTTGGGTGTCTATATAACAGCCTTGGACTAATTTTTATTATAATTGTATTTTATTGGTTTTAACACCACAGGTCTTATAAATTTGATATACATAGCCATAGAAGTTCAGGTTTAGCGTGTTATTTCAGGAAAAATACTTTCCATTGAGCTCCCAGATCTATGTACAGAAACGTGTTAATGTGTTGTATCTGTACTACTGGTATACTTTTTTTCTTTCTGGTCGAAAGTACTGCTTAAAGGGTGTCACCTTAGATACTCTAATTTTATTAACCTGTCATTTTCTCTCCCCTTAAATCCAAGCCTTGTTGCCAATCCTCAGCTAGAGATGAGTATGACAAATCTTAACTTACCAGGAATGAAAGTACTTCTGAAACAAGAGGTTACCTATTATTTCTCCTGTGTTCAATGCAGAAAACGCAGGAGGATTTGTACTAAGTAAGTGAGACCGGATTTTTTCAAATTTAAATATGTAATTCAGAAGCTGCTAGATTAAGATAGGTATGGTTTGGGATAATGTATTTTGCACTTTTCATTATGTCTTTGTATTTACATTTGAATGGGTGTGGCAAATATTTAGTAGTCGGCAATGCTTCAAGACAAATAATGAACTGCTTTTTACTTAAATGCTCCAAAATAAATAATGAAGAATTGTTACTCCGTGTTACCAAACTGACCTCTCTAATTGCTAAATAATTTGACACTTTTGTAGGGAGATTTTTCACTTTAGCATTGAAAACAGGAGAAGGGTTAAGCGCTCAGGTTTCAAGGGACTTCTGTGCATACAAAGTAAACTGATACAGGTGCAGTTAAAAATAAGTAAGTGTTGAATTAGCTATCAGTAAGGTTGCTAAAGAAGGCATCAAATCTGTAGAGTAGTGACATTACCGATAATTTGGGAAGTAATTTTTCTAGAGTAATCAGAGGCTGATGATGCAATCAATAATAAACTAGACTTGTGTTTCTTTCTGGATTATTCTAATATTTTAAAATTAATATTTATACATTAATCAGTCAGGTAAGGTATTCACAATTCTGAACTATTTTTGATTAAAATATGAATCCAAGTATGATTTTTTTTTATGGGCCAGTTAAAGTTTGAATTTAAGATAATTCGATGCATAATGATTTCTAAAAAAATTCTGACTCAATTTGCAAAAATCGAAGTGTAAAAATCTCCATGTTTCCAGCAATTGGAGGAGTTGATAGGTGAGGAGTAGGAGTGGTAGTTATTCATTGGCTGTGCCCATTAAAAAGTTTACATTGTCTTGAATGTTTGTTGTGGTAACAATAGAGGTGGCTTAAGGAGGGCACATTCAGCATGGAGCACGGGTGTTATGCACAAACAATGAATCATGGAACACTACATCAAAAACTAATGATGTAATGTATGCTGATTAACATAACATAAAAAAAAAAAAGAACTGTAGATCACCAATGTGGTTGAATAGACATGTTCCTGGACAGATCCTTAAGCCCTCCACCCGAATGACTGTATTAAGCATAAAAAGAGCTCACTTACTTTATTGTACATACCAAGATTGGATAAAATGTTTGTTACAATTATCTTAGCACTCAAAAAAAAAAATAGAGGTGGCTTACTGACATACAATGATTTATTATAGATATGTAACAGATGAATATTTATGTTTTATTTTATGACTAAAGCTATTTTATATTATCTGTATCAGCCATTGATTAAGATTTGAATAGGACAGGTAATCAGTAGGAAGTCATTGCTTTTTAGGAAAATCCTATAAATTACAAATATCTACTTGTTATTCTATTCATGCTGCAGGTCTATCAAAATCCTGTGACCTATATATTAGGTCAACACAACTTCTTTGTTTCATAGTCCAAATTCAAAACAAAGGGAAACAGTGACGTTTTCAGAATGGTTTTGTAACCACCTGACTTGGAGATGGTATAAAAATCAATTTGTGTTTATTGAGCACACAGGGTACAAGCCATGATGCAATCTCTTAAATATTTAAGCATTCTTTTTAAGACTGGGCCCAGGACACAAATTTTTTCTCATATTTTGGGGAGATGCACATTTTATCACAGAAGTTGATTCTCAAAGATATCAACAACAAGGAAATATTAATTATTTTGGAAATTTTGCCTGAACTTAAGTTATTACTTTATGTACCATGTTTTTAATGCAATATATGGCTAAAATAACTCAGTTTCTAATATTTGTATTCAGTAATGTTATTTTATTTATTTATTTTTTTGGAGGGGGAGAGGGCACCTAAGTCCTTTTATTTTCTTGGAGAGTTTTCTTGATAACTGTTATGTCAAGATGTCCTAGCCTCATCTTGTATGTTTTCTGTCCAGAATGGGAAATCAGTCATTTTTCCAAAAAACTCTGGTTTCTTCTAAAAGGAAATGATAAATCAAGATTGTTAGTTGTGCTAGTCATTGTTCTAAGATTTTTTAATGGATAGAACTAAGGATATATACTAAGAATATATACTAACTAGGAAATATGTGTGTATGTGTATATATACACATGGTACATATAAATATTTGAAGGTAAAATACCTCATGTTTTATACTGATATTTCTACTCTATATGTGGCATCACAGTATTTTTTACTAAGCCTCTTCTATATTACATCTGAATCTCCCTAATTTCACACTGATAGTTCTGGTTTTCTAGAAGAATGGGGCTGATAGAATTAAATTAATTCATAATTACATACTTTCAGTGTCTTCTTTGTATTTACTAGTTTTAGATTAATATTAATATTAGGTATTAATCCTTTTATCACCAGTTATTTTTTACTGAAAATGGTTAATATTGATATATGCTAGCCCCATTATCCTCCTCATTTTTCAATCATTGTACTGCATCTAAATTATCAGATCAAATAGGCATTGCATGTTATTTTCTCTCCCTTTTAATTCCTATTTAAATTTGATTCTATAAGAACTATATATTTAATACCACCTCTCCCCTTTTGTGTCTCTAGTCATTTTGTTTTACTGAAGCTTGTTCTTGAGCAAAATCTTTAGAAGGATGTCACAGAAGCCATATGCTCTAAGTTTGAACTAGCTGATAACAGTTTTACTCTTTTGTACTTGAATATCAATTTTCCTTGGATATAAAATTCATGGCTCATATGTTCTTGCCTTGAATAAGTTAAGTATGTTCCTTTATATTTTTGCATTAAAATTACTATTGAAAGGTCTGATGATAATCTAATTTTATTTTCCTTCCAGGTCAAATGCTCCATCTTTTACTAGAAGAGGTCTTGTTGATCATTATAGTCAATATTCTCAGGTGCACAGTATGTCTGTTAATGTAAAGTTTAAATATTTTCTAAAGAAAAGTTTCCCTGAAATGTACATTTTCATAATTCTCTCTGGTGCTTTCCCAAGTTCTTTAGGACCTCTAGTATCTCAGTGCTCTTTTTCTTCTTCAATACATATCCCTTTCTCTTGAATTTTTCATCATTTCTTTCATTACTTTACATTTAATGTCTTATTTTCTACATCTACTTCCCTTAAGATTTTTTTTTATTGTGTTATCTTGTCATGTGTTTCTTCTAGTTCAGTCTTCAGTTTTAAAGCTATTTGATATTATTTCTAATTTTAAATTCTGCCACTTATTTTTGAGAGTTTGTAGTTCTGTTTATGTTGTTATTTCATTTTTTGGGTATGTTTTCTTAATGTCTAACTTGTTTTGATATAGTACATTGCAATCTATGTCCTTTAATTTTATCCCTTGGTACTTCAATACTTCCAATAGCTATAATGATGTTATAATGATCTACAGTATCTTTCCTTAAAGTAATTTTCTATAAAATTTAATCTTGATATTTTTCTCTTGTACATTTCTATTTAGATTTAGTTTTCTCAAGCAGAGAGAAAAAAAATGCTTGACTCAAATAGTTTTTTCTAACTTCCCAGAGCTCCCCCTTCTGTTATGTTAGGGTACTTAAAAATTACCATAAACTGCTGTCTGGAGATTTTCTTTTTCCCCTGTTCCCCTCCTCTACTTTTATTTGTACCTTCCCTTACCTGTCTCTCCCTGGCCTCTCTCTTGCTTAATTATGACACCACCCTCTGCAGTTGTTCCTCAGTAGGAAGGGAGCTTTCAGTCGAATGGGAGTAGACTGTTTCAGACTTCTCAGACCTTATTACTAGTCCTTAGAGTTAAATCCTTTTGGAACATAAAATAATCCAACTGTTTGGAGTGGGACTGAATCAGAACACTGTTCACAATACTAGAAGTTTATTACCATTCTCTGATTAATTTACCAGATTAAAAATAAAATGTTTCGATATCAAAATGTATTTACAGGAAAAGAGGTAGGTTTTGGGTTTTGGCTTTTTTTTTTTAACTCTTATATCAAAAGCAAAAAGTGAAAGCCCAGATTTATTCTCTTTCACTGTACATTTTTCTTGACTTGTTTTCTTGTTTTAGGAAAATTCACAAAAGTAAGCTAGAAATGAAGGCAATCTCAGAGAAGATTCTGAAGAAAGATCATAATGTTTATGTAGATACCCAAATCATTCAAGGTTGTCAAAATTAGAGGAACTGGTATTGTTGCTTGACACTGGCATAGAAAGTGAAAAGAATGACAAAAATGTCCATAATTATAGGCCAAGAATTCTAAATTCCCAAAAGCAGGAAGTGAATTTAATATACGTAGAACACTTTTAAAAATATGGTGTTGCATTTGTGACTTTGGAAAAACAATTACCAATTTAGCAGCAGATATGTATAACACATGCTAAAAATATAATTCCTGTAAATACTAATATTGTAAACAAACTCATTTTTCCTTACATATATATACTGTCATAATCTCATAATGATCACACTTGTTATAACTTTATTTCTCAAGTCACTGTTTGAACATGCTATGTTTTATCTGATTATTTCATGTCATATGATTATGCAGTATGTACATATTGCAAAATGCCAAAATATGTATCAAAATGCATATGCTTGAAGCAAAGTCTGAATAATATTATGGAAGTGAGATGATCACCACAGTGCTTTAGGACACATATTCAATTAAGCAACCATTTGTTTAAAAACCAAGGGACCAAAATGTTCATGTTTTATTCAAAATTAATATCTCCTTAAGGAAATTCTAAAATATCATAGAATTTTGGTCTTCTTACTGTCCTTCCCCATGGGTTTGTTAGTCTTAACGATAAAAACTCAGTAGTTGGGATTTTCATTGCTAACCATCAGAAGTCTCCTAGAAGGGTGTGCATGTTCACTTAGGCACTGATTTTATAATAAGTTAAAATGAATAAATCTTATTAACTAAAATGAAAGGTGATCTCTATAAAGGAAAGCAATTCTTTCTGGATTTCAAATACCATTTGAAGATGTACATACTGTAAATTTTACTTTCTCTTACACATAAATACCTGTGTTTATTTAGTTTTGCTCATACACATAAATCTATAAATTTATTACTAATTGTACATAAAAACTTAATAGCTCACTAAATTAGTGAAATAGATATTATTTTATAACAGATTCTTTAGTATATAATTTATATATATATATAATTTACCAATTTAAAGTGTACACTTCAGTGATTCTCAGGATATTCACAGAGTTGTGCAATCATCACTACCATCAATTTTAGCATTTTTTTTATCACTTCAGAAAGAAACCCCATACACATTAGCAGTCACTCTTCATTTCTCCTCAAGCCCTTCCTTCCTCCCCTTCCCAAAGCACTAGGCCACTACTAATCTGCCTTCTGTCTCTATAGATTGGCTATTCTGGATGTTTTATATAAATGTGATAATACAATAGGTGGTATTTGTGACTGACTTCTTACACATAGCATGTTTTCAAGGATTATCCATTTTATAGCATCTACCAATACTTCTTTTATTTTATTCACAAATAATATTCCACTTAATAGATGTATCATGTTTTGTTTATCCACTGGATCAGTTCATGAGCAAGCACTTGGGTTTCCACTTCTTGGCTACTAAGAATAATGCTGCTATGAACAGTTTTTGTATACATTTCTGTGTGGACATACATGTTCATTTCTCTTGGGTATATTTAGTTGAATTGCCAGGTCAGTTAGTGAATCTATGTTTTACCTTTCGAGGACCTGCTAGAATGTTTTCCAACCTGGTGCATCATTTACAAGCCTCCTAGCAATATCTGAGGTTTCCAATTTTCCACATTATTACCAATGCTTTTTATTACATGTCATTTTGATTATACTCATCGGTGTAGGTCTGAACTAAAATCTTGTTAGGTTTTGAATTTGAACTTTCCTGATTGCTAATGATGTTGAAAATCTTTTCATGTGATTAACAGCCATCCATATATCATTTTTGGATAATGTTTATTTGGATGCTTTGCCCATTTTTAAATTGTGTTATTTTCCTTTTATTGGGTATACTCTAGTATTAGAGGTTTTTTTTAGTGTTTTTATAATGAAACTGTGTTGAATTTTGCCCAATGCTGTTTCTTTATCTATTGACATGATCATGTGACTTTTGTCCTTTATTTCACTGATAGAGTAAAATATTAACTGATTTTCAGATGTTAAACCAAACTTGCATCCCTGAAATAAATTCCAACTCTTCATGGTGTACAATCTTTTTTATGTGCTTAATTCAGTGTTTTCACATTTTGGTCTGGACTTTTGCATCTATATATTGGTCTATAGTTTCCTTTAGTTGTTTTATGCCTTTATTTTTGGAATAAAAGTAACATAGGCCTCATATAATGAGTTGGGAAGTATTTCTTTCTCTTGTATTTTTTGGAAGAATTTGTGAAAAAATGGTATGTAATGATTTTTAAAATATTTGGTAGAGTTCACCAGTGAAGCCATTTGGGACTGGACTTTCTTTTGGGTAGTTTTTTTTTTTTTTATTAAATCTATTTCTTTACTTATTATAGAGGTATTCAGATTTTCATTTTTTCTTGAATCAGTTTCAGTACTTTGTGGCTTTCTAGGAGTCTATCCATTTCACCAGTTATTTTTGGGTTTTTTTAGGTTTAACTTCATCTCTTAAGTGTTAATAAGCTATCTTAATTTTTAATCACCATAAAGTATTTTCTCATTTCCTTTGTGATTTCTTCTTTAACCCATTGGCTATTTAGGAGTGTATTTAATTTCCACATATTTATTAATTTCCCAAATTTCTTTCTGGTTTTGACTTCTAATTTAATTCCATTGTCATTAGAAAAAAATAGTTTGTAGGATTTCAATTCTCTTAAATTTACTGAGCTTTGTTTTATGGCCTAGCATGTTGAGAACATTCCATGTGCAGTTGAGAAGAATATTTATTCTGCTGTTGTCAGAGCATTCTATGGATGCTTCTTAGGTCTAGCTGCTTCGTAGTGTTGTTCAAATTATCTATTTCCTTGTTGATCTTTTGCCTAGTAATTCTATCCATTATTGAAAGTGGAATATTGAATTCTCCAACTATAGTTGAATGATCTATTTCTCCCTTGAATTTTGTAAGTTTATGTTTCATGTAATTTAGGGCTTTGTTGTTTAAAATTGTGATACCTTCCTGCTAGATTCCCTACTCCATGGTGTTAACTTTCTTCAGAACACGCTACTGTCTACTCTATCCATTTACCATATCTTGTATTCTCCTATAATGTTTCCTACAGCCCAAACCACAAACTCTCTTAGGTGAGCTACAAGGGATGAAAATGGTGAGATTTAGTTGGGATGATACTAAGGAATAAAGAGGCAGTGAGGCCAAGCCTTCTCTGATTCATATTTCCCAGGCATCCAAATTGCTGTTCAAAGAGTATGATTATAGAATGGAATTACTAGATGTAAACCCCCAGAAAGGAACATTAAGATAATTGGACATAGAGCAATGCAGAATATAGAGAGAGACCAATAAAAAAATCTCAGTACATTTGATAACATAAAAAGCAACTTAAGGAGTGGTACGTATAGATGCGGGGAGGAGAAAGCCACAGCCCAGAGCAAACACAGCTAAAAAGGGATCCAAAATGCCTTGAGGATACAAGAAAGGCTACATACTCTGTGTATGAAAGCACAGAAGGGAGAGAGACATATTAGTCCAGAAATCTGGGTTAATTGAAATTTGGGAAGAAGATCACATCCCAAACAAGTTCTCATTCTTCTACATCCCCAAATGCTGTAGGTAGCTTAAATAATTAGTTCTATTTCTTAAGAGGAAAAGCCTTGGATTTTTTTTTTTTTCAGGGCTGGAAACATGCAGTTGTGCACTTAAAGCCTATAATATCTTTTTTCCCCTATTTACTTAATATTGCTTTAAATTATTTTAACTAGAGATTTTCCTTTAACCATAGTGTTAAGCTCATACATTCAAGTCAAATTCTATCCACATGTGAGTGACCTCTCAAATCAAGTAATTTTTGTCTGCTTTGGTATCAGTATATGTTAAATGGAAGTAACAATAGGACAATAGAATATGATTAAATGTCAAATCACATAATCTACATAAAACTCACTATTATTAATTTTTAAATTTCCATAATTAAAAATTTAGATTTTCATTTATCTTCTAGTTTTGATCTATTTTGATAATAGCACTGTTAGAGATTAGTAAGTTCCTGTGTTTTCAATTGAAGGGGAAGTAAAGAGATACACTGCAATGGAAAAGTCAGCATCAATAGGATATTTTAGACGTAAAAGTTAAAATTAAGAACATATCAGTGTGAGAACAATATCATTTGTTAATAACTTTTGTTTGTGTTCATACAAATAGAAAACCCTTTAAATGGAAAAAATTACCTTTCCTTGTGTTAAATAACAACAGTACAGGCATTGATCCCTATGTTAGATGATACTGAGTTCAAGCTGAAATAACTGAACTACTTTCTCCAGGAAATATTTGCTCCTAGAAGACAGGACTAGGAACCACTTAACAGTGTACTTATAAAGACTAAATGGCTGATCATCACATGCTACAAGATCCCTGACATGCTGTGCCAACCAATCCTGAGCTATTATATCAAAAATTCGGCCCAAACCTCACCAGTACCCTTCTTTGCAAGACGCACTTTAAAATAATCCAGTCCAAGACCTAAAACCATTTTCTCCTCTGAGGTCTCGCTTTAAGGCACTGTTAAGACTGTTTCAAGCTGGATTCTCCCGAAGGCTCTGGGTCTAATAAATTTAACTTTTTGATCAAAAGGTTTTTCTGGCAGTCTCTTGGGAAGGCAACACATGACAATCTCTCTCATGGATACAAATGTACATAATACAGAACTTGGTTAAATAATATAGAAGAAATTTGATTTATTAAATAACTTAACTTTATGAATTAATGTTACTTAACTTCCAAATGCTTTTAATATTTTTGAAGTAATTCTTTTGAAAAATTATTATTCACATATAATTTAGATATTCTAACCTTTTATTAATGAAAAAGTAAGATTTACTCTAGCATTACTAGAGTAAATATAAAAGTAAAAACTCTAGGAAATATAGAGTTTTATTAAATGTACAACTATATAAATTTACAACTAAAATGTGTGATTTGTAATAAAATTTAAGTCACATCCTAAAGACTTTCCTAATGACCACATAGGGAATCTGGTTGAGTTTAATACCCCGCCCTCAACATCTCTATGCCTACACAATACCTGATGATTAGGATTACAAAAACATATTTATTATACTTTTACAAGTGACAGTTGGTAAATGTTTTTGAATAACTCACAGGTATTTAAACGATCATTTCTTGGTTTTATAATATACTTAATTTCTTATTATAATTTTCCTCATAAATATGGTGCTGTAATAATTACATTCTCCTTCTATGTCTTATACTTCTTTTCCAAAAGAGAATAAAAGTATTATATAAATTGAAATTCTGATACAGACCAATACTATAGGACTAGAGAATGTTCCATTTTTTAAATAGAAGATTCAAGAAAATACTCTTAGTAACTGATTAGAAGAACAAATCACAATTGATACAAATTTGGACTGAGAGACATTTTCAACTATGGTTTCAATAATACTAAGTTTATAGAACATTTCAAAATAAACTATATATTGGCAGATATTCTTCATCAATTTCTATTAGTGATGGAGAAAATGTGTTCATTATGTCTCCTATTGTGCTTGTTATGATATAAATCTGTGTAATATAAATTTTCTTAGCAAAACATATCCATAGAATCAAAGCAATTGTTATACTACTTGCTTTATCACATATTCTAAATGAAATTGAGGTCTACATTAAAGAGGTTTCTCTATATTAATCATACAAATGAGGCAACTGAATTATAAATAGAGCATAGAAAACACAAAGAGTATTTTTCTAAGGTAAAATTCAAAATTAAGCCCAAGGCCCTGAACTTTGGTTTTATTTCCCTACTATTAAAAAGTACCATTAAATAAATAAATGTGTAAAAGCGATTGCTTATTCTCTTCTGGGAAAGCAATAAACTCCAATCCGTGTAAAGAGATGATTTGTTGTTAATAATTTGTTCTCATTCTCTTCAAAAGTGAGAGAGGAAAAGCCTTGGATTTTTGCATGTCAACATTGTTCCTGGTCTCATAAGCTTTGACCAAATAGGGCATATCATAAGTTCTGAGGTTTGATATTCAGTGATTATTATAGCTGCATATATGTGGAAATGCTCTTTCAAGGTTGTTTTATTTCCTATTTGCCACACTTCATACCACAGAGTAGTACCTAAAAGTTAAATGCATTTTCTTGAAATGAGCCACATGATAAAACAGTGCATAAGAAGAAGGCAATAGGGTGCAGTGCAAGTGTGCTGTGAAAATGAGTAAACCAGATGTCAGCAATGCTTGAGCTCAGTTGTGGATGTGTTAATTTTCCCCTAGATCTGTTCAGGAAGCTGGCAGCCAGAATCCCTTGCCTCACAGATCAGGGAAATAGCTCAGAGAAGGCTCAGAGGCAGAAAATGCAATTGACAGGGGAAATTCATTGAAGCCTTTTTTTTTTTAAGTGAGATTATTTTTAAGTAGTTTTTTGTTATTGTTGCTTAAAAGCAGACTTTACCACTAAAAACTTCAAGACATAAAGTGAAATGGGACAGAACAGAAGAGGATTTATTGAACTCTAGGTTACCTGATTGAGCTAATCAACCCCTATTCGTTATTGGTTGGATCAAAAAGAAGAATGAGGTTAAGTGAGTTAGTGAACATTATTCTTTGGATCTATGGAAAAACAAATAGTTCAATCCACACGTTTAGATTCTATATACAGTGTTTACTCCTAGTCAAAGTGAAGTATTTCAATGAATATTTAGCATTCATCCTTGCAAAAGTTTGTTAAGAATGAAAACAACTATGTCTGGGTCACCACCATCACGTTTCCATAGAATTGAAAATATTTTGTTTTTGAATGAGCTGGTTTTGCAATTCATAGAATCAAAATTGAATTTAAAAATGAGTCTTTTTTTAACACAGTTTTCCCACAAATATTTATTTAGAAATGTCCCAGAGTCTGCTCGTTGTCCATCAATATCTATTCTCCCTATTTTCTATACCAGAACTATGAAATTTCAGTTGCACACTTGCAGTTAAGTTCGGTTATACTGCTAATTAATGGCCAATGATACACACTGGGAGTGGTGTGTACAAATTTTACAAAATGTCCTTAAGCAGAGGGGAGGGAAAATTTCTGTTTACTACTTTCTGTGGTTAGAATACAAGCATGGTGGCTGGAGAGCTGGAACTGAGGCTAAAGGATCCGCCTGGAAGCTTATGGCTTTGAAATTAAGAAACCTCCAACCCTGACAATGGGAGCATCACACCAGCTCCGATACACCAATAAAGTGAGGCACTTTTATGTGAGAGCAAAACAAACTTTTTCGTTTAAGCTATTATTACTATGGATTTTGTCATTGTCAGCCCAGCCTTATTCTGTTATATTCCTACTCTGTACCAGGAACTGTTGAAGGAGGTAGAGGACACAAAATCTCCCGCTCTCATGGATTTATTCTGAGATAGGCTAATAAAAATGGATTTAAGGGATGGTAAGAACCAAGATGGAGGATTTTCCCTTCTATATAAGGGGGCCAGCAAAGTGATAGGATAAAGTGACATTTAAGCAGAAAGCTTAAGGAAGTATAAAAGTGAATCATGCAGAACCTGGGGAATGAAACATTTAAAATCCTGACGTGGGAGCTTACTTTCCTTGGAAGGTCGGTTGATCAGTAAACAGGCCAGTGTGCCAATAGCACAATGAGTAGTGGAAAGAGTGGTCGAGAATATAAGATGTTACAGGCCATTAAAAGACTGTGACTCTTACACTGGTTAGGATAAAAAGCTTTGGAAAGAATCTTGTACAGAGAAGTAACATATTCTGGCATATCGATAAAGGTTACCGCAATAACTGCATTACATGACCAAAAGAAGTTACAGTCTTGCCAAATGTTGAAATGAAATTTAAAAATACATGATTCTGTAATGCAATATTTTTGCTCAAGAACAGAAAATGTGATGACTTTTTCTGAATATAATCCATGACTTGAACATATGAGTTGCTATGATTCATATGCAGAGATTCTGTATTCAGTGATATGTGTGCTATTTACATTTAATCTTCACAACAATCCTGAGATACTTTGCACCCTCATTTTCCATATGAGGGCAAGTTTCCCAAGGTTACTTAAAAAATAATTAGTAGAGACAGTTTTCAGACTTGGAAAATCTGAGTCAAGATCCTCTTGCCTTCTCGGCGGCTTTCTTAACCATTACACAATGTTGCCTTCCAATTAGATTCCAACTGTCAAGTGACTTTTCAGTTAATAAGACATCATATCATGCAATTGATAGAGCACAGGAAACAATTCACATGTTAACCATTTTACTACAATGCATTCTGTGTCACCAGAATAGAGATATTTTAAATGTAATTTAATTTCATTTAAACCTGTGGTAAATAAATGGAATAGTACAAAAAGGGTTAAAGAGTCCCAAATTCACTATAGTTAATAAAAGTGCTTTTCGGTTTTGTTTATTTCTAACTGGTGGAGAATTAATTTGTCATGTTCCAGGGGGTGGCAAGCTCCAATTAACACCCCATGTGTGGTTAGCACATTTGTAATGGATTGGCTGTGTAGTATGATAGAAACAAGAGGCTCAGGCCTCGATACTTACAATTGATGGGTCCACAGTTTCTGGGTCTCATGTTAATCCAGGGGTAGACACAAGGACCTAGCTAGTTCATGAGTTGCTTATTGAAGACAGGAACATCACCCCTGGCCATTCTCTATTTGGAAGATATCCAAAAAAGTATTTTGATTAGACTACATCTAAGGATGCTGTCTTGGTTATAAGGCAATAGGTAGAACTTAAAAAAAATTTTTTTTTTTGAAAATGCAAAGAAGCTCAAATTCTTAAGTTATATAATTAATGACATTTACATCTACATAAAATGGAATCTGCTAGTTTCATCCAATTGTTGGTCAATTTACTAAACAAACAATCAAATTACAATATGCTCTTTGTCATGAGGCAGTCAAAAACATTTTTTTAAAGATTTTATTTATTTGACAGAGAGAGAGAAAGTATGCACAAGCAGGGGGAGCAGCAAAGGGAGAGGGAGAAGCAGGCTCCCCGCTGAGCAGGGAGCCTGATGCGGGGCTCGATCCGAGGACCCCAGGATCATGACCTGAGCTGAAGGCAGATGCTTAACTGACAAACCACTCAGGTGTCCCCAGGCAGTCAAATTTTTAAAACCACATACTGATTTTTTTTTTTCATCCTATTCTGATACCAGGATATAGTCAGGTACTTTTCAAATAAATATTTTGAGCTCTAGTTTGGATTATTTTAATAATTTTGACTTAGGTTGTTGAAAGATAGAATTTCAATTTTCAATTAGTGCTGTATTAATGTAATAAAAGCCAAGTTTCTTTTCCAACTGCAAGATTATTTCAGTAATTGTTAATGTCACCTAAACTTTGTATTTAATATGGCAATGCTAGTAAACTGGAGTGAATTTAAAATGATGGGGAAATAACTGTAAATGTAGCAAAGTGAGATATTAATAAAGTAAAATGGTGAGAAAGAACTGGAGAGTGCAATGATGTAAGTGGAGTATTAATAAAGAAAATTCTGCCAAGTGAAATAATTACCAGTCATATCATGGCACAATTCCCCTTTAGTGTTAATTGCATTCCAGTCCTTTTTTTTTTTTTTTTTCCAGGACTGTGGGACTAGGAGTGGCAAATTATGCTGCATAAGCACTCATCTATAAAGGTTTCATTTCATTTAATAAAGTAAAATACATGTAACCCTATTTTAGACAAAAATCTGGAATTTTAGTGGCTGTGCCAGAAGGCAACTTTCACAAATAAAGATGAATTATTTTAAAACATTGCATTTTACTTAATTCATTATGTCAGTCTGTCAGTGCCTTAGATGATCATACCTACCGACCAGCACTTTTTCCTTTTCTGTATCCCATGTTCCTTTCCCCCATCATTGCCCATTCTGGTCCTGTCTTAAGTGATGGGCTTAGGGCTATTTTATTTCAACTTGAAACAATATTTTGATTGAATACTCTGACAGGAAGCAATAAGAATAGAAACTGTCTATTCCTGGTCATCTGCCAGAATGCGTAGTTCTATTTTTAGGAGACTGGAAAAGACGTTCACCGCTGTAGCTATCATGGGTCACTGTGAAGGATGTAGGCAGCAAGAGAAAAGACTAAGAAAGCTGACAAACAGACTGAAAGTAGCTATGCTTTTCCTCCAGAAAAAGACCATTAAATGATATTGCCTCACTTACAATGTTAATGAAACAAGTCGTCGCTTTTGTTGTTATTTTTGTGCGAGTCTTTAAAGAGAAGGACACTCATGAAACTTTCCTGTTTAAAAGCACTCATTACAGAAAGGACTAGAATACTAACAACAAGGCATCCAATAAGATATTTTATTGAATAATGGAAGAAGGATGATATCAATATGTTTTTTATCTGGTCAAGAAATTTCTCTCTAAGAGTCTTTTGGTGCCTAGAGTTCTAATGGGCTTATGACTACTAATGGCTTTTTAATCTCATCGTCTGTAATGTTAGAGGCTTAAATCTATTTACTTCAATTTCCTGACATGCATCAGAGACAAAGAGGGTATTTACTGGCTTTGTGGGCTTTGTGTTACATTTTTTATTACATTAGAATGTGCCCAGACTTTTGCATCAGCAACTCAAACTGGATGGTTTTGGTGGAAGGGAAAACAGAAAAAGACAAGTCATCATATACACAGTTTCAGAACTATTATTGTAAATGATATAAAGGTTCATGTTAAACTCACAGCGTGGCGGGGCTTTTGTATACCTAGAAATTTTTGGCAACGTTGTCAGCTTGTGAGTTTTGAATGGGCTGTCTGAAACAAACATGGTTCTCTTCTATTCATTTTACATTAGATTATACTTATATTATCTTTTGCTATTTATTTTATAATCCTTTATGGTTCAAGCTCTTGCTTTGTCTTGACCTGGGTATATCCTGTATATATAGCTAATATATATATTTTTATTTCCTCCAAGTGGAGTGATGCAGAGGAGGACCACTTGGGTCATCTTGGACAATTTATTGTGTCTCTCTTGTTTTGACATTCCTCAGATGTAAAATTAAAAGATTACAATACTTTTCGGGGCACCTGGGTGGCTCAGTTGTTAAGCGTCTGCCTTTAGCTCAGGTCATGATCCCAGAGTCCTGGGATCAAGTCCCACATCAAGCCCCATATCAGGCTCCCTGCTCAGCAGGGAGTCTGCTTCTCCCTCTCCCACTCCCCCTGCTTGTGTTCCCTCTCTCGCCGTGTCTCTCTCTGTCAAATAAATATAGAAAATCTTAAAAAAAAAAAAAAAAAGATTACAGTGTTTTCTTACCTGGAAGCTTTTTTAAAGTAGGCCATGTACGTCAAAATTACTTTGTAAATGTCCACATTTTAGAGAGAATCAAAGCCCGACCTACCCTGGAAGAAAAAAAAAAGAGAGAGAGAAGTAAATCAAGTAAAAAAATCATAAATGCCAAATAATAGTATATGGAATTAAAAATTCTATTCTTTCAATTCTATTCTCCAGCATCCTCTCACAAAAACAGCACTTTGGAATAACTGTTTGAATATGTATCATTTATTTTAAAAACATCCAGAAAAAAAGTCTGCTTTTCACAGACACAAGTACAAGATAAGCTAAAATTAGATTTTAAAAAATTAAATATATATTCAAATATTAATTCATTTATTAAGCCAGTTATCAGTAACTGATTTTGCCCTTCTCTTCTCTCCTCTTTCACTACACTTTGTTTATGCTCCTGCTATGGTGCTTAATAGGTAATTAAAAATTATTGGGTAATATATCATCAAATCCTATGAGCTGCAGTTTTTACAAGCTTGGAGCTAACCAATAGTGCCTGGCATAGAGTAGAGTCTCAATTATTGTAGCTGAACTAAGGGACTAAATCATGAACTCAAGTCTATTTCAGATTATAACTGATCAAAAATAAGGTCATGATATATCTAGTAATTAGATAAGCCAATAAATGTATTTGCTAAAGCTTTTTAACACCAATTATTAAAAACAAGCAATGTTTCTCATTGTCCTCCCCTTAATCAGAAATTTAATCAGAATAGCTAGCTCTCTCAGTGCTCTTGGTAACTGAGATTCTTACTTTATTGTACACAGAAGGAAAAAATATATATGTTACTTTGTTAACGTGAATTGTATTAAATAGTCTCTGAAGATCTAAATTATTGAAGTAAATGATTCAGGTCCATTTTCTACACATGGCTCTCACCACCATTTAATTTTAGCAGGTTCATGGGAAGCAATTCCAAAGATGCGATCACAGCAGGTATGTTAGTCAGGATGGGTTAGAATATGCTGGAATTCCCCTAAAATTTAAATGGCTCACAACCCAGTTTTATTTTTCACTCAAAGTCTGATATAATTTGCTGAATTCCCTGAGGAGTATTCCTCTAAGCAGTGACTTAGCAGCCTACTTGCTACTCTTGTTGAGTCCATCAGTGGCAACAGGTGGCCACCAGAGTAACTTCAAAGAGAGCTGGAGAGTTAGAAAGGACATTTATATTGTCAAAAGCTAGAAGACGTACACATCATTGTCTTTCGAAATTCACTTGCCAGAACAGGTCCAATGGCCCTGCTCAATTATAATGGGGTTAAGGAATGTGGGCGAACACACAGATGTTCATGGACCTTACATGTTTTTGCCACAAGAGAGAATAATGAGATTAGCCCATCCTGTAAGGTTACTTAAAAAGGAAGATTCTAATAAGCTGGGAAATTTTAATAAAAAGTGAAGAAATACTAGCATCTAATAGGCCAGCCTGGCTTATACCTTAAAAAATAAAAAAGTAAAGATGACTCTTCAAACATGCTTTAAGGCAAAGGGACACAGCCAACATTGGTCTTGATAAGCACACTAGTGATGGCAAGTATATTATCTATAGCACATTGTTTTATAGATGTATAGGTTTGAGTCTTTATTACACCACCTATCAGTTGTGACTTTGAGCACGACTTCTCTGTAAATCAGTATCTTCACCTAATTGCAAAAATTAGATAGAATTAACTGTCTAATAACTCTGTGGAGTTACAGTGAGGATTAAAGGAAATGATATTTGTGGAGATCTTAGGTTAGTGTCTGGCACATAAAAATAATAAATTAGTGTTTGTCAATCAAAAAATTTTAAAAACCGCTTTATTGATTTTCTTGACACATTCTAAGGAGTTTTGAGAAAACATTCTAAAAAATCAGGGACTACAAAATACCTAGCAGATAAGAAAATAAAGTATCAGAAAAATAAGCTTTAATTGCTGGCTGTCCTATCTCTCCTCTTTTCCCTATTCCACTACCACCAGTCCTTTTTTTCAGAGTGTATATGTGTGCCTGTGTGTGTGTGTATGTGTGCAAATAGCAGACCTCAATTAGGGTGAGTTTATTCAAGTTGAGCCATAAATTGAAAGACTTGAGAATGGGAAGCCAAGCATAGATACCAAAATATAAAATGAAATAAAAATAAACAAAATAACAAAATAATCAAATAGATTGATAATATGCATCAGATTAAGAATTATCAAAGGAAACATAGTAGTCTCTGAGAAAAATGACTTTCTACCCTCTCAAAGAAATTAAGGTCAAAATACCTGGAAAAAATGGACAAAGAGATACAGTTATTTAAAAAAAAAAAAAGATAAAACAACAGAATACGTTGAAAAATTGGATGGGTTGAGGAAACAAATTTTAGTTAAATATTAAAGCTATTACAGAGGCAGCAATGAGAAAATGCTGAACAGAGTTAGTAATAGAAAGCAAAATTTGCAGAAAACCACATGAAACAAGAATAAAAATAAACATGATAAAAGAGAATATGATAGTTAGATAATTCAAAGAATATTTAGTGCATAATTAGCATTCCCTAAAAAGAGAAAAACTCAAAGGTATCAGTTGAAGACAAATACTTAAAATAATAGAAGACCCGAATCGGTACTTTGTTCTTTTTAAACATGCGCTGTTATGACATCTTGTCTTAATGTTATCATTGTATTTTGAGTAAGGTTTATTTACTTTCATACTCTCTTTACATCCTTTCTTTTGACATGAATTAAATGGTTTTCTTGTTTAGACTGTATACATGTGTATTTACCTCAATTTTGAAGGCCTTGTTTCTACTTGTTCAAGTGTTTACTTGAATAAGAATAATTTATAAATCAGTATCTACTTCCAGTTTTTCCATTTTTTAGATGATACTCCATTGGGAATCAGAAGGGGATTAGAATAAACTGCACACTAAGATATGCCTCTACAACACGGAGATTCTTAAGGATTGAAAAGAAAATGATGAACAAAAGGACAAAAGCTTATGGCACAAATAGACAAAAAAAGAGAAAAGAAAAAGGAGGGAATTAGGGAATTAGCTCCTAATAAACTAATGCTCCTGCAAATGACAATGGTAAACTCTGGACTAAATAAAACAAAAACATAACCCCCTCCGCCTCCCCCCAAAACAAATCAGGCTGTTTTTGAAGTCATCTATTGGCTTGTTCATTATTTGTGGCCTTCCCCTGATGGCTAGCAGAGTTTCCATTGTAGTAGCTCAGGGTGGATGTAATTCCCATGGTAAATAAACTCTGATCTTTCCAGAATCACAGCAAAGAACTCCAGGGCAACCAGAGACACCAAACCACGAATGGGAAACCCCAGAAAAGATAGCCACAGAAAGGGAACCCTAATTCTTTGTATAATTCAGCCCAAATTTTTGTCTAACTCCTGAACCATGCCAAGACAGGCCAAAATGGAAAGAGTTCACAGTGAAGACAAAACACTAAACTGAGACATTGCCCACTACAGGCGTGGTCAAAGGCTGCAGTTTTAAGTGTGATCAAGTTAAATGACTGCCAAGATTTTAAAAATAAAAAAATAAATAAGAGAAAAAATATCAACAGATGTGAGAATGTAATTAAATCATGAGTATATGCAACATTAATAGTTACACTGTCCCATTACTAAAATGAAAATTACTAAACTTAAGGGGAGCAAAGAAAATGTAAGCCATTGTCAAGAGAAAAGACAATGAACAAGCATGACAGCCCCCGGTGACTGGGTAGAGGACTGGCAGACAACGACTGAAAGCTATTAGAACTGAGCTTAGGGAAGTAAAGGAAGATACTCAAGAAAAATGAAAACACATAAAATCGCCATAAAGAAATACAGAACACAAAAAGGACCAAAATGAAATATAAGAATTAAAAAAATACAGTGACACCTAAGTGGCTAGTCAATTAAGCATCTGACTCTTGGTTTTGGCTCAGGTCATGGCCTCAGGGTCGCGAGATCAAGCCCTTCCCCGATGGGCTTCAGGCTCCACCAGGAGTCTACTTGGGATTCTTTCCCTCTCCCTCTGCCCTTCTCCCTGCTCGTGTGCTCTCTCTCTCTCTCTCAAATAAATAAATAAATCTTAAAAAAAAGAATAAAAAATATACAGTATCTGAAATAAAACATTCACTCATTGGTTTAGTAACAAAATATAGATAACAGGAGAGTCACTAAACCTGAAGAAAGATCAATAGAAATTATCCAATGGGAAGATGCAAAAAATTTTCACAAAATGAACAGTGCCATAGGAAACCATGGAAAAGTATCAGTGTCCCACAACTGGGTCATCGGAGTTCCGTTAAGGAAAGGGAATGAGGATGGGGCAGAGAAAAACTGCTTGAAAAACTAACGGCCCCAAACTTGACAAATCTGGTGAAATATAGAAATATAAATTTACAGTTTCAAGAAGTACAGAGAACTCCAAACAGGATAAATTGAAAGAGAATAATGCAAAGGCATATAACAGTAGTTGTTCAAAAAGAAAGGCAAAGAGTAAATCTTAAATAGTCAATGAAATATCTCATATTACATACAGGGCAACATTTATTTTGATTACAATGGGTTTCTCTTCTGAAACTACAAAGGCCAGAAGACAATGGAGCAACATTTTTTAAAAACCAGAAAGAAAAGATAGCACAGAATTTATGAAAATAACTTTCAGTTTTATTAAAAAAGAAAGTCAATTGACTTAAAATTAGGCAGCCTGAGCAGACAACCAAGAAATATATCCTTATGGCAAATAAACATATGAAAAGATGTTCAGCATTATTATTCATCAGGGATAGGCACATAAAAACCATAATGAGATACTGCTCCTTACCCCTTAAAATGGCTAAAATTAAAAAGAGTGACTATAATGAGCCCTGGCTAGAATGGGGAGAAACTGAAATGATCATATACTACTTTGTAATCCCTTTACTGAAAGATTATAAGGTTTAGAGAAGATAAAATGTCAGAAATCTGCTTGTGTCAAATGACCAAAAATGACATATAAATACATATACTAAACTAGCAGAACATGTAAGGGAGAAATTACATGATTCAATATTTAGACCAAAAAAGTACAGAAATAGGTTGAGATATATATATATATCTTAATTATATATATAATTATATCTACCTATATATGTATAATTTCTATATATATAACCTATATATATACACCCACATTATATATATACAATATCATATGTAATATGATATATATACCAGATAATATAATATATATATAATATACATATCCTGGAAGCAGATAATATAAATAAATCACATAGTTCAAATCTAAATAAGACTGCCTAAATAGTGGAAATATAAGTATAGGCTACTAGAATTCATTTTACTCAATCCAGGCCTCCCATTTCCAGAAATTCTCCACAAGTCATTCTTTACTGTTATTAACATAAATCTGCGTGCCTTCTCCAGCCCACAACACTCCACTACAACCTGTACTCTAGAGATCCTGTAAATATCTCCCTCTAGACTTTGTAAAACACTGGTTTATAAGAAGGGGCATGGTTAATAATTAACATAGAAATATGATTATTGAGAAATGACAAATACTAAACTTGCCAATTGTATATTAATAATTAATTATTTAAAGTCTCCATGGCTGTTACTTCAGAACTTTTTCATAGATCTCATTTATGTTAATGAGAAATGGAATTTGTGAAAGGAATGACTTGATAATTTTCCTTCCATAATTTTTGACTTGCTTTTTTATTGGAATTGATGATTATCCAGTGGGTATATAAATAGTTCTCTGCCTCAGCACTCCTACATTAGTCTTCCATACCTATTTTAGCACACTGGCTAAAATTCTAAGCTGTGGCCTAAGAGAGACCTTGGTTTCAATGTGATATCCATTCACTTTGGAACTTTGGGAGCTTGAGCAAAGAGCAATTAACTTCAGCTTTATGTCCCTCATGTGTGAAATGGAAATCTTACTATATCCTAAGGAATACATAGTAGAAGCTTGGTAAGTACTAGTCATTATTATTATTGACCACCCTAATAGTTGTTAGCAAAAAACCAATCACCTCTAGTCCCAGTTTGACTGACAGAATTAACATCAACAACCCTACAATACAACACTGGAAATGTTCTGTATTCTACCATACGCATGCCCATTCCCTTCCAACCTACCAATGCTAACTCTCATAACTCAACGTGTTTGTTTTCTAATACCTATTTAAGTGCAGTTATTCTGTCTTGAGTTTTTGCCATAATGTAAGATTTTAGGTCCAGTGCCTCATTATAATAGTATGCTGGGCTAATTTCCCTAAACAGAGAAGACAGAGCAATTCTAGCAACCCTTTGTGATTCCTTTGAGGTCATATGTTAAGTATTGCCTTCTTTTAACCAACTCAACAGTTAGATATTTAGTACAATTCTCTGGAGGGATTTTATAGTTCTTCAGAGATTCCCACCCCATGTTTTTTGATAGAAATAGTCTGTTAACTTTGCACAACTATTTTTTGGAAGGCTATTTGGCATATCGTTAGATAAGAAATGCCAAGGTTTAAGTGATGTGGCCTTGTAGTTCTCTGGCTGAACTACAAGATAACTCTCACGCAGTTTTGTGAATTGTTCAATAAATTCTCTGTTGAAAGTTAAGGGCAAGTATGTTGAAGTGCTCTTGAAAATGATTTACCATATCATTACCATATCGGTTCCTCTTCCCATAATTTGGAGAATGTGAATCAAAGACACTTCTTTGGTTTGTAAAATAACGCAAAGTTTTAAAATGAAATTCAAAAGAGTACAACAAAGCATTCTCTAGGAAGGAGTGAACAGATGGTGGTAACATTTAATTAACAACTGGGCAGTGCAGTAAAGTAGCTTTATTCTTGAAACTATTTGGGTATTTCTGAACATTGATCATGTGTCACTCTTCCAGACTCTTGCAGAGATGGTGGAAAACAAAATACATAAAGCCTCTCCTATCAAGAAGTTTACATTCAATTGATAAATTCTATTGAGTTGGAAATAACTTTTCATTTTAATATACCAATGTCCAGAATTTTGCAAAAGACCTTTTTTTTTTTCAGTTTTGTGTTGTATCTGGAGATGGGAGTGGAACATTTACAATAATGAAACCATCATATAAAATGCTTATTTCTAAGACTTTTCTAGCATTCAGTCTTGAAATATCCATTTAATCTTTTATCTCCAAAGACAAAAAGGAAAAAAATCTGTATATTGTTGGCTTTGCCTTCGTGCACTGTATTAAAGTATGGTCAGGAACTTAGAGTGGGATTCTTTTAAGCTTATGGAGGCTAAATAACAAGCCAGCCATTTAGTATTCAGAGCCAAAAAAAGATGATTGAGGTCATATCAGATTAAATGCAAATACTGAGCAGTTTCCATCTGGTGGGGCATACTTATAAAAGGCAGGATAGTTTTATCAATATCATTTTTCTACTTCATTAGCTTTTTTAGCCTGTGGAGTGGGATCACAGATCTCTTCACCATTAGTCCACTGTGAGAAAAATGGCAAGAAACTTTATTAAGCCCTAAAGGGCAATCATGAATAGATCCAGTCCCTTTTCTTGCCTTCACCTCCAGAACTTTCCAATGATTCTTCATGTGCACTCAAGAAAAGCATGCACTTGGGGCGTCTGGGTGGCTCAGTCTTTAAGCGTCTGCCTTCGGCTCAGGTCATGATCCCAGGGTCCTGGGATCGAGCCCCCTATCAGGCTCCCTGCTCCGCGGGAAACCTGCTTCTCCCTCTCCCACTCCCCCCTCTTGTGTTCCCTCTCTCGCTGTGTCTGTCAAAAAATAAAAAAAAAAGAAAAAAGAAAAAGAAAAGCATGCACTTCAACTAATAGAAATGTTCCCTCACTTTCCTTCTATTGCATCTCTAGGAATTGTGTAAATGTCTCTTTGAATCCAGTGGGGCGTGGGGAGGAACTGGGGTTTGTCTCTAATCAGAGTCAACTAAATAGGGCAATTATTTAATAGAGAGGATTATCTGCTTATGTTACCTGGACCCACCATGGGGCCAGATATGCAGAGAAATTTTGATGCTTCAGACACAAAAATATTAGAGGAAAGTACTTCACTTTTTCAGATTAGCACAGTGGAGTGGGAAATCCTCATATATGTCCAGCACAATTCCCCAAACCTTTCTCACTAGGTAGGATTCAGATAGCCTAAGGATCCCTATGGTAATTCCATTTAAAAAATTAGACTTTTTTTTAACCCCAGTTTTATTGAGAAATAATTGACGTATAACACTGTATAAGTTTAAGCTGTATAGTATGATGGTTTGATTTACATATATTGTGAAATGATTAGAACTGATGACAACTCATAGGATTTACTCTCAACAACTTTATATACCACACAGCAGTGTTAGTTACAGTCATCCTGCTATATATTACATTCTAAATACTTGTTTATCTTCTAGCTGCAAGTTTGTTTCCTTGACTACCTTCTTTTAATTTCCCTTTTCCCCACTCTCCACCTCTAGTAATTACAAGTCTGATCTTTTTTGCCAGGAGGTCACAAGTTTTTTGTTTGTTCTTTAAAATTCCACATATCAGAGAGATCATCCATTAATCGTCATTCTTTAAATTATTTCGCTCAGCATAATGTTTTCAAGGTCCAATATGTTGTCACAAATGGTAGGATTTTCTCATTTTTTATGGCTGAATAATATTCCAGTGTGTGTGGTGTATGTTATTATTACATATATGCATATGTGTGTGTGTGTGTATATATATATATTTACACTTATTTATCCATTCATCCATCAGTGGACACTTAGGTTAGTTCCATGTCTGCTTGGCTATTATAAATAATGTTGCTGTGAACATGATGATCCAGATATCCTTTTGAATTAGTGATTTCATTTACTTTGAATCTATTCCCCAAAGTGGAATTGTTGGATTGTATGGTAGTTTTATTTTTAATTTTTTGAAGATCTTCCGTATCGTCTCCATAGTGGCTGTACCAATTTACAATCCCACCAACAGGTGTACAAGGGTTTCTTCTTCTCCACATCAATAACAGCATTTGTTATGCCTTGTCTTTTTGTTAATGGCCATTCAATGGGCATGAGCTGATAGCTCACTGTGGTTTTAATTTGCATTTTGACTAGTGATGTTGATCATCTTTTCATGTACATGTTGGCCTTTTGTATATCTTCTTTGAAGAGATGTCTATTCTGGTCCTTTGCCCATGTGTTTAATTGGTTATTATTTTTTTTGGCTATTGAGTTATAGAAGTTCTTTACAAATTTTGGATATTACCCCCTATCATATATATGGCTTGCAAATACATAAATTTTTCCCATTCCATAGAACAGAACCCAGGACCCGTACAGTTCATTGATTAGGGACCCAACTCAGGCCAGAATATGCACCAAATTCCCTGGTCACGTGAGACCACTGATTCTCCCCTGCAAAGTAGAGAAGCCACACACTGTGTTCTCTGCTCAAGTCCACTGTACAAAGGGCTGTTTTATGGGCTATACAGCTTCATATGAGCTCTGGTCATGTTCTGTAGTCAGGCTGAATTTACTGATAAGCAGGACTACAAATTAGCTTCCCTGTACAGGTGCAGTGGGAGCAGCAGCTTTAAAGCTGCTAAAGTTGTTTGCTTACTTCAAGCCTATCTGTACCCCAACATCCCTGAGTGAACAAGGCCACTAGCTTTGTTCTACAAACTTTTGGCCCTGTCTGCCCACCTCTCAGCTCCAGTGCCTCTGGACCACAGAGCTTCAAGGAGTCGTCACCAACCCTTCTAGTCAGATACGTCTGGACAGCACTCTCCACAGCAAGTGGGGCTGTGTCTCAGCTCTCTTGCCTGGGTGGCTAGACCTCTCTGCATGGTACTGCACTGGCCTGAGGGAGCGGCAATGTGGTCAAGGAGTAGCCACTTTCTAACAATTCTAATGCAGGCTGTCTTGATCTCTGTGATGCAGGAGAGTGCCTCAGCCTCACCCTTACTTGCTGGGATTCTCTCAGGGGTGTCTTCTTTGAATAGCTGTTAGGAAGAGGAAAGTCAGGAATATCCCATGATGCCATCTTGGTGATGTCACTCTATCCTATTAGATTCTTTTTTTTTTTTTAAAGATTTTATTTATTTATTTGACAGAGAGAGACAGCGAAACAGGGAACACAAGCAGAGGGGGTGGGAGAGGGAGAAGCAGGCTTCCCACGGAGCAGGAAGCCTGATGCGGGGCTCAATCCCAGGACCCTGGGACCATGACCTGAGCCGAAGGCAGATGCTCAACGACTGAGCCACCCAGGCGCGCCTATCCTATTAGATTCTTAATGCTCAGTTTCATCAATTCCTTTTTCATACATCTCAGTAGAATCTGTCTTGTACACTGAAACATGTTTCTCAGATTCTAGTATACTTGCGGTTTTTTTGTCTTGTTTTAATTTCTTCAAGGCTGCATTGTGTAAAAAAATATATATATATATATATATCATCATCATCATCGTTGTCATCCATTTTGATTCTTCTCCTTTCATAACCATCCATTTCCTTTAAAGAATATGTATGTATCAGGGGTTTAGTCTAGAACCAGAAAAATCTTGATGGTGTTGTCGAGGTTTATATCCTTAAATAGAATCTGAAATGAGTTTCTTGAGGTATCGCAACACTGCTCCACCTGCTATTTAAAACTCTTCTGTGAGGAGAAGTCAGAATTAGAAATCTCAACCAGCCAGCTTCAGTGCTGAGCACTAATATTAATAATACATTGCTGTTTTCCTCAGGAACTCATCAGCTGTTATACTTTTTAAAATAGTAATCCTATCATTTCCCTATGTAGCCACAATTCCCTGATCAGTTTTTCCTCTAGAATGGCATTAGACAAAAAGTTCCCCTGGTTGAAAGCTTCTTTCTATTTTATATAGTAGTTGACAGCACTTTGAGAGAAGCAGGGCCTCTTTAAAGTTTCAGTATCTTCTCAAACAATCTTTCTTGGCTTCCCCTGCCTCTTGGCTACTAAAAATATGAAAGGCACTCAGCAAAATCAACTGGCAATTTCAAAGAATTTGGCTGGTTTCAAGTCAATTTTGCTTTAAATGAATTTAAATATAGTTCATCATTTGAAAAAACTGAAAATCGTACATTACAAATAACCTGAGGGCAGCCCCAGAATTTCTAGAGTGCTGGGAGAATGAGGCAGCCAGGCATGCAGAGAACCTAGATGTGGCACATTCTTGAGGGCTGGGCCACTGTTCATTCACAGCATTCAAGTGAGCAAAACTCAAAAGCTACCAAATCACCTTTGTGCTTCATACCACATTAATACATTTTGTTTCCAATCTCTTGGTAATTAGAAGGCAACACAGACTTCTGTGTTAATATTAAGTGCATTCATCAATTCTCCAACTACAGAAAGAAAATTTTGACTATGTTGTGTATAGTATACCCAGTGTAGGGGAGATGGAAACGAAAATCAACAAAATTCACTGGCAACTACAATAATTTCAGAGAGAACCAACACAAAGGGAATGGAAAGGAAGTAATACATTACAGCATTTTTTCCTTAGACTTGCCTAATGTAAAATTTGCCTATCATGAGATCTAGAGATTTTATGAGTCTGAGGCCGGCCTTGGGAACGTGTTTAATGGTTATTCCAGATAATTTTTATCCACAGAGGGATTTGTTGAAACACTAAGGTAGAGGGCATGTAATTAGGGTCACCTATGAGGAAACTCAGGTATGGGACTATGTTAGGGAGCTGCAGGGTATGCCAAGAGGCATGCAGATAAGAAGAGACCTCCTACTGATAACATGCTGCAGGATCCAAGTATAATTAAGAGGTCAAATGGGTAGGATGTAGGGTGGATTTATTCAGTTGTTTGTAAAATTGGATGATGAGAGTAGAAAAGGTAACAAAGAAGCAAGTAGACACATAGTCTTGAAATATGACAAGGAATTATAAAGTAGCACAGAAGGGCTCATCTTTTGCCATCATTTCTCTTTAATATAAAGACTATATATGATATTCTTTTTCTTATGTAGAAAACTATGACAAAAGGAATAGAATTTCTGTGTTATTAAAAGAAATGATCATTTTAATAATAGTTAAAAATAGATCACTTTGGTATGAAAATCCATCCACTTTCCCCATTTTTATTTTAGGGTTACAATTACAGAACATAAACACTTATATTTCCTATAAAAATGTTAGTTTAAGGCCCCAGATTTAATATTGGTATTTCTAGAGTATTCTTTTTTTTTCCCTGGAAAAGTTTCACATTTAAAAGTAAATAAATCTCAGGGTGATAGGTATTTGTTGTTTTATCCCTTGTCTTAAATGTCTGTTTCCTCTGATTTGGCAGGATACATAAAAATTGTTGAATCTTATCACATTTTTGAGTTGTCTGCTTAGGAGAGGCTTCTTGGTGCCCACGCTGTTCCACTGTATTTGGAGCTACAGCCTAGCTTAGTACTTGCTGCTCCTGTCACCATGAAGTGTGATACTGAAAACTCCTTTATCTCCTGGAGGAAGTGTGCTTGATAGGATGATGCTCAAGCTTCAAAGCTACCAGTGCTGACAGGGACAGGGTTTGGGGAAGGCCCTGCATCTTTTCATTTTCTCCAGGACTTATAATACTCCAGTATTACTCCAGACCTCTATTAATACCAAATAAAGTGATTCAATTCAGTGTAGCAAGTTAAAGAAAAAAGTCTAATGTAGAAAAAGACTTTTCTAGTTAAGATAAATAAAATTTTCAAGATTCAATATTTAAATTCAGATTTTCATTCTCCACAAGAGAATGTCCTTGAGTCATCCTGGGTAGACCTTTCAGGGTCTAACGTTAGGCCCCTGTACTGCTTCTGTCATAAGAAGGTCCTTCTTCAAATACCCCCAACTCTTAAGAAATTCACTTCTTTGACTGAAGTCTCTTATTCTCTGAATCACTCCTGTTTTTATGTATGTTTCCCCAAGTTTGTTTGTTTCCTTTTTTTAAAATTAAATCAAAGGGATTCCTACACATGGTTCAAGGGAAGATTTTAGTTCTCAAGAACAAAGTAGTGTCTACCCAATTGAAGAAGGATATATATCTGTGAAACCGTCCCTTGTATTTGGAAACAGTCCCTTATGCTTAAGATCATTGTTTGATTTCTTAAGTGATTTTCATTGTAGTCTACGAGACTAAAAATGGAGCCATTCTATTTCCTTGCTCTACTCTGTTTCATGATGTAATTCTATTTCATAATTTTTACAAGAAGGAGTCTTTCAAATATCCATTTCAGGAAATGCTTGATTAAAAGCCAAAAGTTACTTTAAAATACACCACTACGACATAAATCAGTATCCTTAAAAAGGAGGAAGATATGGTAGATATGCAGATAAACATGAAGTCTTATTTTTAACCATTTCCACTTCTAATTTTTGATCTCCCTTCATTCCTTGGGTTTAAACAATTATAGCAACTTTCTGTGTATCTTTCTGTATTTTTGAATATAAGTTTATATTATTCATTGAGAATAGATGAAAGTGGATTTGTTATTTTATTACTGAGCTGGCCATAACTTTGCAACAAGTATAACTGGATGTTCAAATTTTTTGTCGCCTTCAGAGGAGTCATAAAGAATTGCATCTGAAAACACTGTATCATTGAAGGAAATTATCCACTGGATTCCTCCCCTGCCCCTCCCACCCACTGATTCTCATCTCCCAATGGCCCAATGCTTCTGCACTTCTACAATATGTCATTCTGGTCCTCTAGGCAGCCACTGAGGCACATAGTCTTTCTTTGCAAATCAGTTCAATTAGTACTCAGAACCCAAGTAGGGATTTGAAAGCAATGGTTCCATATATGAAATATAACTCTTGTTCTTTAACAATGGTATACAATGCTTGATTACATGAAATAAAATTTATTCTAAAATACAACACAATAGGTTTGGACTTGGTCTCACAATCAATTGGTCTAATACTATCGATAGTCTTGTTGAACCTATGCAACAACTACATTACCATGAAAATAGAATACCTCAATGAAAGTATTTGTTTCTGAATTTTGAGTAATTAGTAAGAATTGAAAATCATTAAAAATGTTTCACTTCAGGGGCGGAGTAAGATGGTGGAGGAGTAGGAGACCTGGATTTTGTCTGGTCTCAGGAATTCAGCTGAATAGGGATCAAAACATTATGAACACCTACGAACTCAACAGGAGAGTTGAACCCTCCACCAGCAGGGACCCAACAAGTGGCAGATCCGGGGAGACTCCCCTTCCTCCACTGGGAGGAGCAGCATAGGAGGGCACCACAGGGATCTGCTGGGTTTGGAGACCCCACACCGAATCGGGTACCAGAGACAGAAATGCTCAGTCACAGGCCAGGTGAGCACGGAGTGTGGCCAGAGACTGGGGAGATGGAGTGAATGACTGCTTTTCTCTGGGGGCACACTGAGGGGTGGGGCCCTGAGTTCTCAGCTCCTCTGGGGCGGAGACTGGAGGCCGCCATTTTCACTCTCATCCTCCAAAGCCCTAGGGAAAGCTTGCAGGGAACAAAAGCTCCGGAGAGCAAACCCGAGCAGATTGCTTAGCCTGGACTGGCAAGGGTGGGGCAATTCTGCCTCCGGCAAAGACATTTGGGAACCACGGCAACAGGCTCCTCCCCCAGAAGATCAGCACGAACAGCCAGCCAAGACCAAATTTACCGATCAATGAGAACAGCAGAACTCCAGCGCTAGGGGAACACTGCACATAGAATTCATGGCTTTTTTACCATTATTCTTTAGTCTTTCAAAGTTAATTTTTTAACTTTTTTTTGGAATTTTTTTCCCTTTTTCAACCAACATCTTATCAATCCTTTTTTTAAAAAATTTTTATTTTTCATTTTTAGACTCATACTCTATCCCTTCATAGTAGTTACCCTTATTTTTGGCATATATATGTAAGTTGTTCTCTCTTTTAAAATTTTGAGATACAGTTTCTTCTAACAGATCAAAATATACCCTAAATCTCTAGTGTATGGCTTTGTTCTAGTCTCCTGCCTGATCACATTCTCTCCCTTTTTTTTCTTTTTTTTTAAATCCTCTTCTTTCTTTTTTCAAACAATTATCAATTCCTTTTAAAAAAATTTTTATAATTTTCATCTTTACAGTCATATTCCATCCCTTTATCATATTAGCCCTTATTTTTGTACATATATAACTTTTTCTTTCTTTAAAATTGTGGGAGGCACTTTTTTCTAACAGACCAAAATACACCCAAATCTAGTGTGTGGCACTGATCTATGCACCAGCCTGATCATATTTGATCATATACTGTTTTTTGTTTTTTGTTTTGTTCTGTTTTTGTTTGTTTTTATCTTTTTCTTTTTCTTTTTTTCTTTTTTCCTTCTTTCCCTTCCTTTTCCCCTGGCTTCAGGTCCTTTCTGATTTGTTTAGAGTATATTTTCTGGGGACATTGTTACCATGTTGGCATTTTTGTTCTCTCATTCATCTATTCTCCTCTGGACAAAATGACAAGATGGAAAAAAATCGCCTCAATAAACAGAACACGAGGTAGTACCACCTGCCAGGGACCTCCTCAATGTGGAGATTAGTACAATGTCAGACCTAGAGTTCAGAATTATGATGTTAAAGATACTAGCTGGGCTTGAAGAAAGCATGGAAGTTATTAGAGAAACACTTTCTGGAGAAATAAAAGAACTAAAATCTAACCAAGTCGAAATCAAAAAGGTTATTAATGAGGTGCAATCAAAAATGGGGGTGGTTACTGCTAGGATTAATGAGGCAGAAGAGAGAATCAGCAATATAGAAGACCAAATGATGGAAAATAAAGAAGTGGAGAAAAAGAGAGATAAACAACTACTGGATCAGGAGGGCAGAATTCAAGAGATAAGCAATACCGTAAGACAAAACAACATTAGAATCACTGCGATCCCAGAAGAAGACGAAAAAGAGATAGGGGCAGAAGGTATATTGGAGCAAATTATAGCAGAGAACTTCCCTAATTTGGGGAAGGAAACAGGCATCAAAATCCAGGAGGCACAGAGAACCCCTTCCAAAATCAATAAAAATAGGTCAACACCCCGACATCTAATAGTAAAACTTTGAGACTCAGAGACAAAGAGAAAATCCTGAAAGCAGCTCGGGAGAAGAGATATGTAACCTACAATGGTAGAAACATTAGATTGGCAACAGACGTATCCACAGAGACCTGGCAGGCCAGAAAGGACTGGCATGATATCTTCAGAGCACTAAATGAGAAAAATATGCAGCCAAGAATACTATATCCAGCTAGGCTGTCATTGAAAATAGGAGAGATAAAAAGCTTCCAGGACAAACAAAAACTAAAGGAATTTGCAAACATGAAACCAGCCCTATAAGATATATCGAAAGGGGTCCTCTAAGCAAAGAGAGCCTAAAAGCAACATACACCAGAAAGGAACACAGACAATATATAGTACCAGTCACCTTACAGGCAACACAATGGCACTAAACTCCTATCTTTTAATAGTTACCCTGAATATAAATGGGCTAAATGCCCCAATCAAAAGACACAGGTTACCAGACTGGATTAAAAAATAAGACCCATCGATATAGTATCTGCAAGAGACTCATTTTAGACCCAAAGACACCCCCACAGTGAAAGTGAGAGGGTGGAAAAGGATTTACCATGCTAATGGACACCAAAAGAAAGCTGGGGTGGCAATCCTTGTATCAAACAAATTAGATTTTAAACCAAAGACTGTAATAAGAGATGAGGAAGAACACTATATCCTACTTAAAGGGTCTATCCAACAAGAAGATCTAACAATTGTAAATATCTATGCCCCGAACATGGGAGCAGCCAATTATATAAGGCAATCAATAACAAAAGCAAAGAAACACATCGACAACAACACAATACTAGTGGGGGACTTTAATACCCCCCTCACTGAAATGGACAGATCATTTAAGCAAAAGATCAACAAGGAAATAAAGACTCTAAATGATACACTGGACCAAATGAACTTCACAGACATATTCAGAACATTCCAGCCCAAAGCAACAGAATACACATTCTTCTCTAGTGTCCGTGGAACATTCTCCAGAATAGATCACATCTTAGGTCACAAATCAGGTCTCAACTTGTACCAAAAGATTGGGATTATTCCCTGCATATTTTCAGACCACAATGCTTTGAAACTAGAACTCAATCGCAAGAGGAAAGTCGGAAAGAACTCAAATACACAGAGGCTAAAGAATGAATGGGTCAACCAGGAAATTTAAGACGAATTAAAAAAATTCATGGAAACCAATGAAAAAGAAAACACAACTGTTCAAAATCTCTGGGATGCAGCAAAGGCAGTCCTAGGAGGAAAGTATATAGCAATACAAGCCTTTCTCAAGACACAAGAAAGGTCTCAAATACACAACCTAACCCTACACCTAAAGGAGCTGGAGAAAGAACAGCAAATAAAGCCTAAACCCAGCAGGAGAAGAGAAATAATAAAGATCAGAGCAGAAATCAATGAAATAGAAACCAAAAGAACAGTAGAACAGCTCAATGAAACTAGGAGCTGGTTCTTTGAAAGAATTAACCAGATTGATAAACCCCTGGCCAGACTTATCAAAAAGAAAAGAGAAATGACCCAAATCAACAAAATCTTGAATGAAAGAGGAGCGATCACAACCAACACCAAAGAAATACAAACAATTCTAAGAACATATTATGAGCAACTCTATGCCAGCAAATTAGATAACCTGGAAGAAATGGATGCATTCCTAGAGATGTATCAACTACCAAAATGGAACCAGGAAGAAATAGAAAACCTGAACAGACCGATAGCCACTAAGGAAATTGAAGCAGTCATCAAAAATCTTCCAACAAACAAAAGCCGAGGGCCAGATGGCTTCCCAGGGGAATTCTACCAAACATTTAAAGAAGAATTAATACCTATTCTTCTGAAACTGTTCCAAAAAATAAATGGAAGGAAAACTTCCAAACTCATTTTATGAGGCCACCATTACCTTGATCCCAAAACCAGACAAAGACCCCATCAAAAAGGAGAATTACTGACCAATATCCTTGATGAACATGGATGCAAAAATTCTCACCAAAATACTAGCCAATAGGATCAAACAGTACATTAAAAGTATTATTCACCACGACCAAGTGGGATTTACCCCTGGGCTGCAAGGTTGGTTCAACATCTGCAAATCAATCAATGTGATACAATACATTAACAAAAGAAAGAACAAGAATCATATGATCCTCTCAATAGATGCAGAAAAAGCATTTGACAAAGTACAGCATCCTTTCTTGATCAAAACTCTTCAGAGTATAGGGATAGAGGGTACATACCTCAATATCATAAAAGCCATCTATGAAAGATCTACAGAGAATATCATTCTCAATGCGGAAAAACTGAGAGCTTTTCCCCAAGTTCAGGAACGCGGCAAGGATGTCCACTATCACCACTGCTATTCAACATAGTGTTAGAAGTCCTAGCCACAGCAATCAGACAACAAAAAGAAATAAAAGGTATCCAAATTGGCAAAGAAGTCAAACTCTCTCTCTTTGCAGATGATATGATACTTTTGTGGAAAACCCAAAAGACTCCACCCCAAAAAGGCTAGAACTCATACAAGAATTCAGTAAAGTGGCAGGATATAAAATCAACACACAGAAATCAGTGGCATTCCTATACACCAACAACAAGACAGAAGAGAGAGAAATTAAGGAATCAATGCCATTTACAATTGCACCCAAAACCATAAGATACCTAGGAATAAATCTAACCAAAGAGGCAAAGGGTTTGTACTCAGAAAAGTATAAAATACTCACAAAAGAAATTGAGGAAGATGCAAAGAAATGGAAAAATGTTCCATGCTCATGGATTGGAAAAACAAATACTGTGAAGATGTCAATGCTACCTAGAGCAATCTACACATTCAATGCAATCCCCATCAAAATACCATCCACTTTTTTTCAAAGAAATGGAACAAATAATCCTAAAATTTGTATGGAACCAGAAAAGACCCCGAATAGCCAGAGGAATGTTGAAAAAGAAAAGCAAAGCTGGCAGCTTCACAATTCCAGACTTCAAGCTCTATTACAAAGCTGTCATCATCAAGACAGTATGGTACTGGCAGAAAAACAGACACATAGATCAATGGAACAGAATAGAGAGCCCAGAAATTGACCCTCAACTCTATGGTCAACTAATCTTCGACAAAGCAGGAAAGAATGTCCAATGGAAAAAAGACAGTCTCTTCAAGAAATGGTGTTGGGAAAATTGGACAGCCACATGCAGAAGAATGAAACTGGACCATTTCCTTACACCACACACAAAAATAGACTCCAAATGGTTGAACGACCTAAACGTGAGACAGGAGTCCATCAACATCCTAAAGGAGAACACAGGCAGCAACCTCTTCGACTTCAGCCACAGCAACTTCTTCCTAGAAACATCACCAAAGGCAAGGGAAGCAAGGGCAAAAATGAACTATTGGGACTTCATCAAGATAAAAAGCTTTTGCACAGCAAAAAAAACCGTCTACAAAACCAAAAGACAACCGACAGAATGGGAGAAGATATCTGCAAATGACGTATCAGATAAAGGGCTAGTATCCTAAATCTCTAAAGAACTGATCAAACTCAACACCCAAAGAACAAATAATCCAATCAAGAAATGGGCAGAAGACATGAACAGACATTTCTGCAAAGAAGACATCCAAATGACCAACAGACACATGAAAAAGCGCTCAACATCGCTCAGCATCAGGGGAATCCAAATCAAAACCTCAATGAGATACCACCTCACACCAGTCAGAATGGCTAAAATTAACAAGTCAGGAAATGACAGATGTTGGCGGGGATGTGGAGAAAGGGGAACCCTCCTACACTGTTGGTGGGAATGCAAGCTGGTGCAACCACTCTGGAAAACAGTATGGAGGTTCCTCAAAAAGTTGAAAATAGAGCTACCCTACAATCCAGCAATTGCACTACTGGTTATTTACCCCAAAGATATAAATATAGGGATCCAAAGGGTTACATGCACCCCGATGTTTATAGCAGCAATGTCCACAATAGCCAAACTGTGGAAAGAGCCAAGATGTCCATCGACAGATGAATGGATAAAGAAGAGGTGGTATATATATACAATGGAGTATTATGCAGCCATCAAAGGGAATGAGATCTTGCCATTTGCACTGACATGGATAGAACTGGAGGGTGTTATGCTGAGTGAAATAAGTCAATCAGAGAAAGACATGAAAGAATTCCTCACTGATATGAGGAATTCTTAATCTCAGGAAACAAACTGAGAGTTGCTTGAGTGGTGGGGGGTGGGAGGGATGGGGTGGCTGGGTGATAGACATCGGGGAGGGTATGTGCTATGGTGAGCGCTGTGAATTGTGCAAGACTGTTGAATCACAGATCTGTACCTCTGAAACAAATAATGCAATATATGTTAAGAAAAAAAAAGAAGAAGATAACATGAGGGGAAGAATGAAGGGGGGGGAAGTCGGAGTGGGAGACGAACCATGAGAGATGATAGACTCTGAAAAACAAACTGAGGGTTCTAGAGGGGAGGGGTTGGGAGGATGGGTTAGCCTGGTGATGGGTATTAAAGAGGGCATGCTCTGCATGGAGCACTGGGTGTTATACACAATGAACTATGGAACACTACATCAAAAACTAATGATGTAATGTATGGTGAGTAACATAACAATAAAAATTTTTAAAAAATATTTCATTTTTCAAAAATAGAACTTTTTAAGTCAAGTAATTTAAGAGGAAAAAGAAAGGGCTTACTCATATGCCCATCAGAAAAGTGATCATTAAAAATATTAGCAACAATTTCAAGATAACAACCACAATAAAATTTTCTTCTTCAGTATATTCCATCTTGAGTAAATAATTCTAATTCTAGCTCCTCTGGATCTTAGGTGAAGTGACTTGTTTTTATAAAGTATATCTGCTTCTAATTTAAAATGAGCTCTAGAAATTCTGATCTAGGTACCTGGTGTTACCTGAAAGTTGTCTAACCAATGTCAGATCCCCGCACCAAGGCATATGCTCTTTCTCTCTTTTTGAATCATGATTTTTATTTTTTTCTTTTGTATTTTTTTAATAAATAAAACAAATAACCTGAAATCTATGCCTAAAATTTTTAAGTGACCAGTACATTACTATTAATTATAAATACACTATTGTACAGAACTCTAGAACTTATTCACCTTGTATAACTGAAACTATATCCATTGAACAGTGCTTCCTCATTTCTTCTTTCTGCTTCCATGAGTTAGGCTTCTTTAGATAGCTCAGATAAGTGAATCATGTAGTACTTGTCCTTCTGTGACTGACTTATTTCATTCATTCAGCATGATGTCTTACCCATGTTGCTACATATGATAGGAGATCCTTTTTTTTATTAAATAATAGTCCATCATATATGTATACCACATTTTCTTTATCCATTCAATAGATACTACCATATGATCCAGCAATTTCACTTTGAGACTTTATTTATTTACTTGAGAAAGAAAGAGAACACAAATGGGAGGCTGGAGGCGCAGAAGGAGAGGGACAAGCAGACTCCCCACTGAGCAGAGAGCCCAATGCTGGGCTTGGGGGGCTCAATCCCACAACCCTGAGATCATGACCTGAGCTGAAATCAGACACTTAACTCACTGAGCCACCCAGGGACCCCCCAGCAATTTCACTTCGGAATATTTATCCAACATTATTGAAAACAGGATATCAAAAAGTCAATTTTTAAAACACAAACTTCCAGGATGTCAAAGTAAGACAATTTCCAAAAGGATCTGGGACTGATCTTTGCTGAAGGCCAGTTTCTGCTTCATAACTTATGAAGAACTTTTAGGCAAACACAGCAAACATGAGAAAAAAGCAAGAATTATTCTGATGGTAGAACTGAATGGTTGTGATTAACTTATAATAACTAAGAATGGAGGACAATTAGAATGAAGGACAATTATTTACTGGGGTACAAAAAACAGTATTTTATAAAGACTTGATTAATTTTTCCTTTGAAAATAAACACATCTTTTGGAAGGTGAGGACATAGACATCTTCCAGGGTTGTTCTATAATGTGCACACCTTTAAAATATATCTATATTCAACAGTCTTACACACTTCACAGTGCTCACCATAGCACATACCCTCCCCAATGTCTACCACCTAGCCAGTTGAATCACAGACCTGTACCTCTGAAACAAATAATACATTATACATTAACAAAAAAAAAAAAGAAGAAGATAGCAGGAAGGGAAAAATGAAGGGGGGGGGAATCGGAGGGGGAGACAAACCATGAAAGACTATGGACCCTGAGAAACAAACTGAGGGTTCTAGAGGGGAGGGGGGTGGGGGGATGGGTTAGCCTGGTGATGGGTATTAAAGAGGGCACACACTGAATGGAGCACTGGGTGTGATATGCAAACAATGAATCATGGAACACTGCATCAAAAACTAATGATGTAATGTATGGTGATTAACATAACATAATAATAAAAAAACTAATGATATAAAGTATGGTGATTAATAAAATAAACACATAAATAAATATAAAATATATCTATATTCATAACACTTCACCTAAACAGAAATAGATGTCACCTACTATATCATTATCCTATTTCTAGGTAGCTTCTAAATTTAAATGTGAGAAATACCGGAAGGTGGTCATTACTAATGCATGAAAACAGTCATCTTTCTCGTCCTCACAATTTGCACAGTCTATGAGAGATTCCATTACAGAGAATCACATATACTCAGCCTTTTTTTTTTTTTCCATCATTTAATGACATGGTAAATGTATTCTGGTCAAAGCCAAATGCTATTTGGGTGGACAGCCCTTTTTTAAAATTTTAATTTATTGTTTCAGTCAACTTTCTGAAAGGGTAGGAGTCAAGTTTCCTTCTCTTTGGGTTTTCAGAACATAAGCATTGTCAATGATCTTACAAAGGCTCAGGTCCCAAAAGGTAGCTGGGCAAAGAAGGATGGCAGGAGGCCAGCAGTGACCCAGAATGCTAACAGGGATGAAATTATCACATTTCTTCAGCAGTGGATACAAAAACAATACCTAAGGAAGCTCAAATGAGTTCATTTCATTTGTTAATTTGAAATCATATCTTCCTCACATTATTTCATAATGAGGACCATGACAGATAAAGCATTATATATAATCCCATTATTCTCTACAGTAAACATCTCTTTGGATGGTCTACCAGGCATCTCAATCGCCTAAAACCTCCTTCCTTCCCCACCATTCACATAGCTATCATGAAAAATGACATATTCTTGAATGTATCTACTCTCAGCTATATTTTATTGGCCTAGAGAATGGTACCTAATTTCAGCTGGGCTAGTGATTTTCTCACCTCAAATTTTTGGACTTGTGTCAGAGTGTCAAGGACAGGCTTGTATAGTGGCAGATTATATAGGTTGTAAAACTTGCTATAGGACCATCTTTAGTATCATGTACATAAAGCCAATAGTCAATGAGATAAAATAAAGCTAAGGCACAGAGAGAAGTAAATGAAACAGAGGCATAGGGTTCAAGTTTTTGACCTCAGAGTTTGCAGAAGCAATGTAGGTTTTCTATCCATGCTCACACAACCAGTAAGTAGAAGAACCAGTTCTTAAATACAGGTATTCTCAGTCTTTTAACTATCCTATAATATAAAACTCCAAGTAGGTAGAGATGTTTGTCTTGCCTGTTCAATACTCAATACCTAGAGTGAATGGAACATCATTGATATCCAATAAATAATATTTTAGTAAATGTAAACCTATGACACATTCTACTTATATTACTAACCAAAATTAAGCTTCTGTATCTAGACAAAGCATTGGAGTAGCAGACAAGCTATATAGACACATGGGGATTTTCTTTGCATAAAAATACAAAATCACCCAGTTTAATACATTGTACCCAAAATTAATAGGCATATTTTGGTACCACTGGTAGCAAACTGGTACTACTTATGTCCCTATGCAAAGTAGTTCTTGTGTACTTTCTAAACCCATTTTAATGTAATAACAATCTCTAAGGATGATGACATGTAAATAAATTCTGACATTTAATGGGTGATGAATGGATGTCATCTTAGTACTACTTGCACATGCACATATGCCCTATATAAGGACTTGTTTATTTAATCCAGTTTGGCCTTTCTTATTATTATCATTTCCTAATTTAATATGCTTTTATTGCATGAGTGTTGATGAGGCAATTACTGGCCTTCTTGTAAAGCATCACACAATAGGAAAGATAGCGTAGAAGCATGCAGAATCTGTATATTCTACTTATATACAAAATGATTATTATATTTGTATCACAATTTATGCAAACTTCACCATGCCCTGGCTAGTTTGAAATGAGTACTAATAACATCTCTAAAAATAAAAAGACAAAAATGGCAGAGACAAAAAAAAATGAAAGTCAACAATAAACACATGTAAAACTTGAAAAAAAGCTTTCCCTATTTTGTTGCATTTATTGCAAGAAAAATGATGAGAATTTCTCCGATTAGAAACAGTAACATGGAGCAAATGAAAGAGATCCAAGAAAGACACTAGGCCTGTCTTTAGAAGAGGCTGTGGGGAATAGCCTGAAAGTTATGGAGGATGAGAGGTCCTGCCCAGACAGCAGGTGACACTATCTAAGATGTGTGACAGCAAGAAAAATTCTCAACAAAGGGATGGATGACTCAAGAGGAAGTGAAGCAGCCAAAAGGCATCCAAAAAAACCATCAGCAAGAAATTCTGGTTCCATCCTAATAACCAGAGTTCAGAAACAGGACTCAAGTCCCTCAGTGTCACTGAACAAAAATGATGCTGCTTTTTAGTACCAGAAATGGGATACCAAGATTAGAATTCAGTAAGGAAAACTGGAGTATGAAGTAATAATTAAAAATAAGGCAAAATCCCGTTGAGGAGAGCTAGTATACAAAGTCAAAGCAAAAGTACACGAAAGGGAGTGTTTGATGCCGTGAAGAGGCAGTCTGAAGCTCTTTAAACTTTTCTACTTCTGGTCCAGATGGATCCTAGATAGGTATCAAATGGCCACAAATATGAGGGATAGAAAGAATGTAAGCTAGGGATCCAGGATCAGGATCTTACAAATTTTTCTTAAACAGACCAGTTGGGGATAGGTGGTATGGCAATCAAGACAAAAATGAAGTAATTTAGCACATATTTCTATTGTTGAACAGATTAATTTTATTTTCTTTAAATTTTTTTTAAAGATTTATTTATTTTAGAGAGAGATACAAAGCACGAATGGGAGAAGGGACAGAGAGAGAGAGAGAATCCTCAAGCAGACTCTCCACTGAGTGTGGAACCCAACACTGAGCTCAATATCAGGATCCTGAGATCATGACTTGAGCCAAAATCAAGAGTCAGCCTCTAAACTGACCTTCAGATAAATAAATCACTTAACTTGAATATGAAATGTACATACTTCATTTACAAAATGAGGATAATAAGACTATCACTGTTTTGAAGACGAAATTGAGTTATATAATGCATATGACAATGCAGTTGCCTATAACTAGCCACATTAGCATATGAGTACTTACTAAAAGGTAATCATCACTTAGGCCTATACCAGAGTTCATATAAATTATCAACTAAACTTCACCAGACTCTAAAGTTAGCTAAGAACCTGCTACAGAATTGTGAATGGGAAACATTAAATACTAAACTTTTTAAGAGATATAAACTAAATTGAAATTTTTTTCTGAATTTTGTTCCTGCCATAACATATATACATGTTAGCTGTTAGAGCAAATATGCTCTTCATGCTTTATAATTGAAGCTTTTAAATTTCAGACATACTATTTTTAAAAAGTAAATGTCTATCTGAAGACAATACATTATAAATGTTAAGATTTTTTTTCACTATTACTCATTACAATTTGCTTTCTGAACATTTGCTAAATATTTCCCTATGGTGAGTGGCTTCTGTATGCCTTTCAGATGTTTCTAAGTCAAGATAATAAGAAATAGTGCATCCACAGTGCCTATACAAATTTAGCTTACTAGCACCATGGGGATGATGTGGATATAAGATCTATCTCCAAACTGAATATGACCTTGTAATTCTCATGTCTATTACATGGCAGGGTTTCTATGGCAGGTTAGCCAGGTCCTGCCACAGCTTCTGCAAAACATCTATACTTTCACAACAAATGATTCCTAAAAATGAATCTTTAAGTGAAGAGAAAAAGCAGAGCATGATATGGACTCTTTTTCTTTGGAATAATCTGTTTTAAAAATTCAGCTGGTTTCCATAATTAATCTTATTGTGAGTGCTTTTTATTAAAAATATCATTCTTGGAAAAATTATCTAATCATTTAAACTAGTAATGATGTACTTTTATGAAAGTACGTTTCTAATTCTATTTCTTTTGTCTCTCAATAGGTCCTAGTTTGTTTAGGTTGTTCAGGGGAATTTCTAGGGTTTGGTATTCTATTTTGGCAAAACCAATAATAAAATGTTTGATTCATGACTAAAGAATTTGATTACTAAACATAATTTAGTAATATGCTTGAAATAAAAAGGATTTAACACTGAAATTCAGGTAAAGCTAGGATAAGAAACTGCAATCAAAAGAGAAGGGAAAAGTAAGATTTCAAATTTACAGGGAAAATGTAAATACCAAATACAAAGATTATCTCAAACTTACACCTTCACTCCTCCTACACGCTCCCACATATTTTTATGAGTATGTATAAGTATGTTGGCAATTCTCGTTTATAAAAACTAATCAGAAACTGACTTATATTGAGTTTTTGTGTTTCTCTTTGTAACAAATCAGCTTTCAAGAAAAAATTTCACTAGTTATACATTCAAATATCACCATTGGGAAAATATTTCTAAGAAAATATTTAATTTTAAGTAAATAGAATAGTTTCATACATACATACATACATATCCAATATTATAACTTTACAATAAGATAGTTACTTTTCTTTGGGGGTTAGCATTTAATTATTTAATATAAAGAAAATTAAATTTGTAATGAAAGAGATAAATGGTAAACATTTCTTACACAATTACTCTAATTTGTCAAAACAGTTTTCTAAAGTCCTAATTGGGTAGCTGGGTGATAGACATCGGGGAGGGTATGTGCTATGGTGAGCGCTGTGAATTGTGTAAGACTGTTGAATCACAGACCTGTACCTCTGAAACAAATATGTTTGTTACATACATTATATGTTAAAAAAACATACATATGTTTAAAAAGAATAGCAGGAGGGGAAGAATGAAGGGGGGAGAATCGGAGGGGGTGATGAACCATGAGAGACGATGGACTCTGAGAAACAAACTGAGGGTTCTAGAGGGGAGGGGGGTGGAGGGATGGGTTAGCCTGGTGATGGGTATTAAAGAGGGCACGTTCTGCATGGGGTACCAGGTGTTATATGCAAACAATGAATCATGGAACACTACATCAAAAACTAATGATGTAATGTATGGTGATTAACATAACATAATAATAAAAAAATGGAAAAATATATAAACACAATAAAATAACAAAGTAATAAAAATATAAAAAATATAAAAAAATAAATTAAGGGTATAATATGTCTCTGAGCTTTACCTACCTTAGATCACTTAATCCTTAAAATATCCTTGTGATATATATTCAAATAGCAAGTTATGTTGTAATGAAACCTGAAACTAATATAAGGCTATATGTCAATTATAGCTCAAAAAAAAATTCCTGTGAAGTTGACTTATACCCATTTTACAAATAAAGAAACCTATGTTTGAAATGGAAATATTACATGCTCAGGGTTACAGCCAGTAGAAATGTTGGTATTATCAGCAAGAAATTATATACAAACTGAAAATGGGAATGTATCATTTCTATAACTTGCAGATGCATGCAGGTACGCATGGATGAACCCTGTGGGCCAGGACAAGGGTGGCATGGCTACTAAAGTGCCTAGGGGACAAAAATTAAGGGGGTGCTTGCTCTCAGAGTTGTGAAAATGTGAGTCAGTACTTGAATGATCTCCATGGGCTTTTTTGTATAATTAACCTACAATGTTAAATTACTTTCAGGTGTACAACATATTGATTCAACAATTCTATACATTTCTCAGTGCTCAGTATGTTAAGTGTAGTCACCATCTGTCACCAAACATTATTACAATATCATTGACTCTATTCCCTATGCTGTACTTTTCATCTCTGTGACATATTTATTTTATAACTGGAAGTTTGTATCTCTTAATTTCCTTTATCCCCTGAAGTACTTGCATGATCTTAATAGTGGATGCTTCCCTAAACTGTGTACCCAGATACTTCGTTTGCCATAACCCCAAAAATAGAATAAGTGTGTTGGTTCTGGCAAAGTATAACGTAAAACTCTATTTTGCATCTGCTGATCTTTCTTCAGCATTTCTGATTCTCTGCTTTCCTTTCAGAAACTGTGCCCAGTGGTTGAACCTTCGTTCAGAAACATCCTCTCAATAATCAGTTGTGAATATGTGCAATGGAACATATTTTTATGATTTCAAAATGATAGAACATAACACCAGTTACCTGCAGAATAAAACAAATACCTTGAGCCTATTCTGAGTACTAGGAAGTACGTAAAGAAGCCAGAAGCTCACGCAGGAAAGCAAAAAGGAAACTATCTTATACTGAGTCAAGCAATTTCCTCAACACTCGGTAAATATTTATTGAGGACCTACAATGTGATAAGCATTAGTCTAGGCACTAGAGATAAATCAGTGACAAAACAGATAAAAATTTCTGACCTAAACGGAGCACACATTCTACTAGAGGAAATACAGACAATGAACAGAATAAATTAATAAATCATCTGGGCTGTTAGAGGACACCAGCACCCCAAAACAGTTGGGCCTCATTAAGGAGCTTCCATTCTAGCTCTGTTCCCCATGACCAATCCTCTAGGTATGGAGAGTCCTCTGCATGTGTGCATCTGTAAACCAAGGAACCAAGCGTTCCTGTTTGCTGCCCTTATGGGAAAAGCTGCAACTTGATGTCTGGGAAGAAGACATGGACTCTCTCATTGTGAAGAATGGGGCCTGAAGTGGAAAGATGACAGATTCGAAATTTGAACTGGGGGCTGAAACTCTGAGGAGTATAATACACAAGATTAAGTTGGTTATTAGCATATAATAACAAGTATGACATTTTGAGTATTTTGATAGAGAATTTTCACTGTATGTATTACATAATTTTGCAAAATGTGTACACTGATTTGTCTGATATGTATAGTATCCAGCCAGTACACTGGCATAGTTAGGTATCAAAGTGATAAACACGAGAAAAATAAATTTAATTTATTTGGTGCCATATTATTTATTCATTTATATAAAAAGAAAGTCACTAGAATGTAGCAGAGTCAAATTATGATCAAAATTTATACTAAAAAGTACTAACTCTTCAGAACGTAAAATTGTAAACTGACCACATACAATTTTGTAAAGAAATTGTTTTTAGTTAATTTTGGTACAAATCTATGGTAGGCAGAATAATGGTGACCCCCAAAGATGTTCATATCCTAATCCCTTGAACCTGTGAATATGCTAGGTCACATGGTAAAGCAGAACTAAGCTCACAGACAGAATTAAGGTGCCATTAATGGAATGAGGTAAGATTGTATTCTGGATTATCTAAGTGGGTCCAATGTAATCACAAGGATACTTATATGGGGGAAGTAGGTGAGTCAGTGCCAGAAAAGTGATGACAAAGCAATATTGGAGAGATGTGAGATAGGATGGGATGAGATATGAGGACTCAACCTGCCATTCCCGGCTTCGAAGATGTAATAGGGCCATGATTCAAAGAGTGGGAGGCCCCTAGGAAGAGGAACAGGGAAAACAAAAAACAAAAAAAAGCCAATTATCCACCTAGAGCTACCAGAAATGAATGAAGTCCTGCCAACACCTTGATTTAAGCCCAATGAGAGCAATTTTAGATTTCTGACCTCCATAACTGCAAAATGATGAATATGTGTTGTTTTAAGCTACTAGGTTTGTGGTAATCTGTTATAGCATCCACACAAAACTAGTAAAAATATGAATCTAAGGTGTATCAGATTGATCTATGGTTATGAAGTAGAACTACTTTAACTGAAATCTTTTGAAAAATTTTATTCTTGAAAATGGGTTGGGTAAAAGAAACCCAACATACTTTCTAGCAATGGGAGGTTGCAAAATATCCTGTTGACTTGGCCTCAGTTCTGATTAGTAAAAATGTCTCCATCTTACCCCCTACCCCCACTCCCTGTCATGAAAAAGGAAACTAATCTGAATATTTGTAATCACAACTCTGCCTTCATATACATTTAGGGTTTAAATTTTACATCATCTGTGTGGTCCATGAAATCACAATGTAAGAAATTAATCTATAATGGTTTTGAGGGACACCTGCCTGGCTTATTCAGTAGAACATGTGACTCTTGATCTAAGGGTTGTAAGTTTGGGCCCCACATTGGTGGTAGAGCCGACTTAAAAGAAAAAAAAATCATTAAATTAAAAAAAAATGGCCTTGAGTTAGAAGTCCATCTTACAGGGGTGCCTGGGTGCATCAGTGGTTAAGCGTCTGTCTTCAGCTCAGGTCATGATCCCAAGGTCCCAGGATTGAGTCCCATGTCAGGCTACCTGCTTAAGGGGAAGTCTGCTTCTTCCTCTGCCCCTCGCCCTACTCACACTTGCATGCTCTCTTATTCTCTCTCTCTCTCTCCCCCCCAAATAAATAAATAAAATCTTAAAAAAAAGTCCAACTTGCAGAAACAAATGCAAATATTTTCCCTAGGAAGACATTTTTACCTGAGGCCCCTCAAAATATCCATAGACTACAATAAAACAAATTTAAGCACAAAACTAATAAATAGATGTGGAAAGCCACCTCTGTGAAAGGCAGCAAATATAACAAACATAGAACTGAATCCCAACAACTTCAGTATTGAATTATCAACTACAAAATATAAGCATATATACACAGAGATATATTAGGAAAGTGAAAATTCAACTAAGTATCAAAAAATTATAAAAATGCTTTAGGACATTTTTGAAGAACAAAATCGAAGCTCAAAAAAGAAAATCACAATTATAGAATATTAAACATTCAAGAGATAGATGAAATAGCATATTGAATAAAATTGAACAGAGAATGAAAACAACAAAGTCAAGAAAAAAGTTGAAAAGGTCAAAAAGAAAAGGCAGATTATCCATCAAGGAAATACAGTTACTTTAACAAAAGATTGTCTAAGAGCATTAATAGGAACCAGAAGGTGATGAGTGCCTTTTGAAAATTCTGAGAAATAATAAATATCCACTTTGAACTATGTATTAAGCTAAATGATCATTTGAGAATAAAGTAAAATTAAAGATATTTTCAGTAATAGACCTACAATTAAAAAAAAACAATAATAAGTGAATTCAGTATACTGGATAATTCAGGATTTGGAGGAAAATGAAGGGTATGCAAAAAAGCTTAAACCTGGATTTGTTATATTTTATCAAACCAGTTGTTGGATCATCAATGATTATGATTCTCTATAGCTTTTTATGTGAGAGATTTCATATCTTTTAAATGATTGTAATATGAGAAAATGCATAATAAAAACAATGTTATAAATGACAATTTAAGAATAGTCTCTAAGAATTCAAAGGAAGAAAATCAAGATAAGAAAATGTAACAAGTTGAATTGAGTGTTGCAGCTTCAATTGATAATTAGCATCTGGAGTATTGAAAGTAAGTAAGTTGAAAACAAGCAAAGGCACAATAGAATAATTAACTGAGTTGAAAACCATAGCCTCCTTAACAAATTCATGTGCAAAGTTAATCTTCCATTGCTCCAGATCAAATGAATACAAAGAAGATAGCAGATGGATTTCATATGGCAATTTAAAAATATCAGAGATAAATTTCTTATTAGTATCCAGGAAGAAAATCTATTGTCTAAATAATAAAAAGAAACCAGAAAACCTCAATTTTCTCATTTTCTTTTATTTATTTCTTTAAATAATGAACACTTGGCACTATATCTAAATATCTGAACTGAAAAATTATAAATGCAATTGTCTCTGGAGATGTTGAAATAGTTCTCTCCCTAAAATTGAAAAAAAAAATGGTAGATAAAATACAAGGAAGATATTGGGGCCTATAAATGAGATTGAAGTAATTAATATATTAATACCAAAATTAACACCTCATAAACATATACTACACCATTCATTCAAGGTTTTGTAAACTTTAAAAAACCCCTTATAATCTGCCCATCTATTTATTATCATTTTGTAGACCTGTATAAACAAATATATATTTATGTATTATAAACATATATATAAGTTCAAATGCATTTATTCATTTATTTAATATTGTACTATGCACAAAATAAAGGAAGTATTCAGAGGACAAAAATGAAGTAAAAGCAAGAATTGAAAGAAATAATTTAGAGTTGACATTTCCAACTAACCTGAGAATATCTTTTATTCCCTGGTGGCTGTTAGCTTTTTTTTTTTTTTTTCCTTTGATGATGCAAGACTTTGTGGACCAGACACAAAATCAGGGCCCACCTTCATAGGATTACCCTATGTAAAGCTAAGACTTAAAGTCTATGAAGTATGAACTAGGGAAAAATAATCTTATAGAATAGATCATTGTGGAAACTTGCAGACTTTTACATGGGGTAAAAGAGGGAAAAATAATAGTCTAACAAGAAAATTTTAACTACAAGTAGGTCTTTTCTGCAGGATTGTGTCCCACAGTCAAACTCTGGCTAAAAATTGCCCCTTGGTGCCTGAGAAAAGAAAAGACAGATCCTCTCTGGAACAAAACCCCTTAAACTAAGGTCTCAAAAATTCCACAGAATTCCTAAAGTGAATTCATAGTCAAAAATCACAAAATAGCTGAGGACACAAAATACCATGAGAATGAGCCAGTAGAAATAATATTCTTCCAAAGACTCAATAAAAGAGGTCAGAATAATAAAACAAGAAGGGCTACCTAAACTCTGGTAGAGTTTAAATGTTTCCATGATGGGACTGGTGAAAGATTAATGAGGGTAGTTTCATACAACTAAATATCATCTAGATTTGAGTTTTTTGATTCTATAGTTACATTGATTGTTGTAATCCTTCTTAAATATATTTAATGTGGTGGATTAGAAGGTCTGGAGAAGATATAGAAAATGTGGGAATTATCTTCCTTGTGTAATTAGCATTCCTTTGAAAATTCAGTAAGTCTATCCACTTGATGATTTAATGTTACAGCTCTAGGACCTTGTGTCTCCAATTCAGGATCAAAGCTTTGAGCTGGGGCTCCTGGGTGGCTCAGACAGTAAAGCGTCTGCCTTTGGCTCAGGTCATGATCGCAGAGTTCTGGGATCAAGCCCAGCATCCGGCTCCCTGTTCAGTGGGGAGCCTGCTTCTCCCTCTCCCTCTGCTGCTCCCCCTGCTTGTGCTCTCTCTTTCTCTCTCTCTCTCTCTGTCAAATAAATAAGTAAAATTAAAAAAAAAAAGAAAAAGCTTTGAGTGGATACTGTCTTGGTAGGAAGGGAACCTCAAGGAGTCTAGATCTGTTTTCTCAACATATCACCAGAGCATATTATATTTTATTACAAAATAAAACATCAAATTAGTGTATCCTCGGTCCCATTTACTAGCTAGACATTTGACAGATAACCTATAATGTGAGAAACAAAAAAGGGATATAATATTGATTAGTATGGCATTTTTGCATTTAACAGTCATACTTTCCCCTCTGAGGGCTGCTCCCCTACACACATGAAAACTAGGAATGGGTGGGTGTAGTTGACATTGCTGGAGCTCTGTGCATAGCCCTCTACTGGGACAGTACACTAACCCTTAGCTTCCACCAGTGTTGTCTGCTAATGGCTCAGTTTACAGTCTCAGATGACCCAGGACCTAGAGAAGTCTCTTCACCAGGGAATGCCCAGTAGACTTTAGCTGAACCCATATCTTTGCCTGACTTCTTTCCTCATCCTGCTTCCTTCACCCCCTTACAGGTCTCATCCAAGAGCCCCCCGCCCCAATAAATCATGTGCATAGGAATCATCTTAGGCTACTGAACTAGAAAACCCAAGCTAAGGAAACAGTATTTGAAATTGTTGTAGATTTTTTGTTGTGGTAAATTGCACACTGTCAAACATCTGAGAGCTACTAACACTCACAATATAGGCTATTACTTCCTCCTCCTATCAGACACTCCTTTATGCTAAGTAGATACATGTGCCATGAGTGTATGTGTGTTTTAAAAATCTGTAAGCAAATGTATTTGCATGTATGTGTTAATAAACCAAATGTACTCATCTTTGTGTGAAAATTCTGGTGGAATTATCCAGCATATTTGTACACTTCCAGGCAATATTACTTACTTCTTGAAAAAAAAAAAAATAGGTCCCATTGGACCTGGTTGAATCTGGCTGTCTAGATAAAAGAGTATCCTGGTTGTTTCAGTCTAATTTTATAGCCCCATCATAGGAAGAACTCATCTATTGGAAGACACATCACTGGGATAAAAACAAGAAACACAAATGAATTTTATAAATTTGAAGTTACAGAAGAATAAAATTTTTTTATAAGTTTAGAGCTTTAAGTAGAAATTCCTTACGTTATCATGAACCCCATTATAAAAGAATTAAGAAAGATGATTTCTTTTTAAATAACCCTTTATTTTTTCCCCCTAGTTCTTTTGGAAATGCTTGGACATTTTTTACACTGCTTTTGTAACAATGCAGATGGTTTCACTAGTTCTTCCTAACCATTGCCATCTCATTTTAATGCCCAAGAAAGAATTTTCTTGATTAAAATCCTTCTGTGCTTTTGTCAAATACTCGTTGGCTTCAGAACTCATTTTCAGCACTACCTTGGGCTCTGGGAAGACAGCCAGTACAACAGAGAAAGATGTTTTGGACCGAAGAGTTGCACTTACTAAACTAAGAGGACGTAGATTCCAGCTAGTTAGCCTTTTATGCATATATTCATGCACCCATCCATTCAGTAAGCATCTTGAATGTTTAATATGTGCACAGAACTATACGAGAGTCTGAGTATTAAAGATGGGCAAGGCAAACTTATGTTCTAAAGGGGCTAGAAGTGTAGAATTGGAAGTTGAATATCTAATAATAAGTCACAAAGCATCATTTATTAAGAGTCATAGAGGTAGGATAAACAAGGCTCAAGCACTTCAGAAGGAAGAACAAGGAAACAAAATAAAGGTTTGTTCAAAAGAAAAAAGTTCTTAATTTTTCTCTGCTCTGGTTAATCAGAAATGAAGAAATCCTTTACTTAAAAAAATAGAAATTGAAATATACAATCAAGAACTCATCACACATGGGACGCCTGTGTGGCTCAGTCAGTTAAGCATCTGCCTTCGGCTCAGGTCAGGATCTCAGGGTCCTGGGATCGAGCTGTGCATTGGGGTGCCAGGGAGCCTGCTTCTCCCTCTGCCTCACCCCCTTGCTCATGTTCTCTCTCTCTCTCTCTCAAATAAATAAATAAATAAATCTTAAAAAAAAAGAACTCATTACAGAGACACGCACAAGCAAAATTGTGGATTACTATATATGAAAATACTGAAAGGTAAATTTTGAGGGCAGGGAACCCAACCTGATTCATTTGGAAAGACATGGAAAAGAAATATCTGAGCTATTTTTATGGACCATCAAATTTCTCTATCTTGTAATACTCTGAAGCAGCCATGTCAGATGTAGAACAAAGGCTGTCAAGATTCTGTTCAATTTCATTACAAAGCATTCAAAATGAATTTTTGACTATATGTGAAAACCTTTAATAATGTTAATTTAATCTGCTACTGTTTTGTCCTGGGACTAAGAGTCTAAAATTTAAGGACAAAAACTTTAACTTAGCAAAAGTCTAATTTTTCCAATCTATCAAATGCCCAACAATGTTCCTGGATATCTGGTTGAGTATTTTCTCCTAGAGGGTCTTAGAAATTTTTTTTCCAGTTATAGGAACAATAAGTAGATCATATTAGGGTGGTTACAAATGAGATGTTAACCTCAAAATACATTCTTTTATTTGCACAAATAAAATACAGCATAGACTTCTCCAAATGACTATTTTTTATGTTTTCTGTATTTTGTAACTAATTTTTGCCTACCTGATTATTAAATCATGTATCTAAATTTCTAAACAGGTTGTAGATTATTCTCTTTCTCTGCAGTTCTATCAAGTTTTACTTAATTTTGTGGCTATGTTGTTAGATGCATACAAGTTTAAAACTTGTATCTTCCTGGTGGATTGAAATGTTTATAATTATATAACAACTTTGTTTACTTCAATAAAAGTTTATGTCTTTAAATATACTTTATATTGAAATTAGCATGGCAATAATAATGATTCTCTTTTGCCTAATATATCTCCAGTATATTAATTTTTTTTTTTTACTTTCAACATTTCTGCAGCTTTATGTTTAACTGTGCCTTTTGAATGCAGCTTATTTTAGCCATTTTATTCAACTCTGTCTGTTCCTCCCGTGTGGATTCTGTTTGCTTCTGCCATGCACCTGGGTCATAATTCAGGGACACTTTAAACTAAATTCTCAGTTTCCTGAGGTGTTTTGGGCCATGCAGGTAATATGAATTTTTCTGTCAATCATCCTAGGGCTAGATTAAGGTAACAAATTCTCAGGGATAATTTAACCGTTCATTTGGCACTAAGATTTGAGACTGGAAAATTTCCCTGCAGTCCCCTGAAAAGTTGGGTAAACTTTAAGTTTATTCTCAGTCTGAGATCTCTGAGGTCTCATATTTATATGGAGAACTGGGTGATATTAAATATTAGGGAGAGATACTACATAATTATCAAGATCCAGAGTCCATATAATGCTGGTGGAATTAAAATTTCTCTTTTCAAACATTTATTGAGGACTTAATAGGTTTCTTTTTTATTATTATTACGTTATGTTAGTTTCCATATAAACCAAGATAATGGGATCAAACCTTCAACAGGCTTTCAGTCTAGCTATTGTTTGCCTTGGTCATTAAACTACATCTGTATTCTGCTCATTTTGCCTCTTGTTTCTTTTCTTACTGAGCTCATCTTTCCAAAAGTTCTTTCCCTAATATCAAGTCTCAAGTTTCAAACTGTATTCAAATTAGTTATCCTTCAATATACAAATTACTTTAAAGTCAACATTTCTCAAACTCGAGATTCATGATTTTCCCCACTAAGGCTATCTGTCCTATGGTCACATGATGCTCTATAAATATAAGGAGTCACTTATGGGAGCAAATTAAGTGTATATTTTTAAAAGGTATAATATGCAGTAAACATTCACAACGGGAGTGAGAAGAAAAGTACCAATAATGAGCCTCAACAATGTTCTCAATTCTATTTTTTAATAATTTTTCACTGCCTTTAAATCTTGGAGTTTAAAAGAATATTAAAGTTCACGTTATATAACCCCCTCATCAAATATCAAGAATATTCTGAAATATTCCAATTACATGGCTATTCCTGTAGCCTATTCCTGACACTTTCTCTAATATGCAATTCATTTAATCAGAAGACAATCAAATTGCTAACTAGCTCTAATTGTAGACTTTTTTTAATAAAACAAAATATAGACTCTTTCCCCCCCTACTCATCTTGATTCTAAATTGATATCCTAAATTCTCACTAAGATTAGTTACATTTGACTCAAATTCTTCACAATTATAAAGTAGGGTTAGAACACGATTTTCATTAGACAATATACCTACTGAACAATGCAGATGGGAGCCTGAATGTTTACTGGGACAGATAACAGTGCTCATCCCTTCAGAACCATATGTCTGGGGCGCCTGGGTGGCTCAGTCTGTTAAGCGTCTGCCTTCGGCTCAGGTCATGTGGGATCGAGCCCTGCAACGGGCTCCTTGCTTGGCGGGAAGCCTGCTTCTCCCTCTCCCCCTCCCACTGCTTGTGTTCCCTCTCTCGCCGTGTCTCTGTCAAATAAATAAATAAAATCTTTTTAAAAAAGAACCATATGTCATTTAGTCCTAATTTATGGATTGTTCAGCCATCATTGTTTCACAATCTTGGCTGCATATTTTGACCACTCAGGAGTTATTTAAAATTACTCATCCTTAGACCCCACTGCATGCAAATTAAATTAGAACCTCTGTTCATACAGATTGAGACACTCAAAATTTCCTCAGGTGATTCTATGTGGCTGTGTCTGAGACCCACAGTTTTCATAAAACCTTCAAGTTCTATCATTTCTCAAGCTTTCTAAGGCTTCTCCTCATAATTCTGGTCTACATTCATTTTCCTCCTAGAGATAAAACTTTATATGGAATAATATAATCAGAAAGGACCTCCCTTACCTGAAAATAGTGAAGAACTTCAATAGCATATTGTGCTTTTACCACAATCTTCTTTTTCTTTTGTGGGGTCCTCCCAAAAGCAGAGGGAGAGAGAAAATCTTAAGCAGGCTCCATGCCCAGCGTGGAGCCCGTTGGAGGGCTCGATCTCATGACTCTGGGATCATGACCTGAGTCAAAAGCAGGAGTCGGATGCTTAACTGAGACACCTAGGCTCCCAACCACAATGTTCTTTCTGCTTCCATTTTCCTCTCTGCTGTCATCCAGCAGATGAGAGATTTTCTGATCTCTAGTTCCACTATAATAAGAAATGATCTACTATCAATTATTTTCCTTTTAATTAGCATATGTTAAATCTGTGCTGTTACACTCTGAAACCTCTGAAATCATGTGTTATGTATCATGGAATAGCATATTTTCTTTCTCTCTCAATGCATTTACTTCTCTCGTTCTAGAAGTTATATTAGTCATTGCAGATAAGTTGGATAAGACTAAGATGTAAAAGAATTTTTTAAGATTTTATTTATTTATTTATTTGAGAGAGAGAGAGAGCACGCATGAGTGGGGAGAGAAGCAGAGGGAGAGTGACAAGCAGACTTCATGCTGAGTGCAGAGGCAACACAGGGATCAATGCCATGACCCTGAGATCAACACCTGAGCTGAAATGAAGAGTCAGAGGCTTAACCAACAGCCACTCAGGTGCCCTGGAATTAGAATTTTTAAAAATCTTTGGGATTCTTTTCCCATGGAAATACCCTTTGGTTGTCTTTTTAATGCTTTTTATTGTACCTATTTTTTATAGACTTAATAGCATATATTGAGTATTTCCTAACTTGCTTTGTCACTTAACAATGCTACATGAATATCTTGCCATGCAAGTATGCTGAATATTTTACTTTTTCATGGTGCTATGAACTAATTGTGCTCCCCAAAATTTGGAATCTGAAGTCCTAACCCCCAATGTAATGGCATTTGGAGATGGGGCACAAGGGGAGGTAATTAGGTGGAGATGAGTTCATGGGGACAGGTTCTTCATGATGAGATCAGTGCCCTTTAAAAAAAAGACCAGAGCATGCAAGTGTGTACACATCCTCCCTCCCTCCTTCTCTCCCCTTCTCCCCTGCTACTCACATACTTCATATGATAGGTGAATGTTTTACTTCTTAAGGAACAGTAAAACTTTTCTAAAGTGTTGGTATCATTTTACATTCTCACCACGAGAACCAGTTCCAGGTGTCTTATGTCCTTACCAATATTTGGTCTGGTCAGTTTTAGTGATGGGATAGATGTGCAGTGTTATCCTATCATTTTAATTTGAATTTTCCTAATGATGTGTGGTTTTTCATGTGTTAATTGCCAACCCTTTATATTTTCTTCTTAAAAATTTCTGTTCATCTGATTTGTCATCTTATTACTGAGTTTTGACAATTCTTCATGTATTTCAATAAAATTCCTCTAATGGAAATATCATCAATATATTCTATTCTTGGTCCTGCCTTTTCAATAGTTTTTCTAGAGAATACATTATTACTTTTAATAAAATCTAATTTGTCCATTTATTCCTCTACTGGTTATTCTTTTGCTGAATTAAAGACATATTTTCCCATATTTCCTTCTGTAATTTTTATGGTTTTAGGTTTTTTTCATTGTTGTATATGATCCATTTTAAGTTAATCTTTGGAGGATCTTTTTTTAGAATATGGATACCCAATTGTAGTATCAATATTGATTTAAAAAATTATTCCTTCTCCACTGAAATGCTTTTGTACCTTCCCTGAAGGTCAATCATTTATTTTATATGTTTATTTCTGGACTTTCTCTTCTGTTGCATTTGTTTATTTTGTTGATGCCAATATTTTCATGTATTGACTACTATCTTTTTTATAATAAGTCTTAAAATCAGGGTCATATACTCCTTCAACTTTCTTCTTAAAGTTGTTTTGGCTACTTGTCCTTGCCTTTCTATAAGAATTTTGTTTTTATTTTTTTAAATATTGTATTTATTTGAGAGAGACAGCATGAGAAAGAGAGCACACAAGCAGGGGGGAGGGGGAGAAGGAGAGGGAGAAGCAGACTCCCCGCGAGCAGGGAGCCCAATGTGGGACTTGATCCCAGAACCCTGGGATCATGACCTGAGCTGAAGGCAGATGCTTAACCTACTGAACCACCCGGCACCCTCCATAAGAATTTTAGAATCCATTTGTTAATTTATACATTAAAAAAAGAATATTAGTATTGAAATTGTATTTAATCTTCATTTTTTAATTAAAAAATGTTTTTAAAGATTTTATTTATTTATTTGAGAGGAAAGAAAGAGAGCATTGGCGGGGAGAGGGGCAGAGGGAGAAGGAGAAACATAAACTGAGTAGGGAGCCTGAGGCAGAGCTCATTCTCAGGACCTGGAGTTCATGACCTGAGCTGAAGGCAGCCACTTAACCAACTGAGCCACCCAGGTACCCCTAATCTTCAATTTAGAAAGAAATATTGAATGTCCCTCTCTCTGCTTTGCCATCTGTCCCAACGTGACAATACAAGCCAGGAAGAGTCCTAACCAGGATCCAAAATAGCTGACAACAAGATCATGGGACTTCCCAGCCTCCAAAATGGTGGGAAATATAAATTCTACTGTTCAAGTCACCCAGTCCATGGTATTTTGATATAGCAATCCAAGCAGACCAGGATATATGGCATTGCATTTTATATTTTATCTATTCATCTAGAGTTATTTTCAAGTTGTTTGCTATGATCAATAAACTCACAATAAATACTTTATATATAAAAATTTAACTTATATCTCTATTTTATAGGGATTTCCCCCACTTCCAAAGGAATCTTAGGATTCCAGTAATGAATTCCAAGCTGGAGCACACTATCAACCTTGCAATATCAATGCTTAGTGCTACTAAATGGAAATAATTCTAATATTTCTTCATTATATACTATTCCAATCAACTTTTTATGGTAGGCTATTTTGTATGTATCATTTTCAGTGGCCACTCATGTTTAAATTTTGATTTTTTCACATTCACAAATTTGTTTCTGAAAAAAAATTAAGCAGGTACTTTAACACAGAGAAATATTATTTATTTCCTTTTCTTTACAGACCTGATGATATAAAGCAGATGTTTAATAAAGACTTGGCAAATTAAAAGAGGAAGAATGTTTTTCCTAATTTATCACTTTTGTTTTCTTTATATAGTGGCCACATTTGACAAAAAATTATTGTACATGGCATGCCATTTCCTGTGAATGGGCTTGTGGACATGATAGCACAGAATAATTGAAACTGGAGATTTAGACTATCACATGAAATTAGGGATGTTTATTTTATTTCAGTAACATTCCTCATCGTTATTTCTTCACATACAAATGAACATAGTAAAATAGCTAAGTAATATATTTATTCCTAATGCTGTTTTAAAAAAAGAAGACTTACCCCTTTACTGATGGAAATACTATTTTTTCACAGTCACTGTAAGTCACGCCTACATCTGAGTCCAAAATGTAATACCCAATATTTAAAACTATGTATTTCCTAAGTCTTTATAAAATTTTATGACCTAGCAATTTGAAATCTCAGAGAAACTAGCACAAACTGAAACTCAGAGTTCCTCCAATCATAAATGGAAAACATGCAAAGTGATAATATAATTTATTTTCATTTCTGAATTATAAACAGCTCATATGTGAATAATGCTTGTTACTGCTCTCCTCCTCCATTCTTTCCAGTGAAGAGTTAGTCTGGTTTAAATTACACAGCATAATGAGCAATGATGGTATAGCTACTTTTTTTTTTTAATTCACTTGGAAAGTTTAAGAGAATATAACTACTTTGAAACTTACAGTGACAATTCTAATATCTAAGTAGCAGATTCCAATAGCTCTGGTGATTTTTTTCTTCACAACTTTAGGCTTTCGCATTTTTAGATATCAAGTTCACCTTTATCTTAATATATATCTCACTTTAATATTTATCTTAAATACTGGCCCTAAGCATCCACAGAACTGCCCGGAATTTCTCACCAATTGAGATAATCAAATGAGCTAATTTCTGTGAATGTTCTTTCAGTTGTTACATTGGGCCAGTAATATATTCAGTATAACTTAAAAAAAAAAAAGCCTTCATTGTTATACTAAACAATCCCAAATAAGCATTTAAAAATATTTACAATAAACTCTATTTACTAGACTATTTATTAGATACTCCAGTCTTAAAATTCTAGAATGTCCATAAATATGATAATTTTAACATTTGCCATCTATTTCCTTCCCAGAAGTAATACTCTCAGCAGGCTCACCACTTCTGACATTTTCTTTCGTTTTGCAGAGATAAGTGGCATCCTGGAAGTGCCTTCCTTCTCCCCATCACATTAGCATTCATAATATTAATTGCCAAAAATTACCAGCTGCAAGAAGTTTTATCTAACAAAGCTGTTCTATGGCTTTCTCAAGACAATTTAGTACCATTTATGTCCCAAGCAAACACTTATGTATGTAAATAGGAAGAAGCCCACAGTATAATTAATATTTAAAAGGTAAAATGTCAGACTCAGCTAAGCAATTTTTAACATCTTCACCCCTCCACCCCCTTTGCTTTAACCGCATGTTCTTCCTAGAGATGTGCTCTGGGATTTTACTGGGAAAGCTACAATTGATCACAGCTAAGTGTTTTGCTATAAAATGCCAACAATTACCCAGGCATGCAGTGCTGAATTCAGGTTTGCGAATGAATATATTTAACTCTGAAACTTCTATTGCTCATTTGAATATTTCTATTGAAATAATTTATTTAACCCAAGACAGCAAATTATTTGAATTAAGTTAGTACAAGAAAAATATAAATCAGGGTCAAGCAAGTAAGAAGCAGCTGGCAAGAATAAAATTCTCCATAATTTGATAGATATTGATTAATCACCTGCCAATAAAAAGCTGAATATTGCATGCATCTCAAAAGTACAATGAATTCAAATTACCTCTATTAACCAAGTGGTCATCTTTATTCAGATGTGTTGGTGATTCTTGAGAGTTATGTCAATTTCTGTCACTTGTAGAAAACTCACAGAAAATAAAGGTTCTCTTCAAGTTAAAAAGATGATTTACAAGAAATAAAATGCATGCAATTATCTGAATATTTACTTATTATAAAAGGGGGTGAGTATCGTGACTTATTTGGAATTCTAATGTTTAAATAAAAATTTCAAATTCTTTCTTGAAAGTTTCTAGCTCTCTAAAGGAGCTAAGAAATTAAATAAAAGAACATGGCATTATAGAAATCACAACTTGAGGGGGGCCTGGATGGCTCAGTCGTTGAGCGTCTGCCTTCGGCTCAGGTCATGATTCCCCAGTCCTGGGATTGAGCCCCACATCGGGCTCCCTGCTCAGCGGGAAGCCTCCTTCTCCATCTTCCACTCCCGCTGCTTGTGTTCCTCCTCTCGCTATCTCTCTCTGTGTCAAATAAATAAATAAAATCTTAAAAAAAAAAAAAAAGAAATCACAACTTGAAATCAGAAAAAAAGACAAAAGGAATAATTGGGTAAAACCAACTCAACCTAGCATAAAAAAGAGTTTGGATTTAACAAATGGCAATACTCAGTATGAGTAGGACTGAGAACCAACAATAAAGCACTCATTGGATATCCTGGGACTAGCATGTAAGAGAACAACAAAGCATCAGAACAGAAACACTGAGTATTTCTAAGACATTCAAATAAATAATTGGGAATAATTTGCAAAAGTGAAAGTATGCAAAAAGGCTGTTTCTAAAATACATTTCTTTTTTTTAATATTTTATTTATTTGAGAGAGACAGATAGTGAGGGGGAGCACAAGCAGGGGGGAGGAGGAGAGGCAGACTTCCCGCTGAGCGGGGAGCTGGATGTGGGGCTCGATCCCAGGATCCTGGGATCCTGACTTGAGCTGAAGGCAGATGCTTAACCTACTGAACCACCCAGGCGTCCCCCCCTAAAATACATTTCTTTAAACCTCTACTTATAAACAAGCATGTGTTTTTTTCTACTATACTAATAAGTGTTTCTCCATTGTTGTTTTAATATATTGAATATATTTCTACTACTTCAAAGTTAGTATCCCAAATGTCTTAGCATTTATTTCAATGTAGCAGAAATTCTTTTCCTTAAATGTTAAGATATAGTCATAGGTTTACATGTGACATTGTCAGCAAATTACTTCTTTTTTTTAAAAGATTTTATTTATTTATTCATGAGAGACAGAGAGAGAGAGAGAGGCAGAGGCAGAGGGAGAAGCAGGCTCCCCACGGAGCAGGGAGCCCAATGTGGGACTTGATCCCAGGACCCTGGGATCATGACCTGAGCCGAAGGCAGATGCTTAACAGACTGAGCCACCCAGGCGTCCCACAGCAAATTACTTCTACCATATAAAAGACTGTAGCTCCTGAATGTGAACTCTAAATTACTTCATTCCAATCACCACGTATTAACAATCTCTATATTTTATGGAAATACAAATTATCTTTCCTTTAAGATAATTTATACAGATTCCTCCTCTATTAAGCAGAGAATGTTAAGCAAAAGGCTACTTACTTTTTTTAACATTTAGCATTTGCAAAATGTAATATCTCACCTTAGTATAGAACTACTGAGCATGTTACCTATCAATTTCTAAATGGATTCACCCCAAACTGCTTGCTTTAAAAAAATATTGTATTCTTATGTGTATCTTATTCACTTCTCTGGAAGATTATCAGTAATCTTCCTTTATAATAAGTATTAAATCTGTCTTTAGCAGTCTCTACTACAATTCAAATTTCTTGTCTATGATTTAAGAATTGAAAATGCAAATTGATAGAATTATTTGTAAAATAAGGAGTAAATTATCTCTAAGTGAGAGCCTGAGTGGTTTATATATTTAAATGTGCACATGTGTATATATATGAATACATTTTCCTATACTTATGTTGGTTTCTCAAGCATCTTTAAAATTAGTTAAAGCAATTGCCTGAAGTTCTTAGTTGAGTTTGCTTCATTAAGTACAGTGTGACTGAACATACTTATTGAACTTACCCTCTCTGCCCATATAGCCTTCTAAGAATCCCAGGTTTGCCAATAATAGATGAATGGTGGCTGTTTCATTACAATCAGCTAACTCTTCAGTAATGGTTAACTCATCTATTTACCCAACAATAGCCTAAAATGAAGCATAAAGAGCCACATAGCAGGGTCTTAAATGGAGCTAATCCAGAAATACCAAGATTGTGCTAAAAAGTGACCAAGAATAAGAAAATAAATGACCCAATTAAGAATTGGGCAAAAGATTTAAACAGACACCTAAGGAAGGTTAAAGATGACAAATACATGATAAAGCCATCAACGTGATTAGTTATTAGGAAAAGGCTATTTAAAACCACAAAGTATATCATCTGACCAAAGTGCTATCATCAAATTGATATGTTAACGATATAAATCAAGGTGATGCAAGTTGGATGCAGTTGGCAGGAAGAAAATTCTTCACAATTTGATAATTACTGATTCATTACCTGCTACCCTTTATTCCATGTATTTCATTCATCTCAAATTTGAATTCATATTATCTCTATTAACTGATATTTTTATTTATAAAATTATAAAAATTATTTTAAAATTTATCTACTTATAACAATTTTAAAAAGTGAAATATAGAGTGCTGGTGAACAGGTGGAGCAATGAGAACCTTCTTATATTGCAGTGGGAATGCAAAATGCTCTAACTACTTTGGGAAATTGCATGGCAGTGTCTTACAAACTTTTACTTATTACTCCCTACTACTTTATCCAAAAAGAAATAAAAACTTAAGTTTACACACACAAAGGAAACCTCATTCTAATATTTACAGAAATGTTCATACTGGCCCTTAGTGTGGAACAATCCCAAATGCCCTTCAACAGGTGAGTGGGTAAAATGCTACACATCCATACAATGGAACACTACTCAAAAATCCAAAGGAATGTAACTACTAATCCATGTAACAATATAGATGAATTCCTAAGGCATCTTTCCAAGTCAAAGAGGTCAGACCGAAAAAGCAGTGTATATAATTCATTTCTATGACATTTTAGAAAAGGTAAAAAGGATAGGAATGGAGGACAGACCTATAGTTTCCAAGAATTTATGAGTTAAGAGGAGTTGACCACCAACAGCAACACAAAGGAATGTGGGTGGGAGGGGATGACGGGAACAGCTGAATCTTGATCGTGGTAAATATGTGTCTCTGCAGTTTTCAAGTCATAGGACTCTATACCACTAGTAAATTTTACTGTAAATAAATTTTTTTAAAAGTAAAAATGGAAAAAAGGATAACATGTAGAGATTGTGTCTATGTAGACCCTATAAATAAATGTATCAAATGATACCCCAATATTTTAGTTGCTATTAAGCCCTAATAAAATAAGCATGTTGTTTTCTGTTTTTAAGTATGTTCTGGATCTTTCTTCAAAATAGGAAGGAGGCAAGACCATGAGATCAGTTAAATGAAGAATAATATATTCGAAGTCAAACATATGATACTGAAACACACACACACACACACACACACACCCGTACCATATACTCTAAACATGAAAGCATGGAAGAGTGTAAGCATGGACAGTATACAGATTTTATTCCATTTGCCAACTTCAACAGCATGCTAAGATGTCCGACATGTTGAGAAGAATTCTGAGGCCAAATCCAGACTCAGTGTTAAAGAACACTACAACTGACTGCTGGTGCAACAGGGAAGTAGCAGCATGCATATTTGCCATTTCTAAAAAGATTAGTGGTATATGTGGAACAAATCAATCTGTCAGAGCAGAACAAGCTAATAGAGTTAGGAGATTTGATGTAATAGCAGAGTCTTCCTCGTCCTAATATAAATTTAGATACATAAATTCTCCCCACTGGACCTTAATTCCATCCCAATGAAAATATTGGGGCATTTGTAAAATGCACTAACATTTTTCAGAAATATTTTTTCATAGACCACTTTGGAAATTCTCTAAAGTCAGAAATGCTCAAATATAAGACAGTGATACTTGCTTTTACCAACACTACCAGAACAGAAACCAACCAAGTTAGAATAAAAATCAAAAAAAATTATAAATAGATGGAAGGACCGACATTTGTTCAAATATTAACTCTTTCAGAATGCCAGCTGTTTCCAAATATAGATATAACTCAAAAACATCATTATTCAAAACGACAGTGGATTTCACTTTAGAATGTAAGCAAAGTGATTGCAAATTTCACTCATAAGAACACAAAGTGAAAATAGATGAATTTTTTTCAAAAGCAGAAATGTTAAATGGGCACACTGGGAAAACAGCTAATCAGGAAAGCATAATAAAAAGTACAGGAAAAAAGTCTGTATGTGTAAATAATTATATGAATCTATGTATATATAAATTCAAAGAACATTATAAGGGAAGCATTTAATAAAAACATAAGTGAAATTATGGGTTAAGGTAATGCATGGTTTCATGAGCATGCACACTTTTATACTTTGAATATATAGTAGGAAAATATCCTATAAGAAAATTGCATTTCATTTTCACTAATTAATATTAAGGAAATACTCATGCAAATATGGAAAAATATAATAAAGATGTTTAGTACAATACTATTCACAGTAGGAAAAATCTGAGTAACTTACACATACAATAACCAAGGGTTTGTTAAAGGCATGATGGATAATCCATTCAGAACAATGTTATGTGACAATTATAATTATTTTATATATGTATTTGTAAATGCAAATGTGGATGTACATAATATTTTGTTATAGGACAACTCAGTATCTAAGCAATTAATTATGATAATTGTGTGTTTCTAAAAAACAAAATTTCCATTATTATATACATAAACAAATCTATAAAATAATGTTACTAAGAAGTGGGTAGGAAGTTCAGCAATGAATCTATGCATATTGCAGTCTTCTAGGATTATGTTCAATTTAGAAGAGGCTGCACAATTATGTTATCTAGGCCTTTGTGGAATCCATTCTTGCCACTTTAGGTCTATTAACATGGAATCAGTTTTCATGAAATGATAGATATTGAAGTCTAGTGTACAGAGGGAAAGGCATCATGGAATATGTGTAAGAATTATGTTTAGGATCCATGTTTATAGATGCATATTCAAGTGGGCCTTAATTATTGCTTTTCAGGTATTACCTTACATGAAGAATTGTTACTATATAATCCAGAACACAATTAATTTGGCTTCACAAACAGGTAAAATGAGGACTCCAAGTTTATAAACAAAGACAAAAGTTACTGGCTGCTCTCTTTGTGTGGGCATCCCTATTAGAAGTCATCAAAGCAAAAGGAAAAAAAAAATCTTTGGAGCAACTTGTCCCCTCACATGTTATAATGTTAGCCCATGGAGATGAGCTCTAGATAGACCAGACTCCCAACTGCTTTGATTTCCAGATTTACTAACACCAGGATTTCCCAACTGCTACCTCCTCATTGGCCACAATCACTATGTGAGCCTGTGGTGCTCTAGCTTAGACTGTGCTACCCAATCTACCTTCAGTATATAATAGCAGCACTCACTGCAGTTAAAGACACAAAATGGGAATAAGAACAGTAATAATTTTTAAGAGTTAACATTCACTGAACACTTAGTATATGCCTGAAATCATGCTACTCAGTTTATATTCATTAAGCCATTTAATGACATGACCTTTTATTCATGAATTAAATGAATGCAAAGGTATTGAGTAATGTTCAAGATAACAGCATATAAGAAACATACTCAGAACTCAGATTAAAATGTCTTTTTCTAGAATTTTTTTAATAATTTCCTCAGCTGCCTATATTGATGAAAGAGGTAACAGTTTATTAAATAATATATATTACTTACTACAGAATATCATTCTATATATTATATACTTATATGCCATAATTATAGTTTATTGAATAATATAAAATATATAGCATATAACACTATACTATATACTCTATATTTATATACTGTAAATATACTATATATTTATATACCATATATGTAAAACATTTGTTGTATTGGTAGCAAGTTTAGATTGCAATATTCTCTGGACATGATATTTTTTTCCTGTCCCGAAGATCATAAATCAAATCTTGTGCAGTGTTGGATTTTGAGTGAGTATTACTGGTGGCAAATGCTGAGCACTGGGCATTAATGTTTGACATGGTACTATTTTATCCCTCAGGTCTTATTTGCTTATCTCTATAATCTGTTAAAAAAGCCAGATCATGGATCACTATCAGTGGTAACTCATCCAAGAGATTAAGACACATAAGAGACAAAATCTCTTTACCAATGATGGCTTTGAGGATGTCTCCTTCTTCTTACAGTTTACCTACTGCTATTAGTTTCTTACAAAGGGAAACTAAGCTTCAGTAGATAACACAAAACACTGGGATAAGGAAATCTTAATTATTGAGATTTGGGGATGCTTGTGACATTGTAAAAAGTGGTGGTCAAGAGCAGTATCTGTTTGTCAAGAGTATATCTGTTTGTCAAGAGTAGTATCTACCTACCTACCAACCTACCTCCTTATCATCTATCTATAGATAATTGATGAACTCCAAACATGCCATTTCCTCTCATTCCCTACCAACGGCTTTTGCATATACCATTTCTGTGCCCCACATGTTCTTCCCATACCTCTAGTAGTTATTTTTCAAAGTTGTGGCATGAATGTTCTTTCCTAATAAAATAATTACCTTCCTTGTAGATTAGGTAAGATGCCCTTCATTCATTTTTAGAGCATCATGTACATCATGTAAAATGTGTATCATAGCACTTTTCAGGGTTTTAATGGTGTTTGCTCATCATTGCATCCACAAAGCCAATTTGCAGTGAGTGTTTCATAATAAGTTCTTAATTTAAAAATTAAAAAAAAAATCAGTGAATAAATAATATGACATCCAATAAAATGGTGCTATCTTATTTCTGGCAAATGGGATTGCAAGAGATAAGCTTTCATGGCTTTATGAATGCTCTGAGGATCATGATAATTTTGCAGCAGATCAGAGTTAGGAAGCTGGTTTGGCAGTAAGCCAACACACTTAAACAGGTACATCTCTTTTAGGATAACATTGCCTTGAGCATAACAATTTTTGTCTTCACAGAAAACACAAAGAATCCCCTTTTACACAGGTACTGCAATTTGCTTGCCCCCTACTGCTGAAACATGAGTTTGTATTATGCTCTACATTTAGATAGTTTCTCACTTTGATAGAGGCTTTAGATGATCCTTTTGAATAGGTGCTCTATCTTAACAGAAGACACTTGTCAAGGGGTTAACATCCCTTTCTTTATGTTCAATCTGAGGATTTTACAAATTTCATACCAGACGTACCTGCACTCTGGTGTTAGTCCGCTCAGTGACATCCCACCACAGACTCCTAAAGGCAGGCTTATCCCTTCATCTCTTTGTAGTCTCCAAAATAAATACATTTTATCCACTGATGTGATGTTAGCATCAAGCCTTTAACTTTCTTAGAATCTAAGTTACTGCCTATGCACTTTGGATCCCAGGTTGGATCCAAATGAACAAGTAACCAGGACCTCCACCACCAAGTCCCTTCTTAGGCAGCTGCTCTCATCCCTTGTAAAACAAATGGGCATGATTTTTAAGCCTTCCTGAAAGAGAGCCTCCAGTCCTCTCCCAGAGGAACTGCTCAGGTGTTCTTCCCATACTCTCTTAGGGCTTTTAGAAAAAACAGAAGCAAATATATTATTTTTTTCTGCTTATTTTGTTCTTTTCCCTTATTTTTATAATTTGCTTTGTTTAGTAAACCAACCATACTTTGATATCAAAATTAAATAAAAACTGATAAAACAAACCTACCATTATATCACGCTTATAAATTAGCTATTTCATTCAGCCTTATAATACTCGATCACATCTGAGCATGATTTTTATGGTACACATTTATAATTAAAGTTTTATGGTTTAGACTTATTAAATCTGTATAAAAAAATTTTCTCATGATTTTATACTTATGTCCCTTATTTATCAGGTTTCTTTCAAGAGAATCCCTTTTCAACATGGGCATTTATGATGCAATGTATTTTTTTAAATTATTTTTGAACCAGTTTCCAGAAGTATTGATTTTAGAAATCTGGCAGAATTTCGTATGCTAATTTTTCTGAATCAATAATGTTTTTTAACATTTTAGTTGTGTACTTAAATTGTGCTTTCAGATACTAATAACATTTCACTAATTATAACATGCATATTTGATCACATTTAGCATTTCTGAAATTGTAGTGCATCTTCCAATTGATGATATATTACAACTGCTTTATCGAGCTGTCCACTACGTGGTAGTTGCCTTCATCTGTCCATTTGCAAAAACAAAAGCAAAAGCATTAGACTCACAGAGCATATTTCTCAGGCTCAGAAAAAAAATTCTAGAGACAATAGTAAAGCACATTTTAACCTTTAGGAACCAAATGACTAAGAGAAGGGAGGTAGCAAATTTTCAAATCACATGTTGTTACCTTCTCTCCCTAAGAAAAATCATATGATATCAGTAGATGCAGGAGGAAAAAAAACACATTAGACACAATCTAGCATCCATTCATAATGAAAACTTGGACAAGAAGATTATCTTCTCAACTTAGTAAAGAACGTATACAAAAAACCCTATAGCTAAGACCATATAATGAAAAACTAGATGTTCTCCTACTAACAAAATGAAAAATATGTCCTTTCTCATCACTTCTGTTCCATATCATACTGGAAATCCTAGCTAAGGTAATAAAACAAGAAATAAAAATATACAGATTGGGAAGGAAGACCTAAAGCTGTCTTTGCTCACATATGACATGTTTGTCTACATAAGAAATCCCAAAGAATCATGAAAAACTCCTAAAAATAACTAGCAATTATAGCAAGGTTGTTGCCTACAAGTTAATATGCAAAAGCCCTCTACTTTCTTAGATAAAATCAATGAAATACTGGAATTTAAAGTTGAAAAACACATTTACATTAACACCAAATAAATAAGTAAATATGTATAAATCTGAAAAACAATGATACATGTATCAGACCTATATGAGGAAAACCACAAAACTTTGATGAAAGAAATCAAAGATCTGAAAAAAATGTAGAGATATTCCATGTCCAAGGATAGGAAAAAATCAATATTGTCAAGATGTCAGCTTTTCTCAAACTTATCTGTAGATTCAATATAGTTCCAATTAAAATTCCAGAAAGTTATTTTGTAGATATTGACCAAATGAATCTAATTTTATTTAAAGAAGCAAAAGACACAGAGGACCCAACACAATATTGAAGGAAAAGCACAAAGTTGGAGGACTGACACTACTCAAATTCAGGGCTTACTATAAAGTTATAGTAATTAAGACACTGTGGGATTAGCAAAAGAATAAACAAATAAATGGAACAGAATAAAGATCCCCAAAATAGACTCATACAATTATAATCAACTGATAACTGACAAAGGAACAAAGGCAATTCAGTGGAGAAAGAACAGTCTTTGCAACAAATGGTGCTGACACAATTTGATAGCCACATGCAAAAACCTGAAATTAGAAAAAGACCTTAGACGCTTCAGAAAAAATGACTTAAAATATTTTGCACACCTAAATGGAAAAACAGAACTATAAAATCATAGAAGACAACATAAGAAAAAACCAAGGAGACCTTGGCTTTGACAATGACTTTTAAGTTGCAACACCAAAAGCATAATCCAAGAGGGGGAAGAAAAAAAAAAAGATAAGCAGGACTTTGTATAAATTAAGAACTTTTGCTCTGTAAAAAACAATGTCAAAAGAATGAGGAGACAAGTCATGGGCTGAGAGGAAATATTTGCAAAACACACATCTGATAAAGGAATGCAATCCAAAATATACAAAGAACTCTTAAAATTCAACAATTTCAAGAAAACAAACACCCCAATTAAAAAAAATGGGCCAATAACTTTAAAAGATACCTCACCATAGGAGATATATAGATGATAAGCATAAGATGCTCCACATCATATGTCATCAGGAAGCAAAGAAAATGAGAAGACTAATTCAAAAAGATATATGCACCCCTAAGTTTATTGCAGCATTATTTACAATAGCCAAGATATGGAAACAACCCATAGATAAACGGATAAAGAAGATGTGTGTGTGTGTGTGTGTGTGTGTGTGTGTGTGTGTGTATACACATAATGGGATATTATTCAGCCATAAAAAAGGATGAGATCTTGCCATTTGCAACAACATGGATGGACCTAGAGATATTATGCTAAGTGAAATAAGTCAGACAGAGAGAGATAAATACCATATGATTTCACTTATGTGTGGAATATAAAAACGAAATGAATAAACAAACAAAAATGGAATCAGACCTACAAATACAGAGAATAAACTGATGGTTGCCAGAGGGAAGGGGGACACAGGGATGGGCAAAATGAGTGAAAGGGAGTGGGAGATATGGGTTTCCAGTTATGAAATGAGTAAGTCATGGGAATAAAAGGTACAGCATAGAGAATATAGTCAATAGTATTGTAATAGCATTGCATGGTGACACATGGTAGCTACACTTGTGATGAGCATACCATAATGTATAGAATTGTTGAATTATTACATTGCATACCTGAAACTAATGCAATGTTGTATGTCAACTGTATTAAAAAAGAGACTATTTTTTAAAAAATCAAGGAAATTCACTGTAAAAATATCAATGCATTCCAAACTTCATGTATATGTATACACATAAAACATTTTCTATAAAATGTAGTATTCCCAAGTTCAGATTCATAAACTAATTTGAAAAATAAAAGTTGCCTTTCTTCACTTTTCTTTACTGAAAAGTACACTTTCAGTAAAAATTAAAAAACAAAACAACAATGACCATAACCTATTGGAATGATCCAAATCCAGAGCCCTGAGAATGCCAAATGCTGGAGGGGATTTAGAGCAACAGAACCCTCATTTATTGTTAGTGGGAATTCGAAATGGTACAGCCACTTTGGAAAACAGTTTGGTAGTTTCTTACAAAACTAAACATATTCTTAGCACACAATTGAGCAAACTGTATTCCTTGCCAAAACTTGGAAGCCCCCAAGAAGCCTTTCAGTAGGTGAATAGAAAAATAGACTATGGTACATCCAGACAATAGAGTATTCTTCAGCACTTAAAAGACATGAAAGTTATTAATATACAAAAAGACATGCAGAAATCTTAAAAGCATATTACTAGGTGAAAGAAGCCAATGTGAAAAGGCTACATACTAATGATTCCATCTACATGACATTCTGAAAAAGGCAAAACTACGAAGACAGTTAAAAGATGGTTGCCAAGGGTTCAGAGAGGGGGGAAGAAGAAATGAATTGGTAGAATACAAGGGATAATTTTTAGGGTAGTTGAAATATTCTGTATGATACTGTGACATTGTGAGTGGCATTTGAAGGGGTGGCAGTCTTGTGGGACAGAGCCCTTGAACTAGGGTGTCAGTGCAACTAAAATAGTTAGTGTCAAAACTGAACTGAACTTCAGGACACAAAGTCGGGGTCCAGACAGTTGGAAGACTGGTCAGTGTGGGAGTAAATCCCCACACATGTGGTGTCACAAGTGTGAGTAAAAACACTACAGGCAACCTAAGACACTCAAAATTTTGGAAACAAAGTTTGGGAAAAGATTGCTGGTGGGAACGGAAGGGTGGTTATTGTCTCAGAAGAGGTTTAAAACTAAGTGTAGATAGAAGAGCTTTACATACAAATCCTATTAAGCTTATGCCCTCTAAGGTATCTCATCTTTGCAAATAAAATGAGACTACTGTGTACTTCTTAAAGACAAGGTAGGAACACCATGAACTGCATTAAAAAAGAGAAAAGACTATAAACTCTAAAACAGAAATAAATAATAGCTAATTCCGATCCCAGTTTGTAAGCCTGAACGCTCAAGAGAGATACCATGGATTCTGTGTCCTGCTCAGGAGGGTAGAGAAAAATGATAAGCCACGTGTCAGATTAAAAAAAAAAAATCCTGTAACAACTGTTTAGAAAATGCAAAACAGGAGACACCAATGAAGTTGAAACAAATTTGGAAGCAAGTGATAGTAATAGGAGTACTTTTTTATAGAATCACTTGAAGGATGATCTAACCTGGAAAAAGTTACTGAAAACCAATTCATGTTGAACCACGGAAACTTGAGTCCACGAGCTCAGGACTTTATACTCCCCAAATTGAGACTTTATGTTTTACTGTATTAACAGCAGGGGCATCACTGTCAATTTTAAGATAAATAGTCAACTTTATGTCATTTTTATCCACAGTGATGATTCTTTTGTTTGTTTATTGTTAGCCATCTTGAACTCAAAGCCTTTATTAGGTAAATTCTCCTTGACAATTTAGGTGGCATTATGGGGAGTTTCTAGGTTCATCTGATCTGCAATTTAATCTGCAATTTAAGTAGTATTAGGAAGAGTTTTCCAGTTCTACATTGAGTTTTCCAATTTTATATTGATCTCTTTACATATTTTGTGGGAAACTACAGCAACCCCAAGACCAAGTATTTCAATTAACTTCAAAGCACCCAGGGAATTGGATCCTAGAACAAGAAGAGCCCAAAGACCTCTCTAGTAGTAAGGGACAGAATGAGGCATCTCAATGAAACTCTCTCCCAGATTAAGAATTCTTCAAGTCATAAGAAGAATGATAATCTCAAACGGTAGAGAGAAACATGGAAAAGCTGATGTATTTAAGGGGAGATGAAAGAGGATATGACCTGTATCAAGTGTTGGAGGGTTAAGACACACTTAGATAATTCTTATAACAAACAACCTGATGAAGACACGATGTATTCTCCCTATTTTGTTGAAGAGAAAACTAAGGCTTAGAGAGTTAAGGATCCTATCTAAGATCACACAGATGGTAAAAGATAAAGCTGAGATATAAACAATTCACAAAACTAGTTAGTTCATCAATTCATCAGATAAGAGCCAAATGAATAAATATTAGATACATAAACATATCTTTTTACTTGCGAAGGGCAAAGGGTCTGCCCACTGTTGCAGCATCTATGACGACAACTGCTGAAAATTATTTCTCTATCAGTGTCACTGAATAGCCACTCCCACCACCTGAAAGGGAAGAACCTCTCCTGGAGGTCATTCTGATGGAGCATTTTGGAGATCAGAACTCTAGCCAAACTACTGAAGTAAGGCTTCCAGATAGAAATGAATCTCTTCTGGTAGTTTGGTTTTGCTCTTTGAAAGAAGTTGATAACACACTGGCCTGACAGGAAACCTACATGTCCATAAAGTATGAAGGCATGATTACTTTTCATTCCACTGCTTTCAGAGGCAATGGAGATATTGCAATTGAACTAAAATATGCTGTGAAAGTCAGTGTAATGATTCAATTTGTACAGCTTTTGATAATAGATTTTCAGGTCAAATGAAGACATAGTGAGGAAGTAGTACCTAGTCAAATTCTCTCAATTTAAGTTTAATATGACAGTGAACAGATGGAAATCTGAATTATCATTAAAAATGTAGAAAAATATGGAGAACAAAATACATGGATGCAATACATTTGTATATGCGCATATATTATACAGGCAGAAAGAACTTATGCCTTTCGTTAAATGTATGATTTTTAGATTACAATTTCAGTTATGTAGGAAAAATTAGAATTAACTGTCAAGTATCCACAGGACAAAAGAAATCACATAACAAAAGCTGAACTTTAATAACAAATTCCATTTGAAACAAATAACAGACTGGCATTAATCTAAACACTTTCCATGCTTTATTATATTTAAGCCTCAGAAGAGTCTATATTAGGTAAATATCAAATTACTCTTTATGTTGGAGAAAAGGCATGACACAGTGAATAAGTACGGACTCCAGAATTTCAAATCCCAGTTGCTTTGCTAATTAGCTGTGTAACTATCCTCAGGCAAGTCGCTCTTCCCTCATTTACAAATTGAGATCCACTGTGGTCATAATTATTCCTTTTGCTTGTTAGGAAGCTTAAATGAGATAATGCATGTGAAGTTCTTTAGAGCCTAATTCCTGGCCCAAGTAAGTGCTGAGTGAAAAAGTTTTATGCTCACGTCATCATTTAGAGATGAAAAATTGAGAGAGAAGGAACTTGTATCATGTCACAGCATTGGAAAGAGACAAAGCTGAAATACTTTATAGCAATCACTTTATAATTTCTCAAATGTCATATAGAAACACAAAATCTAACATTATTCCATTCTGACTGATACTCAAAAATCTGCCTAACTTCATTATCCTTTTTGATGAATGAATAGTCAACCTTTTAGGTTAATATTAAGCACCTTTTAAACTAAAGGTTAAGAATCAAATCTACCCAATTTTCCCCTTCCCCAAAATAATTAGGTTTCTCATTCAGATAGATATAAAACACAAAACAAAACAGTTGTGATGTATGAAAAGTATAACAAAGATAATGGAACTTTTACAAAATTAATCTCCAAGCTGCCATTCAACTCTTTTTCTTTAAAACTCAACTTTTAAAATGACAGCCGTATTCCAAATTCCATTAATTCCTTCATTCATTTGAATCACCCAATGCCCCACTTTAATGAAATCCAGGGCCATCATAGCAGGCATATCCTACCTGACCTCCTCTTATAGACTGACCTGAATGAATGTTCCCTACTTCCTCATAGAACTCTTTCTGTTTTATATCAGACTGTTTTATATCAGACTGTTCCTTGTTGGTCTCCAGCATGTGTACCTCATTCAAACTTTTCCTTAATTGTCAAGGCTGCTGGGGTTTGTTTTGGCCTCTTTCTGTCCTTGTTGTCTCTACCGATACATTTTTACAAAAGAATTGTGTCAGAGACCATGGTTTCAACTGCTTCCTTTATGATGATGGGTTGAAATATCTATTTCAAGATCCCCAAATTCCCAGCTTTTTCCCATATGTCTGCCTGTACACTAGATATTTCTATCTTGAAGTTCTGCACAGATTCTAGTTTAACCTATTCAAAATAATTGACCATTGATTATCTATAAAATTCTACCCTTTTCTCTTTTCTATTTCACCATCTACCTGGTCATGTCAGAAATTCATGTCAGAAAACTTAAGAGTCTCATTCATTCCCACATGTTTAGTTCCTCACTGTAATTAATTTCTAAGTATCACTGGTTCTGCCATAAAGCTATCACATAAATGTAACTTTACTGTTTCATCTTAATGGAGGCTGTGTTCAGAATCACACAAATAGCTTGAATTATTGTGATATTTTCTAAATTCTTCACTCTGGTCAGGTTTCCATGCTGGTGGTAAAGTCATCTATAAGGAAACTAAATCTGCCACACCTTTACCAGGAAACATATATTGTATCTCCCCACTGATTGCTGTATTAAGCACAAACACATTGCCTTGTCATATTGAAAAAAACATGCCTTTGTAGTTAGCTGTAGTCAAATAGTTCAACACAAGTTCTGAAGCCAAAACTTCTGGATTCTATTACTGGCTTTGCCATCTATTTATTGTGTGATCCTTGGCAACTTGATTAGCTTCCTAGAACATGTGAAAAGAACTCAACAATTATTAACAATTGTATATAAAGTTCGGGTTAAGTAAAATTTCACCATTGAAGTGAAATGGTAAAAATTCAGTGAAGATACAGATAAAAGGAACCCACAAAAAGACATTCAATATGATCCAGAGATTTGTGAGGAGTAGCTGAATTTATTTTTGGTGTTCCAGTGCCCCCCAGAAAAGGAGAACCATAATCAGACTATGCTGTGTGTGATTACAGCAAGAAAATAAAAAGAGGAATCTATGACTTTACTCCTTGATCAACTCTGCACATTTTGATGATCCTCCATCCCTCTTTACTCTCGTCTCTTCATCATTTGTGTAATAGAATTAAAGAGAATTCCTAAGTATTACTGGATATAAGATCAATACCTGAAAACCAAGTACATTTTTATACCAATATCAAAGAGGAAGTGTAATTTAAAATAATGGCATTTACAATAGAAACTGAGATATAAAGTATCTAGGCATAAATCTAACAAAGTATGTGAAAGACCTTAGTAAAAATAGTAAAACTTTATTGAAAGATGTTAAATGAGACTCCATAATCAAAGAAATACACCATATTTAAGGTTAGGAAGCCTCTTTGTCATAGATAAGCTGATTTTTAAATCCAAATTAACCTATACATTTAATGCAATTTTAATCTTTTATTTCACAGAAATCAAGGAGTTCATTATGAAATTCATAGGAAAATCAAATGAATAATAAAGGTTATTTTCCAGAAAACTAAGATCAGGAATTTATCCTTCTAGATACCATAGTTTTTTATTAAAAGCTTAACATAAGCTTAACATAAGCTTTTAATAAAAAGCTATGGGATTAAAAACAAGGTGGTACTGAATAAAAACTGAATAAAAACAAGGTGGTACTTAATCAGGTGTAAACAAATTAAGCAAGGATCCTTCTAATAAATGAAACAAATTTTGTTTACAGATTTTGTTGCATATCACTAGAGAAAGGATGGACTATTAAGGATATGGTGCAAGAAATTACACAGAAAATTTTGTGGAAAATTACATAAGCAAAATATTCATGGACTGGAAAAATCAACATTTTAAAGATGTAAATTCTTCCCAAATTGATGTAAAGATTTAATGAAATTCCTATCAAAATACCCACAAGGTTTTTATCAAAATACTTATTCTGAAATGTGCATGGAAAGGCCTAGGCCCTCAAATAGCTAAACAAACAATCTTTTGAAGGGCACCAGTCGGTTAAGCATCTCACTCTTGATTTTGGCTCAGGTCATGATCTCTAATTTCAAATCAGCCCCTTATCGGGCTCCATGCTCAATGGGGAGTCTGCTTGAGATTCTCTCTCTCCCTCTGCCCCTCCCCCCGCTAGCACTCTCTCTCTAAAATAAATAAATCTTTAAAAAAGGCCAATCTTTTGGGAAAAAAGAGAGAATAAAGTTTAATGATTCACTATACCAAATATTAAGACTTTCTATATAGATACAGTAAACAAGATCATGTGCATTAGAGGAATCGAAGCATAAATCAATAAAACTAAACAGAGAACACAGAGGCAGCCCTATACATGTATAATCAAGTGATTTTTGATAGAGTATAAAAGCAATTCATTTGAGGAAGGACAGTCTTTTCAACAAGTGGTGCAGAAGTGGCTGGATAGCCATATGCATACAACAACAAAGAACCTAAATGTAAATCTTGTACCTTCTATGCAGATTAACTTAAAATGGATTATTAAGTTAAATATAAACATAAAACACTAAAACACAGGAGAAATCTTTGGAAACTTTGGCTCAATGAAAAAGGCTTAGACGTTATACCAAATCATGTACCATAAAAAAAAAAAAAAATAAATCAAATGCGTGAAAATGAAAAGACAAGCTACAGACCAACATGGAATATTTGGAAACCACATATCTGACAAAAGACTTACAACTAGAGGATATGAGGCACTCTCAAAGTTTAATTATATATCTATATGTATAGATAGTATAAAATATATAAAAATGTATATATTATTTATATATATCATATCTTAGATATAATGGGCAAGAGATATAGCCACACTTTGCTTTACCAAAGTGGTACAAAGATGACAAGTAAGAACATGAAAAGATGTTGAAATCACTAGCTATTGGGAAAATGCAAGTTAAGACTATGGTATCATATCACTACACACATATGAGAACAGCTAAAACAAAACAAAAAAAAATTGTATAAAAAACAAATTCTAACCAGGATGTGGTGAAATTCAATCTCTGATACATTAAAATGGCGCAGTCACCCTGGAAACTTTTTTTAATTTTATTTATTTATTTGTTGGAGAGAGAGAAAGAGGGCACAAGCAGGGGAAGCGGCAGGCAGAGGGAGAAGCAGGCTCCCCGCCAAGCAAGGAGCCCGAGGCAGGACTCGATCCCAGGACCCTGGGATCATGACCTGAGCCGAAGGCAGACGTTCAACTGACTGAGCCACCTAGGCATCCTGAAAATTTTCTTTTTGTAATACTAAACATACATTTACCATAGGCCCCAGAAATCATAATCCTTAGCATTTATCCCTCTTCCACACAAGAGCCTCTACGTGATTATTAAAGCAGCTTTATTTGTAATTGTCAAAAACTGGAAACAATCAAAATACAATTGGTGACAGTTAAACAAATTGCTACATCCACAGCATGGAAAAAACTCAGGAAAAAAACTCAGGAAAAAAATTGATAAATGCAACTTGAATTTATGCTGAATGAAAAAATAATAAAGAGCTGTATATACACTATAGGATTCCACTTACATAGCATTCCCAATATGACAAAATTATACAGATGGAGAACAAATTAGTGGTTGCCTGGAGTTAAGAATGGTGAGGAGAAGAGAGTAGGTGTGACTATGAATAGGTATAGTATAAGGGGAATCTTTGTGGTGAAGGAATATTTTTGTATCTTGATTAGGGTGGTTACATGAAGCTACACATGAGATAAAATGATAGTGTTTTCACACACAGTGTGTCAATGTCAATCTGGTATTGCTATTGTACTATAGTTACATAGGATGTGACCAGTGGAGAAAACTGGATGAAAGGTATAGAAAAACTGTTTCCCCGTACAGAGAAATTATCTTTGGAACTTCCTATGTATCAAGAATTATTTCAAAATAACTTTTAAATTAGATTAAAATATAGAAGACCTATCAGAAGACTGATCAGAAAAATCAGAAGACTGATTTCAGGGTAGAAAAAGCTTCTTTACAGGCACACGAGGCACAAACTATAAAAGACAAGACTGAACAGTCAAGCTAAATTAAAATAATTTATGTCAATGAAAAATAATGTTAAGAATGAAAAACCAATCCATAGGTTAAGAAGAAATATTAAAACATAATCATATATATATGAAACAAAGAAAAGAAAGACAAACCAAAGGAAAACAGATCAAGAAATGCATTAAGAAATTCACAGAATAAGAAAACAGAATGGTCAATAAACATATAAAAAGTTCTTCTACCTCATTAGTAACCAAAGAAATGCCAATTAAAAGATCAGAGGACATTTTCCTTTTTGTGTACTTAAATGACATTTTATTTCTAGCACTGAGGCAAGTTTTCTCTTCTTCCCTGTATATATTAATGATATTTGCTTGAGTGCGCAAGGAGTTCTCTTAGAAATCTGGTATCCTTGCCAGGCTCTGTCTGATTTTTAATGTTCCTCTACTGATTTTTAGGAAACATGGTGACTACTTTAATAATATAAATTGAAGTAATATTTTTTTTATTTTTCTCATTAGATAGAATACTTTTTATATTTCTATCTGATACTTTTAGTAAGTTCTCATCTTGGGGGATATAAATTACAAATATTTTGGATCACCTTTGTGTATGTTCCATAGCTATGATTTTCCTAACACTGTGCAAATATTTTTTCCTTGAATTTTTTATTCCTTCATGGTTTTTGTTTTAATTGTTCATTTCTCCTTAATCCAGAAAAACTGTGAAAATATGCTTTGTGTGGGTTTGTATGGATGAGTGTGCTTGTACTATTTTGTGTCTTGTCTGTATGTGTGTGGGGGAATTATTTTAGCTTTTATCTTTCTACAACCAAGCGAGATTAACAGCATCAGGGATGCTAGCTGTCTAAAGTCAATTCCCCACACCACTGTTTGATGTCTCATTCAGGTGAAACTCTAGGACTACTCGGGTGTCATAGTGCATGCCCAGAATCTTTTACCATCAGATGACATAATACTTCTCTGCATTTCCAAACAAGATATTTATAATTCCCCCCAAAGGATACACTATCACTGTTGTAGAACCAAACACTGGTGGTTTTGCTTAGAATCCGCAAGTTCAGGCATGTTCCAACAACTTCACTTGACCTTTAGGGCATTAGTTCCTCTCTTTCATATAATCTCCAAAATTTTACTTCAACATAGTGTGAGCTTTTGATAATTTCTGAGCAAAGGAAGGGAGTCACTCTCTTTTCTGCTATTTTAAAACTTGAGTATCATCTAGTTATGATATTTATAATAACATGAAGAGTTTTCCCAGTGCATTTATGTGATTTTTCAATAGAGAAAGCAGGTAGAACTTTATGAACCAAGATTGTTCAGTTTATTGTAGTTAAAAAGTTTCCATGAAACATTGCATTCTCCAAAATCCCATTTCATATGGATGTTAAACAACAAACTGATGTTTCCTTTCATTTACAAAATGATGCTCTACAGAGTATAGGCAAACATGGTAAAATGGCTTTGTGAAGGGACCTGTTAGTATCTGATTTACAAGACCACATATAACAGAGTGAAAAAAGTAACTTAACACTTTTGTGCATAATGTGAAAGGACTAATACATTATGTGAAAATAAAAATCTCAGCTGTTTTGAAATTTTGCATGGTCAGGGCAAATATATCCATAGAATTTTGTCACCAAAAAGAGCCATGCTGCATGGGAAGATGGATGTAATCAGCATTCTGCATTATAATTGAGGCAACAGTCAATACAGATTAACTATTGACAGAGTTTCTTGACCAGTGCTAAACTGAACAGTCCCTAAGAGGTTCAGGAAACGTTAGCATTATGACACTGAATTTGTGTGATAATTTTGCCTCTACTGGTGTTACTCATTATACAGTACTAGGCTATGAAGACAGGTTTCCAAATGAAATGTAAAAAAAAAAAAAAAAAAAAAAAAAGCCCCAGGCTAAGAAATGAAAACCAATACTGGATTTACTAAGAGCACTAAACAAAACTCCTTAAAAATATGATTCATAGACAATTAACCTGTCATACAGCAAGGAAGACTGTACATACATATGACAGCAGATTGCCTCTACCTAAAAACTGAAATTTATTAACTTTTCAGATATAGGATTCTTGTCAATAGTTTGGGTCATCTATACTGTATTTTATTTTTGAAAAGGAAGGGACATGCAACAACATGAATAGAGCTAGAGAGTATAATGTTAAGCAAAATAAGTCAGTCAGAGAAAGACAAATACCATATGATCTCACTTATATGTAGAATCTAAGAAACAAACAAACAAAAAGGAACAAAAGAAAAAAGAAAGAGAGAGAAACCAAGAAAGAGACTCTTTACTACAGAGAACAACTGGTGGTTATCAGAGGGGAGGTGGCTGGGAGATGGGTTAAACAGGGGATAGGAATTAAAGAGCACACTTATGAAAAAAATAAAAATAAAGAGAAAGTAAATGAAGGACTGAAGAACATAAAAATAAAGACAAATAATCTACAAAAAAATTAAGAAAAAGGGAGAGGGGTGAGCTCTTGCTTTAAAAAGAGCTCTTAGATCAGGAAAAGATGGCAGAGGAGTAGGGGACCCTATTCCAACTGGTCCCCGGAATTGAGCTGGAGATCTACCAGACCACTCCGAACACCCATTAAATCAGCCTGAGATGTAAGAAGATAGATCTGGATCTCTACAAACAGAATATTGCAGGCGGTTGGTTTCCAGGTATGAAGCAGGGGGCCTGATTCCATGGGCAGAAATCAGAGGATAAACGGCAGCAGGAGGGAGCCCGGCCATGGGGATCCTACACCGCTGGTGAGAGATAGCCTCCCGCGCTGGGGCCGGGGCACAGACTCGCAGACCGGTAGCCACAGGGAAAGGACTTTAGGGCAGCCAGGGGGAAACCCAGAGCGGGGCCACATGTGAGAACTGGGGGTGGCTGGTGGTTTTAGAAGCACAAAGGGCAGAGATGTGCCCCGACCTGAAGGCAAGGACTGGGAGCTCTGCTGAGGGGCGCACAACCCAGGACCCTGCAGTTTATAGCAGCACAGACAGAAATGGAGATGGTGTGGCCTGGAGAGCTCACTGAAGAACAGACTGCGATCTCTTTGCTCTGAGGCAGAGGGTTGGAGACAATCTCTTCTGCTCTGACCCTTGGAAGAGACGTGGAAAGCCACCAGGGAAAGCCACTGGAGAACAAAAGCTCCAAAAAACCGGTTTTCACGGAGCCCATAGACTGCCACAGGGGGCAGGGCAACTCTGTCCAACCAGGGTTGCCTGAGTAACAGTGTGGCCAGTCCCTCCCCCAGAAGACTCTATACCTTAAAGAACTAAAGAACAAGCAACAAACGATGCCTAAGCCATGAATTAGAAGAGGAATAATTAAGATTAGAGCAGAGACCAGTGAATTAGAAACCAGAAACACAGTAGATCAGATCAACGAAACTAGAAGCTGGTTCTTTGAAAGAATTAATAAGATTGATAAACCACTGGCCAGACTTATCCAAAAGAAAAAAGAAAGGACCCAAATTAATGAAATGATGAAGGAAAGGGGAGAGATCACGACTAACACCAAGGAAACAGAAACAATTATTAGAAATTATTATCATCAACTATATGCCAATAAACTGAGCAACTGGATGAAATGGATGCCTAACTGGAAACCCATAAACTCCCAAGACTGAAACAGGAAGAAATTGACAACCTGAATTGGCCAATAACCAGTAATGAGATTGTAGCAGTGATCAAAAACCTCCCAAAAAACAAGAGTCCAGGGCCTGATGGATTCCTTGGGGAATTCTACCAAAAATTCAAAGAAGAAATAATACCTATTCTCCTGAAGCTGTTTCAAAAAACTAGAAACAGAAGAAAAGCTTCCAGACTCATTCTATGAGGCCAGCATTACCTTAATCCCCAAACCAGGCAAAGACCCCATCAGAAAGGAGAATTTCAGACTGATATCCCTGATGAATATGGATTCCAAAATCCTCAACAAAATCCTAGCTAATAGGATCCAATAATACATTAAAAGGATCATCCACCACGACCAAGTGGGATTTATCCCTGGGATGCAAGGGTGGTTCAACATTCACAAATCAATCAATGTGATAGAACACAAATAAGAGGAGAGAGAAGAAACATATGGTCCTCTCAATTGATGCACAATAAGCATTTGACAAAATACAGCATCCTTTCCTGATTAAAACTCTTCAGAGTATAGGGATAGAGGGAACATTCCTCAAGTTCATAAAATCCATCTATGAAAAACCCACAGTGAATATCATCCTCAATGGGAAAAAGCTGAGAGCCTTTCCCTTAAGATCAGGAACACGTCAAGGATGCCCACTCTTGCCACTGTTGTTCAACACAGTACCAGAAGTCCTAGCAGCAGAAATCAGACAACAAAAAGAAATAAAAAGTATTCAAATTGGCAAAGAAGTCAAACTCTCTTTTTGCAGATGACATGATACTTTATATGGAAAACCCAAAAGACTCCACCTCCAAATTACTAGAACTCATACAGCAATTCAGTAATGTGGCAGGATACAAAATCAATGCACAGAAATCAGTTGCTTTCTTATACACTAACAATGCAACTGTAGAAAGAGAAATTAGAGAAATGATTCCATTTACAATAGCACCAAAAACCATGAGATATCTCAGAATAAACCTAACCAAAGAGGTAAAGGATCTATACTCTAGGAACTACAGAACACTCATGAAGGAAATTGAAGAAGACACAAAAAGATGGAAAGACATTCCATGCTTACGGATCAGAAGACTAAACATTGTTAAAATGTCTATGCTACCCAGAGCAATCTATACTTTCAATGCCATCCCAATCAAAATTCCAATGACATTTTTCAAAGTGCTGGAACAAACAATCTTAAAATTTGTATAGAATCAGAAAAGACCCTGAATCGCCAAGGAAATGTTGAAAAAGAAAAACAAAGCTGGGGGCATCACGTTGCCCAATTTTAAGCTATATTACAAAGCAGTGATCACCAAGACAGCATGGTACTGGCACAAAAACATATAGACCAATGGAAGAGAATAGAGAGTCCAGATATGGACCCTCAACTCTATGGTCAAATAATCTTTGACAAAGCAGGAAAAAATATGCAATGGAAAAAAGACAGTCTCTTCAATCAATGCTGCTGGGAAAATTAGACAGCTATATACAGAAGAATGAAACTTGACCACTCTTTAATACCATACACAAAGATAAACTCAAAATGGATGAAAGACCTCAATGTGAGACAGGAATCCATCAAAATCCTAGAGGAGAACATAGGCAGTAACCTTTTTGACATCAGCCACAGCAACTTCTTTCCAGATACATCTCCAAAGGCTAGTGAAACAAAAGCAAAAATAAACTTTTGGGACTTCATCGAGATAGAAAACTTCTGCACAGCAAAGGAAACAGTCAACAAAACAAAGAGGCAACCCACAGAATGGGAGAAGATATTTGCAAATGACACTACAGATAAAGGGCTGGTATCCAAGATCTATAAAGAACTTCTCAAACTCAACACCCAAAAAACAAATAATCAAGTCAAAAAAGGGGCAGAAGACATGAACAGACACTTCTCCAAAGAAGACATACAAATGGCTAACTGACACATGAAAAGATGTTCATCATCATTAGCCATCAGGGAAATTCAAATCAAAACCACATTGAGATACCACCTTACACAGTTAGAATGGCAAAAATTGACAAGGCAAGAAACAACAAATGTTGGAGAGGTTGTGGAGAAAGGGGAACCCTCTTACACTGTTGGTGGGAATGCAAGTAGGTACAGCCACTTTGGAAAACAGTGTGGAGGTGCCTCAAAAAATTGTACTCCTGGGTATTTACCCCAAAGACACAGATGTAGTGAAAAGAAGGGCCATATGCACCCCAATGTTCATAGCAGCAATGTCCGCAATAGCCAAACTGTGGAAAAAGCCGAGATGCCCTTCAACAGATGAATGGATAAAGAAGATGTGGTCCATATACACAATGGAATATTACTCAGCCACCAGGAAGGATGAATACCCAAGTTTTACATCAACATGGATGGGACTGGAGGAGATGATGCTAAGTGAAAGAAGCCAAGCAGAGAAAGTCAATTACCATATGGTTTCACTTATTCGTGGAACATAAGGAATAGCAGGGAGGACATTAGGAGAAGGAAGGGAAAAATGAAGGGGGGGATAATCAGAGGGAGAGATGAACCATGAAAGACTATGGACTCTGAGAAACAAACTGAGGGTTTTAGAGGGGAGTGGGGTGGGGGGATGGGTTAGCCCAGTGATGGGTATTAAGAAGGGCATGTACTGCATGGAGCACTGGGTGTTGTACAAAAACAATGAATCGTGGATCACTGCATCAAAAACTGATGAGGTATTATATGGTGACTAACATAACATAGTAAAATAAAATTTAAAAAATGAAGTTTAGATCAAATTTAAAAAAAGAAAAAAGAGCTCTTGCTCTTTATTTATTTTTTTATTGTGGTAAGAACATTTAACGTGGATCTACCTTAAAATTTTAAGTGTACAATACAATACTGTTGATTATAGGTACAATGTTGTATAGCAGATCTCATCCTAGCTCCTGAGGACTTGGGACAGTGTTTCAGAGTTTGTAGCAGTAATTGTGTAGGTTTGCATGTTTCCAAGAACATTAACTTAAGGATGAGGTTAGGTTTTATTTCATCACAAAATGAATGTTAGTTATTAGTTTAAAATAGGATATACATTTTATGTCAGCCTCATGGTAACTACAAAGGAAAAAAAAACTATAGTAGATACACAAAAGATTATGAAAAAAGTCAAAGCATACTGATCCAAAAAGACATCAAATCATAAAGGAAGGCAGCAGGATAAGAAACATGGAATAAAAGATCTATAAAATAGAAAAAAATTTTTAATGGCAATAGGAAGTCCTTATCTATCAATAATTACTTTAAACATAAATGGACTAAATTCTTCAATCAAAGACAAAAAGTGGCTGATGAATAAAAAACAAGATCCAACAATATGCTGACCACAAGAGACTAACTTTAGCCCTAAAGACCCTCACAGATGGAAACTGAAGGGATGATAAATGATACTCCAAGCAAAGTTACCAAAAAAAGTAGAAGTAGCTATACTTACATCAGACAAAACAGACTTTTTTCCCTTAAATATTTTATTTACTTATTTGACAGAGGGAGAGAGAGAGAAGCAGGCTCCTTGTTGTGCAGGGAGCCCAACACAGGGCTCCCAGGACCCTGAGTTCATGATCTGAGCCAATGGCAGATGTTCAACCAACTGAGCCACCCAGGTGCCCCCAAAACAGACTTTCAGCTAAATATAGATAAATAAGACAAAGAAGGTCATTATATAATAAGGGGTCAATCCATCAAGAAGGTATCACAATTGTAAATATCTATGCACCCAAAATCAGAGAATTTAAATATAAAAAGCAAATGCAAATAAAACTAAAAGGGAAAGTAAAGAACAATATGATAATAGTTAAGGACTTTAATATCCCTTTCTCAACAATGGATAAATAATCCATACAAAGAACCAACAAGAAAACAGTGGATTTGAGGAACACTAAAGACCAAATGTAACAGCTATATACAGAATATTCCATCCAATAGCGATAGAATGCCCATTTCTCTCAAGTGCACATGGAATGTTTTCTAGAGTACATCATATGTTAGACCACACAACAAGTCTCAACAAATTTAAGAAAACATAGAAATTACATCGATATCTTTTCTGACCATAAGAGTATGAAACTAGGAATCAGTAATAAGAGGGAAACTAGAAAATTCGCAAATATGTGGCAATTAACCAATACATTCCTGGACAACAAATGGAACAAAGGAGAAATCAAAAAGGAAATTTAAAAAAATATATTGAGACAAATGAAAATGGAAGCACAATATACCAAAACTAATGGGATGCAACAAAAGCAGTTCTAAAAGAAAAGTTTAGAATGCTAATCACATACATCAAGGAAAAAAATCTTAAATAAATAACTATATACCTCAAGGAACTAAAAGAAAATGAACAAAGTCCAAAGTGAGCAGAAGTTAGGAAAATATAAAGAGCAGAAATAAATGAAACAATAAGAAAACAATAGGAAATATTAACAAAAGAATTGGTTTTTTGAAAAGAAAAAATTGGCAAACCTTTAGCTAGCTAATCAAGAAAAAGAGAGGACTTAAATATGTATTCAGAGCCTCACTATTCGTAAGAGCCTTGTGATTTCCAGGTTGGTGCTCTCATCTATCATTTATGTTCTCTGGAGAAGTTTCTGACACCTGAAGAAGAATTCGAATACCCTTCACATATGGATTTAGAGCCACACAGAAATTTCAAACAGAATTATTGTGAAGTTGTTCCCTCTAGGTTCTTCCTTTCTTCTCTATGTGGTGTAATTATCAACCCACTGTTGTTCTCTGGAGAATAATCCAAGCTGATGGTGTAGGAGCTCCTGTATCAACAGCTCAAATGTAGCTATGGAACTCTCATCTTGTATAATTCCTGTCTAATTTCCTGTGTCTGTCATCATGAAAAGCTGTGTTTCCCTCCATAGTATGGGGAGAGGACTTCAATTACAAATACACTTTGGTTAAACCATATGGAAAGAAATTAGTGTAAATTGAAACTATCACTCTATGTCAAAACACCCAAGAACTCTATATATGATTAAATATACTGGTGTCTATATTTGTGATCTCATTAATTGATTATTTAATAATCAACTAAGAAAAGAACAGTCACTCATTAGTATCTGTTTTACTTTCCTTTCTGAGGGGAGAGTGGAGAAAGAGCTCCTCTTGCCCAACCAATGTGGCCATGGTGCTTCCTGTCTCCACCGGAATTTTCAAAAGGTCTTTCAAATTCCCATTCCCCTTTATCAAGTTCAATCTATTAGTTTGCTATTGGAGGCACTCTACATTTTCTTCCCTACTCAGAAGAGGCACTTTCAGATTTTTTTTCTCCAAAAGGAGAAAAATCACTAATCTGTTTCCTGGAGAATAAGGTTCTTTGCCCTCGTGGTATGCTGTGAATGGACTGTATCTAACAATAACATCAACTGGGTTTTATTTCTCAGAGAAATGACAGGTCTCCCTGGAATTAAGTTGACCTGAAAATTCAAAATGGCAGAGTTTCAGGGTCCTTCATTTCACTGAATTGAGTTGTAGATGTCACCCTTTCTACTAGGCATAATATATTTGAATTTTTATTTGTGACTTCTTTCCAAACAGACAATAAATTCAATGTTTCATCAGTTATCATACGCATCTGCTGCACATTTTCTATTTCTCCCTGTGGTGACTTGTGAGCGTGATTTCAACACAGAGCTATTTCTGTAAACAGAGTTATTTCTATTTTCTGTCTCAACTTATTTTCACCCATCTCCCCCCGCCCCCAGACTTCCTTATTATTTTCTTCATTGTTAAAACTGGATGCTAAAAAATATTGTAAGTTAGAACCTCCTAAATGACACTTATTAGGAAATGTCCTCATATATAAGGCTATGTGAATTTAAAATTTGAATGTTTAAATGGGATATTTTATCAAATTCAACGTCAAACGAACAATACCCTCTATAACAACAATTCGCCAAATGGAGAAATGTCGTACTCTGAATGAGCATTATCCTTCATCCTGATAGGTGAAATTAATGAAATAATTAAAAAGCCATAAAAGGAAAATGAAGAGTGTCAGAAGACACCAACAGGATTGAAAACAAAATATTTCTGGCATGGAAATGTGATGGCAAAAAGGAAAAAAAAAACCTACAACTTTCTCCAATCTCAAGAAAGAGAATGTTGTTTCATTACAAACTAAACAATTCTACATGTAGTTAGCATATTTTCTTTAATATTCTAAAACTTATTAGATTTGTCTTATATCACAGTGGAATACTGGTCCCCAAATTTCTCAGGATTAAGAAAGCTAATCAGGCACCATACATAGGCATTTTTAAACTTTAAAAAAAATTTCACAATCTTGCCATATTTTCTATGAAAGATCCAATGGTCTACGCAACATAAAAGCTGAGACAGGATCAGATAAAGAAACACAAAGTATCTCATAGAGCAAATCACATTGCAGGGACCACTGCATTGTCCTGAACCAGAGAAGCCCCATTTTAAAAACAAAAACAAAAACAAAAACAGGGGCACCTGGTGGCTCAGCCAGGTGAGCATCTGCCTTTGGCTCAGGTCATGATCCCAGGGTCCTGGGATCAAGCCCTGCATTGGGCTCCCTGCTCAGCAGGGAGTATGCTTCTTCCTCTCCTCTTGTCCCTCCCCCTGCTCTTATACACTCTTTTTCTCTTTCAAATAAATAAATAAATCTCTAAAAAATAATAAAAACAGAAACAAACAAAAAACTCATCCTTTTTGATACAGTACTTTCCCATTTGTTATGCTTGAACACTCTGTTTTCCCATCTTTTTCACAATGTACTACCTCTTAGAAAAATACAGGATGAAGATGAAAAACAGTCAAATTTCAGTGTTGTGATTTTCCAAGGAAAAAAGAGCACTACAGAGAAACTTTTAGTTGAACAATTCCCAATAAAATGTAATTTAGTTATGAACATTTGACTTGTGCAGAAAGTCAAATGAACTTCTATAATGGGAAGTTATTTTATGATGAGAAAAAACCTGCTCTAGAATAAAAGAACCGTATTTGTTTGCATTGTTCTGTCAATGAGCAGAAAGAGTAGTAGTTGGCAGGTGTTCGAAAACTGAAGGCAAAGGAAAACAGGTAACAAGAAGCCCTGTTAACCCAACCACACTCTTACCTTCATTCACTGTTTGCCCATCTTCTTTAGTCTTCCCTTTATTGAGACCCACTGGTGCTTTCCATAAATAGGAGTCATATAGACCACAACTGTATGATAAAATTCTTTCTTCCATTTCCCCTATTTGGGATTGCAATATTATTTTTGAGTCAATTCTTATGGATTAAAGAATACAGAGAGAAGGAAACAATTAGGTGCTGCAAATAGCCAAAATCCTAAGAGGGGATGTTAAAACACTTGATAATCATTACTTAATAATTGTAACTATTAGGCAAAGAAGCAGCAACTGCCACCAAGAATGGAAAATTCCATCTCTTATTCTGTTGTGAAAGAGGAAAATGCTCTCCTCTATTGCTATGAGATTATTCAATCTAGGAACAAATCTATATACTAGATTTGACTTCCAGTTAGATGGACTGAAACAACCATATCTGCATCTACTAACCTGGGATTCCTATCCACTCAAACTTGTCAACACAAACTGATGGAATATCATCTTTATTTTCTTCACACACACACACACACACACACACACACACACACACACACACACACTTGTTTAGTAGATAAGTATGAGGACAGAGAAGCAGAAGCTACTTTGCTGTTTTGCTGAAACATGGGTGTTTGCATTACTGAGGTATTTTGGGCAAGACCTAATTCAGCATCTCTTACAAGATGAAGAACTCAGGCATCTCTTGAGAGATGAAGCATAGCTAAGCTCTGAGCAGACAGTAAATCAGGACTCTGGAGAGTCTGGTACTTCTGAACTGATGAGCTAGCAAAGATCAGCAGAAGAAATGGGTGAAGGTCATCGTGTACATATACTGAGGAACTGAGGATGTTTAAAACATCATGCAAAGTAAAAGTGCAGGAAGGTAACATGGTGTGCCATACCAATCCCCCTTCAGTAATGAAGGTTTTATTTCCCCAGCTGCCTACAGTGCTACCAGGAGACATTTCTCAGTTCTCCACCTACTTTGGGTTATGGCCTCAACTGAGGAGAGTTGGCTTTGTTTAAGATCAGTCCCCTTGTCAAGAATTTTGCATTCAATGACTGATTATTTCAGGGATATAAAGCACCAGTCACCTCACTTCAACATGGGACGGTTAGAACTCCCTGTGGGACCATCTGATGTTTCCCTTGAAATGATGTTTTTCTGCTCAACTTCTCCCTCTGTTCTTCTTCTTTTCCTCTCCCACCTTCCCTTCTCCACCCTTCCTGTCCTCCCACCTTTCTTCCCTCCCCCTCCCTTCTTTTCCCCCTTTCTCCCTTCCCTTTTCTTCTTCAGGTATTAAATCCTAGAGACTCCCAATCAACTCCCTGCATGCTCATCTGCTTATTGGGGAAACAAACCTCCAATGCCAGGTAATTTGGTCCTCTCTCAACAATCGTAAAAAAAAAAAAAAAAAAAAAAAAGAATGCTTCCAGAGCTAGGGTTATTTGTCCTTTTTATATTATTCTGCAACCAGACTCTAAATTTTTTAGTGTATATTAAAGGCCAAAGGGAATGAGAAAAATACATAGACATTCTTAGTTGATCAGGATAAAGATGCTTGAACACCCCAAAACTTTTTATACAATTTCAAAGGAGAATTAGAATAGTCCATTATTTTTATAGCTAAAAGGATGAGAATTATTCCAGAAATATGTGATGGTAACTCCTGCCTTCTCAGCCAACTAACAAAAATGTACTTTGTGAAAACTTGTAACACTTACACAATAGTCTCATGTGAATAGATCAGTAAAAATAGGAAACAGACAAGAAATCCCAAATAAAGGAAGTGACATTTATTGGGTACCTACTATATATGTGACACTGCTAGGCATCTTACGTGTGTCATCACTCTGCTGACAACAATGCTGTGGATGGAGTTAATATTCTATATTCTTTCTAAAAATGAAGTAACTGAAGCTCAGAAAGAATAAATTACTTGCTCAAGGTCAGGAAATTGGAAACAGCATTTAAATAACCATCTAAAACACAAGTCCATGTTATTTCTCCCAAAGATTAGAATAAAATGAGAATATTTTCAAATCAGATTACATTTTGAGAATGTAGGCTTTATTAATTAAAGAGTTTAGATGGAACAAATCATGGTGTCTTCCCCAGGCTATATTATGGAACACATAAATCCCTGCTAATCATGTAATAACTTCAAGATTTGCTAAGTCAAACCATTTTCTGACTTATTCACTTGTGCTCTCCATACTGGTATTAAGGCTTATTCAGTAAAAGATTTATTGTAGTCAAACCAAGCCTGAAAATAGCATAAAATTTTATGTGCAAAGTTATTTCTTGCAAAGGAAAAAAATACTTATGCATAATAAAGGTCATGTTGAACTGCAATCTGGACATTTGTATTACTCTGAGCCAGCAGAGCCTTTGCCCTGATATTCCAAAGTGTGAACTGCCTGCTCTTAAGACTATACTTTTGGGGCACCTGGGTGGCTCAGTTGTTAAGCGTCTGCCTTTGGCTCAGGTCATGATCCCAGGGTCCTGGGATCGAGCCCCACATCAGGCTCTCTGCTCAGCAGGAAGCCTGCTTCTCCCTCTCCCACTCCCCCTGCTTATGTTCCCTCTCTCGCTGTGTCTCTCTCTGTCAAATAAATAAATCTTTTTTTTTTTAAAGACTATACTTTTACTCATTTCAGAAATTTTAATCTATGGTCATTACCGAGGATTAGTTACTAGATACAATTTCTCACTGTAAAGAAGGTGTTTTCTGAAATCAACTTATTTTTAATAAATACCACTGTAGATGGTAACGACATTGAAAATTTGAAAACTCTATTTGGTCAAATTTAAATGTTAAGATTATATACATAAACTAAACTGACAGTGAAAAGAAACTAATACAAGTTCCTCAGCTCACTTAAAATTAATCTAAAATTTCTAAGTAGCAAGTGCAATAATTAAGCCAAATTAATAGAATGGGATTATATTGATTGTGTGCTTTTAAATAATTACATCAACTGATTTAAGTCAGTTTGTAAGTCCTTGCAAAGTTCATTAAGGTGCCAAAATTGAGGGCTTCCATGTGGTATAGAGATCATTTTTAGCAGGTAATTGGTCACTCAGACTAAGTCAAAAGCAAAGCATCACACTTATTATCAGTAACATGGGATTGATTATGGAATGGAAAGAAAGACATGATCTTAAAGCCACAATGAGTTTCTTCTTCTCTTAGGGGCTGGAACCTAGCCAAAGAAGGGACAAACAGAATGACTCATGAACATCAGATGTTGTCCTTCACTCTCTCTATCCTTCCAGAGTCAGAAGTGGCGACTAATAAAAACGGAACTTACTTCATTCTGGTTAATGGAAAATGGACTATAATTGTCTCGGGAAGATGCATTAGTCTTATCTCTATGAATTTCTACTTGTATCATTATTGTAAGACAATTACACTTACACTGGACTGTATAATAGACCTAGATGTCCAACAATAAATGACTGTAATTGATTATAGCTCATTATGTTCTCAAATAATTTGAAGTGGGGTTTAATTTTTTTTTTTTAATTTTTACTCTGCAGTGAAATTTAGAAGCTTGTTGACTCTGTCTAGGCTGTCCATTAACTTAACTCAATCATGGATCAATACTCTAAAATATATGACTGATTACAGAGACATTAGATTTGAATCAATCAGCCTATTGCATATCTATCAAGCAACTACTAAGTGCAAGACAATGTCTAGCTAGTATGGGGATTTAAAAAAATATGTAACCTACGATCCTGCTTTTATGGATTTTATAATATAGTTGAGACAAAATACCAATGCAAAATGTTGATGGTACAGAAGTTGAAGAATGCAAAAAACTCAAACCACTCTTGATATACTATAGCAAAAAACCGTTTGAAAATGGAGTCTTTAAACCAGTTTGCATTTTATTAATTTTATTATTGAGTTTTCTAATTAGGTGCCCAGTTATATTTTAAACTAGTGGCAAATAACATTATGCAAAATTGTATATTTAGCTTGTTTTAATTATAGAATATGTTTCCCTGTTCAATTGAAGTAAATATTTTGGAATATAGAATGAAGTAGTACATGATGATGCATTAGGGAAAAAATGTCCAATAATTGATATCTAACAATTGATATTTACTGAGAGAATGCTGCAAGTCAAGTATTTTTCTAGGCACTTAACTATTCAGAAAACTGGGGCCCAAAAAAGGCGAAGTCTCATATTTAATGATGCATAACTAAAAGAAAACAGTATTAAAGAATTCCAACAATATTCAGTTCTCTATCCAATTTGCCACTCTGTCCACCAATAACATCTGGTTTTCCTTACCCTGAAGACAAAAATCATTAAACAAATACTATGTGCTAGCAAAAGATATTATAGGTGAAAAATAGAAATAAATAAGGCCCTATCCTGCCATTGATGTTCATAAATCATATGGTAGCTAATATATATTTAAATGAAACAATTACACTGCAATGTGATGAGGTGCTATACTGGAGGTACATTCTTAGTAGGTACAATGGGGACATAAAGCAACTCAGAACTCTGATTCCTTTCTTCTCCCTAATTAAGTTAAAGGGCAAATGTGAGTCATGTATTAGGTTATAGAAAATATTCCAGGTAACAATTTTTTAAGCTGTGTACTTACCAGTATTTATCATGTAATATTTATTATTGTGTGACTAGTTATATTTATATGAAGAGTATCTTAAGATTTGATTAAACTGTGCAAATTTTGACCATTTAATCCCCATACACATTTATAATATTGTTTATCATACTGTCCATATTATTTTAAGATTACAAAACTGTCAAAAGTGGGTACTAAAACTTTAAAGTGGAAGAATGAATCATGGAACACTACATCAAAAACTAATGATGTAATGTATGGTGATTAACACAACATAATAAAAAAAAGTAAAGTGGAAGAAATGGTGTTCATTTGTATATTCAATTTAGCCTTGGGGGGTGGGAATGCCCACTGCATTGAGAAATAAGAATTCAACATTTAGTCCACGAGGTATTAAACAGATTTCTCCCAAAGAATGTAACATTTTGTGAAAAAAAGTAACCCTCTCCAGGTTTAAAATGTGCTATAAAGCACATTTATATGTGCTTATATATAAGCATATAAGCATATAATACATATAAGTATTAAATGTATTATATGTTCTATACAACATTACTAAATTGAACTGATTTCAATTACCTTTTCAGAACTAAAGGTATGCACAGTGAGTGACAAATCTTTAAAATTGAGGGGGAAAAGGTGGTAAGTTGGTGTTTTTATTACCACTGCTAATAATAATAATCTCAGAGTGCTTTAATATTAAAGTTTTGAAAAAACTTTTCACATACATTACCTTATTTGATCCTTCAGCACCCTATAAGTTTGACTTACCATTGTCACCCTGTTTGTGGGATAATGAAATTGTGAACTACAGACATTAAATGATTGAAGCTATTTCACTCTGCTATTAAGAGGCCAAAATGATATTCCAATCCAGGTCATTATCCCTGCCCTTTCCATCATATTTTGTTTCTGTTAGTTGTATGATATTCCACGTTTCACTGGAATTATTTATAGCCGTTCAATAAAATGTTAATATATGCTTGTGTTTTAAGTCAGATTTATATAATTTACCAGGAATTTTTTTCCCTTTTCAGTAACCAGTTGTATGAATTTTGTCATACACATAACTGTACAGCCACCATTTCTAGCAAGACAGACCAGTCCTATTCATGTATGCCCTCAGTAGCAAACTCCTCCCTCTCACTCTAGCCCCTGGCAATACTGACGTGTTTTCTCCTCCTATAGATTTGCCTTTTGAGAATGTCATAGGAACAAAATGATATAGTCAGTGCCAACTTTGTGGGAGTGTAACCCATACAGTCATACACATCTGCACTTATAAAGGCCGAGTGCTTGCTTTAATGTTCTGCTGTCACTGTATTGAAAGTCTTAATTTTTCAACAATACACCCCATATTTCTACTTTGTACTGGGCCCTACAAAATACAGAGCCAGACCAATATACATCATGTAGATATCGGAGTCTGGCTTCTTTCCCTTAGCATAAGACATTTGAGTTCCTCTGTATTATTGTGGCATAATTGGTTCCTTTTTATTGCCAACTGGTTTTTCCATTGTAAGGATCTACCAGTTTGTTTATTCATTCACCAGCTGAAAAATATTTTCATCATTTCTAGTTTGGGGCAATTATAAATAAAATTGCTATAAACATCTGCATATTGTTTTTGTGTGAGCATACATTTTTATTTCTACTGGGTAAAGATCTAGCAGTACAAATGCTAGAGTGTGTGTGTGTATGTGTGTGTGTGTGTGTGTGTGTACCCACGTGTGCATTTGTTAAGTGTTTTGAGAATTAGTATCTGTGGGGAGGAGGCACAGAACAGGAAGAAATAAAACTGGCTGGTGAACTGCATAGTCTTGAATAAGTCATCTGATCTTCTCTTTCCTAACTCAGCAATATCTTGTATATTAGAAGGAAATGAAAATAATACTTATGGAAATGGAGAGAAAGTTTATAAGATTTTAGGGCAAATTGTGTTCCAGAATTTTATAATAGGCAAGCTTTATTTAGATCATTTTTAAAATAAATGTATTTGTTGCCCTAAATAGATTTAGTTTAAATTAAATCTCAGCGTAGCACTGCTTTCTGTTCAGCTAGTGTTCACAAAGTTTTATGTTACACATTTAGACCCACCTAAAAAAGCTGGAATGTTATCCCAATCCATGTTTTTTTTTTTTTTTTTTGAAAAAAAGCAAGAACAGAGGGCACAATTAATGGGTTTATAACATCTGCTGCACTGCTCAATTTCATGGATAGCTCTGCAGAAAAGGCTCTCTCAAGACCCACCTGTTGTTGTGTTTCAGCACTCCCCATGTGTCCTTCATCTTCCTACACTTCCATGTTTCTACTTACTCCCGCCTCTCAGTTTTGCTTTGTTGCCCTCCCCCCCTTTTTTGAAAGATTTTATTTATTATTTATTGGAGAGAGAGGCAGGGTCAGAGGGAGAAGCACACTGCCAGCTGAGCAGGGAGCCCGATGCGGAACTTCATCCTGGCACTCCAGGATCATGCCCTGAGCCAAAGGCAGTCACTTAACCAACTGAGCCACCCAGGTGCCCAGTCCTCCCCCCGCCTTTTTAAAGCACGATACTTAAGAGTTTTTCACTCTGATCTACCAGATTATTGGCTCTTCAAGGACAGAAAGTATGTCAGTCATTTATGCGTCATCAGATGTAGCAAATTATAACCACTTCCTATAAGTAAGCAAGAAACCTGAAAACCACAGTGTGGTTTTAGCACTCCTTTATCCAATTTTTTTAAAGATTTATTTATTTATTTGAGAGAGCGAGAATGAGAGGGAGAGAGTACATGAGATGGGGGAGGGTCAGAGGGAGAAGCAGGCTCCTCGCTCAGCGGGGAGCCTGATGTGGGACTCGATCCCGGGACTCCGGGATCATGACCTGAGCCAAAGGCAGTCGCTTAACCAACTGAGCCACCCAGGCACCCTCCTTTATCCAATTTTTACATTGTTCATGTGCATATTCCACTATTCATTTTAAAGATCTTTTCTTACAGTATAGTCAGGAGCATCTTGCAGATTAGCGACACCATTAATGACCCAAAGCATCTTGTGGAAATCAAGAATCTGTCAAAACTCTTGGATTTTCTCCTATTTGTAGCTAACTTGGAAGATATCTATAAAACTCTAAACAGTTCTGAAATTAATTTTCAAAAGACTCTAAGTCAAAGTCCTTTTATAATGTGATTATTCTCTGCAAAATAAAACAGAGAAAAATATATTCCATTTATAAAAAAGCAACCAGAGACTTCCTGTCCAGATAAGATTACATAAACCCATCTCTGCCTGTTCCTTCCCTCTAATTACAACTATAAATCCTAGAAATAATTCAAGTGGTAACCAAAGGAGAAATCTGAGAGATGAAAAGAGCAAGGTTGGAGATTAGAGTTGGGAACCAAGGACTGGAGGAACAGCAAAGTGGCAGAACATCTTACTATCCTCTCCACCAAGTGATGGATCCAGAATCACTGGATCCCCAACCTAACAACAGATGGTGGAGAAGCAGGCTCATTTTTCTCAATCTTATGAGAGTTCTACCTATAAAAGGCCAGCATGGCAGAAAAGGGAAGGAGGAAACATCAGAAGTCCTGCTAACAATAAGAAGTCATGTAATTCACTTCTTACCAGCTGGGCGTGAAACTCCCCTCATACCTTAAGACAACATGTGGCTGGGGGACACAGGGCAGGGGGAATGAGTGGCCAGCAAGGGAGAAGTTCTCCATTCTCCATAGGTAAGAGGCTCTCACTATAACAAGTAGCCAACACAGGAAGTACTCTTCATTCCCACATGTCACTCCCTCTCCAAAAAAGACAGCCTTCAACCAATGACTGATGGAAGGTGGTGACGGTTCCTTTCTCCTTGAAAGGATAATAACAAAGAGGAATGTGTTTTCCAATGGGTCATAGAATTCCCCGGAGGGAATAAGCTTCAGTTTCCCACAGTGTTAAACTTGTTTATTAACATACTCTTTATTGGCTGCCTGTCTTCCCCTTTCTTACCTCTCCACACCCTTACTGGATTTTCCTACAATAATTTTTTTTTTTTTTAAGGTGGCTCCACACCAGCATGGAGCCCAATGTGGGGCTTGAACTCATGACCCTGACATCAAGACTTGAGCTGAGATCAATAGGCAGACACTTAACTGACTGAGTCACCCAGGTGCCCCTCCTACAGTAATTTTCTAAATAAAATACCCTTGCACTTGAATCTTTGTCAAAGTCAACCTAAACATTCTCTATTTTGAATTAAGACTTAAAAGAACAAAACAAATTAGACAAACATGCAAAAAAAACTCTTTCTCTTCTAAACATTTGGTCTTTGTAAACGCTATTTTAGACATTTGAGAATTTATATATCCATACTTAAAAAATTTAAGATTACTCAATATTGCATTCTCCTAAAAGATACAATAACTTTAGGATGTTTCTTACTCCTCTTCTACTCTCATGCTCTATGATATTATTCTCTTGGTTTTTAGTTATCTCCTACTCCTTAAATTAGATAGTATAATAATTATTTCAGACATTTATTGATTAGATTTGCTTACACATTACCAGTTTATTTGTTCAAAGGCAGTTCTTGCAGCTCAGATGTTTCTTTGAAAGATTCCCTCTGTTTTTCCAATGTCCATCCTTTAGAAGTTTCTTTAGTGAAAGTCTACTGATGATAAACAATTCTCTTAATTTTTTAAACTTTTAAAAGTTCCTAAATTTCTCCACCCTCTAAATTCCCTGCATGGATAATGCTAGTTTGATAATTATTCTCTGTCTTCAATTATTAATACTGAGAAGTCTGTTTCTAATTATGATTTCTTTATAACATATATTCTTTTCTCTCCAACTGTTTCTAAAATCTTCTCATTGTCTTTGAAGTTCTGTATTTCACAATGATGTAACCAGGTCTGACTTGTTTTAATATTGTTTGGGACTTGTGTTTACTTGGTCTGAGTATATATATCCTTCATAAATTCTGGAAATTTTTCATGTATTATCTCTTTGGATATTACCATGTTCTTTTCTTCTGGAACTACTATTAGAAAAATTACAGGTTTTCTTATTTTATTCTCAACAATTCTTAATTTCCTCTTCCTCTTTATAAATTCTTTTCGTCCCTATGCTTCATTCTGGGGAATTTCTTCAGAACTCTTATGTAATTCACCAATTTCCCCTTCAGATTTGTCTAATACAAGGTTTATTCATCCACTGAGGTTTTAAATAAAATGTTTTATTTTTCACTTCTAAAATTCTATTTAGCTAATTTAACATATATCTTGTTTTTTCTTTAAATCAATTTTACTTAATATTTTACTTATTTAAATACCTTAATATACTAATTTCATATTTTGAATGTGATATTTCAATTACCTAGATTTCTAAGAGTGTGATTCTTCTACTTTGGTGGAGTTTGTTTTATTCTCCTACTTTGGTGGAGTTTGTTTTATTCTCCTGAAAGTTATGATGGCTTTGCTCATAACCCTAACCCACTTCAAATTGTGAGTTTGTGACCCCAGGATTTTCATCCCTGGTAATGCTTTATAATCTGAGCTAAGGATATATTTCACTTAAAATTTTTGCATTTTCTTTGCCTAGGTACCTTCTACCACCATAAATTCTGGGTCATCTTAATTTATGGACAGATTTACTATTTTTTGTGTCAATGATATTTAAATTCAAACTCCAAATTTGAAGTAAAAAAGACATGTGCTTGAATATTCTCAAGAGAGATTGCTTTTCACCTAGAGGCCAAGATAAGACAGAAGAATTTCCAACAGGCAAATACTATTTATTAGTTGCCTCTTGAGACTGTAGTTCTTCAGTGGTACCAGGGTTACATGGGGCTTAATTCCCTATTCCCAAATTTTCCCTTACTCTAGGCTTGATGTATGCTCCTGTGTGGTCCAAAATCCTAGTCCACACAGCTACTAAGGTAGGCGAGTTCCCTGGATAGATTTTATTTCTGAAATAGTTTATCACTCTTATTTCCCACTGTGGCATCTTTATATTTCAAGCCTTGCTATGTATTTAAAGGAGGGAGCCATGACATATTATGCAGAAATTACATGGTCTTCTGGTTGCTTTAAATAAACTTCCAGGATTACACAGTTGAAAATTTAAGGTAACAAACTAAAAATAAATAAATAGGAAAAGAAAATCAACTAAAATTACATGGTGGATGGAAATAAGAGATGAGCGAGATGTTAGCAAGATTTTGAAGCATGTTAAGTTTTAGATAGTATCAATAGATACAGTAAAAGAAATAGAGAATGTGTTACATACAGGTACCTTATAAATGTAAACATTAAAATAATTAAAAACAGATTGTTAACCTTCACAATTATTAGATGAAATATACTCCCACAAAATAAAAACATTTAGAGCACAGACCACATCAGAAAAGACAACTAAAATACATAGACCAAGTTGGTTACTTAAAAATACAAATTTGCATGGCAAAAATATCAACATTAATGGAGTAAAAAAACAGTAACATTGGGGAAAATAATTGAAATATTTCATAAAGTTAATTTTCATAAGTATTTTACAAATAAAAAGTAAGCCTACCAACATTGTAAGAGAAAGAAATAGGTGAAGGACATGAGAAAACAGTTCACAGAAAAGGAAATATATGTGTTTCTTCAACATATGAAGTTATATGAACCTCAAAAGAATAGATACGCAAATTAAAACAGCTGAATAAAGAAGATGTGGTCCATATATACAATGGAATATTACTCAGCCATCAGAAAGGATGAATATCCAACTTTTACATCAACATGGATGGGACTGGAGGAGATGATGCTAAGTGAAATAAGTCAAGCAGAGAAAGTCAATTATCATATGGTTTCACTTATTTGTGGAACATAAGGAATAGCAGGGAGGACATTAGGAGAAGGAAGGGAAAAATGGGGGGGGCGAATCGGAGGGAGAGATGAACCTTGAGAGACTATGGACTCTGAGAAACAAACAGGGTTTTAGAGGGGAGGGGGGAAGGGGGGATGGGTTAGCCCAGTGATGGGTATTAAGGAGGGCACGTACTGCATGGAGCACTGGGTGTTATATGAAAACAATGGATCGTGGATCACCACATCAAAAACTAATGATGTACTGCATGGTGACTAACATAACATAATAAAATTAAAAAGAAAAAGAAAAAAAAAGAACAATCCTGGAAAAAATAATATAAAACTATAAAACTCTAGTCTATTAAAATACTTAATATTTGATAACTCATCTTTGACAAGAGTATGGAAAACTTTTGCTTGCATATTGCTTATTGTGTGAAAATTGGGCAATTTTTATGCAGGACAATTTTAAAATATCTAAGAGTGAACAAACCATTCACCAAATGCATTTGAAATTTTAACCTACAATGTCACATGCAAGAAAAAGTAACATATGAAGATATTCATTATAAAATAGTTTATAATAACAAAAGATTGGTAATATTCTAAATGTTCATCAGTGAGGAATTGTTAAATAGTCCATATAGTGAAATACTAAATTAATAATGAAGCACTATTAGCACCAATATAAAACAATTTTTACAATTTTTTACCTTAACAAAAGAATAACGTGCTAGTATGTGTATAGTTGAGTATATGTTATACATATTCATATTTTTATAGAATACTTAAAATTTTTAATAATTTTTTATTGTTATGTTAATCACCATAATTACATCATTAGTTTTTGACGTAGCGTTCCATGATTGTTTCTACATAACACCCAGTGCTCCACGCAGAATGTGCCCTCTTTAATACCCATCACCAGGCTAACCCATCCCCCCACCCGCCTCCCCTCTGAAACCTTAGTTTGTTTTTCAGAGTCCATCGTCTCTCATGGTTCGTCTCCCCCTCTGACTTACTCCCCTTCATTCTTCCCCTCCTGCTATCTTCTTCTTCTTTTTTTTTTCTTAACATATATTGCATTATTTGTTTCAGAAGTACAGATCCGTGATTCATCAGTCTTGTACAATTCACAGTGCTCACCATAGCACATACCCTCCCCAATGTCTATCACCCAGCCACCCCATCCTTCCCACCCCCCACCACTCCAGCAACTCTCAGTTTGTTTCCTGAGATTAAGAATTCCTCATATCAGTGAGGTCATATGATACATCTCTTTCTCTGATTGACTTATTTCACTCAGCATAACACCCTCCAGTTCCATCCACATCATTGCAAATGGCAAGATCTCATTCCTTTTGATGGCTGCATAATATTCCATTGTTTGTATATACCACCTCTTCTTTATCCATTCATCTGTCGATGGACATCTTGGCTCTTTCCACAGTTTGGCTATCGTGGACATTGGAGCTATAAACATTGGGGTGCACGTACCCCTCGGGATCCCTACATTTGTATCTTTGGGGTAAATACCCAGTAGTGCAATCGTTGGGTCATAGGGTAGCTCTATTTTCAACTTTTTGAGGAACCTCCATACTGTTTTCCAGAGTGGCTGCACCAGCTTGCATTCTTACCAACAGTGTAGGAGGGTTCCCCTTTCTCCACCAACATCTGTCATTCCCTGACTTGTTAATTTTAGCCATTCTCACTGGTGCGAGGTGATATCTCACTGAGGTTTTGATTTGGATTTCCCTGATGCTGAGCGATGTTGAGCACTTTTTCATGTGTCTGTTGGCCATTTGGATGCCTTCTTCGGAAAAATGTTCATGTCTCTGCCCATTTCTTGATTGGATTATTTGTGCTTTGGGTGTTGAGCTTGATCAGTTCTTTAGAGATTTTGGATACTAGCCCTTTATCTGATATGTCATTTGCAAATATGTTCTCCCATTCTGTCGGTTGTCTTTTGGTTTGTTGACTGTTTCCTTTGCTGTGCAAAAGCTTTTTATCTTGATGAAGTCCCAAAAGTTCATTTTTGCCCTTGCTTCCCTTGCCTTTGGCAATGTTTCTAGGAAGAAGTTGCTGGGTCTGGGGTCGAAGAGGTTGCTGCCTGTGTTCCACTTTAGGATTTTGATGGACTACTGACTCACTCTGAAGTCTTTCAACCATTTTGAGTCTAATTTTGTGTGTGGTGTAAGGAAATGGTCCAGTTTCATTCCTCTGCATGTGGCTGTCCAATTTCCTCAACACCATTTGTTGAGGAGACTGTCTTTTTTCCAATGGACATTCTTTCCTGCTTTGTCGAAGATTAGTTGACCATAGAGTTGAGGGTCCATTTCTGGGCTCTCTATTCTGTTCCATTGATCTCTGTGTCTGTTTTTGTGCCAGTACCATACTGTCTTGAGGATGACAGCTTTGTAATAGAGCTTGAAGTCTGGAATTGTGATGCCACCAGCTTTGCTTTGCTTTTTCAACATTCCTCTGGCTATTCGGGGTCTTTTCTGGTTCCATACAAATTTTAGGATTATTTGTTCCATTTCTTTGAAAAAAGTGGATGGTATTTTGATGGGGATTGCATTAAATGTGTAGACTGCTCTAGGCAGCATTGACATCTTCACAATATTTGTTCTTCCAATCCATGAGCATGGAACATTTTTCCATTTCTTTGTGTCCTCCTCAATTTCTTTCATGAGTATTTTATAGTTTTCTGAGTACAGATTCTTTGCCTCTTTGGTCAGATTTATTCTTAGGTATTTTATGGTTTTGGGTGCAATTATAAATGGGATAGACTCCTTAATTTCTCTTTCTTCTGTCTTGTTGTTAATGTATAGGAATGTCACTGATTTCTGTGCATTGATTTTATATCCTGCCACTTTACTGAATTCCTGTATGAGTTCTAGCAGTTTGGGGGTGGAGTCTTTTGGGTTTTCCACATAAAATATCAAATCATCTGCAAAGAGTGAGAGTTTGACTTCTTCTTTGTTGATTCAGATGCATTTTATTTCTTTTTGTTGTCTGATTGTTGTGGCTAGGACTTCTAATACTATGTTGAGTAGCAGTGGTGATAGTGGACATCCCTGCCATGTTCCTAACCTTAGGGGAAAAGCTCTCAGTTTTTCCCCATTGAGAATGATATTCGCTGTGGGTTTTTCATAGATGGTTTTTATGATATTGAGGTATGTACCCTCTATCCCTACACTCTGAAGAGTTTTAATCAAGAAAGAATGCTGTACTTTGTCAAATGCTTTTTCTGCATCTTGAGAGGCTCATATGGTTCTTTCTTTTATTATGTATTGTATCACCTTGATTGATTTATGGTTATTGAACCAAACTTGCAGCCCAGGAATAAATCCCACTTGTTCATAGGGAGTAATCCTTTTAATGTACTGTTGGATCCTATTGGCTAGTATTTTGTTGAGAATTTTCGCATCCATGTTCATCAAGGATATTGGTCTGTAATTCTCCTTTTTGATGGGGTCTTTGTCTGATTTCAGGATCAAGGTAATGGTGGCTTCATAAAATGAGTTTGGAAGTTTTCCTTCCATTTCTATTCTTTGGAACAGTTTCAGAAGTCTTTAAATGTTTGGTAAAATTCCCCTGGGAAGCCATCTGGCCCTGGGCTCTTGTTTCCTGGGAGATTTTTGATTACTGCTTCAATTTCCTTAGTGGTTACGCGTCTGGTCAGGTTTTCTATTTCTTCCTGGTTCAGTTTTGGTAGTTTGTACATTTCTAGGAATGCATCCATTTCTTCCAGGTTATCTAATTTGCTGGCATACAGTTGCTCATATGTTCTTGTCATTGTTTGTATGTCTTTGGTGTTGGTTGTGATCTCTTTCATTCATGATTTTATTTATTTGGGTCATTTCTCTTTTCCTTTTGATAAGTCTGGCCAGGGGTTTATCAATCTGGTGAATTCTTTCAAAGAACCAGCTCCTAGTTTCATTGAGCTGTTCTACTGTTCTTTTGATTTCTAGTTCATTGATTTCTGCTCTGATCTCTATTATTTCTCTTTTCCTGCTGGGTTTAGGCTTTATTTGCTGTTCTCTCTCCAGCTCCTTTAGGTGTAGAGTTAGGTTGTGTATTTGAGACCTTTCTTGTTTCTTGAGAAAGGCTTGTATTGCTATATACTTTCCTCTTAGGACCGCCTTTGATGCATCCCAAAGATTTTGAACAGTTTTATTTTCACTTTCATTGGTTTCCATGAATTTTTTTAATTCTTCTTTAATTTCATTAAAGAAGGTTGTTTTGTTGACCCATTCATTCTTTGGTAGGATGTTCTTTAGCCTCCATGTATTTGAGTTCTTTCCAACTTTCCTCCTGAGATTGAGTTCTAGTTTCAAAGCATTGTGGTCTGAAATATGCAGGGAATGATCCCAATCTTTTGGTACCAGTTGAGACCTGTTTTGTGACCTAGGATGTGATCTATTCTAGAAAATATTCCATGGGCTCTAGAGAAGAATGTGTATTCTGTTGCTTTGGGATGGAATGATCTGAATATATCTGTGAAGTCCATTTGGTCCAGTGTGTCATTTAAAGTCTTTATTTTCTTTTTGATCCATTGCTTAGATGATCTGTGTATTTCAGTGAGGGGAGTGTTAAAGTCCACTACTGTTACTGTATTGTTGTCGATGTGTTTCTTTCCTTTGTTATTAATTGGCTTATATAGTTTGCTGCTCCCATGTTAGGGGCATAGATATTTAAAATTGTTAGCTCTTCTTGTTGGATAGACACTTTAAGTAGGATATAGTGTCCTTCCTCATCTCTTATTATAGTCTTTGTTTTAAAATCTAATTTGTCTGATCTATGGATTGCCACCCCAGCTTTCTTTTGGTGTTCATTAGCATGGTAAATGGTTTTCCACCACCTCATTTTCAATCTGGGGGTGTCTTTGGGCCTAAAATGAGTCTCTTGCAGACAGCATATCGATGGGTCTTTTTTTTTTTATCCAACCTGATACCCTGTGTCTTTTGACTGAGGTATTTAGCCCATTTACATTCAGGGTAACTATTGAACAATATGAATTTAGTGCCATTGTATTGCCTGTAAGGTGACTGTTACTGTATATTGTCTCTGTTCCTTTCTGGTCTATGTTGCTTTTAGGCTCTCTCTTTGCTTAGAGGATCACTTTCGATATTTTTTCTAGGCCTGGTTTTGTGTTTGCAAATTATTAATTTTTTTTTTTTTTTTTTTTTGTCCTGGAAGGTTTTCATCTCTCCTTGTATTTTCAGTAACAGCGTAGCTGGATATAGTATTCGTGGCTGCATATTTTTCTTGTTTAGTACCCTGAATATATCATGCCAGTCTTTCTGGCCTCCCAGGTCTCTGTGGATAGGTCTTTTGCCAATCTAATGTTTCTACCATTGTAGGTTACAGACCTCTTGTCCCGAGCTACTTTCAGGATTTTCTCTTTGTCTCTGAGACTCGTAAGTTATACTATTAGATGTCGGGGTGTTTACCTATTTTTATTGATTTTGAGGGGGTTATCTGTGCCTCCTGCATTTTGATGCCTGTTTCCTTTCCCAAATTAGGGAAGTTCTCTGTTATAATTTGCTCCAATATACCTTCTGTCCCTCTCTCTTTCTTCTTCCTCTGGATCCCAATTAGTCTAATATTGTTTCATCTTATGGTATCACTTATCTCTCGAATTCTGCCCTCATGATCCAGTAGTTGTTTATCTCTCTTTTTCTCAGCTTTATTCTCCATCATTTGTTCTTCTATATCACTAATTCTCTCTTCTGCCTCATTTATCCTAGCAGTTAGAGCCTCCATTTTTTATTGCATCTCATTCACAACCTTTTTGATTTCGACTTGGTTAGATTTTGTTCTTTTATTTCTCCAGAGAGTGTTTCTCTAGTATCTTCCATGCTTTTTTCAAGCCCAGCTAGTATCTTTATAATCGTCATTCTGAACCCTAGTTCCGACATCTTACTAACATCTGTATTGATTAGGTCCCTGGCAGTTGGTACTACCTCTTGTTATTTTTGTTGAGGTGATTTTTCCCTCTTGTCATTTTGTCCAGAGGAGAACAGACGAATGAGAAAACAAAATGCTAACAGGGAACAATGACCCCAGAAAAATATATATTAAACAATCACAAGAGACCTGAAACTGGGGGAAAAGAAAGGAAAGAAAGAAAAAAGAAAAAGAAAAAAAAAGAATATGATAAAATATGATCAGCTGGTGAATAGATTAGTGCCACACTCTAGATTTGTGGTGTATTTTGGTCTGTTAGAAGAAAGTGACTCCCAAAATTTTAAAGAAAAAAAAACCTTATATATGTACAAAAATAAGGGTAAATACGATGAAGGGATGGAATATGACTGTAAAGATGAAAATTATAAAAATTTTATAAAAGGAATTGCTAAGAAGTAGGATGAATAAAGAAGAAGAGAAATTTAAAAAAAAAGAGAGAGAGAATGTGATCAGGCAGGAGATTTAGGGTATATTTTGGTCTGTTAGAAGAAATTGTATCCCAAAATTTTAAAGAGAGAACAACTTACATATATACCAAAAATAAGGTTAACTACAATGAAGGGATAGAATATGACTCTAAAAATGAAAAATAAAAAAAGAGTTTTAAGAAAGGGATTGATAAGGTGTTGATTGAAGAAGGGAAAAAGAAAAATTTAAAAAAAATAGAAAAAAGAAAAAAAAAGAAAATTAAAAAAATTAACTTTGAAAGTCTAAAGAATCATGGGGAAAAGAGCCATGAATTCCAAGTGCTGTATTCCCCTAGTGCTGGAGTTCTGCTGTTCTCATCGATCAGTAAACTTGGTCTTGGCTGGCTCTTCTTGCTGATGTTCTGGGGGAGGGGCCTGTTGCAGTGGTTCTCAGATGTCTTTGCCCCAGGCGGAATTGCCCCACCCTTGCAGGGGGTCAGGCGAAGTAATCTGCTCAGGTTTGCTCTTGGGAGCTTTTGTTCCCTGCAAGCTTTCCGTACAATTTTGGAGAATGAGAGTGAAATGGCGGCCTCCCAATCTCCACATGGAGGAGCCGAGAGCTCGGGGCCCCACTCCTCAGTGCACCCAGAGAAAAGCCATCAATCACTCCCATCTCCCAGGTCTCCGGCCGCACTCTGTGCTCACCCGGCCTGTGACCGAGCATTTCTATCTCAGGCACACGACCCCGTGTGGAGTCTCCAAACCCAGCAGATTCCTGCAGTGTGCTCCTGCACTGCTCCTCCTAGGGGAGGAAGGGGAGTCTCCCCAGATCTGCCGCTTGTTGGGTCCCTGCTGGAAAAGCAGTGGCCCAACTGTGCCGTGGATCACAGTTTATGGCAACTCCAAGCTGAGAGCCCACTCCTCAACTCCGTATCTGCAGCCGGCTTCCCCGCTCTGATACCTGGGAGCTCTGCCACACTCCGGCACCCCTGGTCTTTCTGTGACCCTGAGGGTCCTGAGACCACACTGTCCCAGCGAGGGTTCCACTCCCTGCTTAGCCACTGGAGAGACGTCCCTCAGCAAAGCAGACTTCTAAAAGTTCTGATTTTGTTCTCCACTGCTCTATCACTTGCCAGTAGCAACTGATGGAGGCTCCGTATCCCACTGTCCTTCCTCCTGTATATCACTGCAGATTCACGTCTCCGCACATCCTACCTTCCAGAAAGTGGTCGCTTTTCTGTTCAGAGAGTTGCTGTTCTTTTCTTCAATCTCCTGTTGAGTTTGTAGGTGTTCAGAATGGTATCTAGCTGAAGTCCTGGGACCAGATGAAATTTAGGTCTCCTACTCCTCCACCATCTTGCTCCTCCTCTAGTATGGCTTTTTGATAAGCCCTCTTAACTTTTTAAATTTTGTACCATGCACCATATAATCTGTGTCTCCACCTCTACACATGCACAGGTATTAGTATTTAAAAAGGCAAGAATTTTTTTATAAAAGGAAAAACAATTGGCTTTTAGAATTCTTCTATAGTTTTCCTGACTTGCAGATATGTTCTCTTTGTAATTTATATAAAACAAACAACTACTCTTTGCTAGGGTAATGCTTTAAAAGCAAACATGTCTCTGTAAAATTGGGAAACAATTTTCAACAATAACTGTGGAAAAGTCCTTTCCACCAAAAGGACACTGAAATGGCCTTCCTACTGCCACAGGTTACAAATAATGCAGACCATGCAGAAAGAATGAGGATTCTAGATCAATGATTCACAAACTTAATTGTATGTCAGAATCACTATCACTTTTTTTTTTTTTAAGATTTGTTTTATTTAGAGAGACAGGGAGAGTACAAGTGGAGGGGGGAGGGGCAGAGGGAGAGAGAGAATCCCAAGTAGACTCTGCACTGAACATGGAGCCCAACGTGGAGCTGGATCACAGGACTCAGAGATCATGACCTGAGTCAAAATCAACAGTCAGACGCTAAACCAACTGAGATACCCAGGTTCCCATCACTATTGTTTTTAAAACATTGATTTCTGGTCCCCACTCCCAAAGCTTCTGATTAGATAGGTCTTGGTTAGGATCTGAAGGATTGTATTTCTATAAGTTTTCAGGTCTTGCTTGACACTGCCTGTCCAGTGACAACAGTTTGAGAACCAATGTTCTAGAGCAGATGATAATTACAGAATAAAAGAATGCAAATACAAAATGTTAAGAAGAGAAAATCTGTACATTTACAAACAGCTAACAATTTGTGGAGGGCACTAAGGGATAGTAAGTATTTCAATTAAATTTAAAGTACACACACAACCAAAAAAAATGCACGTGACGTATATATAAGGGCTCTTCAGAAAGAGGCAGAAATTTCAGACCAATCATTTTGAGTCAAGAACACCATAAGAAACACTAAAAAAGAACCGTCAGAATACAGAGACACCATTATCCTGGACACAGTTATTAATGGTTTAGTGCAGTCTTACACCGAAACCCTAAGTTCATCCTTTAGGAAGATGCATAAATAGTATCTTTTATATCTTTCTTTGTGAAACAACCTCAATAATGACTTTCTTTTCCTATCATTATAAATCATGAATTAATTCCAATCAGATATATGACATAAATAACTGGATTGAACACACTTTGTTTAAAAGTCAAAATTCCAGCATTCTAAGTAGGCAACCTTAGGCAGGCATCATCCCTTATAAAACACCATCTTACAAGACTATTGGGGTACTAAGTATGTTACATGTTACACATTCATTTTCTCATTTAAATTTTCTATCAACTCTATGAACTTATGATACTTTATTAATAAGGAAAATGAACCTCAAATTGACACTTTTCTTAAGGCCATATACTCAACAAATAGTATAAAAATTAAAATTTAGATTTTTATGGTGCTAAAGCATATTTTCAAAACATAGCTTACAACTGAATATGCAGAGGCTGTGTATAAATGCTTACTAATCATCAGGCTATTTTATCATAGAACACAAGATTTTTTTGTTGCCTCAAAACTATCTTTATAATTTCATAGATTTTTTTCTCATATTTGTTGGTAATATGTAATGATATTTCACATTTTCTAGAAATGCCTATATGTTTTCTAGAAGAAAAATGAGACAAAAATAAATTCAAATATTTTTGATAATATTAATAGTAATCAAGAATATATGCTCTAACAAATCACTGCCTATTTATTTTTTTAATATATTTTTTAAAGATTTTATTTATTTATTTGAGAGAGAGAGAATGAGAGATAGAAAGCACGAGAGGGAAGAGTGTCAGAGGGAGAAGCAGACTCCCTGCCGAGCAGGTAGCCCAATGAGGGACTTGATCCCGGGACTCCAGGATCATGACCTGAGCCGAAGGCAGTCGCTTAACCAACTGAGCCACACAGGCGCCCTAAATCACTGCCTATTTATAATTACCAAGTATGGACAACTGCATTTTCCAGAGATGTTCTCCACAATATATCACATCCAGCATGTACTTTTTTTAATGTGAAATTAACACTCCTCTGAGTACTGGGTTCAATATTGAATCTGGGCAGAACTTTGTGCCTACCTTGATCAATAGAAAATAGTGGGAGAAATGTCATATAATTTCTAATGCTCAGTTATAAATGGAAAAACATGTATGGGAGACAGCTTTCAAAGACACTCTGCAGTAATCCCCACTTCCTGGTATTTGTGTCCTTGTGAAATCTTCTTCCCTTGAGTCTGACCTAGTTGCAGAGGCCCCTGCATCAAGGAAATGAGGATGACTTCTGGCCAGTAGCCAGTGAGGAACCAAGACATTCAGTTCAATAGCCTATCGGGGACTGAATCCTGCCAACAACCAAGTGAGCAAGCTTAGAAGCAGAAATGTCTCCAGTCAAATCTTAGGAAGACTACACCTCAACTTGACACCTTGATGACAGCCTGTGAGAGACCCTGACACAGAAGATACTTAAAAGACAGTCCAGATTCCCAGCTATGAACAAAATGGAATAAAAAGCAAAAACAAAAAAAAAAAAAAAAAGGAAAAAAAAACAAAAAAGCAAATAAACAAACAAACAAAAACCCATGAGGTAATAAATGATGTTACTTCATTCCACTAATTTTGTGCTAATTTGTTACACAGGAAGAGAAAGCTAATAAACAGCTTCCACCTGGTACTGTAGAATGCTTGCTCTTGGAAACCAGCTAGCATCCTATGAGGATACCAAACAGTTATATGTAGATGTTCTGGAAGACAGCTCCAGCTGAGATCCCAGCTGACTACCAACATCAAGGACAAAAATGTAAGCAAGACAGTCTTCTGTGATCCTAGTCTGCAGGAGTTGAGCTGCCCTAGATGACACTTTTTGAAACAAGCATGATTTGTTTCCAATGAACCTTGCCCAAGAAGCAAATCTCTGAGAAAAACAAATGATTATTATTGTTTACACCCAGAAATTTGGGGTCATTTTTTTATGGAGCAATAAGTAACTGAAGCATTAAGGGATATAAAATATTTATGTACATTTAGTGTCTATGATTTATTATTAAAAGCCTAACCTCAAATTCAAGCCAAAAAATAAGTTTTATTTAAAGATTAAAGACAAAAATACTACCGAGATAAAAAATTATTCTATCAAATGGTTATAAGAGTTGAAAAATTAATACATTTACAATGTGCTTATTATACCAGAAATTTTTTTTCCTTTTTAAAAAATAATTTACAAAATATATATTCTCTACCTGCAGAATGGAGAACATACTGCTCCCCTTCACCTTTTTTAATGCACAATAGAACCATTTACTTGTTATTTTGCTGAGCAATTAACTAGGTTTTGGTAACTTAGGACATAATAAAGAGAGAAGTTAGCCAAATGTAGTTTTTAGCTCAAATATGATTTTGTGTTTTATAATTTCATTTAGCTGTAATTGAAATATATTCAATTTCACTTGTTTAAAGTTCTGCTTTGACATATATAAATTTGTGAAACTATCACTACAATCAAGATAACAAACATATCCATCACCCACCAAAAGTTTCCTCATGCCACATTGTAATTCATCCCTGTCGTTATTCCTGTCCTGAAGAAACAACTGATTGACTCTTTCCCTATGAATTATTTTGCATTTTTGAAAATTTTATGAAATAATTAAAACTCACACTTTTTTTTTTTTTGCCTGCTTCTTTTGCTCAGCATGATTTTGAGATTCACCCATGTTGTTGCAGATAACAACAGTTTTGCTCTCTATTGGTAAGTTGCATTACAATGCATGGACATATCACAATTTATCCATTCATTTATTGATGAATATTTAGATTCTTTTCAGTTTATATCTATTACTAGCCATTCTGAATGTTTGGAATTCATTGTACTCTTCTTAGAAGACATTGTTCTTGAAGCATACTTGCTGACTATTGTTCAAATCTAGGCCAATTTCTTTTCATTATACTCTGAGTAGAGTTCCAGTATTTCTTATATAATTACATCCTATTTCTGATTGCTGTTTCACTTTGCTGGAAAACATCCTCAAGAAACTTCCTGAGATAAAATGTGTTATTGGTATGCTTTCTGAGTTGCATTTCTAATAGTATTATAATTAAAGATATTGTAAGGTAATATTGTTAAAGTTCAAAAAGTTTCCTTTCAGTGTTGGTCTCCTTTACCTTCTTTTATTGTCAAGTTTCTAGTAAAAATTCTAAAAGGCAGTCAGATAAGTTATTTGATTTATTTTGTGAGCTAAAATTCTAACTCTCCTTGAAAGAATTTTCTTTAGTTCCCTGAAATTTATGGTGCTGTACCTTGGTGTAGGTTTCTTTATTTAAAAGTTATACTGAGGGGCACCTGGGTGGCTCAGTTGGTTAAGTGTCTGCCTTCGGCTCAGGTCATGATCCCAGGGTCCTGGGATTGAGTCCCATGTCAGGCTCCCTGCTCAGCGGGGAGCCTGCTTCTCCCTCTCCCTCTGCCTGCTGCTCTGCCTGCTTTTGCTATCTCTCCATCTCTCTGTCAAATAAATAAATAAAATCTTTAAAAAAAAAAAGTTATACTGAGGTCTTCCAGGGAAGATGGCTGAGTAGGAAGTTTCAGGGCTCACCTCAACCCAGGGATATACCTAGATAACACTGATGTCCGTGTAAATAAGCCAAAATGACCCAAAACTGGCAGAACCAACTCTCCACAGCTAAATGTAGAGAAGAGGCCACATCAAAAAGGATAGGGAGGGCAGAGATGTGGTCAGGAGTGAAACAGACCAGTGGGAATATCATCAGGAGGGAGGGAGCCATGGGCCTGGAGAGGGGAGAGGAAAAGACCCCGTCAAGCACCCATGCATGGGGGGCCTGCACTAGGAATATGAATCACAGCAAGAGGCCTAAATGAAACAAAAATATGTAATATGCCTGATATACAATTTAAAGCAGTGGCCATAAAGATATTCACTGGACTTGAGAAAAGAGTGGAGAACTTCAGTGAGACCCTCAACAAAGAGATAGAAAATATTAAAAAGAACCAATCAGAAATGAAGAACTAAATAACTGAAATTAAAAATACACTACATGGAATAAACAGCAGACTAGAGGAAGCAGAAGAATGGATCAGCGACCTGCAGGACAGAGTAAAAGATGGTAATCAAGATGAACGGGAGAGAGAAAAGTGAATAACAAAAAATGAAAATCGATTAGGGGAACTCAGCAACACCATCAAGCATAACATGTGCATTATAGGATCCCAGAAGGAGAAGAGAGAGAAAGTGGGGCAGAAAATTTATTTGAAAAAATAATAGCTGGAAACTTCCTGAATCTAGGAAAGGAAACAAATTCAGATCCATGAGGCACATAGAGCTCCCAACAAAATCAAACCAAGGAGGTCCAAACAAGACATATAATAATTAAAATGGCAAAAAATAGTGATAAAGAGAGAACTTTAAAGGCAACAAAAGAAAACAGTTACATAAGGCTGTCAGCTCATTTTTTCAGCAGAAACTTTGCAGGCCAGAAGAGAGTGGCATGATATATTCAAAATGAAGGGGGGGGGGGTTGTAAATCCCAGCAACCAAGAACACTCTATTCAGCAAAGCCATAATCCTCAATAGAAGGCAAGATAAACGGTTTCCCAGACAAACAAAAGTTAAAGGAATTCAGCATCACTAAGCCAGCCTTACAAGAAATGTTAAATAGCACTCTGTGAGTGAAAAGAAAAGACCAAAATTAGGAGTAAGAAAAGTGGGAAGCACAAAAGTAGTAAAATTAAATGTATCTATAAAAATCAGCCAAGGGATTCACTAAATAAAAGGATGTAAAGTATGACGCCATATATTTAAAACATGGAGGGGTAGAGGAGTAAAAATTTAGTGCTTTTATAATAGGTTAAAACTTAAGCAACCATCCATCAACTAATATAGACTGCCATATGGATGTTATATATAAACACAGGGGTAACTACAAATCTAAAACCAGTAATAGATATGCAAAAAAAAGCATCAAAATTGCTAAGGAAGAAGGAAAACTTTCACTATTTGCAGATGACAGGATACTATATGGAGAAAACCCAAAAGACTCCACCAAAACCTACTAGAACTGATAAATGGGTTCAGTCAAGTTACAGGACATAAAATCAATGTACAGAAATCTGTTGCACACCTACACACTAATAATGAAGTAGCAGAAAGATAAACTAAGAAAAAAATCCCATTTACAATTACACCAAAAATAATAAAATATCTAGGAATAACTTAACCAAAAAGGTGAAACACCTGACTCTGAAAACTATACAACACTGATGAAAGAAACTGAAGACTACACAAAGAAATAGAAAAATATCCCATGCTCATGAATTGGAAGAACAAATATTGCTAAAATGCTCACACTACCCAAAGCAGTCTACACATTTAAATGCAATCCCTATCAAAATACCAACAGCATTTTTCACAGAACTACAAGAAACAATCCTAAAATTTGTATGGAACCATAAAAGACCCCAAATAGCCAAAGCAATCTTGAAAAAGAAAAAGAAAACCAGAGGTATCACAATTCCAGACTTCAAGTTATATTACAAATCTGTAGTAATCAAAATAGTGTAGTACTAGCACAAAAATAGACACAGAGATTAATAGAACAGAATAGAAAACCCAGAAATAAACTCATGATTATACAGTCAATCTTTGAGAAAGGAGGCAAAAATATACACGGGGAAAAAGTATCTTTAACAAATGATGTTGGGAAAACGAGACAGTTAGATGCAAAAGATTGAAAATGGACCACTTTATTATACTATACACAAAAATAAACTGAAAATGAATTAAAGACCACAATGTGAGACCTAAAACTATAAAAATCCTAGAAAAGAGCACAGGGCAGTAATTTCTCTGACATTGGCTATAGCAACATTATTCTAGACATGTCTCCTGAGGCAGAGGAAACAAAAGCAAAATTAAACCATTGGGACTACATCAAAATAAAAAAGCTTCTGCATAGCAAAGGAAACAACTAACAAAAGTAAAAAACAACATACTGAATGGGAGAAGATATTCATTAATGACATATCTATTAAAGAGTTGGTATCCAAAACATATAAAGAACTTATACCAACACCAAAAAAACAGGTAGTCCAATTAAAACATGGGCAAAAAACATTAACAGACATTTCTCCAAAGAAGAAATATAGATGGCCAAGAGACACATGAAAAAATGTTCAACCTCACTCTCATAAGGGAAATCCAAACCAAAACCACAGTGAAATATCACCTCACACCTGTCAGAATGGCTAAAATCAAAAACACAAGAAGACAAAAAACAAAGAAACAAACAAACAAAAAAACCCCAAAACCTTGTGCATGGTTGGTGGAAATGCAAACTGGTGCAGCCACTATGGAAGATATGGAGTTTCCTCAAAAAATAAGAATAGAACTACTATATGATCCACTAATTACACTTCTGGGTATTTACTCAAAGAGTATGAAAATGCTAATTTGGAAAGATATATGCACCCCTATCTTTACTGCAGCATTATTTACAATAGCAGCTCAAATTTCCATGGATAAATGAGTGGATAAAGAAGATGTGGTTTATATATACAATGGAATATTACTCAGCCATACAAAGAATGAAATCTTGCCATTTGCAACAATATGGATGAGTCTAGAGAGTATAATGCTAATTTAAAAATATCAAAAAGACAAAGACCATATGAGTTAACTCATATTTGTATATCCAGAAACAAAATAAATGAACAAAGAGAAAAAGAGACAAAGCAAAAAATGGACTTTTAACTATAGAGAACAAACTGGTGTTTACCAGAGGGGAGGTGAGGGAGGTCATGGGTAAAACAGGTGAAGGGGATTAAAACTATACGTACCGTGATAAGCTTTGAGTAATACACAGAATTGTTGACTTGTTATATTGTACATCTGAAACCAATATAATACTGTATGTTAACTATACTGGAATTAAAATTAAAAATTAAAAAACAAGTTATATTGAGTTATAATTTACATATATACACATTTTATATATTCACCAGTTCTAAGTGTATATTTCAAGGATTATTTGTCAAATTTTAGTGAGTTTATATAGCTGTGTCACTACCATAACCTATATTCAGATTTTTGCCACCCCAAAGAAGTTCTTCATGCCTCTTTACTGTCACCTCCTAGCCCCAGAAAATCTGCTTTCTTTTTCTATAGATTGATCTTTTCTAGAAATTTATGTAAATGGAATCATACTCTTTCCATGTTGTTTTACATATATTTTTTTCTTTTTATTGCTAATTAGTGTCTTATTATATAGATTTATATCACGTTTGCTTATCCATTTGCCAGCTGATGTATGTTTGTATAGTTCCAATTGGGGGGCTAGTGTGATGGAACTATTATAATCATTTGTACAAAATCTTTGTGTAGATATACATTCCCATATGTCCTAGCAGCTGATACCTATCTAGTCGTAGAGATTCTGGCTTTTATGTTAAGTATATGTTTACCATTTTATAAATTATTAAACTTTCCAAAGTGCCTGATTCAGTTTACATTTTTATCAGCAATGTATGAGGGTTCCAGTTTCTCCACGTCTTTACCAATATTTACTAAATTTTTTTACTAGTTATAATACTTTTTTTTGTTGATTCTTCAGGTTCTTCTATATAAATGATCCTGCTAAAAATTAAAAGATTTAATTATTTTCTAATCTTTATATTATTGATTTATTTAGACTTATGAAAATAGCTGGAACATCTAAGAGTTTATTGAATATACATATATATTTATTTGGATATATATGAATATTTGGGGTATGCTGGATATTGTGAAGAATACACTGTTGTTGGCCTAGATTTCGTTGTCTTTAAAAGTGATAGCTGTTCTGGAAGACATTTAACTGTAGAGCGGCTTTATCTCTTTGAGATTTATATCTAGGTTGTGTTAGTATATAGACTAGTCCTCCTAGACATGAACTTTCAGGAGTCTCTACTGAAGGCCTCAGGTTTAAACAGTCTCTGATACATTAGAGCCTAAACATTTCCTAACGTTGTGTGTTCCGAAGTAATTTCATTTTATAGAGCTATGACAGTTCTTTGCCTTGTCTTACAGAGTTCCACTCTACGCATGTGCCACAGACTCCAATGGACCCTATGCAAATTCCTGAAGCTCTTACTTTACTGAGCTGCTTCCTCTTCAGTAATCTTCCAGGGTCCTAGACTTGATGAACTTTGATCTCAACCTCCTAAGCTCGGTGTAACTGTTGTGTTGGCTTGCTTCTTCCCCCTCCATGGCAGGCTTCTGGAAGTGTCTCCGGGCAGAAAGCCAGGGTAATAACTGTGATTGCCTTTTCTACGTTTTCTTTCTTTGTCATTTGTGCAATACCAAAATATAGCTATTTCATATATATTTTTCAAAATTGTTATTTTCAGTGGAGAACTACTCCTCTACCAATTAAACCATGATGGATGGAAGCAAAAATCCCCTCCATCTTTTTATCAAAGATTTGATAAACCATTGTCCTTCTGGTCTTGTTACTAATATCATTTTTATTCCTGTACTACAATTTTAATAAGCTCATCATTTTATTCCTGTACAATTTTAATAGCCAGTATCTTTGCACAAACTGCCATCTTGAATGAAAAAACTTAATATAATTTTGTGCTAGAATATTTATAAGAAGTATCTTTGAGAAAAGTATCACTACTTATGTTTATTGCAACAAAAGTTGGTTAATCAAGAAGTATCTGGCAAATTTCTGGATGCTACATAGAATTATGAAATGTGCCATCTTCCATAGTATCTGGTACAGTGATTTTCAAATATTAGATGACAATATATGTCTCCAGATGCTACTGCCCTAGACATATGATAAACATAACACCATTTAACACGTGTAATAAAAATATTCATATTTCAAAAAATAATATCACTGTCTAATATTTTTAAAATTCACTCAGAATCATAGGGTGCAAGGGAAATCTAAACGAGAAATGGTTGGCCCCCTAAAGCCTAATGTGTCTATAAAATTCATGCAAAAAAAAAAAACAGACCTAGCTTTTCTTACTCTATTTCTATCATTAAGCCACAGAAAGATTTTATCAATCTATTTGTCAGTACCTGAATATCACTGCTTATAAGTCACAAGAGAGTTCTATAAATGGTAGTATTCTAACATATTTAAGAGATTAATCCTACAGAATAGAATGTTTTGACAGGACTCTGATCTCCCACAGGCAAAGCTCTAGAGACATTTCCTTTCAAAGTGGCAAACCATTATCCTGTCTCAGTATTCTAGTACTAATGACAATTTTTTGTCATGTGAAATGATTAAAAAATAAATATGGCAAAGAAAGAAGCACTCTGGCTGGCCAACTGGGTAATCACTAAGAGGCAAGGTCGGGGAAAAGGAAGAGTGCCTGTGCCTTTATTTCAAAGATTCTTTATTCTCCGAGTAATGATATGATTTCCCAAGAACAGACTGCTTCTTCATAAAAGGAAAATTACTTTTTCCAGGCAGGCAGATACTGGGTTCTGGATTCTGTCACAGCATATCTAATGTTATTGAGATATATTAGAGACATTTATGAAACATGGGGGTCTATGAGCTTGAACCATGTAGCATCATTTCACCCATTCTTCCGGCCGGTGCTGACTTGCATGTAAAGTGCAAATCTCATAGAAAAAATGTATTTGCTCATCTCATTCAGAGCCATTTGAGAGACCTGGTTTGTTTCAGGGTTGCTCTGTATCAGAAAGCTTCCAAATTTACATATTGCAACAAATTCCATTAAGAAGAACCCAGAATGTGAATATTTGGCAAACTTTTCTGAATGTCTCCTTCCTACCATCTCAGAACCCATTCCCTACTGGGTTAGATCTGATGTTCTGCATACTTATAGAACCATGAAGTACTGACAGTAAGTTCTCATATTTGATGATAAGTTCTTTGAATACTGGGACTAAACCTTCACTATCTTTTTGTTCTAAATGCCTAGCAGAGCTCTTGGTATGTAGTTGAAAGCATGTAAATATTATTAAAATTATTACTTCTCTAAAAAAGACTATAACCTCTAGCCAGTCGACAACTTTTCTGTGAACACCCCAGCATACCTTACATCAGGCTCCACATCTTAAAGGCAGCTAATCAAATGTTTCAAAGAGCTTCTAAAAGCTTGTTTAGCAAAAACTGTCAGAGATCTTGGTACCAAGAAAGAAATTACTACTGCCATGCGCTAGTCAAGACAAGCAAATTCCTGGTTAAATGGCCATTAATTCTTCCTTCTTGGATAGTATGATTTTATTAGTATTATATATTTGTTTCTCAGATATTCAGAGAATAAAAGACGATTAAATACATAATTAGGACATGACCAAGTAATCACTATGTTATAAAATAGAACTTCATCATCCCCATTTTCATATCGGCTCAGATGGGTTTTCTTAAACTTTGGTGCTTCCATCTATAAAAGTCAAACATCAAGCTTCAATATTATTGAAAGATAATGAATATAATACAAAAGCAACAAAGCTGAGGTTTTTTTTTTAAGTAAATAATGTCCAATTGGCAGACTTTAGTGAATGAATCCTAGTAACTTTTAAATATTGCTCAAGGTTACTTATTATTTATCTGGCTTTATGCAGCATGAATATAGTCCTGGAAGACTTAGAAATCTCTAATGAAATACACAACAAAAAGTGAAATCCAAACTTCCCAAGTAAAATTTCAAAATTTGCAATACTATTCAGGGAGTAAAAGATCGAATGGTAAAAAGAGTCAGATGTTTCCAGTGAGATGTTTTCTGAATACATGATTATTTCTAGTATTAATATGATGATAATAATAGCTGATACTCCTTAACTGCTAATCATGTGCCAGGCATGTGCTAAGTACTTCACATGTACTAAATTAACCATGTGCTAAATACTTCATACTTTACTGCACTGATAATTACAGACCTATGAAGTAAATTTATTATTCTCCCCATTATAGAGATGAACAAACTTAGAAAGATTTAGCTATTTTTGCCTAAGTTTACATAGCTAATCAATGGCAGAACTTAGAAATGAACTCAGTCTGTTTGAGTTCAATATCCATGGCCTTACCATGATACAATCCTGCCACCTCTATATTTTTCAGGAAGAAATACTATTTTGAACTCTAAATCAAAATAGACTGAAGTCATGCATTGTATAATGCATGCATCCAACTTCCACGGTCCACTAAAACACAGACATAATTAGCCTTAGAGTTAGAAAACTCTAGGTTTGTAAAAGACAATCATTTTCAACTGATCTAAATGCCTCATTTTATAGACTAGGAAAGTTAAGACTAAATATTACAAGTAATTCAAGCAAGTAAGTCAGAGCCTAGCTACTTGATAGCCAATTCTACTCCTTACAAATTTACACTATAGCTACTGGCCAGATAAATGGCTGCCTAAAACTAAAGTTATACTTGGGTGTCCTGTTAAAATTATTAATAATTTAAGAAAATATAAAATACTTATTGAACATGGCCAATATCAGTAAATATTATGAATGTTCCAAATAAAAATTTTTCATTCATCCATCCACTTATTCACTACATATTACATATTCTACTAACTGTTTATGATTTGCTAAACCCCTGGTATGTGTTAGGGAAAAGAAGGATGCCCGGAATCAAAGAAAATCATCAGTGAATGTGGGATGATTGTAAAATAAATCAAAGATAAAATATAAAGGCAGACATGTAAACTTACAATAGGAACACAAAAATTTCTCTGCCAATAAATGCAAGTAAAATGCTATGAAGTTAGAGTTAGAGAAGAAAAATAAATGAGTCTGAATGGGTTAGGATAGTCAGAAGAGTGGAGGCATTTAAAAAGAATATTAACAGTAGAGTGAGAGTGGTTAATCCAAGGGTGATGAGTAAAAATAAGCATAGTAGAGAATGCATTTTTTTTTTTTTTACAAAAGCTTCAAGACATAACACACTCTAGATAATAACTCCCAATCTCTTTGGGTTATGGATGACAATGCAGAAGCAAAGGGAAATAACAATGCAGGATGTTGGATAATAAATACTAGAGTCATTCAAATGAATGATAGATGTATGGACTGACATGGCTTAGAAAGGTTTCACTCAAGAGAGAAAATTAAGTAAGAGTTACAAAGGAGTAGCCATGGGTGAGTTGAAAGGGTGGCTATTCCACAGGAGAGGAAATGCATGGCAAAGGCAATGAGGGGAAAAAAATACTAAGCCTTGCTGAGTGAGAAGTTACCTTACATCCATATAAATGTCTGGCTTATTAATTGGTCTCTAAACTTATTAACAAACTTGACCACACAGTCATAAGAACATACATTTATTAACAAACATATACATATTCTAAGCAATTACTAAATAGATATTTAAGCATTAAAATGTCAACCATGGAAACATTTCATAGCCATCTTCTTAATATTATTAATGTGTGGGTCTAAGAATAGGTACTTAAGTCATCTTGACTTAAATCTACAGTTAGAAACTGGATAATGTGTAGATTAATTGGCAAATTTCTAAAATTGAAGGCTTAAATTCCTGCAGACAAAAATTTACACTATAATGTGGGAGTGCTACTTCTAATAAAGCATAAATGAAGCAGGTTGCTATAAATACCCTCCCAGGAAGGCAAATCTCATCCATCTGCAGTGATGAAGTGTGCATGTTGAACAAAAGATTAAAACAGTACTACCACGAGGGACAAAATAGTAGTTGTTAGCAAAGAACAAGTTCAGAGCCAAGAATTCAACACTGATTGGTAACCACAGCATGAATAGAAATATATTTCTATTTGAATTGTTATCCAGAACATTGGCTGGCTTAGTGAATGAGAACAAGTTTGGAGTTAATGCTACATGTGCTGCAGTAGACAGGTTTAAATAAATTAAACGTGTTCATCTGTATTCTGCTGAAGGTGATTAAGAATTTCCATAGGTTGAATATATTCAGATATGTCTTATCACATTCATATTTATCATCTGTATTTTCTACAGCAGAAAAAGGGTCTGGCTCTAACACACTGGATTTCATATTCTTCATGGATTTTTAGACTCCTTAGTTTCCAGAACAGTTCTTCCAGTTTGACTTAGTACTTTTATCTTCTATATCCTTAAGACTAAATGTACTTTTTACTTGCTTATGCTAATGTGTAAGCATTCATTGCTTGCTTGCAATTAACTGCATGTGTTCATGCATTTTACCCAGGGATCTACAAATCGAATGAAAAAGAATATTTATCTATCTATTTATTTAGTCATCATAGATTGAATAGACTAGCAGCGATGTATCTTCTGTTTCCATTTTTTTTTTTTAATCACAGAAAGTCAAGAGAAGCATTATAGCAGTGATTAATCCAGTGGTCACTGGAATCATTCAACAGTTACTCAAATCACATCTCTGCCACTGTGCTATTATTAGATACTTAAAGTTTCTCAGCTTAAGCTTACTCATCTTCAGCAAAATTTAGAATTCTTTAAATCTAGTTAACTTTTAAATCTAGTTAATTTAAATTTATTACTGATTCCTGTCATTAGACACAAGATTCTACCATGTTTTCTTAAGATATTATAAACCAAGCTGAGGATTTCCAAATAGGACCAAGAGAGACTGAACATATCTCCCTCAATTACACATAGTACTGAGGATATTATGAACATTTTTCCTAATCAAAAATAAAATTAAAGTCATGGAGATATAATACACAGCATGGTGATTATAGTTAAAAATACTGTATTGTGTATTTGAAAATAGCTAAAGAGTAGATCTTAAAAGTTCTCATCACAAGAAAAAACTGCGTTATTATTGTGTGGTGATAGATGTTACCTAAATTTATTGTGATTTTAGAATATATACAAATACTGATTCATGTTGAACTGAAACTAATAAACTATTCTATGTCGATTTTATCTCAGTAATTTTTTTTCAAATTTTTTTTTAATCTGTACACCCAATGTGGGGCTTGAACTCACAACCCTGAGATCAAGAGTCACATGTTCTACCAAGTGAATCAACCAGGCACCCCCTCTCAGTTTTTTAATTATGCTTTTTAAAACAAGTTAATAGTACTTTTATATGTGCACAGTTACTTTCAGTTAAGCATTTGCTAGTGATCTGTTGGAATCCACAAAATGTGAGGAGAAGTACTAATAATCAGTCTGGCCCTACAGTAAAAAACGATTAATGTAGGGACGCCTGAGTGGCTCAGTCGTTAAGCAGCTGCCTTCGGCTCAGGGCATGATCCTAGGGTCCTGGGATCGAGCCCCGCATTGGGCTCCCTGCTCCGCGGGAAGCCTGCTTCTCCCTCTCCCACTCCCCCTGCGTGTGTTCCCTCTCTCACTGTGTCTCCTTCTGTCAAATAAATAAATAAAATCTTAAAAAAAAAAGATTAATGTAAAAATGGCCAAATTCTAAGGAGTATCAGCTCTTAAATTTTCTATCCCTTCACCAATCAGTTTAATCCTTGTCCTCCCTGCTTTCTAAATGGATCCTAATGCCATCAACAGTCAATACTGTCCAAGATTTATCCTCATTAACAAGTGCATCAGGAGATGGTCAGAATCTTCATTTAAATGAACAGCTAGCAGAGGCTGCAAGCTCCATCGCTTATGTGGGTCTGTAGAAAAGGTAAATGAGAAAAAAAAAATCTACCTGGTATAACAGAGGCAATAAAAGACAATAAGGAAAAGAAAGAAGAGAACAAATTTAGAAGGGGTATCAACAACTGAGCTTTCAAACTCTTAACATGCACACAATACACCTGGGCATCTGGGTACAATGAAGATTCTGATTAAGTAGGTCTGACGTGGGGTCTCCCTCTTGCCTCTCACTAAATCATAAGGAAAAATAAACATGGCCTCAAAATACTCTCCTTAGGCATTATCTTCTTCTACCTCCCAACACAGACACTCCTTGGCGCTCACTCCTCACATTGTTAGAGTGAACAGCTAGTTAGGCTTTGACAGGTTGCCTGGAGGCCAGCAAAGGGGGAGGCAAGGCCAGTTAGCAACCTGTCCCTGGCAGCATTTCACAAACAAAGCCACAAGAAGTCAGATCATAGCAGACAGGCCCAAGACAAAGAAGGCCCGAGACCCTGACCAAATAAGGGAGCAAAGGTGAGAAACTCTGCTCCCAAAAAATCTTCTCCCCAAATAATAAATATTCCATCCCTTAGTTAACAACTGACAATACAAGATGGAGACCAAAACTCTGGGGTGTACAGGTCTCCTCTGGGTTCACCAGGTCTCACATTTCCAGCCTGGACTCTCATTTAATAAACTCCTTACTCACACCTCTTGAAACAAAACTAAGAGCCTCTGGTGACGTCCCTTGGAGGGCTGGGCAGAGGCCTCAGGGCCTGGAGTTCTCCCCAGTTCACCCAGAAAGAAGAGAAAACATTTAAGAAAAATTCTCCTTTCTTATTATATGACTCAAACCTGGATAATGCATGTATATACATATAATTCATTTTTTCTAATATTAATACAAAATTACTAAATGACCAACATCTTTCTGTCCAACACTTGCTTTTTATGTGTTTTCTTAAAATAACTTAAAAATTTAGAACAGCTTTAGATTTACTGAAAATTTTCCAAAATGGTACCGAGAGTTTTCATATGCCCCACATGCAGTTTCCGCTAATACCTTATGTTAATATGGTACATTTGTTAAAATTACTGAACCAATATGGATATTGGCCCCAGATCTCCTGGCCTTGATAGTCAATGGGGCTTGCATTCAGGAGTACCACAGGACGATAGCAAACAAAGATGCAATTCTGAAATGGGCACAAGAGTGCATTCCTCAGCTGTATAGTGGAGTTCGCTACAGAGGGAGCAAGCAAAAATGTCCATCTCCCAGTTTCTCCCTGGAAGGGATTTAGCTGCATACATAACCAGCTGCTACCAGAGGATACAACTTCTCATCAGCTGGCTGAAACAAAATCTTCACTGTGTGTGTGGTATGCTTCCCAGCATCAAATTTATAATTTTTTTTTAATCAAAAAGTTACTTTGTCCAACTATCGCTTCCCCATTGGGATCTTATTACTGTTACTTGCTTGTTAACTTATTTAGTGGCTTCATCATTTTAGAGATACCTATTTCCTCTCCACAGTGTGAAGCCTCTGATGTTGCTCCTCAGGTAGCGGACCTGGGGTATGCCTCAAGTCTGTGACAATAGTTTTGGTAGGGTTTCTTTGGCTGCTTCTTTCCCTGACCACGCCCACTGTTAAATTCCTGTAATTACCAGCTGATTGCTACATTGTTTTCAACAATGCCCTACAGTATAAACTGCTTCACAGATTCATCCAATTAAAATTCAAGTTCCTTGAAAGGACTAGATGCTGAGGTGGGTTTTAGATTTCTTTTAAACCCAGGAGGGCTCTTTTCAACTATCTCTTTCTCCACTTCTGCCTGACGGAACAGGAAAAGAGCCTCACTCACTGGGAATATAGGCTCAGCAGCATCCGGCGGGGGGTGGGGGGTGAGAAATGCTGACATCCTCTCCCTACCAGGAAGACAGCCCTCTGAATGGGAGCTGCAGGGACAGAGAGAGCCCTGAGGGTTGGTTGTACCACTTTGGAGTGGAATTTCCATCTTGCTGAGCTGTGATGGTGAAAGTTCAAGCAGAGTTCTTGGTTCAAATACCAAAATCTCTCAGCTCTTACCGAGTTTAGAACATTTTTTTGAATAAATGTTTCATCATTTGCTGTATGTCTGCAGGGGCATTTTCAGAAATTTTCAACGAGTGTTTGTCTTTTAATAGTTTTTGCCACTTTCACCGGGGAACAGTTCCACACGGATCCTCACATTCTCATGCTGTAAGAGGGATCCCCCTGCATAAGCTTTTCTACTTCAAAAATTCAACTTCTGAATGAAAAGAAATGAAAACAAGCCTATACTCCATAGAAAAATGTATCAGTTCAGTTTCCAAACATATGATAAAGCAGAATTCACAGTCTTCAATCCATGATGTCATTGTCCAGACTTTCACTGTGTATGCTTTAGTTTAGAGGAGTTTTAGAAGTATTATTAACCTAATTGTATCTGATAAATTCAGTGACAGTTATTAGTGCTAGTAAGAAGTGGCATATGATTATGAAATTTAAGATAATGAAGAAAATTGGAAATGAGAAAACTGTACATGTTGCATATTGGCACATATAATATATTCAATATTGGCAAGCTCTTTGGAGAATAAAATATTAATCATGCAATGTGCTATATGCTCATGTAACTAATTCATCACAGAAAAGGTAAAGGCATTACAAATTCAGTAATACGTAATAATGGCAGCATATTCCAGTTTTGTCAGTTGAAAGCTTAATATTATGACTAGAAAATCAACATCAGTGTTGGATGCCTATTTACCTGAAGTTAATTCAAGAGAAGGCCAGATGTTTTTTTCAAGAACAGAAAGCCTAAGTATGTTTAAGTGTACCCTTGATGAAATGTTAGTAGCAAAGAATGAAGAGCAAAGGAATTATTCTATAATTCGAAGGTCTGCTTGACTGTGCACAGCAAAGTGTGTACAGGGAAGGTAAATACAGGTAGAGAAATGTGATGGAATTATCAGGGAAGAGTATAACCTGACTTATCAAGAAATTTTTAAATTTAAACAAGGTCCTATTTGGAAGAGAAAAAAAATGCCATACAAACTGTGATTATTAAAAAGGAGAAGAGTATACCTCGTTTTAAAGGTCCAAGGAATAATCCTATTTGTTTGATATGAATCCACAGCCTGGAAGCTTAAACCACGCTCCTTCAGTTGGATACAGAACAACTTTTTGGAAGTTAATTAAAGAGCCTGCAGCTCGGATTTAAGAGGATTGAGCAAAATGGGGTATGTAAGTCACTATCACAGTTTTCAGGTAAGTAGAAGTCCCTTTGTCCTTCTGTGGGCAGCCTGAGATCACTAAGTTCTGGTTTTAAGAAGGAGGCTGTCTTAGATGGGTTCACCAGTAACTGACTCTGAGACTGTAAAATTTGAACGCAGGAAATGTATTGGGCAGTCCTTGAATAATTAGCCCCTTTTAAGGACTGAGGGGAGTAGCTGGTCCGAAGGAGAATTATTAACTATGAAACAGTTGCATCTGAGGACTTAAGCCGATCCTAATGAAAGTTCTGAGGCTGGGATGTCTTCTTAGACTTTTTTTTTTTTTTTTTTTAAAGGCAGTGTTTAAGTCTTTATACCCCACATTGACAAGTTACTGAATGGAGGCTGCAACTGGACGAATGTGTAACTTTACATGAGATAGTTTAAGGCTATCCACAGAAACTGACCCAGCTGTGAGTCTTTGCAGGTAACAGTGCAGGCAGCCAGGGAATGAATGCCTCCGTCCTGAAGGGAAGGACCAACAGGCCAAAAGGCATTTGCGGAGGATACGATAAGATCACATGGAAGTAGTAAAAGTAATCACTACTTTGGGTTAGGAAAGGTTTATGAGGGGGTATTTCTTGAATTAAATTTTGAAGACTGGAGGAGTTGGCATGACAAAAAGAGAAGTACATTTGAGAAAGGGGAAGTATCTTCTCAAAGCTTCCAAACACATGCCATCACCAAGTCCCCTTCAAAGCTTTAAAAATTACTTAACCAAAGAGAAACCTGTCTCATACATGGAGAATGGATTAGAGAATTTTTTTACATATAGGTAAAGTTAAGGGAGAGGTTATTTCTACTTTAACTGGAAATCCCAGATGGTATTTTTTTATTCAGTATCCAGTTGATAATTGTTTCAATACTCTAATTGATTTGTATGAAGATATACATATGATAAAGTATCTAAAGCCTTCCAATGTCATCAGACCATAAAATTACTGTAATCTTGGGAAAGCATGAATATGCTTGAATTTAATTTAGAACTTTAAGAATGCTGTATATTCAGATTAAAATAGATTTGCTAATATCACCTTTTAATTTCTACAATTAGCATAATACACATACAATATTTTTAAAAGAAAACATTTTGAAAATAAATGTTCCAACTTATTTGAATCCCATGACATACCATTTAAATTTACATAGCCACTGTGTAAATGTCGTGTTGCTCAAGATGCCTTCAGCCATTTCAATTTTTTCCTGCCAGTCTCCATTGTATGCATTTTTGATGCCTTTTACTTTATGGCAATGACCTTAAATTTCTCCACAAGCCTATTCCAGAAATATATTCCTTTAAGAACTTTAGTTCTCTTTACCAAAGGAAAAAGTGTTTGATCCTGTGCCCAGTGAAATAAGACACAAACAAAAATATTTCATTTAAATAGTGAGAAACTGTTCATTTACCCATCTTTAGTAATTTACCTGTCTTTCCACTTAAACCATTTAAGCACTCACTATATACAAATAACCATGATACCAAATAGATTAAGGACCTGCAAAGGTAAGGCCATAACACTGGAGATGACTTTCACCCCGTGGCATCTTCTTTTCCCTGGAGTCGGGAGCCTTTGGTTTCCTTCATCCCTGTCGGTATCATGCACAATTCCTACACATAAATACCTGCACTCACTACAACTAGTTTTCAATATTTTCCCCCACCCCTGAATTCATCACCTCACTTCTTCTTTCCTCCTTTCCCACAGTAGTTTCTCCATTATACAAGGAGCTCCACAGGGCAAAGAGATCTAATGAATATTGACCAACTGGGAAAGGATGAATGAGAGGACAAATTAGTTAAGAGGCTATTCCACTCCAGCAGGTAAGAGGTGAGGTGACTGCAAATTATGGCAGTCACACTGATTGCTTTTAAAGAATAAATGTTGGGTTTAAAAGATTTGGGAAGGCAAAAATAGCCTTATTTCTGGCTGGAGGTGAGCTAAAAGTTCAAGAATGTGAGATTTCTATCTAAGATGCCTAGGTGGTGGAGCCAGTAGCTGAGTTTAGGTATATAAAAAAAGATTATAATCTATAAGCTAATGTTATATAACATCACTAATTTTATAGGTAATAAAGGGAATAAAATGTAATATTACAATACTAAATAAAACATAATCCTATTCACATAAAAATGCAGGAAAGTGGAAACAGAAGAAAAAGGGCAGGTAGAGAAAACAGAAAATGAATACAGAGAAGGTAGACTTAAAACCAATCACATCAATAATTATATTAAGTGTAAATGGACTATACAGTCCAATTAAAAGGCAGATTTCAGTCTGAATTAAGTAACAAACCCTAACTCTGTGATGCCAGTGAGTGATGAATATTAAATATAAAGAAATAGGTAGCTAAATGTAGTTGAATGTAAAAAGATAAAAACGGCATATAATTAAACATATAATTTTGGTGTGACTATATTAACATCAGACAAAAAGAACACGGAGTTCAGAACATAAATTGTTAACAGGTATAAGTGGGGAAATTTGAAATAATGAAGTGATCAATTCATCAGGAAGATGTAAAAAATCCCTAATATCAGAGCACACTGAAAGAGAATGAGGCAAACCTACAACCACTGTTGAAGTTCTTAACAACCCCCTCTCAGTAATTCTTCAGGAAAAGCAAGTACAAATAAAGGACCACAATGAAATCCTGTGGAGTATTATTGTCTACCATCTCTATTCCCCTTCATTACACAACACTAGCACCAACAGCTACAAAATGTAATCACCATTCAAATGCATGTGAAACATTCGCCAAGATGGGACACAGACTATAAAATAAATTCTATATTTATATATATTTATATATATTAATTTATATTAAAAGTTTTAAATTTTAAATATTTGACAAAATCTTCAAGAGAGAACCTATCAAATGGTTTAAATGAAAGTGTCCAGCACTCATATGAGAATAGAAATCGTATTTCTTTCAAGCAGCCAGCCTACAAAGCTACACCCTTCCAGAGATGGGCTTTGCCTCTGTAGTGGGGAATAATTAGGCCTACACTGATACTGCTCCAGTCCTACCTCCCAAAATCTTAAAAATCAGGACTTGAAAGGATCACACTGCTCCCAAATACCTAACCTGTATCTTTCAGCAAGCCTTAGCATATTTATAGGAATGAAATTACATCTAACATCCCAAAAGTTAAAGTTTACAGTGTCTGGCAGTCAATACAGATTTATTGGGTACACAAAAGAGCAGGAAAATACAAACAATAATTAGGAAATAAATCTAACCAGAACTAAGCTGTTGGAATTAACAGATAAGGACATTAAAGAGTTATTATAATTATATTTTATATATTCAAAAAAGTAAGTAGAGACATGGAAGTTATGGCAAAGAACAAATTAGGATATCTTCAAGTGAAAACTGTAATGAATGAGATGACAAATGCACTGGATGAAATTAATGGCCAGTGAAAAAATTAGTGAATTTGAAGATACAATAGAAATCATCCAAAATAAACACAACTGTTATAAAATTTTAAGTAGCCTGATTTGTGAGTAATTCAAGTCCTGAAAGAATGGGTGTAGGGGCAGTTAAAGACATTTGAAAAAAAGTAATGGTCAAAGCTTTGCCAAATCTGATGAAAACTGTAAATCCATGTCCATCACAAGTTCAACAGAACACAATCAGAAACAAGAAGAAAACCATACCAAGGGACATTGTGATAGAATTTCCAAATGAGAGATAAAGAGAAAATGTTTAAAAGCAGTCAAGAAAAAAATAACAAACATATGTGCAGATGACCAAAGATCATATTTCCCATAGGAAAAAATAAAAGTGAAAATACAGTGGTACAACATCTTTCAAATAATGGACTGAAAAACAACAGCAAAAAAACTTTGAATTGAGAGTTCTTTTCAAAAACAAATATATTTTTCAGTAATGAAGGCAAAAAAACCCACAAACCTTTTTTTAGACATATAAAAGCTGAGACAATTTATAACCAGCAAACTGCATCACCAAAAATATTAAAGGGCATCCTTCAGACAGTAGAGATGTGATATTAGGTGGAAATATTAATGAAAAAGCAGAAGGAGCAAAAAGCACTGAAAATGGCATCTTACATGGGTAATTACAGGATTTTTTTTTTCCAGCTATTTAAATCACTCTAAAAGGCAATAGACTGTTTAAATAAAAATATGAGGTTTATGGTATGTATAAAAGTGAAATTTTTGACAATAAGGGCAGAAGGGACAGGAGAGGAGAAATGGACTTCTACAGGGTCAGGAACTCAGCTGAGTAGGGAGAGAAAGCTCAATTGTTAGGTGTTAGAATAGCCAATTACAGCAGTGAGCCAAAATAAAAGTAACAGTGAAGCCTCGATCATTTACCGCCATGGTGGAAGCGAGAGGCTAAAACCAGAGAACTTGCTGACTTCCCCTTGTTCCACTTCCCCCCATGGAATAGTGCACCGGTAGAGGATCAGGTAGATTAGCACAGACAGGGAGGTCGTGTCCCCGGGTAGAGTTGTAAACAGGGTTCAGATGGTTTTATAGACCCTGGGGTGGAGCCAGGACAATGGTGGGGGACCAAGAGTGGGAAAGTACTGGGGACTGAGTCAAAGTGGAGAACAGTGCCTTATGCGTTCCCCTCTTTAAGAGCCCTCCAAAGAGGCACCTGAAAAAGACCTATGCCCAAGGTCCCAGATGATGAAATATGGGGTGAAGGCACTGGAGGGAGGAATGCTGCACAGGGAAAGCATGACCAGCCAGAGGGACCTGAGTCTTTGCCTACACCTCCCTTCAGAGACTGTAATGCACTGACCGTACAGTACAGCACGTGTGGGGCGGGCGTGTGGAGGATGGCTTTTCCTCATCAGGCCTGTTAGGCAAAACCTTTTAATTGCTTATGGTCAGGCCAGAAAAATCACACACAGGTTTTTAACCAGGAGGCTGACTCTTCATGTGGTATCTATATTACGCGTGAAGTACGATGGTATCACTTAAAAGTAGGCTGTGATGATTCAAAGATATAAACTAAATTCCTATAGCAACCACTAAAATACCTATAGCAAAGAGTTATAGCTAATAAGCTAACAGAGGAGATAAAGTGAATTCAGTCCAAAAGGCAGTAAGAGTAGAAAAGTGAACAGATAGCAGATGCTATAAACAATAAGCATATAGCTTATTTAAATCCAACCACATCAATAATCACATTAAAAGCAATTAATTCACATGCCCCAATGAAAAACAGAGATTGCCAGATTAAATAATAATAAAAAAACCCCACAAGAGCAAGCATATGTCACTTACAAGAAATGTATTCAAAATACAAAGATACATACAGATTAAACGAAAAAGGTCTACTTGGCTAATACTTAGGCAAAGAAAACTGCAGTGACTATACAATTATCGAACTTTATTTCAGAACAAAGAGTACTATGGGGCATAACAGTCTTTGGATATTGCTAGCAGTGTTACAATAATATTATAAGGACTGCCCAAGGTCTACTGCTATGCTCTTTCTGATTTGGATGATATCTCTAAATTCCTTGCAGTTTACGACCATGCCCCTCCTTTCCGTGGCCTTAAAATGAATGACCTATGCAACTGGAGGAGTATTATAGTCCTATACCCGCCTTGTCTCCAGTTAGGACAAACTGGGAAGTTTAATGTTTGGTCCAGAGTTACCCTGTGAATCAGACTGGGTCGTTTCCTAGTTTCTTCTCCTTCCTGTCCTGCTATTCTCATGCCATTACAGGTTTCATTTGGAAGCACTTCTTAGTAAATCATTTGCATGTACAAAAATCCTTCTTTCAGGGTTTTACTCTTTGGAAACTGACCTAAGACAGAAATATTGGTAAAGATGAGAAGCTTTCCCTGAAAAGAGGACAACGTTAAGCAGGAAAGAAAATCATAGAGTCCATCTTTAAAATGTTGAAAGCATAAACCCAACAGTTTTGAGATTTATCTATAGAGTATTTTCCCCAATTTCCATTTAAGACAGTGTTGACTCCTTCTATTTTACCAAGCAGTAATTGGCTAAGGAATGAGGTTTTCCTTGGGCTTAGGGCTGTAAACTAGAACCACTGGCCATTCTGCTCATATACATTTCCATCATTATAGTAATTCTTCAAATTAATCATAAATAAGGAGAAAAGACGAAGGCAATTATTGTGAGCGAGCAGGATCAGAAAACAGAAAGGTCTGTAATTTGTTATATAAACCTAACTTACGCTCAAGTCTTGGAATTTGCTGAAGTTGCTACTGAAGGTATATATATTTTTTCTTTCAAAGTTGTCTTAACCCAGAAGTTTTGTATAGATCACTTGTTTTTTCCTAGGCAGGGTCAAAACTTTCATGTGATTCTCAATGAGACTGAATTCCTCCCCCAAAATTAGTGCTTTTGTTTATGAATGCAGAGAGGATGCATTCTGGTCACTCTGCTGATTTCTCAGAACCAATGGCCTTCCTAACTTCTTCAATTTCACTTTTGAGAAAATGTTCTCTCTTGAATCTCTTAACTCTGTCTTTATTTTTTCTTATTCTATGTTTCATTTTATTCTTCTAAACACCCAATTATGTTTTCCCATAAATTATTCCTTGACTGCTTTTATTTCTTCAAGTTCCCTCAATGAATTCCAGGAATCCCATGACTTCATGTTGCCTCCTCTGTTAGAATCATTCATAAGTGTCTGCCTTCAGCCCACATGTTTACCAAAAGCTTCATTCTCCCTAGCCTCACCTTTCTATTAGCATATCTGCCCAAATGTCACATTCAAACTATCCAAAACTTGCAATATCTCTCCTAACAACTATTTATTTCTCTGGTATGACTATCAGTAAGACTAGAAACTCTCAAAATCAAATTTGACGCCTCCTTTCATTTATTTCTAATTTCTGACAGTAAGTCCTATTAATTCTTCAGATTTTATCTTGAAAATATTCTTTCTATTCCTACTGTCATCATTCTATTTCAATCTCTTTACATATCCAAAGTTTTCTCTATTTTAAATTATTCTATACATTCCCAGGTATCGTTTCTAAAGCTCACCTTCGTCCATGTTCTTCTTCTATTCAGACTCTTCTATGTTAAGCCACGATTTACTGAATAATATCCTTATCCCAAAATTGAAAAAAAAAAAAAAAACAACACCTACCTTCCATATTCTGCCCACACCAGCATCTGATATGTCTTTCCTGCTCATTCTCTAAGTGCTGCATAAATCTCATCTCAGTCAGATAAATGTGACTTCAACTTTCTCAGCCCTATGACTTTGCTTATAAATTTAATTTTAATGCCATTTCCTCTATCAACAATTCCTTAATTTCCTTAACTCTAGCACTCATAAAACTTTTTTTCTACTCTTTCCATCTTGCAGAAGCATCTCCCCTAATCCATTTTGCTTGAAGACAGAGTTTTAACCTTATGTATCCCTGAATTTGATTCACCCTTTAGTGTCCTATAGAGAAGGCTATTAATGATTTTTAATGGAAAAAAATTTCTATTTTATTTACATTGGTTAGTTAAAAGACTTGAATATTAACTTTTAAAATTTTTTCTTCTCATTAATATTGTTAAAATATCCAGACTATCCAAAACAATCTACAATTTCAATGTAATCCCTATTAAAATTCCAATGGCATTTTTCACAGAAATAGAACAAACCTAAAATTTTTATGGAACCACAAAAGACCCTGAATAGCCAAAGCCATCTTGAGAAAGAAATAAGCTGGAGACCTCACACTCCCCAATTCCAAACTACATTACAAAGCTATCATAATCAAAATAGTATGGAATTCATGTAAAGACTGACACATAGGTCAGTAGAATAGAACAGACCCAGATATAAAGCCATGCATGTATGGATGTATGGTCAGTTAATTTACAACAAAGGAACCAATAATATACAATGGGGAAATGACAGTCTCTTCAAAAAACTGTGCTGGAAAAACTGGACCACCACATGCAAAAGAATTTAAATGCATTATTTTATACAATATACAAAAATTAACTCAAAATGGATTAAAGACATGAATTTAAGACCTAAAACCATAAAAATTCTAGAAGAAAACATAGGTGGTAAGTTCCTCAGCATCGGTTTGGCAGTGGTTTTTTTGTTTGTTTGTTTATTTGTTTATTTGGTTGGTTTTTATGAGGTTTTTTGGATTTGACACCAAAAGCAAAGGCAACAAAAGCAGAAATCAACAAGTGGGACTACATCAAGTTAAAAAGCATCTGCTCAGCCAAGAAAACCATCAACAAAATGAAAAGGCAAGAGAAAATATTTGTAAATCCTATAGCTGATAAGGGGTTAATATCCAAAAAGCATCAAAAATACATACAACTCAATGGCCAAAAGTAAGCCAATTAAAAAGTGGGCAGAGGATGTGAACAGATATTTTTTCCAAAGAAGATACACAGAAAGCCAACCAGTATATAAAATAATGCTCAATATCACTAATCATAAGGGAAATGGAAATCAAAACCACAATGAGACATCACCTCATACCTGTTAGATGTCTATTATCAGAAAGACAAGATAAGCAAGAGTTAGTGAGGACCTAGAAAAGGGAACCCTTGTGCTCTGTTAGTAGAAATGCAAACTGGTACAGCTACTATGGAAAACAGTTTGGAGGTTCCTCAAAAAATAAAAATAGAACTATCATATGATCCAGAAGTTCTATTTCTGGGTATTTATCTAAAGAAAATGAAAACACTAACTCACAAAGATATATCCATCCCTATGTTTACTGCAGCATTATTTACAATAGTCAAGGTATGGAAACAACCAGCAGGGGATGATTAGATAAAGAAAATGTGGTAAGTATACATAATGGAACATTATTCAGCCACAAAAAAGAGTGAAATCTTGCCATTTGTTACAACATGGATGGACATGAGGGCATTATGCCAGGTGAAATAAGTCAGACAGAAAAGGACAAATATCATATAATCTACTTACAAGTGGAATCTAAAAAAGAATCAATCAAGTAAGCAAGCAAACAAAAAACCCCACCAAGCTCATAGATACAGAGAACAGATTGGTTGGTGCCAGAGGTGGGATGTGGAGGTGGGCAAAATGGGTGAAGGGAGCCAAAGTGTACAAACTTCCACTTAAAAAATAAAAAAGTCATGGGGATGTGACTATACTTAATAATATTGTATTGCATATTTGAAAGTTATAAAGGGTAAATCTTAAAAGTATTCGTCATAAGAAAAAAATATAACTATGGTGGCAGATGTTAACTAGACTTATTGTGGTATTTATTTTATTTGATTCAAATATCAATCATTATGTTGTACATCTGAAACTAACAATGTTGTATATCGATTATACCTCAATTTAAAAAAATTAAAAATGTCTTCTTCTCCTTGAGGAAACCGACTATAAATTAGGCTTCAATCCATGTTAACAACTTCTGGAGCCATAGATAAAGAAAGCCAGGACCAAGCAGTGTTAAATAAACTGCATGTCCTATGCACAAGACAATCACTGGTCAAGTCATAAATACTAAAGACTGGTGAGAGGCACATACCCACGAACTCTGAAAACTATTTAAAAAGAGAAATTACTATTAGCAACTGTGCTATATTATTTGGTTAAATGAATATTATGCCAAGTGACTTCAAATTTACAAGCAGTTTCATGAAAGATTGTTCCCAAAATTACACCCCTAGAAATAGCAGGCATTAATCACATCCTACAAGGATGCATACATTTTGCAAAGGCCAAATCCTTTTGTAATTGGATACAATGTATAATGTGACATTTTAACAACATCAAAATATATTTATAAAATATATTAATAGTCAAATAAAACATCTATTACAGATTTTAAAAGCAACATGATTACAGGATCTACCCAACTACAAACAAATGTAAAATAAAAATTTCTTGACTATTTTTGATCAAATGAGAAAAAAAAGGCAATTAGATAAAGTTCTGGTATTATTATTATTTAAAAAATTTTATTTTTATTTTTTAAATTTTATTTATTTCTTTGAGAGAGAGAGACAGAGATAGCGAGAGAGAGCACGAGCAGGGAGGAAAGGGAGAAGCAGGCTCCCCACTGAGCAGGAAGCCTGATGTGGGACTCGATCCTGGGACGCTGGGATTATGACCCAAGCCGAAGGCAGATGCTTAACGGACTGAGCCACCCAGGCACCCCCCGGTATTATTTTTTAATTGCTAGCTTAAATGTGAAATTTTTCAGGTATTTTACTTCAAAAAAGAAACTGAAAACAATGGTTTGAAATAGGAAAGAGACTATTCTCAATTCAGCAAATAACAAATATTTTGTACATATTCCTCAACACCCATTTAACAGTTTATTGGTATTATTTTTTTTCCAAACAAGGTAATTTGCCTAGTTTTATATATAGGTAACCTAATGCAATTCTTTCAACAACTCTCTGAGAAGTGTGATATTCCCACTCTAACAAATGAAGAAAATTATGTCAAAGATTATAAACAATTCACTATTAAAAATATGCTTTCAGACAGAAACCAACGATTTAAGAATTGGAACTTTTTATCTTTGGGGTACATAATGATCTTTTATGTTCATTGAACACCTAAACTATGCACAAAGCCTCATATACTTACCTAAATAATACTTGAATGTGTGCGTGTATGTGTGTATATATACATATAATTATTTAAATATCTGTACAGATATAGTAATATAACTATATCATATTTAACTATTTAAATTACATAAAATATTTTGACACAAATTTGCATTTATATATTTGTTTCAATTTCATGGATGTCTGAACACTAAAACATAGTATTTATAACTATGTATAACATAGTTATTTGTACCCACATACATGTATATTTATAGTTATATAACATATGTATTTTATACTTCATGTACTATTATGTGCAACTCATAGACTTTGGTTGCAGATATAGTGAAAAACATAAACTGATTCAATTCTCATTAGTGAAGGGAAAAGGAAGTATTGCCTATCGGCCCTCGGGACATAAAGAGAACCTCCAAGAACATGCTATGATTGCCTTAATTTTTCAGCTAAGATATAAGTATAATGAATGAGGAACTGTAAAACTACTTACATCTACGATCAGGCTGCTGTCTTAAGAGAAAGAACTAAATCACATAAATAGATGGTAAATATCAGTTCAGCATTCGAAAAATGTAAAGGCAGAAGCATTTCAAAGCAATTGCCTTTGAAACTATAAATTAAAGGGCGCCTGGGTGGCTCAGATGGTTAAGCGTCTGCCTTCGGCTCAGGTCATGATCCCAGGGTCCTGGGATCGAGTCCCGCATCGGGCTCCCTGCTCCTTGGGAGCCTGCTTCTCCCTCTGCTTCTCTCTCTCTCTCTCCCTCTGTCTCTCATGAATAAATAAATAAAATCTTTAAAAAAAATAAAAAAAAGAAACTATAAATTAAAATTGAGTTTAAAAAACTATTTATTTTTGCAAAAGGACATTGATCTTTTTATAAGAAACTGGAAATCTTTAACATCAGGTGGAATTTCTGTTCCAAATAGACTATAAGTGCTAAGAACTAACATAGCTAAAGTCCCCACTACACACGTTTACAACTCTGGATCATAGGTGCCTCACCACAAGTCTGTTTAAAGAATTTAGTTTAACATTTACTCTCTGAAGGGTTACAAACACAAAGTAACCTTCCCATAGATCACAGCAAATGGCACATCCATTACCAACCAGGCTTTCTGACTCTGAAGCTCCTTGTTTGCCATCAGGTTGTAAGATAAAAAAAGAATGTTCTGTAATTAATGGACAAACATATGCAGTTTGCTTGAGAAATCATATATATACATGTACAAGTTATTTATTTACATGTGCTCTTATTTTGTGGAAATTCTATTTGTGAAGTTTCTAAGACATGTTTTGTTTCAGTGAATGTTTTTGTTTGTATTTTTCATTGTTTGATTGAGGTCTCCAATAGTTCTATAAAAGGGGGACATTAATCAAGTGAAGGCACCATAACATTTGTGAATGAGAACCTCATTAAAGAAGCTGCAAAGCCAACACAGAATTCTGTTCCCTTCTCTTGTATTTGAAAGTGAGCTCATTTCTTAACCACAAATCTTGGAAAGTAATGTGTGTATCATCATTTCCTAGTGCAGAAATTCTTTGTTCTCCTTAACAAGAGTTCATCCAAAGAAAGCTTAAATATATTTCCTTGAAATTAATGCAAATATTATTAAATAAAATATAATGAAAACGTTTACAACAGAATATTCCATGAATATGTGGAGAACATAGGGAAATTATCATTTATAAAAAAACAAATATGAACAACTAAATCTGGGTAATATTTATTATTTATAGACCATTACCATCTATAATAGTTAATAAATATGTGCCTGTTCAAATCAGAGTATCTTCTACTATCATAACAGAAATCAGTGTATTTCAAAACTTCAAAGAAACATGATTTCTATATAAATCTAATAAAAGTATATCAGAAAATATGACAAATTCATTTACATTACATTTAATTTCCTAGGTCAGGTGTAGATTAGGGCAGTGCTTTTTAGATTTTGTGCTCAAACATGTGGCACACTTAAAAGTAATTCCAGACCAAAAAATAAATAAATAAGTAAGGGTAGAATTAGACCTTAAAATTCTTCCTGGGTCTTACCTCCTGAAGAACAACTGTAAATCCCATTTCCCAATTTTTTTTTTCCCTTTCTTGACTCTGATTTTCTTAACTGACTCTGTGTCTCCTGTAGTGACCTTTACCTTGTCCCTGGGATTATGGGCTAAAATAATAATTCATCACCATGTTTCCTCCATTCTGTACATGCTACTTGAGAGCTTATTCTTTCTTCTAAAGAAAAGGGTTTGCCGTAAACATGTTGATGATAGAGACTATAAGAGGGAACGTAAAAATTTTAGGGGCTGCAAACTAATTTCCTATATCTTCTAAATAGAATAAATTCATAGAGAGAATATATGAGAATGTCTTTAGCTCATTTTCCCTTCTCTCATCATTTTTTTTATTCAGTAGGCTCCACACCCAGCATGGAGCCCAACACGGAGCTTGAACTCATGACCCTGAGATCAAGACCTGAGCAGAGGTTAAGAGTCAGACACTTAGCTGATGGAGCCACCCAGGTGCCCTTCCCTTTTCTCACTTTTAATAACATAATACCATAGACACATTTTTTTGAGTGTGAGATCCTATTAGTATTTGTTATGGTTTGAATATTTGTATTCCATCTGCTGCTGAAATTCATATGTTGAAATCCAACTGCCCAGTGTGATGGTACTAATTAGGTGAGCCCTTTGGGAGGTGCTTAAGGCATGAGGGCGGAACTGTCATGAATGGGATTAGTTAGTGCCTTACAAAAAAGGCTCCAGAGAAATCATTAGCCCCTTCTACCACATGAGGACACAATGAGGAGTTGCCAGGAAGGCAGCCCTCATTAGACGGTGACAATGCTCGTGCCTTGATCTTGGACTTTCTAGTCTTCAGAACTGTGATTAATAAATTTGTTGTTTATAAGCCACCCAGTCTGCGGTATTCTGTTATAGAAGCTCAAAATGACTATGATAGTATTAATTAAAGTTTAAGCAATCAATCCACCTATTTTATGCAAAGAGAAACTTTCAAAAGAATATCCACTTAGGCTTTAATTCTACTTCACTGAGAATACGCCAGAGCAATTATTTAAAATGTGATTAGGAATTATTTGTGCACACTGGAATTGAGAATAGTTGATTTGGGCTTCAAAATTTCAGTTCTTTCTTTCTAATTTGAAAACATTTTTCTTGCATATTTAATTGCCCTGGCTATGACTTCAGTACTATGTTGAGTAGGAATAGTGAAAATGGACATCCTAGTTTTGTTCCTGATCTTAGAGGAAAAGCTTTTGACCTTTCACCATTGAGTATGAAATTAGCCGTGGGTCTGTCATATATGGCCTTTATTATGGTGAAGTAAGACTGTGTTTTCTGATGACATGATTACATACAGAGAAAATACCAAAGGCTCCTCCAAAAAACTTTAGACCTATAAGTAAACTTAACAAAGTTTTAGGATACAAAATCAAGGTCACACTTCTTGATTTCAAACTATACTTCAGAACTAGCAAACACTATGGTACTGGCATAAAAACACACATATAGATCAGTGGAACAGAATACAGAGCCCAGAAATATATCCATGCAAAAACAGTCAATTGATACATGACAAATAAGTCAAGACTATACAAAGGGGAAAGAATAGTCTTTTCAATGAATGGTGTTAAGAAAACTGGGCAGCCACATGTAAAAGAATGAAATTGTACCTTTATCTTATACCATATATTTACACAGAATCAACTCAAAGTAGATTAAAAACTTAAATTTAATACCCAAAACCATAAAAATCCCACAAGAAAATATAGAGGATAAACTCCTTGACACTGATCTTGACAATGATTTTTTGGATTTGACCCCAAAAGTAAAAGCAATGAAATAAAAAAATAAAGTGGGCCTACACCAAATTGAAAGCTTCTGCACAGTAAACTAAACCATCAACAAAATGAAAAGGCAACCAACTAAATAGGATAACATTTTTACTAATCATATATCTGATAAGGTGTTAATACCTAAAATACATAAACCCATATACCTCATTAGGAAAAAAACCAATTAAATAATAAGCAAACTGAATATTTTTCAAAAGAAGACATATAGATGGCCAACAAACATATGAAAAGGTGCTCAACTCAATAATACCACTTATCAGGAAAATGAAAATCCTAACCACAATGGGATATTACCTCACACCTATTGGAGTGACTATTATAAAAAAGAGAAGAGATGATTAATGCTGGTGAAGATGTGGAGAAAAGGGAAATTTTGCCAATGTTGGTAGGAATGTAAACTGGTGCAGCCTCTCTAGAAAACAGCATAGAGGTTCCTCAAAAAATGAAAAATAGATCTGCCATATGACCCAATAATTCCACTTCTGGGTATTTATCTGAAAGAAACAAAAACACTAATTTGAAATGATACCTGCATCCCCATGTTCATTGCAACATGAAATTCAAAGAAACAGAGAGTAGAATGGTGGTTGCCATGGACTGAGAAGTGGGGGAAATGGGGAGAGGTTCAACAAAAGTTACAAATTTTCATTTTTAGGATGAATAAATTCCGAGGATCAAATGTACAGCCTGATGACTATAATTAATATTGTATTGTATGTTGGAAAGTTGCTATGACAATAGAGCTTTAATGTTCTCACTGTAACAAAAACAAAATAGTAATTATGTGAGGTGAAGGATGTGTTACACTAATTTTACTGTGATATTTTACAATATATTCATATATCAAATCATCACATTATACACCTTAAACTTGCACAATGTATATGTGAATTATATCTCAGTAATACTGGAAAAAGAAAAAAGAAAAATTGCAACTCATTTCTACTAATGAAATAAAACCAGTCAAAATTATGAGAATGATGTACTATCTTAGGAAAAAGCAAAAAAATATTCCCATTAGTATAGGCTATCTTCTTAAAGCAAACATATCCTTCTGAGCTTACCTGTGAAAGAATTGTGTGTGTGTGTGTGTGTGTGTGTGTGTGTGTGTGTGTGTGTATGAAGTTGTGTTTTTTTGTTGTTGTTGTTGAATGTTCTTTTCTTTCTTTGTTAAAGTATAATTGACTTGAAGAATTATCTTTTAGGAGCGTAAAAATGACAGAAAATTATGATACTTCCCAGTGAGTACACTGGCCCGGAGTTCAGATTCTGAAGATAGACAGCCCTTAATTTAAAGTGGCTCTTCCACTTGACATCTATATGGCTTAGGTGTATTTTTTAGTGTTCAGTGTTCAGTGTTCAGTGATCAGTTTCATTACCTATAAAACAAACATAGTAGTTCTTTCCTCAAAGGATTGGCTAGGTATAACATGAGATTAATTCATGCAATTCATTTTGTATAGTACTTCACAAATAGACATTCGTACGTATTAACCATGGTAGTTAGTCACTCTGGTATCTGTTCTACTTCCCATTGCTCCCATTGTAAAGACTGGTGGGAGTAAACTTTTTAATAGATCTAATATGTTTATAAACTACTTTCCTTGGGTCCTCTTTAGGACAATTGTTGTTAAATAGAACATTTAAAAAAAATCTACTAAAAGCTAATGTTAGCAGCCTAGATTTGAATTCAGAGAACTGAGTCTAGAAAGAGTTTATTTACAAAGCCCATCAGTCATAAGCTGGCCTAAGTTTGCAGAACTTGTCAGGGCCATGGCTTTTCCATACCTGGCATACTTATGTGTGGAAAACACTGTGTTAATAACAACTTTTCAAAACCCCCTTATTTTAAAACTTTTTGGTTTCTATTTTCAAGCAGCAGAAACTACTTCCCTACTTGAAGCATAAAATGCATTGACTGAAGGAATTTTAGGAAGTCCACAGAATTGCCAGGAAGGCTGCTGAGTAAAACTGGAGACAAGAATTCCTAAGGAAGCCTCACTAGCAACAAGGGCCACATCTCTAGTAAGCTCAGCTTCTGCTGCAGAATGTTACATGTCGCTGTTTTCCCAGTAATAGACACCACCCAACTTCATGGTACTTCCACGGCTACTGCCACCTGCTTTCAGAATGGATTCTGAGAGCACCTGTGCCCTTGCTTTCACCATTCTTATTTGAACTTTGGGATAGTGTATCTTATGGTGAAGTCTAGGTCACATGTCCATGTCTTGGTTGCAAAGGACACTAAGCAAACACACACTTGTTATTTTCATTGTTTTTGATAGGAACTAGGCTCTGCCATCTGGAAAAATGTACAAGTTGGTGAACCTTCCAAATGCAGAAAAAGGTTGAGATTCATACCAGCCACAAAAACAAAACAGTGCCTCCCATAGACAAGACCAAGAAATGCTAAACATTTTCTCTACTTTCCATCTACTTTCTACTTTTTCTACCTTCCATCATTTGAAAATTGAATCTCCCTTTCCTGAATTCCCTACTTCAGATTTGGGGGACCGATCTCTACTCCAGGTGATTGACAGAATTACATAGGGTGCTTAATTTTCTAGGTCTAGCAGGATAATGTGTCATAGTTCAATTAGATAGCTGTTAATAGGAGTTACACACAAGCCACATTGTAAAGCAGAAAACCTATTTGTTGGCATGAGACTAGGCAATGAGAAAGGAATAGTTGGATTTGGCAACACTGAAATGCCAAATAATAGCAGATCAGCCCCAATTGAGTAGTAGCCTTTCTTTCAGGCTAAATCCTTTTTTTATTCTTTAAGATGCAGTTTCTCCTGTTGTTGGTGAGGATGTACACTCTTGATAGAAATGCAAACTGGTGCAGCCACTCCGGAACAGTATGGAGGTTCCTCAAAAAGTTAAAAATAGAGCTACCCTATGATCCAGCAATTGCAATACTGGATATTTACCCAAAGAATACAAAAATACTAATTCAAAGGGATACATGCACTCCGATGTTTATAGCAGCATTATTTGCAATAGCCAAATTATGACAATAGTCCAAGTGTCCATCAACTAATGGATAAGGAAGATGTAGTGTATACACACACACACACACACTGGAACATTACTCAGCCATAAAAAAGAATGAAATCTTGCCATTTGCAATGACATGGGTGGAGCTAGAGAGTATTATGCTATGTGAAAGAAGTCCGTCAGAAAAAGACAAATACCATATGATTTCACTCATACGTGGAATTTTTTAAAAGATTTTCTTTATTTATTTGACAGAGAGAGAGAGAGAGTACAAGCAGGGGGAGTAGCAGCAGAGAGAGAAGCAGACTCCCCACTGAGCATAGAGCCCGATGTGGGGCTCGATCCCAGGACCCTGAGATCATGACCTGAGCCAAAGACAGACGCTTCACTAACTGCACCACCCAGGCACCCCTCATTTGTGGAACTTAAGAGACAAAACAAATAAGCAAAGTGAAAGAAAAAGAGAGAGATACGCAAACCAAGAAACAGGTTCTTAACTATAAAGAACAAACTGATGGTTACCAGACAGTAGGTGGTGGGGGATGGGTAAAATAGGTGATGGGGATTACGGAGTGCACTTGCTGTGATGAACACCAGGTGTTGAATGAATTGTTGAATCACAATATTGCACATCTGAAACTAATATTACACTGTATGTTAACTAACTGGAATTTCATTAAAAATTAAAAAAAAAAAAGATTCAGTTTCTCCAAGCAACATTGTCTACAAGCTGTCCTCTTCTTATTCTATACAGACGTGTAAGCTGAGATACGTGCTACTATTCTTTGCTCCCAAACATAGTGGCTTTATTTCTTATAGTTACTGTAATACTTAAAAAATTCCCTTTTAGCTCAGTCTTATATCCCTTTTCCTTCAAATCATCTAGCCTACCCAGTGACTACTTATAGTGCCTGAATATTAAGGGTTAATTGAAAAATATCTCTTCAATGGTATATTTTGCAGACATATTAAAAAATCCAAAGCACAAATACACAGAAAAAACAAACATTAAATTACACAATGCAGCATCATCTTGCAGAGAGTATAATTTTGATAAACAACTTCTAGTTGCTTGAGGTGCAGGGTAGGAATAAATATGGGACTCTTGACAAGTGGAAGCAGAATAATAGGAATAGGCAGATCACGTTCCTAGAGTATAGCAAAGGGAAAAAGGGTTGCAGAATGTCCTTGTTTAATAGCAGCTCATGTTTATTGTGTGTGTACTTTGTGAGCACACTGTGCTTGGTGTTTACTTCTTTCATTTATTTCTCACAAAAACCTTGGGGGGAAAAGTGTTATTTTCATTCTAGAGATAACAAAACTGAGGCAAATCCATAGTAATAGCAATGTAAAATTATTCAAGAAGAGAAAAGCTAGCAAAGCACTCCTTGCTATAAATCTTGATGCCTTCTCACTCTAAGCAAATTATCATAGCATTTAAGAAAAATAAATCTTAGTAGACAATTACTTTTGGTGCGTGACTCATTGTTCCTACTTGAGTAGCTGTCAGTTTCATTCACAATTTTTCAATCAGTGCCATTAAGTATTCACTTTCAATTCAACTATAGTTTATCTGGATCATCTAAGCAACATGCAGGTAGTAGACAACTATGTTCTTCATTGTCTCATCAATTTGTCCAGGAGTTTCTCAGTGTTCCTCTTTTCCTGAGCTTCTTAGGATTTCAGCAGTTAGAGGCTTTTGGATGTCAGCAACTATTTTCAAGAGTTTGGGCTTCTGTACCCCCAAGAAAGCCTATTCCCTTTTGGTTTTTTTTCCATGTTTAATTATTTTTATTAATTTTTCTAAATTTTATTATGTTATGTTAATCACCATACATTACATCATTAGTTTTTAATTTTTTAAATTTTTTATTATGTTAATCATCATATATTACATCATTAGTTTTTGATGTAGTGTTCTATGATTCTTTGTTTGTGCATAACACCCAGTGCTCCATGCAGAACGTGCCCTCTTTAATACCCATCACCAGGCTAACCTATCCCCCTACCCACCTCCCCTCCAGAACCCTCAGTTTGTTTTTCAGAGTCCATCGTCTCTCATGGTTCGCCTCCCCCTCTGACTTACTCCCCTTCATTCTTCCCCTCCTGCTATCTTCTTCTTTTTTTTTCTTAACATATGTTGCATTATTTGTTTTAGAAGTACAGATCTGTGATTCAACAGTCTTGCACAATTCACAGCGCTCACCATAGCACATACCCTACCCAATGTCTATCACCCAGCCACCCCATCCCTCCCACCCCGCACCACTCCAGCAACCCTCAGTTTGTTTCCTGAGATTAAGAATTCCTCATATCAGTGAGGTCATATGATACATGTCTTTCTCTGATTGACTTATTTCACTCAGCATAACACCCTCCAGTTCCATCCACGTTGTTGCAAATGGCAAGAGCTCATTCCTGTTGATGGCTGCATAATATTCCATTGTGTATATATACCACTTCTTCTTTATCCATCATCTGTCGATGGACATCTTGGCTCTTTCCACAGTTTGGCTATTGTGGACATTGCTGCTATAAACATTGGGGTGCACGTACCCGTTCGGATCCCTACATTTGTATCTTTGTGGTAAATACCCAGTAGTGCAATTGCTGGATTGTATGGTAGCTCTATTTTCAACTGTTTGAGGAACCTCCATACTGTTTTCCAGAGGGGTTGCACCAGCTTGCATTCCCACCAACATTGGAGTATGGTTCCCCTTTCTCCACATCCCCGCCAACATCTGTCATTTCCTGACTTGTTAATTTTAGCCATTCTGACTGGTGTGAGGTGGTATCTCATTGAGGTTTTGATTTGGATTTCCCTGATGCCGAGCGATGTTGAACACTTTTTAATGTGTCTGTTGGCCATTTGCATGTCTTCTTTGGAAAAATATCTGTTCATGTCTTCTGCCCATTTCTTGATTGGATTATTTGTTCTTTGGGTGTTGAGTTTGATAAGTTCTTTATAGATTTTGGATACTAGCCCTTTATCTGATATGTCATTTGCAAATATTTTCTCCCATTCTGTCGGTTGTCTTTTGGTTTTGTGGACTGTTTCTTTTGCTATGCAAAAGCTTTTTATTTTTTTTTTTTTAAAGATTTTTATTTATTTATTTGAGAGAGAGAGAACGAGAGATAGAGAGCACGAGAGGGAAGAGGGTCAGAGGGAGAAGCAGACTCCCTGCTGAGCAGGGAGCCCGATGTGGGACTCGATCCAGGGACTCCAGGATCATGACCTGAGCCGAAGGCAGTCGCTTAACCAACTGAGCCACCCAGGCGCCCGCAAAAGCTTTTTATCTTGATGAAATCCCAATAGTTTGTTTTTGCCCTTGCTTCCCTTGCCTTTGGCGATGTTTCTAGGAAGAAGTTGCTGCGGCTGAGGTCGAAGAGGTTGCTGCTTGTGTTCTCCTTTAGGATTTTGATGGACTCCTGTCTCACATTTAGGTCTTTCAACCATTTGGAGTCTATTTTTGTGTGTGGTGTAAGGAAATGGTCCAATTTCATTCTTCTGCATATGGCTATCCAATTTTCCCAACACCATTTGTTGAAGAGACTGTCTTTTTTCCATTGGACATTCTTTCCTGATTTGTCAAAGATGAGTTGACCATAGAGTTAAGGGTCCATTTCTGGGCTCTCTATTCTGTTCCATTGATCTATGTGTCGGTTTTTGTGCCAGTACCATACTGTCTTGATGATGACAGCTTTGTAATAGAGCTGGAAGTCTGGAATTGTGATGCCGCCAGCTTTGCTTTTCTTTTTCAATATTCCTCTGGCTATTCAGGGTCTCTTCTGGTTCCATAGAAATTTTAGGATTATTTGTTCCATTTCTTTGAAAAAAGTGGATGGTATTTTGATGGGGATTGCACTGAATGTGTAGATTGCTCTAGGTAGCATTGACATCTTCACAATGTTGGTTCTTCCAATCCATGAGCATGGAACGTTTTTCCATTTCTTTGCGTCTTCTTCCATTTCTTTCCTGAGTATTTTATAGTTTTCTGAGTACAGAACCATTGCCTCTTTGGTTAAATTTATTCCTAGGTATCTTATGGTTTTGGGTGCAATTGTAAATGGGATCGACTCCTTGATTTGTCTCTCTTCTGTCTTGCTGTTGGTGTATAGGAATGCCACTGATTTCTGTGCATTGATTTTATATCCTGCCACTTTACTGAATTCCTGTATGAGTTGTAGCAGTTTTGGGGTGGAGTCTTTTGGGTTTTCCACATACAGTATCATATCATCTGCAAAGAGTGAGAGTTTGACTTCCTCTTTGTCGATTTGGATGCCTTTGATTTCTTTTTGTTGTCCGATTGCTGTGGCTAGGACTTCTAATACTATGTTGAATAGCAGTGGTGAGAGTGGACATCCCTGCCGCGTTCCTGACCTTAGGGGAAAAGCTCTCAGCTTTTCCCCCTTGAGAATGATATTCGCTGTAGGTTTTTCGTAGATGGCTTTTAGGATACTGAGGTATGTACCCTCTATCCCTATAGTCTGAAGAGTTTTGATCAAGAAAGGATGCTGTACTTTGTCAAATGCTTTTTCTGCGTCCATGAAAGGATCATATGATTCTTGTTCTTTCTTTCGTTAATGTATTGTAACACGTTGATTGATTTGCGGATGTTGAACCATCCTTGCAGCCCAGGGATAAATCCCACTTGGTGGTGGTGAATAATCCTTTTAATGTACTGTTGGATCCTATTGGCTAGTATTTTGGTGAGAATTTTTGCATCCATGTTCATCAAGGATATTGGTCAGTAATTCTCCTTTTTGATGGGGTCTTTGTCTGGTTTTGGGATCAAGGTAATGCTGCCCTCATAAAATGAGTTCGGAAGTTTTCCTTCCATTTCTATTTTTTGGAACAGTTTCAGGAGAATAGGTATTAATTCTTCTTTAAATGTCTGATAGAATTCCCCTGGGAAGCCATCTGGCCCTGGGCTTTTGTTTGTTGGGAGATTTTTGATGACTGCTTCAATTTCCTTAGTGGCTATCGGTCTGTTCAGGTTTTCTATTTCTTCCTGGTTCAATTTTGGTAGTTGATACATCTCTAGGAATGCACCCATTTCTTCCAAGTTATCTAATTTGCTGGCATAGAGTTGCTCATAATATGTTCTTATAATTGTTTGTATTTCTTTGGTGTTGGTTGTGATCTCTCCGCTTTCATTCATGATTTTGTGGATTTGGGTCATTTCTCTTTTCTTTTTGATAAGTCTGGCCAGGGGTTTATCAATCTGGTTAATTCTTTCAAAGAACCAGCTCCTAGTTTCGTTGATCTGTTCTACTGTTCTTTTGGTTTCCAGTTCATTGATTTTTGCTCTGATCTTTATTATTTCTCTTCTCCTGCTGGGTTTAGGCTTTATTTGCTGTTCTTTCTCCAGCTCCTTTAAGTGTAGGGTTAGATTGTATATTTGAGACCTTTCTTGTGTCTTGAGAAAGGCTTGTATTGCTATATACTTTCCTCTCAGGACTGCCTTTGCTGTATCCCAAAGATTTTGAACAGTTGTGTTTTCATTTTCATTGGTTTCCATGAATATTTTTAATTCTTCTTTAATTTCCTGGTTGACCCATTCATTCTTTAGTAGGATGCTCTTTAGCCTCCATGTATTTGAGTTCTTTCCGACTTTCCTCTTGTGATTGAGTTCTAGTTTCAAAGCATTGTGGTCTGAAAATATGCAGGGAATAATCCCAATCTTTTGGTACTGGTTGAGACCTGATTTGTGACCTAGGATGTGATCAATTATGGAGAATGTTCCATGGGCACTAGAGAAGAATGTGTATTCTGTTGCTTTGGGATGCAATGTTCTGAATATGTCTGTGAAGTCCATTTGGTCCAGTGTGTCATTTAAAGTCTTTATTTCCTTGTTGATCTTTTGCTTAGATGATCTGTCCATTTCAGTTAGGGGGGTGTTAAAGTCCCCCACTATTATTGTATTGTTGTCAATGTGTTTCTTCACTTTTGTTATTAATTGCCTTATATAATTGGCTGCTCCCATGTTAGGGGCATAGATATTTACAATTGTTAGATCTTCTTGTTGGATAGACCCTTTAAGTAGGATATAGTGTCCTTCCTCATCTCTTATTACAGTCTTTGGTTTCCTTCCTCATCTCTTATTACAGTCTTTGGTTTAAAATCTAATTTGTCTGATATAAGGATTGCCACCCCAGCTTTCTTTTGGTGTCCATTAGCATGGTAAATGGCTTTGCACCCCCTCACTTTCAATGTGGGGGTGTCTTTGGGTCTAAAATGAGTCTCTTGCAGACAAATATGGATGGGTCTTGTTTTTTAATCCAATCTGATAGCCTGTGTCTTTTGATTGGGGCATTTAGCCCATTTACATTCAGGGTAACTATTGAAAGGTATGAATTTAATGCCATTGTATTGCCTGTAAAGTGACTGTTCCTGTATATTGTCTGTGTTCCTTTCTGATCTATGCTGCTTTTAGGGTCTCTCTTTGCTTAGAGGACCCCTTTCAATATTTCTTGGAGGGCTGGTTTTGTGTTTGCAAATTCCTTTAGTTTTTGTTTGTCCTGGAAGCTTTTTATCTCTCCTATTTTCAATGAGAGCCTAGCTGGATATAGTATTCTTGGCTGCATATTTTTCTCATTTAGTGCTCTGAAGATCTCACGCCAGTCCTTTCTGGCCTGCCAGGTCTCTGTGGATAGGTCTGTTGCCAATCTAATATTTCTACCATTGTAGGTTACGTATCTCTTCTCTCGAGCTGCTTTCCGGATTTTCTCTTTGTCTCTGAGACTTGTAAGTTTTACTATTAGATGTCGGAGTGTTGACCTATTTTTATTGATTTTGAGAGGGGTTCTCTGTGCCTCCTGGATTTTGATGCCTGTTTCCTTCCTCACATTAGGGAAGTTCTCTGCTGTTATTTGCTCCAATATACCTTCTGCCCCTCTCTCTCTTTCTTCTTCTTCTGGGATCCCAATTATTCTAATGTTGTTTCGTCTTATCGTATCACTTATCTCTCGAATTCTGCCCTCGTGATCCTGTAGTTGTTTCTCTCTGTCTCAGCCTCTTTATTTTCCATCATTTGGTCTTCTATATCACTGATTCTCTCTTCTGCCTCATTTATCCTAGCAGTTAGTGCCCCCATTTTTGATTGCACCTCATGAATAGCCTTTTTGATTTCGACTTGGTTAGATTTTAGTTCTTTTATTTCTCCAGAAAGCGTTTCTCTAATAACTTCCACGCTTTTTTCAAGCCCAGCTAGTATCTTTAAAGTCATGATTCTGAACTCTAGGTCCGACATCGTACTAATGTCCGTATTGAGTAGGTCCCTGGATGACGGTACTACCTCTTGTTCTTTTTGTTGAGGTGATTTTTTTTGTCTTGTCATTTTGTCCAGAGGAGAATAGATGAATGAGAGAACAAAATGCTAACAGGTTAACAACGTCCCCAGCAAATATACTGTATACAAATCAGAAAAGACCTGAAACCAGGGGAAAAGAAAGGGAAAGAAAGAAAAAAGAAAGAGGACAAAAAGCATAAAAACAAAAATAGGACAATACAAAAAAAGCAGAATATGATCAAATATGATCAGGCTAGTGCATAGATTAGTGCCACACACTAGATTTTAGGCGTATTTTGGTCTGTTAGAAAAAAGTGCCTCCTAAAATTTTAAAGGAAGAAAGACATATATGTACATAATAAGGGTTGATACAGTGAAGGGATGGAAGATGACTGTAAAGATGAAAATTATAAAAGATTTTATAAAAGTAATTGATAAGTTGTTTGAAAAAAGAAAGAAGAAGATTTAAAAAAAAAAAAAGAAAAAAGGGAGAGAATGTGATCAGGCAGGAGACTAGAACAAAGCCATACACTAGTGATTTAGGGTATATTTTGATCTGTTAGAAGAAACTGTATCTCAAAATTTTAAAGAGAGAACTACTTATATATATATGCCAAAAATAAGGGTAACTACTATGAAGGGATAAAATATGACTCTAAAAATGAAAAATAAAAAATGTTTTTTTTTAAAAAGGGATTGATAAGATGTTGGTTGAAAAAGGGAAAAAGAAAAATTAAAAAAAAAACAGTTAAAAAAATTAACTTTGATGAACTAATGAATCATGGTAAAAAAAAAGCTATGAATTCTATGTGCAGTATTCCCCTATCGCTGGAGTTCTCCCGTTCTCCTTGATCGGTAAACTTGGTCTTGGCTTGCTGGCTGTTCGTGCTGATCTTCTGGGGGAGGGGCCTCTTGTCGTGGTTTCCAAATGTCTTTGCCGGAGGCTGAATTGCCCCACCCTTGTGAGTCCGGGCTAAGCAAGCTGCTCGGGTTTGCTCTCAGGTGCTTCTTTTCCCTGCAAGCTCTCGGTACAGCTTTGGAGGACCAGGGCGAAAATGGTGGCCTCCCAATCTCCACCCAGAGGAGCTGAGAACTCGGGGCCCTGCTCCTCAGTGAGTCCCCAGAGAAAAGCAGTCACTCCCGTCTCCCTGGTCTCCGGCCGCACTCCGTGCTCACCCGGCCTGTGACCGAGCGTTTCTATCTCTGGCACCCAACCCCGCGTGGAGTCTCCAAACCCAGCAGATCCCTGTGGTGCGTTCCCGCGCCGCTCCTCCCAGGGGAAAAAGGGGAGTCTCCCCGGATTTGGGGCTTGTTGGGTCCCTGCTGGAGGAGCAGTGGCCCGACTGGGCCGCGGATCACAGTTTATGGCAACCCCAGGCTGAGAGCCCGCGCCTTGGCTCTGTCTCTGCAGCTGGCTTCCCCGCTCCGATACCTGGGAGCTCTGCCTTACTCAGGCACCCCCGGTCTTTCTGTGACCCCAAGGGTCCTGAGACCACACTGTCCCGGGAGGATTCCACCCCCCACTTAGCCACTGCAGCGACGTCCCTCAGCGGAGCCAACTTCTAAAAGGTCCGATTTTGTGCTCCGCAGCTCTATCACTTGCCAGAAGCGGCCGACGGAGGCCCCCTCCCCCGCTGTCTATCCTCCCGAATATCGCCTCGGATTCACTTCTCCAAACGTCCTACCTTCCAGTAAGTGGTCGCTTCTCTGTTCAGAGAGTTGTTGCTACTCTCCTTTTCAATCTCCTGTTTAGTTCTTAGGTGTTCAGAATGGTTTGATCCCTATTCAGCTGAATTCCTGAGACCAGACGAAATCTAGGTCTCCTACTCCTCCGCCATCTTGCTCCGCCAACATCATTAGTTTTTGATGTAGTGTTCCATGATTCATTGTTTGCATATAGCACCCAGTGTTCTATTCAATACGAGCCCTCTTTAATACCCATCACCAGGCTAACCCCTCCCCCCACTCTCCTCCCCTCTAGAACCCTCAGTTTGTTTCTCAGAGTCCATAGTCTCTCATGGTACTTCTCCCCCTCCGATTTCCCTCCTTTCATTTCTCCCTTCCTACTATACATTTTTTTAACATATAATGTATTATTTGTTTCAGAGGTACAGGTCTGTGATTCAACAGTCTTACACAATTCCCAGCACTCACTATAGCACATACCCTCCCCCCGTCTCTCACCCAGCCACCCCATCCCTCCCACCCCCCACCACTCCAGCAATCCTCAGTTTGTTTCCTGAGATTAAGAATTATATGATCTCACTGATATGAGGAAGCCAATTCCCTTTTGAAAAGTGATTTTGGGGAGAAAGCTTAGTGTCTGTTTAAAAGCTCCCCTGATTTATCATGGAGGGCCTACAAATCTCAGAGAGATAGTTCAATCTCATCTCTTCTTCTAACTCATTTGTCAACCCTTCCTTGGTAAGCATAGCAATTCTACATAATGGAAGAGCTGAGAATTGTGTTGACAAATATTAAAAGGGCTCATTGGCGTTCCTACCATTCTCTGGTCTTGGTTATATACTTACTTTTGGCAAAAAATTGCTTGATTAGAAGGCCATCACCTAATTCTAGTGTTCTTAAAATTTTTCACTAAATGCCCCCTACAAAAGAGAAATATGAGCATACACAACCCTGAGTCTAAGAATATAATTTAAAACAGCCAATTATAGGAATTAAAAGTCTCCATAGTTATCTGCTTTATGTTTAAAACTCATCTGAATTTTACAATTTAATTAGTAGCAATATACATGTTTATTTTAACATAAAATTTTATAAAATTGTTGTTCAATAAAATTGATAATCCAAGCAGTTATGCTAGACTTTTCCCCTATTTTTGTATTGTCCAATGCCACCAACAGAGAGCCTAATATCCCTGAGAGTACTCTTGTGTGTGATCAGCAGAGCTATACAAAAGTGAACATTCTCCCATAACGTCCGTGTAGCCTCTATAATCTAAGTGGTCCACCAATGTCCCTCAAAACACATAATTCTTGCTATGCCCATTTGTCACACATCACATACATCAATTCATTGAATAGGCCAAGTTATAGTGCAAAGTGAGCTAGGCAGAGTTAAGTAATAGTAAACTGTCCGAATGTACTTATTTTATTTTTTTAAAAGATTTTATTTATTTATTTGAGAGAGAGAGAAGGAGAGAGAGTACAAGAGGGAAGAGGGTCAGAGGGAGAAGCAGACTCCCCACCGAGCAGGGAGCCCAATGTGGAACTCGATCCTGGGACTCCAGGATCATGACCTGAGCCGAAGGCACTCGCTTAACCAACTGAGCCACCCAGGTGCCCTGAATGTACTTATTTTAATATTTCCAGCTGCCATGTTCTCTATATTCTCCTAAATGGATTTTAAAGTCTCAGAGAATAGAGGTAGCACTTTATTATACCTTTGTGCATCTCACCCAGTCTTCCACCTCTACAGTTCAAGTACAATGACTTGTACAATCAAGATTATTAAATTATTCAAGAAATGTTGATTTCCATTTTAAGACCTTGTAGAATTTTTCAGTGGGAGTACTGTTGACATTTTAGGGGAGTGGGATTCTTCATTGTGCAAGAGATCTACATGTAATACAGGGTGTGTATTATGCCTGGGACTTTGGGATCTGAATGCTAGCAACATTTCCAGATATTGCGACAATCAGAAATCCTTCTGCACATTCTTAAATATTATTTTAGGTATCAGCACCACTCCTTGTGGAGAAACAATAAAAATACAACCTAAATGTCTGTTGACAGATGAATGGATACAGAAAATGTGGTGTACATATACAATGGAATATTATTCAGCTTTTAAAAGTAGGAAATTCTTCCATTTGTGATAACATGGATGAGCCTGAGTTCATTATGCTAAGTGAAAAAGTCCAGATAGAGAAAGACAAATACTGCATGGTATCACTTAAACATGGGATTTAAAAAAAAAAAAAAAAGAAAGAAAGAAAGAAAAGAACTCAGAGAAATAGAGAATAAAGATGTGGTTGCCAGGGGCTGGGGAAAAAAGGGAGAAGTTGGTAAAAGAGTACAAATTTTCAGTTATAAGATGAATAAGATCTGAGGATCTAATGTATAACATGGTGACTATAGTTGATAATACTGTATTGTGTAATTGAAATTTGCTAAGAGAGTAGAACTTAAATCTTCTGACCAATAAATCAATAAATAAGCAAGCAAGCAAGATGATGGATATGTTAAATGAATTCAATGGATAGAATCCTTTCACAAATGTGTGTGTGTGTGTGTGTGTGTGTGTGTGTGTGTAAAATCATCACATTGTGCACTCCAAATACATAATTTTGTCAATTAGACTTCAATAAAGAAACATAAAAATACATTTGTACATAAATCCAAAAATAGACACCAAGTGAAAAGGGACAAAGAAAGAATAAAAGAAAGCAAAGAAGGAAAGAAAATTTCAAGAAACCAAGAAATTGAAACTTTCAGTATGCCAAGTTCCTAAAACTGTGTGAGCCTCTTGGGTCATCAGGTAAATGTTAGAGAAAATTCAGCTACAGATAAATTTCTGGCATCTCCATACCTGTGATACAAAGGCTCTAACTAATCAAATATTTATTAAAGGCTCAAACAGATATAAACAAGAGAAATAAAAAATTAAGTAAAAGTTACATAAAAGTTACAATGATATACTTGCCCTCCTATTCCATTCTTTTAAGCAAACATTATTGAATAGCCACTATTTGTCAGATGTTAGGTCAGGAAGATACAGTCTCCTCACATTTGAGGGACTTACAATGTAATTAAGTGAAGATACATAGGTATTCAAATAAATATGATGACAGTACTTTGTCCAGGTAAAGTTGAGACACAAAGTGAAGGTGAGGTGACTTCTACGTGGGATGTAAAGTGAGTGGGAGATGGTAAAGAAGTGGAGAGAAACACAATCTTTTCCATCTTTAAAAAATTGAAACTCTCCGATTAAAGGTGATCATTACAACTTTCATACACATAGTTCAAAAAAACTTTTAATTTTTTTTCCTCAAAAATGTTGTACCATTTTCTCTGAACGAGGATACAGCTCTAACATAAGAAACATTAGGCTTCATAGTATTGGTTACACTTATTGTTGAGTTTTGAGTCATGTTTGGGCAAGTACAGTATTGCAAACTAGACTTTAAGAGTCTTAAAGGAAGGGTAGATTCAGCATTAAGTATAGGTAGGATCAAAATAGAATTGCAATAATAATTATGGAGGCCAAAGGAAGGTTCCCTTGATAACCAGGGAAGAGAGAGTTACAGAGGGCTTCTTGTATTAAAGCAGAGGTGGAAGATATCCAACAGGAGTCTCAGAAGAATACAAATTCTAGTTATTTTTATTATAGTCTTGTAGAATACCTGTTCCTGCTAAAATAGGAACACAAACTGCAATGCTTTCCAGACTTGCTCACCTCTATTTATTTGAATCTTCTGTTGGGAAATAAAGGTGAAGGAGGAAGAAGGGTATTTGAGGCCAAAGAAATTTAAAAAAGAAACCAACTGAAAGGCTCTGAGGCCATGCAATGTAACAACAGAGCAGGGAGTTAAAAGTGTCTAAGAGAAAGCCTACACCTCCCAAGTCCAACATAACTTGGTTTCATCCTATTCAGTTTCTACCTAGAGATGCTGCTGGACACTCTAAAGACTCCCTTGCCTTTTTAAATCTCTACAGACTTTAAGACACATTTTTTTCCTAGTAAACAAACATTCTGTGGTTAGAAATTATGCTCCCTCCTCAACCTGAATTGAAAGAACTGTCTGTTAATGGGTCAAACTGATGCAACTGAACCACAAGAATGTGTTTGTACTCCCTTTAGCTTGACCAATAGAGAGGAACAGGAAGGTTGTTTGAGTGGTATATTACATGGCATCCATAATAATTTCAGGAGTAAAAATGCATCTTCTATGAGTTCATTAGCCGGTTGAAATAACCACACCATAATGGCTATTACAAATCAGTGTTTGTTTACAAGAAGCATTCAGATATCCCAAATACTCTGTATTGTATGAAAATAGGTGTTTGTGCCTGCATTTTTGGTTTTGTAGTAAGATAAACTTGGGGACAAAAAGAAAGCTGTGGAGAAAGAGTAACCCTCCCAACACTGTTGGTGGGAATGCAGGCTGGTGCAGCCACTCTGGAAAACAGTATGGAAGTTCCCCAGAAAGTTGAAAATAGAGCTACCCTACAACCCAGCAATTGCACTAATGGTTATTTACTCCAAAGATACAAAGGTAGTGATCTGAAGGGGCACATGCACCCCAATGTTTATAGCAGCAATGTCCACTATAGCCAAACTATAAAGAGCCTAGATGTCCATCAACAGGTGAATGGATAAAGAAGATGTGGTGTGTGTATGTGTGTGTGTGTGTATACACACACACACACACACACACACACACAATGGGATATTGTGCAGCCATCAAAAAATGAAATCTTGTCATTTGCAACAACGTGGATGAAACTAGAGGGTATTATGCTAAGTGAAATAAGTCAATCAGAGAAAGACAAGTAAGAAACAAGACAAAACCAGAGAGGGAGACAAACCATAAGAGACTCTTAATCTCAGGAAACAAACCGAGGGTTGCTGGATTGGAGGGGCCTGGGAGGGATGGGGTGGCTGGGTGATGGACATTGGGGATGGTATGTGTTATGGTGAGCGCTGTGAATTTTGTAAGACTGATGAATCACAGACTTGTACCCCTGAAACAAATAATACATTATATGTTAATAAAAAAGGGAAAAAATAAAAGAACTGTTGATTCACTATGTTGACTCACTATATTGTACACCTGAAACTAATAAAACACTGTATGTCAACCATACTGGAACAAAATAAACAATAAAAAATAATGTAAGGAAATAAGACAAAATTGAAACTGAACATCTTAATCATATCAAAATGTGAATGGACTTAACTCATCAAAAAAAGAAAAAAGAAAGCAGTTATCTATTATGTTAAAATAACAAGATAATGAGGAGGCTTAGTATCATCTATATTTATTATTTTAGGCCTACTTTGAATTTTTTTTCAACAAGATCTCTCTTAGCCAGTGTCTTTTATAAACTAGACACAGTTATTATTAGGGGTCGCAGGGAGGGATTTTGAATGGCATGAAAAAACAATGATTCTAATTTTGGATTCCTTCTTGACTTAGTGATTTATCTGGTAACTCAATTGTTAAATAAAACAAAAGGAAACAACAATGAAACTCTGACATAGATAGTTCTCAGTATTAGACAAAAGATTATCATCTCCCCAATCTCTTGTTTTTGAAATTGTACATGTTTTTGCAGGAGATAATCTTGTCCTATATTGCTGGAACTGTTTCTCCAAAAAATCATATTTCAACCCTGCTATTTAAGAATAGGACTATACATTTGGCATGTGTTCTAACAACTCCACTGTTTCCTGTAAGATGACAGGTGATTATACCTTCTCTTCTCACAGTGTGAGACCATGATTCCCCCTTAAGAAATTTGTTTATGAGAAAATGTGGTACTGCACAGAATGCTTAGCTTAGATACTCCTTATGAAAACTCACTGAAATCTAAAAACTATATTTAAGATATACCATATTAATTCATACTACTATGATGATTTAATATTTTAATTTCAAAATATGATAGAAATAATGACAAAAATTAAACAAGCTTAAGGTCATAGTTAAAATAAAGTTATCCTATGTATTCACCTTTGGGGAGGACCTCTTATTTAGGGTATAAAGTTTAGAGAGAGATTACCTTATAGCTGGTACAAACAACTCTTGTTCTCAAGAGAGAGTGTTTGCAATTGTTTTCTTTTCTGTTAAATGGCATTTTAGTATTTGCAGGTTCTCATGAAAATAAATCCATTATAACTATACTATAAAATATCATCTATATAATCACAAAAGATGTTTTATAGCCTATAATATTGTGGCTTTTTACCATTGATTACCTACAAAGAGTATTTCACTTAGGCAATCCAAAAAGATATTAAGATAGTAATTGAAAAACAAAAGAATTAGGATGATTACTTTAACAATGTTGACATGCTGAGCTAATGAAAAAGAATACAGTACACTGACCTTTACTCTAAAATTTCAGCAGGTATATTAGCAGTTCTCTAGGAAACTAACAGTAGATTAATGTACTTTAAATCAACAAATCTTTTGAGGTATCTAATATGTGCCAGGAACTGTGCAAGGTATTCAGAATAAAAATATAAAGCAGAAAAGATGTCCTCCTCCTCCAAATATTCATTCTATGCTTTTGAAATTCTAAGCATGAATGTGATGACTTATTTGTTATAGAGACCCTTTTTGTGCTGCGGTCCATATCCGTTAAATCTGTTGTCATTTCAGCACTGTGGCAGTGGACAGTTCTACAGATAGTGGTAGGCTCTTCCTGAGGTTGTTCTTGGTATTTCTGCCTCATGGCTTGTTTCAAATCCACAGGAATCTGCTTCTCCCAGAAGTTTTACTTGACCTCAGAATACCCAAGTATCCATCCTCTCTTTTTCTCCAGTCCCACCTCTCCAATTGGTCTCTGGCCTGAAAAGTCAGACTATTCCTGTCCTGGGGTCTTAGCAACTTATAAAAACTGTCACATCTACAATGTAACCAGATAATTACTTTACTATTTTATGGTCCTAAACTCATCCTCTAGACCTCAGCTTCAGGATTTCTACTCTAGTTTGATACCTTCTTTGGCTTTTTAAATGTGCTTACTTCCTGGCCTTCTCTCCTGATGTCTAGGCCTTGATTTTTGACACAGTTACATCAATAATATTTTTATGTACAGAAAGACATAAACACACAGGCTTTTGGTTTCTGCTTCATATAAGACCTCTGAGATACCATACCCAAAGCCATTTTTGCCATATAACCAAGACCTCTAAATATATTCATAATACATATAGAACATATGTGTATATATACATACACACACATATATTCTAAATTTTATACCAATAAACTACCAATAAGTAATTTATGCCATCAATTACCAATATTCAATTTATACCACTCTTTTCCATATAGATGTATCTTTTAGAAAAGAGAAATATCTATTGTGGAAGTGAAGCGATGGGTGCTCATATTTTCACTACATATTCTCATTCATATATTCCCAAGAGAACATATTCAACAACAGGGTAGAGAGAATGCTCTCCTGCATCTTGTCTATTAGTTGAATTCCAAACTCAAATGAACCTTGGAGTTAGTCATCTACATAGCAAAATACTGCAGCATTATCAGCGTTTTGTTTTGTTTTTGTTAAGTAAGCTCTACACACAACATGGGGCTCAAACTCACTAGCCTGAGATCAAGAGTCACATGATCCACTGACTGAGCCAGTCAGGTGCCCCTCAGTGTGGTTTTAAGGTTGTCAAATCATTTTTAATTTATTCAATAATCTTCTAATTATGCTTGCATACTGCTAAGCAGTAAAAATGCAAAGTGGATCCCCTCAAATTTCCACTTGTTCTATTACTTTTCCCTTTTCTTCCTTCTTCTACCCTCCTTCTCCATTCCTCTCTCTCTCTCTCTCAGATATTGCAGTAGTTTACAGTCTGTTATGAAGAATAAAGGACACAGGAATTTTGTCATGAAGTATTTGATATCAGAATTATCATATCAATTTCTGGGGATACTTATGAATTATTTTTTTTATATTATGAGGGACAAAAATTCACAACTAAGGTGACAAAAGGAGTTAAACATTAACCTAAGAGTAAAATGTGAATAGACAAAATAACTTGGAAGCAAATGAAATTAGAGTCTACCTTCCTCATTTCCCAAAAATGTCTGCCTGAGCTTAGTTGAGAGCTTCCCTGAAATGGTAATTGATCAAAGGAAGAAGAAAAAAAAAAGTCATCCTCTATCATGAAAATTTGGTGCTACTTAGAACATAGTGGAGAATAGACATTTCAGATAGAAATCTCAATGTTTACTTTCTTCTTTGAGTAACAACATTCAAATGGACAGCCAAAATAATATTAACCCCCATCTTCACTGACCTGATGAAAATGACACAATCATTATTTGATATTTTGGGACTGTTATTATTATGATGTGGACCACACAAAAAGCATTAGGTATGGTTAACTGTCTTCTAAACAGGTCTTAATTAAACTCTTAAGGCATATTTGGTCAATGAATCAAAAACTTTTGCAGACTCTTAAATTACCTGTCCATTTTTCAGCAATATTATAACATCCCATCTAATAAGATTCCCTTGCCATTATCCAAGAGTGATTTTAATATGTCCTTAATTGATATGTTTATTTAATAGATGTTGATTACCATATTTAGAAGAAAATTATCACATAGATTGGAAGGGCCAAATCTCATAGATACCTCATTCCAGTAAAGCATAGTTCCTTTCTTTTTACTGAGCTGTGTAACAGCTCACTGACTCAAATCATTTACTTATCATTAAAAGCAGGAATTGCTATGGTATATACCTAAAAAAAAATCAAGGCAAAAATCCTTTTCGAGTCACACTTTTCTCTGGAGTAATTCAACGAGTCGTCACAATATGACAACTGTGTGATTTGTTGGGAAAAAAAGCGGCAATTGTGAAGCAAAAAAAAAAAAAAATCATAGATTTTATTTCAAAAAGATTGAAGCCTATGAAAACACTTCATTTACAGAAACTTTGATGCCAAAGTCTACACACACTAAATAAATTAGGGGTTGGGGAATAAATGCATAAGGTTGGTTACGTTTATAAAGAAAAAAAAACCTGAATTGACAGTGAATAAAGTTTAACCAACCTTTCAGCAAAATGGAGAAGGATGAGAGAAATTTGGTTATAAATTTTAAACAATTTCATGTCCAAGTCAAAGTGTGAGAATCCCATCTAGAAAATATCAGAAGGGATAGCTACCTTGGGACTAACAAGAGGCATTTTAACTGTAACCAATTTAGCATCGATAGATAAAATTTTTGGTTACACCTTCATAAAATAGCAGAAAACTTAAATGGAACTTCTGAAAACACAGAACTTCTGCTCTCTGTCAGCTGAAGCAAATAGTGTTCATTTGATTTGAGTGTTCTATTCTAAACATGTTCAATCACAGCCATGAAATTCACTATGGATTTCAATAGAATATTTTAAATCATCTTGTTCATATTGTTTTAGACTCATCTTTCTTTTAAAATTGTCCCACGTGAGGAATTTTTTGCACCACTGAAGGCAAGGCATCCTGTTGATATCTGTGCTGAGAGATTTTTGTCATTTCCTGAAAATCATGCAATGGGCAAAAGTTGTTTCTAAAGGAAGGTCATGCAAAACTTCTTCAAAGATTAGAGTTTCTTCTTGTGAATATGAAATAAGAAATGCCTTCCCCCCATTTTATTTAGCTATGCAAAGGCTATCTCTCCCTGATGACCTGACACAGACCCAGCCAACACCATCCATAATGAAAATCAATGGCACCAAGTCACTAAACAATTACTCTGTCTTCTTTAAAAATGCACAAGTCTTCAAAAAACAAGGATTTAGAGACTGATTAATTTGCCATTTGTCTAGGAGATTGCATTAGCTGCATTATTTAAGAAGTGCCTTGTCTTTGTGCCCTCAAAAGCTGAAACAAGATCAAAGATTTGAGAATCACCAGTCCCCATGAAGGGCATTTGGTGACAGTATGAAAGGCAACAAGAGTATGTGCCCTGGGTGTGCAGCGCTCAGAATCTTTCTCACACATAAGACCATGGTGGATTGTGGTTTCTCCATATACACAAAATAGAAAATAAACCATGGTTTTAAGAAACGGTTGTGCATGTGTTTACTCAGTGAAAAATTCACGGGAATATATATTTTCTAGGTACGTTTTCTGAGAGAAGGAAAACCAATCTTAGCACATCCACACTACACCATATTCTCATCCGGATTCCTTCCTCTCCTTTGTCCTCTTTTTCAATTTACTAAATGTGTTGATGATTCTATCATGTGATAATTATCTTTTCTCCCTTTATTTTGATCCTCTCCATAATAGAAACTCCCACTCTCGTAATTTCTCCTCCAGGAGACATAGTAGGAAACTTCACCAAGATGTTGTATTGTGTTTTCCCTTCCTTACTCCTATGGCCTCAAAGAGGGTAGCCAAGTATTTTTCATTTTTATATGTGTTTATTTGATTGAAGCAGTTATTTATATGGCACAAAGAAGAAATTTCTAGAAATACTTTTCCTTTACAAAACCTTACAATTCTAAAATTATTTTATTAGAAACACTTTTCTGGGTAACAGGAAACTCTAGGAAGCAATTTCTCTGAGACTCAAGAATTAGAAATAAGAGGTAAGAGAAAGGAAAGCCTGAAGGCTTCTCTGGGAAGTTCCCTAGGATAGTGAAAAAGGGGGCCTCCAGAAAAAGATGACATCACTTCAGGAAGTACGGCAGTGTTGGATGCAACCCTGAAAGGTAGGCCTCAGGCAGATGACTTGGCTCATCATATCATAGAAGACTTATGTAGAAAGTACTGGAGGTCATTCTTATATGCAGTCATAGATTTTCTGAGTATTGCTCTGCATTATATAGTCTGTTTATATTTGCTCATATGCCATTTAACTATTTTGTCAGTCTATTTCTCACTTAGTAAAACTCATTTCTCCTTATATGTTTACTCAGTGAATAATAAAGTTAGGAATAAATGACTGTCCATGCTTAGCCTGAGACCAGGCAGGTGTTTTCCTCATTTTTTTTTTTTTTAGGATAAGCCAAAAGGGAGAATAAAGATAGTATTCTGACACTCTTGTTCCTTTTACATCCATGATTTAAACAAGTGGTTTTAAAAATAATCAGAAGCCAGTCTTCCAGAGGCTAGGGAGAGAAAACTTTTGAAGGCTGGAAATTGTTTTGGACAATTTGATTGATTGTTGATTTCCTATATGTGTACATTGCTGTACCTTGCAACTCTGGAAAGGAAATCAATCATTCATTTCTCTGACACCCGTGTGACACAGTATAAACACATATTGCTTGTGTTATTCCTCAAGCAACCCATTGTAACAGGTGATAGCAAAGTGATCTGACTATCCTTAATTAATAGATGAACGTATCAAATCTTAGGTTAAGTGACTAACTTAAGGTCACATGGATGACCCTAAGTGACCAAGCCAGGCTAGAGCCTATATTTCATACTATCTTATGTTGCCAACTGATTTAAAAATCAAGGAAAAATTTAATCTCCATGTCTGGTTTATTCTCTACCATTTATTCACCCACGTGGTTTTTAGGAAGAATGCATATTCAATAAGATAAACCAAAGTAGAAAGAAAAAAAACAGACTCCTCAACCAAAAGCCTACGTGTATGTATTGTCAACTCACCATCAATACCGCTCCTTCCTAGAAGAGCGGACAAGAACTACATTTCTAGAAATTCCTTCCCATAGAGTTCCAGGTTAGAATACACCAATGAGATATCCTCATGTGAGACTGGAAGACTAAAAAAAAAAGGGGGGGGGAGGCCATTATTCTCTGGAGGCAAGAAGGCAGAGACATGGGAATCTGGCAGACTTAAAGTTCACAGCAGCTTCCCAGAATGTTACCATCAATCACTTACTTTGCCTAGGCAGTGGCTCCTGGAGCATCACATGAGTATTTCAAAGTAGCTCTACATGAGTTGCTTGAACGATTCTCTATTAGGTTCTTGTGTTTCTAGCTGCTCAAGGGAATGTTCTTGAGAGCTGCACATTGCTTCTAGAAGTTGAAATCCTCAGCACAGGCTTCCCTGTCCTTTGCTCTCACAGAACTTCTAATGGTTATATAACTCTCTAATTTCTTGGGTTAAGATCCTTCATTAATGGAAAATACAGAACACCTTTTGGTTTCCCTGACCTAACCCTGCCTGTTACTGAAAACATCATTAGAAATGCTATCTTAATGCAGGTTTTGCCCAAATGCTCTTGTAATGATGATTTTACATGGTTTAGTAAGTACATTCATGAAATTAAAATAATTAGGTGGCCAAAACCAATGCTTTCAGAAGGCAGAATTCCTAGTAGGACTGTTAAGTAGATAGATTATTGATTTTTTTTCCCAAAAAATCAGATCAATAGGCTACTAAACATAAAGTGAAGATAAGCATGACTTAAATCTTTGTCTATGAATCATATTAACCAAAGGCATCATACCCTAAGTTATCACTAAAATATTTTGCATTCCAACATTTTTATGATGTGTTGGATTCCATATACATATTTTCAAATGGCTGATGATTTATTAAACCTTGTGTTCTATAAACTAATATTTGATTCTACCATGAATATTTTATATATTTTCAGGGCCATAAATACTTATTTTCATTTAGATGAGTATAAAGTAATCTTTTAAGTCTGTGACACGATTCAGTGTAACTGCAGAATAGAGTCCAACATAGCAAAAATTTACTTTTACTTTGAAGACCACTTATGTACTTAAAACCAGAAGAAGAAAACAAGGATTAATGTCCTTAGGCATTATATTCCCAGGTATAATAATGTCTTTGTGACTATGTAAGAGAATACTCATACTTTTAAAGATGAAAACCCAAGTAGTTATGGCTATGGCATAGGGAACTTGCTTTTTCATACTTTATCAAAAAAAATCAACAAAGAATTAAAGTACTTCTACTGATTAAATGTGGCGAAATCCTGGTAATTTAAAAATCTGGTTTTTGGTTATATAAGGATTTGTTGTCTGACTCTCTGCTCTTTGGGGATGTTTTAAGTTTTCATAATAAAATGCATATAAGTATAAAGATAAAGCCTTAAACAAGTTTTTTTTTGAAGATTTTATTTATTCATTTGACACAGAGAAAGAGCACACAAGCAGGGGGAGTGGCAGACAGAGGGAGAGGGAGAAGCAGACTCCCCACTGAGCAGGGAGCCTGACGCGGGGCTTGATCCCAGGACCCAGATGCCTAAAGTATCTACACTGCCAAACTCTACAGTCTCCAAGGCTTTTCTCAGTATCAAGTCATGTGAAATATTTAATACACCTAATATTAAGAAGAGAAAGATAGTAGGATCTTGAATAAAAATATAATGGCAACAATAATGTTAATAATGACAGAGTATCAGCAACTCCTACTTTCATTCAGCAAGTGCCTGCTGTGTACCACATATTTTAAAACATGTTTAATACTGTGTGCAATCTCAAAGGTCGGGATCATTATCTCCATGAGGATGAACAAGTGAAGGCTCATGAACACTTTGCTTAAGTCCAAATAGTTATAAAGTGATAGAAGGGTAGAGGAGGGCTAGCTACAAAACACATACATTTGCCCACACTACACTGCTTCCCAAATTTTGTCCATAAGAGAGAGATCTAATGTACAAGAGTTTCCGAAGTCTTGTAAAAGAAGTAAAGGGATTTGTCTAAAATGCAACCAGGGCATCAAGTGAAGGCTGAGATTCAAACCCACATGCTCTGGCTAAATTTATCTCATTTTCCCCTTGTGCCATGTTGCCATCGTGAAGTAAGGAGTCCTGAAAAATCATAATGAGAAGAAAGGCATGGGGTACCTATAGGTTGCAGAGGCCATCGATAAACCTGGCTTGTACCTATGTTTGGCTACAGTTAAACTTAACCATGCCATTTTAATAGAATATATTCCTGAACAAACAAAATCCACAGGAAAATATGATTCCAAAAGACCAACCATTCACTAATTACCCAATAATTTTTAAAAGGTTTTGCTAAGTGCCGTTTCTACTTACTTTCACTAGTCAATGTTTTAATAAGTTTTAAAGCATTTTCAAAAGATTTTAACAAGATGTTCATTATTAGTTAACAAACCAGCAAATAAATAATGGTGGTTGTAAAGCCTGTAAATATCCATTCTTCTACCTTGTAACTTTATTATACATTGTCATCTTAGCACTGAAGAAAACCATAGGTTTACTTGCCACAGTCCACAACTTATGAGCTAGTTTTGCTATGCTTCTCATAACTAAGCAAGTTACCCTCTAACTTTGACTGTGAAAATATACCACCCCAGCTTGTGGTCAAATAATTGTTAAAATTGGAATTTCTATGTAACAGTCTTGCCATTAGCTTTAATCTCTTTTCCCATTTTTAAAAATAGGATCTTTCAATTGTCTTCTCCCTATTTTTATCCTCTTATACTTCTGCATCTGAAAGCAAGCACACTTCTTTGATTTTAATAAGTTAAGTCTAACTAATACTTAGAGATAAGTCCAAAAAACAAATAACAGAAATGGTAAATTTCTGTTAATTTATCTATAGTGTTTTTCAACTTTTTAGACAAAGCTAAAGTGTGCAGGACATAAGTCATTAAATATTAAACAAACAAATAAAAAAGAAAACCCCAAAACAAACCTGAGTAACTGGCATGTGGAAAACTTAATAGGGAAACCTGACCCCAGTGATCATGAGCTAGTCTCAGTTTTCTGAGAAATGGCTATTCAGGGCAGAAGATCCTCTGAAGCTTATCATAGATCCAATAAATGGTAGCATTTAAATACCAGAAAGGTGATTTCTTATCACTTGTCATTTCTATATTAATATCCTAGGTGTTAAAAATAAAGTTGTAACTATTTTGGACACTAATTTGATTGCCATAAATTTATTTTAATTCCACTGATATGTTGGTGGAGCCAAAAATATTCTGTTTATCCAACAGGATGAGAATCAGACTGCTGCTTTTTAGCACTTGGTGTCTGTGTCCCCTGCTTGATCATATGTATTGGCAGATGCTCCGGTGCTACCCAGATGGAAGTCACCTAATATCTTGTAAATCTTATATCATTACCACTGACATCTGATAAATGTAGAACTGTCACTCTATGCCAGTAACAGGATTGCTACTAAAATTAATAAATACATTGGAAATGAAAAGCGTAATAACAAATACTTTTTACTTTGTTTTGGTGCAAATGATATCACTGTATCCTGACAATATTATAAACTATACAAAATGCTCGTATGGTACACAGACTACATGAAATTCATGTAGACATTAATCTTTTTAATAATGAAAGCATTGGAACATCTAGAATCCATATGCTAATATTCAGCACAATATGCCAAACTATGATAAAAACTGTTGTTTTCTTAGAAATAATATTTAGGTTTCCCTAAAAATAAAATTACAGTTATATAACTGGCAAGAATTTCCTAACATACTTTTGTATAAATATATCTTATACTTTTGTGTTGATTAAAAACAAAATGCAGTCCTTAACAAAGACAAATCATCTAATAGGAAATGGGGTTTAAAATTTCTTAATCGATAAATGATTTATAATAAGTTTGTATTCATTATGGCTATGTGTTATCACAGCGTATAATCTCATGATATTAAATGACCTTACAGGGAAATCTAACTCATTCATATATAGTTCCTTAACTTTTGGACAACGTCTATCACTAATTGTATTAATCATGTTTTTTTATTTTCTATATTCTATGATATCTTAACATCTTGGGGCTTGGCAGACTCAGGCAAGGGTTGGCCCTCTCTAATTCCTACAGATAGCAAACTACTTGCCAGTAAGCATACCTTTTATTTCATTTTATTTCATTTTGAGAGAGAGCACACACACCTGAGAGAGCAAATGGGGGCAGAAGGGGCAAAGGAAGAAGAAGAGAGAGAGACTCTCAAGCAGGTTCCACACCCAGCTGGAGCCCAATGCAGGGCTCAGTCTCATGACCCTTGGATCATGACCTGAGCTGAAATCAAGGGTCAGATGCTGAACCAACTGAGTCACCCAGGTGCCCCAAAGCAAACCAATCCCAAATCACTCCCTCCAATCTGCTTCTTTTTATCAGCCTCCTGCAGTCCTAGAACGCTATCCCCCTGCCCTAAATCACCCCAGCGCCAGATATGGGACAACTGGCAACCACCCAGATAGTCCAGACCCCACTGGAATTATTCAAACTATTAAAATCCCAAATCTGTTCAGGCTGCCTACTCTGCTCTGCCCATTTCTTCCTTTGAAAACTTCAAAAATGCCTCAGGTTAAGCCTTGCTCTTGTGACTCCTGCCCATCCCTGGGAATTCCCTATGTGGTCCTAACTGATATGGCATGCCCCTCCTCTTGGGAACTGTAACAAATTATTCCTTTCAGTTGCAATAATCTCCTGGTCTGTTGGCCTCACCACACTGAATAAAAACAAAATTCTGAGTACACTTTAAAACACTAATCAAATCCACTTTCTTTTAATCGATTCCAAGTCCACTTCAGTTCTATGCATTGGAAAGTCTGATGTACATAATGTGAATCTGAGGACTCTATGGAAGAGAGTTAATAAGGAACAATGCAAAAAGCAAAACTTTCTTGAAGGAAGAAATATTTAGGTTGTCATCCTGGCTCTGAAACTTACTTGAGAATTAAATATTTAGCAATATGTTTAATCATATAGATTTTCTTATATACTTTCTCTTCTGCAAAATGATGATCTCTACTTGCAAGGATAGTTGTTAATTTACAAATTGTCAATTATAAACACTAAGTGCTCAAAAAAAAAGTAAATTTTTGTTACCAAGTAATTAACACTTGAAATTTGAAGAATTTTCAGTGACCCTTAATTTTTAATCACAACATTTGTGTATATTCAAGTTATTGTAAAACAATAAAAACATTATAAAGAAAAGTAAATCTGCCCACTCCCCCACCCAGTTCATCTAGCCCTCATGTTAATAGCAGGTAAAAAAATCCTTCAACACTTTTTTCAAAGCAACAATTGAATAATTTATATTTAAGAATCACAAAGTGTTCATCAGGGAAGGCTCTTCTTTACAGAGTAAGGCCAACAAATAAAGGTAAAAAAAATGACAGAATTATTAATTTTCCGATATGCAACCCCAGTGTTGTTTCAGATATGGTTCATCAGTGCATTGAATATCATTAGATTCAAGAGTTCTTGGGGGAAAAGATATTCCCACAGTGCCAAAATTAACACCCCAGAGATTATTTGTAAACCTCATAGGGAAAAATCAGACTTCTGAAATTTTAAACAAGTGATCCAACTCAGCAACACTAATACCATGACCAGCTGACAAACGTGCCTCCTGATGTGATGAAATTATAAAGTGTCTCCTATGAAAAAAGTAGTATCAGGGGGAACATCTAACTGGAATCTAATCAAGCCTAAAGCTTTTTTTCTGTTTATAGAAAAAAGGTTAATAGAGTTATATATTACACAACACCACTGGAAATCAGACAAATCCATACTAGGGCATTCTATAACTGCTTGGTTTCTTCAAGAGGCAATGTTGTTTAAAAAAATAGTTGGGGGGAGGTAGGTTTTAGATTAAAAGAGATCAAGAGAAAACTTATAAAAATATACTTGTAAAATATGTATTCTCAGTACACTCTGTTCAATTTTGCTATAAATCTAAAACTGCTCTAAAATAATAAAATTTATTAATTAAAAAATATAATATGTAGACTTTGAATTCTGATTTGGAAAATAAATGAAAGATAATCAAGAAATTTTGAATATTGTGTATACAATAGGTCATCTTTTGTAATTGTTGTTAATTTTCTTAGTTGTAGTCATTATATATGCAGTACATAGTTAATTACATAGAAAAAAGTCCTTTTCCTTAGGATATGCATACTGAAGTATGTAGGTATAAAGTGCAGTAATAACTGCAACTTATTTTCACATAGTTCAGCAACAAAAACAACTATAGCTCTGTGTGTATGTATGTGGGTATGGACACACAGAGGTAAAAGCAACTATGTAAACATTCCAACTATTGTTAAATTGAGGTGGGTATAGGAATGTCTATAGTATTATTCTTTAAACTTTTCTGAATTTAAAAAAAAATTTATAATAAAAAGATGGGGGAAACCACCCTGATTTCTATACATTTGGGGGTCTGGATGTTCTATATTGCTTATTTATATTTAATGACTTCCTAATTCTCTTTTCTTGCACCTACTGTTCTAAAGAAAAATAGAGTCAGAAAGTTGCGGGGATGACTGAATCATCTTAGAAGTGTCAGGGTGTGGAGCAGAAGCTGCTCTCCGCCTTGTATTCTACTAGTATCTGGTTAAAACTATGATAAAGCAAATGTCACCAAGATGAAATTTTAAGCTCTAAAAGCTGGGGACCATAAGTATTTCCATCTTAATACAAGCAAGTACTGCTCCACTAGTTTTTCATCTGCTTTAATAGCATGTTCAGTCACTTACAAGAGCCTGACACATTATTTTCTTTGAGCGGTGTTTTATAAAAGTGCCTATGTTTACATCCCCTAATTGTGCAGAAATCTCTTCAAATTTGTGATCTCTTCTATGGGGCAGGACACTAATTGGTAGCTTTGTCAAACAACTGGTAGAATTTTTTTCCACTTCTTATTGAGAGACAGCTCAGTTCTAGGCCAAGTTTGCATTCTTTGCTTCCTTTTCTTTTGTTTCCCTTGGATCTGGATACTGCAAGCATTAGCTCATTTGTCATTTTTACCAATTAAGACAATGATCTTTGCCAAATTAAAAGGGCTGCTACCCCTTTAAGTACATATTTAATAATTCATGCACAAAATAGGACTTTCCCTTCTTTGGCTGGAATGAACAAAATTTCCTTGGAGATTGCTTTAGTGTTATATCTAGATAATGCCTTAGGATTACAACCTAAATCATACTAGAATAACTGCATTAGAATTACTATGATACATCATTCTAATGTACAGGCCTACAGTACAATGTTACTATTGGAGTAATCCAATAAAACCAGTAGGTCCCAGAACTAGGACTGTGCAAGAAAGGTCTTGAAGATTGCCAGAATATATGTTAGAGTGAAGAGGAGAATTTGTAGATTTGTAACCATATAAATATATGGACATTCTAAAGGGTAAATGGGAATAATTTTACAACTGAAGAGAAAAAGCAGGCTGCAGTTATAAGTCCATGTCCATGAAATTGCAAATAATGCAAAAATCCTTGGATGCTAAAAGCAAGTCATCTTGGCTTAATAAAACTGACATGCATTCACTTGAATTTGAAATTTGTATCAATTACCCTTGGGTTAAATGATTCAGCTTCTCCCATTTGGCTAGAAGTATGACAGTAGGTATGAGAAGGGTCTAGATTGTGGAGTTAAAGATTTGAGTCTTATTTCCTGCTCACTCCTGAAACTGTGTAATCAGGGGCTACACATTTATCACTCTGTAACTCAGTATTTTTACCTATAAGATGAAAATAACAAAAGTAAATTGCATCCTGAAAAAAAAAAACAGGGTTAAATATCTATAATTCTCTTGAGGGTAGGTTTTCAATATATACATTTAAAGTATTAATATGTGTGGGCACAACACTCCATCCACCTAAGGCAACTTCCTTAATACCATGCTGCCACTAAAAATGTCCATTATTTTTTTCAGGAAATTCTTTGTTAACATACAAATACATTCCCTATTGAAAGTTCTTCAATGACTGGTGATTGCCCTTAAAATGAATCATAGTTGGCTAGCATCTTTAAAATGACTTTTCAACATCAGGACTATTTATCCCTTTAAATCTTTTTTGCGAAATTATCTCCAGAAATATTCTAAACTTCTCTCTCTTTTCTATAGGATTCATAATCCCACTCAACTCCTTAATCCTTTTATAACCCAGGCTCTCTTTCAGCTTCAGAACTAGTCTGTATGTCTGGAACTCTCTTCCCCAGCCTGTCCACTAGGCTAATGTCTTCTTGTCTTTCAAATCTTTGTCTAGATACAACTTAATTTGGGATCCCTTTTTTCATTCTCCAAGTCCAAATTGGGGTCCACTTGCTATGGTCCTCATTCATTTCAAATGAACTTAATATACTGAAATTGTAATTATATGATTTATAGGTCAAGGACTTATTTCAGCATATAGTTTATTACCTATATTTAATAAAACATTTTCTGGGCAAATTTAGCAAATTATTCAATGCTCCTCATCCTGCATAATGGGTAATAGAATTGTTGCTTATGGTATGCATGTGCATATGTGTATTTAACCATGGTGTATTTAACAATTGGTGTAGACTAACCTGCTCACTTCCAAATGCCAGTGGTGTTTATAAGTTTTTAAATCTGGCTTCCTGACGGACTCACTTTCACTCAATTGCAATTAATAAGGCATGCCCTTATAAATATATATGATGAAAATAAATGTTTTGTCTTTAAAATCTCTGGTAATTAAAAATTTGCTGCAATCTCAAATGTTTGTATTTGTATTACAGTGATATTTTTTTCCAGAGGCACCAACAATCCTGCAATGAAAGTGTATGGGGAATAAGTTTCCATATACATTATTCTTTTCACTGGAATTTTTCAAAAACATGCTTTATAGTAGAAATGTAATTGTTTTGGGGATGTCAGTACAGCTCCCTGTGGGAGTAACTGTCTCCCATTCTCTGGGAAGACTCACCCTTTGTCTACATGGTCATAGACACACCCAGAATACTTGGTGCTTTACTTTTTGGGCCATAAGTGGTTGTGCATTTGATATAAGTGTATCAACCGAAGTTTGGTTTGGAGATTTGACATGTAGACTAAATAATTCCTTCTATGTGACTGCACACTTAAAGAGGGAAGATTAAAAAAAAAAAAAGTAAGACACTGAAAGTACCCATCTGGTCTACATGAAGAAAGAAGTATATAGTCTATATGAAGAGAACAAAAGGGGTTGTATGAAGGAATAAGCCAACGAGGTGGCGGAGGGAGGGATGGGGAAGAAAGAGATTGATTTTCTTGGGTTGCAAGCTAAAATCTGTATCTATGGCTTAATTGTATCCTGTTCCTTAGACAGTCAGAGATAATGCCTTCTGTCCTAAGAAATTTAGATTTTTTTGTTCAACTCACTACACTGAATTCACTTTGAAACCAAGAGAATAAACAAAAACATTCCTAAGGTGATACATACCCATTTTGGAAGACAGGTTCTAAGTTCATCTAATAACTGTGGCATTAGGTGTCCCTCCTAAGTCCAAAATTTTCATTCTGATTGTTCTACATCAAGAATATCATATAACCAAAAGTTGGCACATAAATTATTGAGACTAGAAAATATCTCTAATTTTCCTAAAAACTACAGATCTTATGTAGGTCTCATTTTTAAAAAACAAAAAGATTTTATTTATTTATTTGAGAGAGAGTGAGAGAGATAGCACATAAGCAAGGAGAGGGTGAGAGGGAGAGGGAGAAGCAGGCTCCCCCCACTCCAGTAGAGAGCCTGGTGTGGGGCTTGATCCCAGGACCCTGGGATCATGACCTGAGCTGAAGGCAGACACTTAACTGACTGAGCCACCCAAGTGCCCCAGTAGGTCTCTATATGGAATTTTGAGTTGACAAAATTAGGTAAAATGCATATTGCCTGATAATTCCCAGGCACAGCCTCTGTGAAATGTACCCCAAGAGAATCATTTTATAATTCAAGCAATTCTCATAAATCCGCATTGTCAACCAAAAAGACCAAAAATGAAAAAATGAAAAAAAAAACTTGCAAAAAAACCCCCAAGTAATAACTAATAATTAATGCAGTTTCCTAATCTTCAAACATCTACAATCCAGGCTGCTTTATTAATACCTTCCATCTCTCTACCCTGCATATTCTTACCATCCTCAGGGCATACTAAGTTTTACATTCACAGCTTGTGCAATACCTTTCTTCTCATCATTTTTATTCATGGTTTTATTGTTGAAGGTATCTGTTGAATATCTGTTTAGTATTTGGTCCTCATCACTCAAACATGCACACTACTGCATATATAATAACTATACACAGACTGCTAACATGCCTGATTTACAAACATCTTTAGTAGGCCTCCAGGTCACAGCAGAAAGCAACCCCCTCCCCCACCATGCCTCTGCTCTTTCATTCCTCATTACTTAATGGAGAAAACAGATTGATCTGTTGTCTGACAATTTGTCATCCTCCACAGCCTGCTGATGTCAATCAGGGCTAGGGGACAGACATTCATCAGAAAAACCTGGACCCTGTCATTAAAAGTGGACGTGTATTTCCTGTAAAGTTAATCTAAAATCTGAGCACCCAGAAAAAGGGCAGTAACAGGACACCTCTGAAGGTGACCTGAAGGTAACTACCAGCTATTGAATAGCCATTAACTATTAGTAATTCTGTTCAAATCCATGGTTGTGTCTCTTTTAGATTGAAAGGCAGAACAGAAGAGGAGAGAAAGAAGGAAGAGGGAAGGAAAAACACATAATGTCTGAGAACTGTGAACTGAATAACTGCGAAAATCTTCAGAGCTTATATATAACTGTTATGGCGATATGCAAGATGAACTGGTACATGTCTAAATGAAAAAAAAAATCATTCAGACTACTTTTATAAGGTTGTATTTTATAATTCCTACTGCCAGATTATACTCCCTAATCAAACAATATAATAATAGTAAAAGCCCAGCAAAATGTCAGAAAAAAACTTCAAGGGAAAAATGAATTTAAATAGCTTAGAATTACATTTGCTTCAGAACAGAGTTGACGGTAGTTAACATTTGTGACATATATGTAGTTATGCTTTACTTAGATCTCAAAACAGTTCATTAGCAATCAATATTTTACTGCAATTACAATTACTTGGAAATTCCAATATTGCTATGAAAACAATCACTTCTCTTAAACTACGTTTGAAAAATGCTTATTAAATTGATTAAACATTGTCATTGCGTAGTAGGTTTTCCAATAGTAATATATTATTCTCCTGGTTTTCTTATCTGGTTCAATGTCAGTGAACGAGTCAATGACAAGATGAATTGAAAGAATACTACCCTATCATTGAGCGGGTGATTACTTGTTAAAATTGTGTTTCATGTGGATATTTCTTAATTATATAATTTATTGCCCTACCTAAAAAAATTAAAACAAAACCTTGCAACTACAATGAATTTTGAAGGATTGTATGACCAGTTATATATAGTTAAAGTTTCATTAGAGAAGTTTCAAAAGAGAAATAGTCTCCTACCACCAATCATTCATTCATTCACACATTCATTTGCTCATCAATTCAGCAAATATTTACCCAGCCTTATTAACTTCTAGACACTGTACTAAGATCTGAATGCACAGTGATGAATGAAAATGACAAGATGTCTTGGCCCTAAATAAGTTGTAAACCTAGGGATCTAAACAGAAAATAAACAAGTCATAATAAATATATAATTAAATTTTGCAAATTGTGATGAATGAAGTAGAAAGGGGCTGTGAAAAAGAAAAGTGACCTGGAGGAGAGGCTACTCTACATAGCAAATCAGGTTCATACCCTTTGAGATTTAATTTAAGCAGAGAACTGAAGAAAAAGAAAGGTCCAGGACATAGGAGCAAAGGAGAGCATGCCAGGTGAAAAAACAAACAAACAAAAAAAAACACCAAGTATTAAAGCCCTGAAGCTTGGCCAGCACTTAGTGAATAAGAGAAATAATTTCCCAAGATGATGTTAGGAAAGTAAGCAGGGTGAAGGATTTGGATTATCATTTATTGGTTATGTAAAGCAATGGTAGTTGTTAAGCAAATTCCATTATCTCTCTCATACATATATACCTACAGACATACACACATATGCACATTTCTAGTGGATATATTAATTAGCACAAGCCTTTACCTGTTTTAAAAGCCAGCAAAACTATGCATTCATACTAAGACAAAAATATATCTGGTGGAAAAAATGGAAACATATACATAAAAATTCTACCAAAGAGGGTTGTTACAGCATTATTTATGAAGCCAGTAACTAGAAAATATGAAAATTTTCAAGTATCATTAAAGGATACACTTGAATAAAATAAAATCAAAAGTACAAGTATTTATGTCTTATATATTTGTATTTATTATTTATATTATAAAGCCAGTAAGAATACTTCATATTAACATTTATGAAGCATGGCCAAGGTACACGCTTAGGCAAATCTATAGACTTAAATTACTACATTTTTTATTATTAGAAAAACTGTGGAATGCCTAAATCTTATTCAGTATGAGATTGACCAAATAAATTATGACATATCCACCTTAAGAAAAAAAAGTGTAATATCACATATACATATCATAAATATATTTATATTTCAAATTTAAAAATAAAATGAAACTTTAGGAGATAAAGAGTGGCTCTTTACTAATCATGAGGAATGGGAAGTTAAAATTATGAATTCCCAATAACCACTCCTGCCTTAATCTTGGTTGAATTTAAATACAATATGGGTCTCAACAAATAAAGAAAAATGACATCTGAGAATTAAGAAAACCTGTATTCAGTAGCCTACATGTGAGATAAAAATGTAAGCTCAGATTAGCTGTCCCCTTTTTTCTTTTTCTTTTTCTTTTTCTTCAGATCTAGCATGTTTGGGTTTTACAGACAATACAAATTTAAAATATCTCATGAATGGCAATATGTCTTGTCTTTGTGTGTGCAGCTTTGAATTCATGCAAGGTGCTTCATTAAAAGATTCTAAATTATAGTTGGGAGGAGAAGATGTGGTGGAATAGGAGGACCGTTAACTTGTCCACGAATACAACTAGATAACTATCAAATCATCCTAAATAACCCAGAAATAGATCTGGAGACTGGAAGAACAAACTCTGCAACTAAAGGTAGAGAAAAGGCTGCATTAAAAAATGTAAGAAATACAGAGAAGTGACTTGGGAGAGAAACAGATCACAGCTGCTGCCATGGTGAGGGAGCCGTGATCACAGAGAAGAGTGAGAGACAGACTAGTACACAGGGGAGTGCACAGGGATCTGTCTTCCCACGGCACTTGGCTTGGAAAACAAGAGGGCCCAAATTTCGTGAGTTCTTGCAACCAGCAGGGCTCAAAATTTGAAGTTTTAAAGGCCAGTGGTCTTGGCTTGGGAGAAATAGGAGGCCATTGCTCTGCTTTTGGAGAGAAAGCAGGCAAATAGCCTGGGACATCGGCATGGAAATAGAGATCTGGAGAGTGCCCGGGGCACATAGTGGGGAGGTTATTTACTTGTCCCAGAGAATCAGTGTTTACAGAGAGACCCCTCATGGAACAAAGGAACTGGCAGGTGTCACCCCCACCCCCAGCATAAACAGAGCCGCCTGTGGGAACCAAAGCAGCACTGACACTTGCTACCTAACTTGTTTATACCAAGCCTCATTCTCCTGCATTCTGCAAGAATAGCCCTTTTCCCGGTCACCCTTGCCTCATTACACACTGCGGGCCCCTTCTCCCAGAAGACTGGTCCAAAGTCCTGCTAACACTGCATCTCTCAACCCAGGAGTTTTGTAAGGCCTCAGATCCTGGTAGCGGTGGTGACAGGTCTCATTTCACAAATAGACCAGAGCATACCTAGTGTAAACATGCCACATTCAGACCAAGGATCAAATACTGCCCACAACAGGCAAGGAGAGCCTCTGCAGACAACTAACCTGAAGGATAAAGTCACGAGGACCTACAGCAGAGCATATGCAGAACACATTAGAGACACTTCCAGTAGCACCAGGCCCCAGGGCCCAGGGGACACTACACTGCAGGGCACTATAGGACTCTTGTTCATAAAGCCATTGCACTCAAGAACAGGAGATGTAGGTGACTTTCCTAGTACACAGAAACATGGACAAAATGAGAAGACAGAGGAATGTGTCCCAAATAAAAGAATAGAACAAGGCCACAGCTGGAGATCTAAGCAAAACAGATATAAGTATCATGCCTGATGGAGAATTTAAAGCAATAATCCTAAGGATACTGACTAGACTTGAGAAAAAAGTAGAGGACATCAGTGAGACCACTAACACAGAGACAAGGAATAACATAGCAGGGATGAAAAGGCTTGATAAACAAAATGACAAACATGCTTGATGAAATCACAGCAGGCTGGAAAAAAGTAGAGGGATGAATTAATGGCCTATAAAATAGAGTAATGGAAAGTAATCAAGCTGAACAAAAGATAAAAGAATTATGCAAAATAAGAATAGACTTAGGGTACTCCGTGACTCCATCAAACATAACAACATTTGTATTATAGGAGTCCCAGAAGAAGAAGAGAGAGGAAAGGGGACAGATAATTTATTTGAAGAAGTAATAGGTGAAAACGTCCTTAATCTGGGGAAGGATGATACAGGAGGCACAGAGAACACCCAACAAAGTCAACAAAAGCAGACCCACATCATGACGTATTGTAATTAAAATAGCAAAATATAACGGAAAAAAAAAAATTAAAAGCAGCAAGAGAAAAGAAGACAGTTACATACAAAGGAAATCCCATAAGGCTATCAGCAGATTTTTCAGCAGAAACTTCTTTTTTCTTAAAAGATTTTATTTATTTATTTGACAGAGAAAGAGAGACAGCGAGACAGGGAACACAAGTAGGGGGTGTGGGAGAGGGAGAAGCAGGCTTCCCACTGAGCAGGGAGCCCAATGCGGGGCTCGATCCCAGGACCCTGGGATCATGACCTGAGCCGAAGGCAGACGCTTAACAACTGAGCCACCCAGGCATCCCAGCAGAAACTTTTAAAGCCAGAAAGGAGTAGCATAATATATTCAAAGTGCTGAATGGAAAAAACCTGCAGCCAAGAATATTCTCTCCAGCAAGGCTATCATTCAAAATAGAATGAGAAATAGAGTTTCCCAGATAAACAAAAAGTAAAGGAGTCCATGACCACTAAACCAGCCCTGCAAAAAACATTAAAGGGGACTCTTTGAATGGAAAGGAAAGATCAAAAATGACACTATGAAGGTAGGAAACACAAAAGCAGTATAAATGAATATTTCTGTAAAAAATCAGTCAAGGAACTTATAAAATAAAAAGGATGTAAAATATGACACCATATATCTAAAATGTGGGGAAGAGAGGAGTAAAGAATGGGTTCAAACTTAAATGGCCATCAACTTAATATAGACCGCTATATGCAGAAGAGGATATATACAAACTTAATGGTAACCACAAATCAAAAACCAGTAATAAATATGCAAAAAATAAAGAGAAAGAAATCCAAATACATCATTAAAGAAAACCAGCAAGCTATGAGAGAAAGACAACAAGGGATCAGAGAAATTTTTCAGAAACAACTACAAAACAAGTAATAAAACAGCAATTAATACATATCAATAAGTACTTTGAATGTAAAGGGACTAAATCCTCCAATCAAAAGACATACAGTAACAGAATGGAAAAAAAAAAAAAAACAAGACCCATCTACATACTGCCTATAAGAAATTCATTTTAGACCTAAAGACACTGGCAGATTGAAAGTGAGGGAGTGGAGAAACATCCGTCATGCAAATGGAAGTGAAAAGAAAGTTGGAGTAGCCATACTTGTATTGGACAAAATAGACTTTAAAACAAAGACTGTAACAAGAGACAAAAAAGGACAGTATTTAATAATAAAGGGGATGATCCAAAAGAAGATATAACAATTATATTTATGCACCCAACATGGGAGCACACAAATACATAAAACAGTTAATAACATAAAGTTACTAACTGATAATAATATAATAATAGAGGACTTTAACACCCCAGTTACATCAGTGGACAGATCATCTAAACAGAAATTCAGCCAGGAAAGAATGGCTTTGAATGACCCACTGGACTAGATGGATTTTTTTTTCAGATGGATTTAACAGATACATTCAGAACATCAGAACATTCCATCTTAAAACAGAAGAATACACATTCTTTTCAAGTGCACATGGAACATTCTCAAGAATACATCACATATTAGGCCACAAAACAAGCCTCAACAAATTCAAAAAGATCAGTCACACCATGTGTCTTTTCTGATCACAACACAACGCAACTATAAGTTAACCACAAGAAAAAGTTCATGAAGACCACATATACATGGAGATTAAACAAGATGCTACTAAAACAATGAATGGATCAGCCAAGACATCAAAGAAGAAATTAAAAAGTAGATGGAAAGAAATGAAAAATGAAAACACAATGTTTCAAAACCTTTGGGAGGCAGCAAAAGCAATTCTAAGAGGGAGGTTTATACTAAAACAGGCCTGCCACAAGAAGAGGAAGAGGTGGGGGGGGAGGGGGAGGAGGATATAAAATGCTCTCCACCCGACCAACCTACTTGTCCTTCAATTTCAGTTACGTGCCCTCCCTCTCCTAACACTCCAGTATTACCTAATATATGCCTTCTATTCATCCCAAACTGCTTCATATCATTTATCCTAATCACAAATTTATAAATTGTATTTGTTTGAATGACTTTCACACCGAACTCTCACATTAGACTATGAGCATCTCGAGGGTTGATCCCATGGACATCAAGACCTTTCTTCTGAGAAGTCCTTGATAACTCTTCCATAAAGTCTTGTTTGCTTCTCTAATCTCATTTTACATAATTCTCTTGCAGTATTTTTTACCTCTACAGTGGAATACAAAATTGGGTGGGTATAATTTGGTGAATACTGTCATACCATAGCATAGTTCCTGGACTAATTATCTGTTCACTCATCTCTACCCCAATAAAGTTTGTCATATGCCCAGACATAGCTATCAGCCAAACTGATCAACTAAGATGTTATAGCTGACTCAGTATAGAAACACACTAAAATTCAACGGTATTTTGCTTTAAGATACATAATTTTCCTAATCTATTTTGTTTGAGTAGTATTCCAAGTGAAATGCATTCATGGTGAGATGTCTCAGTATATTAATGTCTCAGTTGGAAACAAAAAATTAAGCACTGAAATAACAGCAAATAAGTCATTTATATGATATAAATGTGATATCATGTCATTAGTGTCAGGTAGGTTCTTAAAACACTCTCCAAAATAGTTGATTATCACTTGGCATTCTTTAGTCAGCCATGCATTGTTTAGGTTTAAGTCATTAATATTCCATTGCACTGTTCCTTTTACCATTCAATAAACAATGGTTTATTGAGGGTATCAATACCCTCTGTAGGACAGTGCACTTTATGTTGAATTTACACAAATTTATAATTAATTACACAATTATACAAATTACACAAATTATAATTAATTACACAAATTTATAATCTCTACTTTGTAAGCCTCATAGTCACTGGGTATGCTTGTTTCCCTTGCTGATTTCCTGCACTGGCCTACATTACATATTGTGATACAATCTCCAGCTCTCAACTTCCGTACAACCTATCTCCTTTACTACTACAGAGATGGGAACTCCATCTTTTACACGGAGTTGGGAACTCCACACTTTGACCCTAATACTTATCGTCGTTTACTGTAATTTCCATAAAGATATTTGTCTGAGACTATGAACTCTTTTAGGTCAGGGAACATGTTTTCACCTCTTTTTTATACCCAGAGTCCAACACAATGCTTTAAAATGCTTGCTGAGGGAATAAATAGACCCATAATTTAAAAAAAAGAATAAATGTTTCGTTACTGTACATACTGTTCCCACCCTCTCATCACAGAATAGGCTACAAGCAATGAATGGATATGCATAATCACTATCCTGAAAGTACTGATAAACCAAAATAAAATCAAGCACTCAGAATTTAAAGAATCTTCAAATAAAATTAAGTGTACTCTGCGTGAGAGTGCTAAGTGAATAAAAAGTGTTCAGTAATATCAAATGTGAATCATGGCAATTTGAGGGTATTTGTTAACTACAAACATACTTTAATAAAATCAGAGGGAAAAATAATTCAGAAGACTTTAACTTATTAAAAAAATACATTACTGCCCTTACATTAATACTTAATGAATATATATTATTTTAGACCAACTTACAGAAGATATCCTTAAATAAAGATAATTTAAAAGTGCGCATGGAAACTAGATTTATAGCAGCAATAGTACACTCACAATTTATTCTCTTAAGAATCTCTGACACTAAGTTATTTTGAGGAAAGGACAAAATTAGATAGTATTGAAGAAAAGTGTGTTTCTATTTGCCTAACACAGATCTCCTTAAAATGTTTTCCTTTTAAATAAAATTGACTCAGGTATATATTAATTTAGGAAAAAACAGACATGTATACATACATACAGATATATCTGACTTAGGCTACTAACTGGCAAAAATTTCCTTTTTACCAGTCTAACTCCTTTTTACTATATAAAAGGACAATTTTATGACAGATTTATATTCCACAGTACAAACTATAAGCCTGACTTATTGGAAAATAGTTATTTTAATGTCCTTGATTGAGCTATATAGCTGCCTGTAATTTGACAGTAAATCAGTACACTTTTTGTGTTTCTTTAAAAGAAGAAAAGAAAATAGTTTAACATAGCACATTAGAATGTTAAAATGATTTCAAGGAAGATTAATAACATCCACACGATAGCTATTCTCTTGTTTTGCAAGAAAACACATTATCTGTTCCATAACAATCGATTGCTTTTCTGAGGAATGTCCTTGATTTCAGTGGTATTTTTCAAGCTTTTGATACTAATCTGTAAGATGTTAAGAAAGACTCTTACCTCATCAGACATTCTGCAAGAAACAAAAAATTTTGTACCTGATAAATCATCCATATTCTCAAAATGACAATTTTCACTTAAAGAACTGGTCGTCTCTGAATACTTCCAAAATAAAAAATCAGAAGTATGTTCTAGAATTAAAAAAAAAAACGTCCGCAAAATTTATCCAATTAAATAAGAGTAGTGTTGTAAAAATAGAAAATCAAGCTTGTCGTTTTCAAACTTACTTTGTTACTTTGTGCCTTTTTCAGATGCACTTTCTATTTTTCACTGGTTTTAGGAACATGTGTTGGTTTAAAAAGTGGACACAAAAAATTTGTTGTCCGTTGTGAAAATCATCCAATCTACTTAGCAAGCAAGCAATTTTGGAAATTTGGGGATAGGTTTCTTAACTTAAAAAACAAACAAACAGTTAACCAAACTTTTACAAATTACAATTCTTTTACATTTGCATATGCTCCTCCTGCTAAGCCATGTGCCTTTAAAGGACCATATGGTATAGGGGAAGAAGCAAAGTTCTGCACTCAGAGATACCTGGGGGGCAATGCTATCTGTCATTCCCTTTACAGAGGGACCTAGCACCAGTAGTTAACTTGTATTCTGAATCTCATTTTACTCATTGATGAAAACTGAGTCGATAATTTCTATCAAAAAGGCTGTTGTGATGTTTATTTTTTATTTTTTTTAAAGATTTTATTTGAGACGGAGAGAGTGCGAGCACACAGAGGGAGAGGGAGAGGGAGAAGCAGGCTCCCTGTTGAGCGGGGAGCCTGACTCGAGGCTTGATTCCAGGACCCTGAGATCACAATCCGAGCTGAAGACAGACACTTAACTGACTACTGAGCGACCCAGGAGCCCCTGTTGTGATGTTTAAATGAGAAACATGTAAGCCCTGGGCCATACAATTTATCAATAAATACTGGTTTCTGTATTTATGGCAGTTATTTTTACTACTTGAAAATTCTTTTTATTTTACACACTGATTAGCAAACCCTTTCCTATAGAGTTGTAAATAAATGGAAAAATTATTTTATTAAATCAATAAGTATTGCTTAAATATCTTATTGTCATACATTATAATTGAATATACATTAAAGCTTGAAAAGCACTATTTTAAAAGATTAACCATACCATGTAATAGGCTGAATTGACTGATTAGAGAAGAAATATAATTTGAAGGCATTCCAGACCCTGTGGACAATTACAGAGAGTCCTTAAATGTTGATTTTTCAGGAGGGTCTACCTAGCAACATACCTCAGAAAATCTCAGTGAGGCAATTGTCATTGTTACCAGGGATGTATTTATCTATCATTGCTAGGGTTAACATATAGGCTAAGTTCTGTCTTCTTCCAAATAGCATAAAAATACTATCTGTCCTAAGTTATTGAGCATATTCAACATTGTATGAATTTTAAAGTGCATATGACCAGATGCAATTAAATGAATTATATATTACTATCACCTAAATGTACATATGAGATGTATATGTATACTATAATCTTTTCATCCATACATCTATAGCAAACTAGGACGGAATTGAAATTCTATAGCACTTATAAAATACTTTCAGAAAACTGGTTGCTTTTCCATTATCTTAACTTAGTCCCTTCCTTCAACTTGAATATTTTCTCTGAGTGTGGAAAAAGATCAAGATGGCAGAAAGCTTCCTGCAATAATAGATCATTGTGGAGATTACAGAGACTGGTCACACTTGCACTATTATCAGAAGTACATGTAGAGGGGCACCTGGGTGACTCAGTCAGTTAAGCATCAGCCTTCTGCTCAGGTCACGATCCCAGGGTCCTGGAATCAAGCCCTGCATCGGGCTCCCTGCTCAGAGGGGAGAGTGCTTCTCCCTCTACCCCTCCCCTGGCTCATGATCTCTCCCTCTCATGCTCTGTCTCTCTCAAATAAAGAAAATGCTCTTAAAAAAAAAAGTACATGTATAAAGATGTACTAAATTCAGGAGGATTAGGATTAATAAAAAGAAAATAGAGAATAAATAAGGGATCAACAACAAAAAAGGTGAAGAAAATGGAGTAAGAGTCAAGAACTTGAACTGTATTAATTTAGGATCAAAGACTGGCCCACTTGGACTTTTACAAGTGTTGAATGTGTGTTGAATATTACATTCTTTCGTAAATCAGGGTGAGTAGTCTTAAAAGCTACCATATTATCGCTATTATTTTTTTTTTTATTTCTTCACTTCCCTCAACAACTTTTTCTTCTTTTACCCCCACATTTTTTCCTTCCTCTTTGCCCAGTTATACTTTTTTTCCACTCTATTTTTATCTTAAGCAAGACTGATGCTGAATATCATTTTCCTGAGAACTAGTTTTTGAATTAACACATTAAGTGAGGGCGTATAAACAGAGCTGCTGCTATTCACTCTGCAAAGGCAGGTTTTCTGACCTTAATTTTATAGCATGAATCACAGCTGTTCCATTGATATTGGCAGTGATTGATAATAAGGGGGATGGGAGTAATTAAAGAGCATATGATGTGTTTGTTTGCATTTTGAGTGACTGCTGTGGAGTATATGCAGTCAAAGGCATGGTACATTAAATAAATCAAATAGCTCAATAAATCAGCACAACCTGCCAAAAATGAGCAGAGGGAGCTTGCAATTCAGCAGACCTACATGTCAGGCCTTAGGCAAGCTGTTTCCTCCAGGGTGAAGTCATCAAAAACAGTCTAAAACCCCCAAGCCCTTGGAAGGATTCAGAATCTCAGTAAGCTAAGCCTAACTGTAATGACAATGTTTTAACATTTGAGCATGAACGTACAGTTTGGGAACTTATATATTTTCACATTTCACTCTCTCAATAATTTTGTGAAATGCGATTTACAGATGTGAAAATGGAAGCTCACAGAGGAGAGATACTTAGGGCCACACAGCTAAAGGAAAATCCTCCTGAAAAAAATCTTTCTCCGTAGTTCACATTCTTTCCTCTATTCAGAACATGTCATAAAGGATAGTGCTTCTCTCCTGTTAATATCACAACTGTTACAGGTTCAGCTTAAACTCCCTGAGAATTGGTGAGTCTGGGAGTGGTAGTTTATTGACAAATCAGAAAAGTTATAAAAATGCAAATGAAATAGATAAAGGGATTTGGAACATGAACATAATGATTTCAGTAGAGGAAAGCAACAACAATAGCACCTGGCTATAATGTAAACTAAGTAATATAAATGCAAGTTTGTTTTACTTTGCAGTGTAAAAGTGAAATGAAGTAACATGATCAGAGTAAGGCCTTAAGATATCCGGTCAAGGCAAAGGGTACCATAACTGGCAAAATAAAGTCTCATATCAAAATAAAGATCTGGGGGCGCCTGGGTGGCTCAGTCATTAAGGGTCTGCCTTCAGCTCAGGTCATGGTCCCAGGGTCCTGGGATCAAGCCTCGCATCAGGTTCCCGGCTCACCGGGAAGCCTGCTTCTCCCTCTCCCACTCCCCCTGCTTATGTTCCCTCTCTCGCTGTGTCTCTGTCAAATAAATAAAATCTTTAAAATAAATAAATAAATAAATAAAGATCTGGCTCCATGAGAGATGTCAAAGTAAATTAATAGTAATAGAATGTAACTTAAAAATAAGTGAGTCAATGAACTTTATTATGTTCTACTATGAGTCCTGTGAACATTTTCACTAGATTACATGAATCTAGCTATGAACTAACTTCAGAGTTGTCACAAGGTTTACATTCCGGGTTTTACCTCATACTTACTAAAGGAATATTCTGACTATGGACAGGGAACATTATTGAGGCAATGTTTTGTAGACTGTTTCACTGACTAGTGATAGTACTCACCATGATTCTAGAACTAATAAAATAATTTTTAAAGCATGCAACTTTTGTTGCTGAGGTTCACAGTGGTTTGGATGTTATGAATACCTGAAAATATGGAGTTTTAAGACCTCTGTCAAGGAAAACACACACACACTCAACTCATGAAAACAAGCTAATACTATGGCATACAACTCAGAACCCCACTTGCTGACTCCCTAGGATTCCCAGGACTCCTGTTGAAAAACTCTGAAACAATACCTTTTCCCTTTATGAATATGTGAATATACTTGTGTTTTTCTGTCAATACTTGGTTCCAAATTTATTTACCATACCTTATATATTTTTTGCATGACAATTAGGTTTAAAATAGTAAGCATATTGTCAAACTGCCTCATTATTTCTTGTACTTTGCAATTTTAATGGGCATACATTTGGAACAAACAAAACTTCAGTGAGTTTCTTAGTGTTGAGGAATACTGTCTCTGTACAAAACACACACACGTGAGTTGAGATAACATATTACAATAAATTGCCCTATGTGTCTCAGAAACTTACTCAAGTATTTATTTAAAATGCATTCAAAACAAAGCAATCACTTATCATTTAGATTAAACAGTTGGAGCAGTTGGTTCTCAGTTTGACTAATCACCTGTCAGCATACTTTTCAAAAACATTTGAAGAGCTAGTAAGGACAATAAAAACAGAAACTCTGTTTTGTTTTAATACATTCCTCGGAAGCTGGGAAAATATTATTGTTTAAAGTCAAATTGGTTTTAAAAAGTCACAAAGCTTTTTTTAGCTGACATTGAATTTACAGCATAAATAAACCACTTTTAGAACTACAAAGAATGCAAAGTGAACAATAAACAAGGAGATTCCAAATCCTAGTTATAATTTTGAGCTCTGGTAGAAATGTGAATGTAGAACCTTGGGTAGTGGACATCTTTAAAGCACATACATACACACACACACACGAGAAAATATGACTCTCCCGTATTAGGGTAAGTACTGCGATGAAGCTTGGAGCATTCTGTAATGGCAAGTCTATGACTATGAGAGTTCCTAGCATTCACCAGTAGCAGACATTCAAACTGAGGGGAAACAGGCAACAATAGAGAAGTAGAAATTGTATCATAGGAAGCTAGGCTTGGGATTAAACAACCTCCTGGAATCTGAAATCCCAGAATATCCCTCCACTTTTTATGTAGAAAGAGGGGAAGAGGGCCAACATTTACTTGCATGTAATATAGAACAGCACATTTTAGCTGAGTATTTGTGAACTTTCATGGGGAGAGCAAATTTCTACATTCATCGAAGCATTATAGACTTTGAGTTCAATCATTTATTTACTCATTCAACAAGTATTCATCGGGTAGTTACCTACCTCTAGTCAAAGTATTGGTACTAGAATTAAAAGGAAGACTAAGATTAAGATTGAGTAACTGTTCTACAGACTCTCAAAGTTTATTGGGATAGCAAAACATGAATGTGTGTGTGTGGTGGGGGGGCGTTGGGGGGGTGATAGCAATAAAAGAACAAAATAATCACCTAAGTTTAAGGGACCATTTCAAGGAGATTTTTCTTAGCAAGATGACCACTGAAGTAGGGCACTATAAATAAATAGGAGATTGGCAGATATGTGAACAGGAAATCTATACACCAGCAAGGGGAAGTGGGAGCTACAAGGGAGAGCAAGGAAGACCTGATTTTGAGATCATGAATTTCATTTGCCCTGAGTATCTAGTATTAAATGTGTAACATATATGCTGCAAATGTAGCTGGTGACAGAAGCTTGTACTTTAATACTGCATTCCAGAAACCAGTGAAAATTCTGAAGGGGAAATGAGTTTATATAATTTTATACCTCAGTACAATGTCATTAAAGAAAAAGCAATCTTAATGTTTGTATATTTGGGGGAAGAAGGAAGCAGTGTACTCAACAAGTGCCCAATAAATATCTCTCTGCCTAATTTCATCAAATTCATAATAAATTATTAACACCACCTATGATTATTGTTGAGGATTAAATGAGATAATAGCTACAAAAAAAGAGTGGTAGGAGGCATATAGTAATAATCAATAGATGTAGCTATTATAACCAATGCAATTAATATGCTTTTAAGTAATACACATGCATTCTAAATGCAGTGACATTACACACCATTCTGTTACTGAGGCCCTTCAAAAACTATGGACATGGGCATCTCTAAGGTCTACTTCATTACAAGGGTTATATTACTGGCTCTCTAATGAAGTCATTTTCACTCATATTTTACTGAAAATAATCTCTACCATTCCAGTGCCTTTTAAACATTAAATACCTTTGTCACTTGACATAATGAGTGAAACTTAACTTCGTATTTACTTCCGCGATTTTTGTTCATTGTCTTGCCCAATTCTGTCTTATGGGTGGGTAAAAATGAGGGATCTTCAATCATTAAATGTTTTTCAAGGCAGATGAGAAAATAGCTTTACAGGAATATCCTGATATCATGCACCATTTTATCAAAACTCTACATAATTTGTAACTTTCAGGAAAGGCTTAGAAATAAGCAACGCTGCAATGACGAATTTCAGTACTATGGAAATTATGTATGGTCATATTCAGGAAATGGATCCAGCAATTTAAATATCAAGTTTCATTCTAGGGAGATACATTGGTGGCAGGGAAGGGGAAAGCAGAAAAACAAATTCCATTAAGACTGCATCTGAGTGTTACAAGAGTCTACTAATTGAATATTTTCCTCTCCCCAAAGAGTTTGAAATATTATTATATGCAGAGGTTAAGAGTGCTACAAACATTAAGAAAACATATTTTCTATATATCAATTAGATTATATTCTCGAGTATCAAGTAAATGAGTGTGCATGTATGTGTGTGTATGTGTTTAGGGAGAGAAAGAAGGAAGTACCTGTGTTATTTTACAAACATAAAATATTTGGTTAAATGGGAGTTGAAATCATTGGCATATGCCAGAATCAAATAACACCTCTTTCCTATTTTTCACCATTAATTTTTGATTAACTGGCATGTGCCATTAAACAAGTTGACAAGCACCAGGAAAAGAAGTCAGGTTTATGAGCTTGGTAAAACCACATAGGAAATTATGCTTAGGAATTAGGTATCTGGAAACTGATATGTTATTTTCTATATTTTCTTCATGTATTTTTACCCTTCACAGATTATGCAACAAATTTAAATTGCCAAAACCTCTCTTGAAATAAATGCCACTCAATTCTGGTGGACAACTACAGTCATTACTTCATATGTTAGCTTTGACCCAGGAGAAAATTTTGTTACTTTCTCTGAAAGCAGCTTACCCAGAATAGAATCTGGCAGGCAGGTCTAATTTTGGTTTCTTGAAACTATGACATTGTACATTTCAACAACAACAACAACAATATAATGCACTGATCCACCTGTGTTTCCTCTTACTCACCAGGATTAAATTATATACAGGGCTTGATACTGTCTATCACTAGAAGATTATTATTCCCAAAAATTAAATTCAAACTTCAAAGTCCAGAAATAGTGGGGTAGGAGAATACAAGAGCATATTAACAGTTATGTCCATGGGAAGACAGAAAAAAAGCAAATGATAACTCATATACAGATATTTGGAAAACCTTGTTCTAGATTGAGCATAACAAATTCTAAATTCAATTAGATGCAGTCTTGGGGTTGCACCATCATTTTAGTCATTTGATCCCATTAATGAAGTGTCCTGATGCTACTTTTCTGGACCTATGATTCATGCAGGGCATCAGGAGATGAGTTAAGTGATATTTCGGGAATATTCTGTTGATTGTCAACAAGGGAAATCCAGCTTGAAAAACTGGATTGATTTCCCATATGAACCACACAGGATAAAAGCTCACTGCTGTAGAAAAAAGCCATGGTAAACTTAGAATCTTTAAATGCTAATAGAAATTACAATCATTATGTTTTATGAAATTTTTAAATTATTCTTCTTTCAAAGTTTGTTTTTTTAAAAAGGCATGATAACATTTTATCATTTGGGGGCATTGGTGAGGAGTCAAAACGAAAAAAAAAAGAAGTAACATTTATAAATGAGTCTATAATAGTAATACCCCTAATGACTACTTAAACAATTCTACATTTCAAAAGAAGGGAAATCAATTACATAAGCTTACAGGAAAGTATCAAACATAACATAAATATATATGTTTTATATATATATATATATAACATAAATCTTCAGGAAAATACTAGAATGTCTACAAAATATATTTTTCATATACTAGCGCTTTCAGTGAATTACAGTAGAAACTTTATGAATTTTGCAACAAAACGGAAAAAAAATCTCATAAATCCTTTCCAAGTAGAAAACATTTATACAAAGAACACCCAATGAATATCAGCAGTATAATTATCTTTGGTCAGTTGGTTGAGAGGTTCAGACCCAGTTTATACCAATTCATTTTAATACTGTTCTATGACAATATCATAAACTCCTACCCTCACGTATCTATCCCAAATGTAATTCAACAATAATGCATAACAGTTCAATCACCAGACTATTTTGGTACAACTTGCCCTTTCCCCCACTACCAGAGCAGTTGTTTTAATCATAAATAACAATAATCTTATTATTACCTTGTTTAAAAGAGCCCAAATAGTCCTGAACATCAAACCAGACTACTTAACAATTGAAAAGTGCCCTACTTTACCCCTTGAGAAAAACCAACCAAAACTTGAAAATAAGACAGAAAAGTTATTTCCTGCCTTTTCAATGATACAATAAAGAACAGTCTAACAAGCCCATCTTCTGGGTTTTCTGGTGATACAGGCTCTGAAATGTTGTTTCTTAGTATTTATTATCAATATTATTACTTAAGACTGCAAAGAAATGGGAACTTAGAAAATTGTTAACTTGCCACTAATTTTTGTCCACAAAGGCGCAAATTATTTTTGTTGGGTAGAAAATGTTTTTATTGCTCTATAGAATTAACCAGTTCTATATTTAATTTTGCAATCTTTTTTTAAAGATTTTATTTATTTATTTGAGAGAGAATGAGAGATAGAGAGCACAAGAGGGAAGAGGGGAAGAGGGAGAAGCAGACTCCTTGCTGAGCAGGGAGCCCGATGTGGGACTCGATCCTGGGACTCCAGGATCGTGACCTGAGCCGAAGGCAGTCGCCCAACCAACTGAGCCACCCAGGCGCCCTTAACTTTGCAATCTTATCCTAGTCTTGGATAGCTGATGGATGATAGATAGATGCTAGATATAGGTAGATAGACGGGTAGATTGCATAAAAATAGTTTTTTTTAATTGTTTAAAAATTGTTATTTAACATCATCTTTCTATCTTCTAAAATTTTCTTCCATTTTTTCACACACAGATATTCATTTTCCTATGTGTGAACTTCTTTCATGTCTCCAGAGAAGGTTGGTGCTTGCTGTATACATTGCTTAGAACATTTTTTCCATTAGTTCTGGCCAACTCATTTCATCCTTAAATATATAACTCGCATTGCCCATGCAGCAGAGGTAGACGTACCATAAAGCTAATGGAGATTAATATTAAGAGCTCCTCACTTTTTTTTTTTTTTAAGATTTTATTTATTTACTTGAGAGAGAGAGAGCACTTGAGAGGGGGTGGGGTCAGAGGGAGAAACAGACTCCCTGCTGAGAAGGGAGCCCTATGCGGGACTCGATCCCGGGACTCCAGGATCATGACCTGAGCTGAAGGCAGTCACCCAACCAACTGAGCCACCCAGGCGCCCCAGAGCTCCTCACTTTCAAAGAGCCCCTTCCAAGGTCTTGGGAGGAACCCTGGAAGTATATTCTTATAGTCAGACAGAAGACAGACAGATAGATAGATGAAAAAGTAAAATATTTTAACCGTGGTTCAGGCTACTAGTCATTTTCACTTAAAAATATGCCTGCACACGTCCATTTTTTGTTTGTTTAGAGATTTTGAAAATAACCGTCAGCATTTTTAGGACCTGGATATGGGTAAGTTGAGTTATAAAAATATTTAATTTAGTGGAATATTTTTATGTGATGGGCAGTTACCTTCAGGTATAATGATGTTACTGCCAGCCACCCAGATGAAAGAATGGTTTCCAAGAATATTACTACTTAGCCACTATTCTGACTCACCCAGAAATATGAAAAAATATGGCCAGGCCAGGGCTAATATGAGCGTATGCCAAGGTCTCCACAAAATGTGTAAGTTGTTGAGGAAGAACATGATTTGGATATATGGAGCTAGGCATTAACCTTGGAAACATTTTCAGCCATCCAATATGTAAAATTGTAAGAGAAATATTTGGATTTTATTTACACCTAGTTCAAATAGATAACTACTCTATCTGTTGATAATGCAGATTATACAAGCATGAATGGACGATATGTTTATTCCTTTGTGGATATGAATGATGCACATATCCAGAAAAGTGCTGTAGCGCTATACCTGTGCATTTTTGAGTAGTGACTGTGGGTCACCATGTATAAACCAGGCCTAAGTCTTTTCTTCCTCTGTCAACTGATCATATGGAACTTCCCATGAAGCCACAGGTACAGAACAGAAGAAGGCAATGTGGCAGGATTAGGGGCCATGAGCGTTTGGGGTACTTCTTCATGTAACTTACTTGTGTCTTCAGGGTCTACTTGGCCAGATGATGTACGTACCACTTCCATCTGATGATGGACTGCTGCTCTATACTCCCAACTTTGTGGCTTGGTGGGTCAGATGACACCCAGTTCATGATGGGCAGCTTAGGTCACATGATTACTTGGTGGCCCATGGTTAAGTGTTCAGTCTCTACTAAGGCCAAAAGCTGTTTCTTAAAAGGAAATTACTTATCTGTAGACGATGGTAGAACATTCCTCCAAAACCCTAGGATCTACCTCTGGAGTCCTGCCAAAGGCTCCAATTAGCATTCTTACTTTCCACTGGTATTTTAAGCATCTTAGGACCTGCTGGGTCATATGCACCAAGTGACATCAGCCCTTGCACAGCAGCCTAGATCTATCATGAGGCCTTCTCTTGTTCTAAACACCACTCAAAACTAGCAGCTTTTTGAGTCATTTGGTGAATTGACCAGAGCAACATGCCTAGATGAGCAGGATGTTAATTTCAAACAGCAAGGAGGCCCACTAGGTGTTGTGCCTCTTTCTTGGTTGTAGGAAGAGCCAGATGGAGCAACTTACCATTAAATTTAAAAAAGAAATCTCTGAGGAAATTGCAAGGGTTTTAAGCTCTCTGTCAGACTCTCCTATCACTCGGGAATTGCAAGTCCTAGGAGCTCTGTGTCAGGAATCCAGGGCATATTTATATATATATTTCTTATTATTTCACACAGACTAATACATGTCCCCTAAATCAATTCTCAGACTTGAGCCAATTTAAAGACCTAGAAACCCTTGAATGAAGGAGCGGTTGAGTACTCTTGACTCTTGAGAAGGATCACATTGCTCTACCAAAATTATATACTGTTAATTTTTCTCCCAGTCTTTTCCATAGGGACCTACAACTTTTTCTCAGGGTGACTGTGCATTTGACAAAAGGAAATAATGGAACTTTTCAAGGATTATTAGACACTGATTCTGAACTGATACTAATTCTAGGAGACCCAAAACATAACTATAGTTTATCAGTCAGAGTACGGACTTATGGAGGTCAGGTGATCAATGGAATTTTAGCCTAGGTTCATCTCACAGTGGGTCCAGTGGATCTGCAAATCCATCTCGTGGTTATTTCTCCAGTTCCAGAATGTGTAACTGGAATGGACACACTCAGCAAGTAGCACAACTCCACATCGAGTGTACTCAACTGAATTGAAAACTCATGTCCATATAAAAATCTTCAAGTTAGCATTTATAGCACCTCTATTAATAATCACCCAAACTGGAAGCAACCAAGAATGTCAATCAATTGCTAAATGTATAAACTGACTGTGGCACAACCATACAATGAAATACTACTCAGCTATAGAATAAACATATATTCAATTTATTACATTGAGTAAAAGAAGGCAGTCTAAAGAGGCTACATACTGTATGATTCCATTTATATGACAATTTGCAAAAAGACAAAACAATAGAGATTGTAAACAGTTTAGTTGTTGCTAGGGGTTGGGAAGGAATAGAGAAGTGAGTAAGTGAAATACAGGAGTTTTTTTAGGGTAGTGAAACTACTCTGCATTATGCTGTAATGGTAAATACATGACCCTATGCCTTGTCAATATCCATAGCAAAATAAGTTAGTCTTACTGTATATATGTTTAAAACAAGCATCTAGGACTGAGGAATTCAAGGATAAAGGAGAATTCCAACAAATGTGACAAAGGAATCTAACTTTATTTCAAATATATAAAATAACCTCACTGGAGGGTCTGGGTGTTGTTAACCTAAGAAACTTTGGGAATTAATAGATTTTATAAGATGAAAAGCAAAATTAACCGTATGTCAGCACTGTACTATAGTTGCCAAAGTTGTTTCTTACAGGGATATCAGTCAACAGTTATAAAACTACTATAAATGTACACTGGAATTAAAAAAAAAAAGTAAATAGATGGTAGATGGTTGGTGGATGGTAGGAGCCAGATTTCTCCTTGTTGCAGTATAGTTTAGAGACAATAGTGGAAAAAAATAGAATAATCCACATGTTAATGGACTACAGTTGGAGGCATCAGTGTAAAATCATATTTGTCTTAATATAGAAGCATCCGGGTATATATAGAAATATTTACAGGTATGTGTATTATTATGAGCTGAATTATGTCCTCCCAAATTCATATGTCCAAGTACTAACCTCTAACAGCTCAGAATGTTATTAGATTTGGAGACAGGGCCTTTAAAGAGGCAATTGGGTTAAATACGGTCATTAAAATAGTCCTTAATCCAATATGACCAGTGTCTTTATAAAAAGAGAATCTTAGAACACAGAGATTTGGGGAAGAAAAAGACCATGTGAAGACAGAGGAAGGTTGTAGTCTACAAGCCAAAAAGAGAGGCCTCAGAAGAGATCAATCTTGCCAACATCTTGATCATGGACTATAGCCTTCAGGACTCTGAAAAAATACGTTTTTGTTGTTTAAACCACCCAGTCAGTTGTACTTGGTTATGGCAGTCCTAGCAAACTAATATATGTATATACATGGGTTAGTATACACACATATATTTTCGTGCTATCAGCTGAAAGCAATGACACCTTGGTAGCAATAAGCACATCTAGAATGCAGATTCTGGTTTCTAATATATTCCTTAATAACAAAAATCAGTGCTTCTTAGATAAATGACGGATTCTAGAAAAAACATAAGATGAGCCTGAAATATGCATAGTGCCAGAAAGTAAGGAAGTGCTCAAAAACACCACAGTGATAGAGCTATGCAGAAGAAACACAGGAGCCAACTGAAAGTATAAACAATGGCCAACTATGGACAATAAAAAAAAGCAGCACTGGGTTTTAATTTTAAATATAAATATCCATGAATTCAAACTGATATAAATACAATTTAAAAATAAAAAAATATGAGAGACAAATATCTAGGTTATCACTCCCTAAGTGTGGGCTGTGCATTGTATCTTCCTTCCAATAAGTATGGAGAAAGTGGATAAAGACAGTAAATTTAGAATGGAGAAATCTGATAACCACCACTTTAGCCAGGTGGTCAAGGTCAACATCAACAGAGATAAATCATCTTAACAACACGTACCCTTCATATGATGTGATGAAAAGGATACTTTATAGTTTTCCTAAAAATAAAATCATTTCAGTCTAATTTTGATCAAGACTATACAGAAAATACACAGAAGATTATAGTCATGTCAGGCATTGAATTAGTAAATATAAGTGATAATTCACACCCTACCTCTATTCTTGTCTTCAGCTGAGATGGTTGAATGGATCCATAAGTCACACGTCAATTCTCTTCAAAAAATCCTCTGTGTGAGGCTATACTCTGGATTTTTGATTCTGTAGAGGCACCAGCCAATAGCTGTCCAACCACACTCCTGACTATCTTTTCAGAGCAGGCTATCCTAACCATTAATCTCCTTAATTTTAGTGTCCTTTGCAATCTGCACAGACTGAGAATATTCCAAATCATCAAGCCCTGGCTTATTTTTGTTTAATAATACTCATTCAATTTATCTCTTTCATCTTGCCTTTTACTATAAGCAGCAAGGCGAAACTGGTACACACCTTCATCACTTTGCATGTGGATCTCCTCAGCTAAATACCTAAGTTCATCATTTTAAAATTCTGACTTCTACAAAACGTTAGGACCCCAATTCAGCTAAGTTTTCTACCACTATATAAAAATAATCACCTTTCCTCTAGTTTCCATGTTTCTTGTTTCCTTCTGATCCCTCACCAAAAGTGCCTTTAATAAGCATATTTCTACTAACATTCTGATAATAATGTGTGTATTGTCTTAGATAATATACGCTTTGTCTACCACACTGCTCGCTTTCTTCTGAGCCCTCACTGGCTGAATGATTAGCATCCATATTTCTACGAACAGTCTGGTAAAGTCAATGTAGACTTCTTATATCATGCTGCTCAAAAGTCTTTCAGCCTCTACCCATTAGCAATTCAAAGGCCACTTCCACATTTTTTGGTATTTGTTACAGGAGTATTCCACTTCCTAGTACCAAAATCTTTATCATATGGCCATAGTAACAAATCAGAATGCTGACTGTAATATAAGTTAATGAAGGTCACTACCATTATCATTATTTTTGCCCCTTTTAGACTTTGATACTAAAATAAAAATCAAACCCCCTTTCTAGGTAACTTCAGCCAATATCACTTTTCTTAGTACAAATTAGGAACTTAAAGGGAAGGCTAATTCCAGAATAAATGACAAATTTGCACTTATGCAGACTGGGTATTGAATAGGGCTTAAAAGAAAAGTCATAAAAAGGCATTCTACTACAAAATTAACCATTTAACTGCCTCATTTCAGAGCCTTCATTTTTATTCTTTCTCTTTTGAGGAATTGTGAAGTTCCTTATTAATCACACAGGATATTCTCTCAGGTGTGATCACTCTTCCTGTGTCCCTGAGAAAGAGGTGGCACAAGGTGGCAGCTTGGAATAAGGAAAGAGCACTGGATTGGGAGTCCACAGATTTAGGCTAAGCCCATTTTCTGTCAATGTTCTCAGGAAAGTGACAATAGTTCCAAGATAAAATTCACCATCTGTTGGATGAAAATAATAACTGCCCTATCTACCTCACAGGGTTACTGTGAGGAAAAAAAGCTATGACAAATATATATGAAAGGGATTCCTTAATGTGAAAGTGATAGGCAAATGAAACCTTACAAAATATTAGATAAATTAGGTATCTATCCATTAAGACCTTCTGAGAATATAGCCTGATGTAAGTCAGAAGAGTTAAAAAAATAATTGGAAAATAAGAAATATGGGTCACATGGCCTTAGAAAAGTTCTACGGTGGGGTGTTCTGGCAAAGAGCTTTCAATGGACAAGAACCTGGATCTCCAAGAGAAAATGCCCTTGAGGTTGTACCATTAGGAAGCAGGAGAAACTGAATTCATCATATCCAGGGCATATCCAGAGCCATGAGGGTCTATGAGAACGATTTACCCAACCCATAAGAGTGAGAAAGGTGGCAGTGCACATATAGAATTTTCTCTCCCATCCAAATTTCTGCCTTGTCTTAGGTCTAGGGACCTTACCTGGGAACACATCTCTATTAATGGTCAGACTAGGCCCTCTATCAAACTCATTCTAGGTACAAATCCTTTTTCAAATCGTTAGCATTCTTTTAAGATTTTATTTATTTATTTGACAGAGAGACATAAAGAGAGAGGGAACACAAGGAGGTGGTGTGGGAGAAGGAAAGCAGGCTTCCCGCGGAGCATGGAGCCCGATGTGGGGCTTGATCCCAGGACCCTGGGATCATGACCTGAGCCAAAGGCAGATACTTAACGACTGAGCCACCCAGGTGCCCCTCAAATTGTTAGCATTCTTTTTCTCTATGATCCAGAAAAGTTTTAAGCTAACCCACATATTAAGTTTCACCTGAAACAATGTGAAGTATGTTGTGAAGAATTTATCCGTATCAAGACAGTCTTGCAATGCCCCCAAATCTACATTTTTTTTTTCTCACTTTGGGCATGACTTTCAATTCTTTACTGTTGCAGTGAAATATGGAAAGTTGAAATGCACGTTCATAAAATCCAAGTTTGTGCACATACATATTCATAGATTTCCCTGTACACTTTTATTCATTCTGAATGGTATGCATATTTCAGATTCTCTAAGAATATCTTCACTGAGATATTCTGATTCTGATTAATACTCATAACTGGAGGGGGTTTTAAAAAGAATTTAACCCACAATTATTGAAACTCTTCAGCTTATTAATAAATGCAAAAAATAACAACAAATATTGTGTATGGAAGTTAGACCTCCTTACGTCCAGATTTTGTCACCTTATGTTTTATAAATTATATATCTTTTGCTGGTAGTACTTTGTTCAATGGGCAACATTCATGGCATTGAAGAAAGTGAACCTTGACTTATATGCAGATGCTTTGAAAGAAACCAATGAAAGACAATGAAAACCATCTGACATTGATACATGTGTGCAAGGAAATTGCTAATTTTGAGACCCAGATAGATTTTTTTTTTCAAAAGAAACATTTTCTAAAGATCCTACAAGTCTGTGCCTTTATGCAGTGAAAATGACAATACTCTCTCTGCATACCTGATTTACTTCTTTTCAACTGATCTTCAGTTTCATCTAGGGTCCATCTCCTTGAGACAGGCTTTATAGAAAGAAGGTTGTAACAATCCTGGTTTAAACATTTCTGACGTCCCACGTGAGTGTGAGATGAGAGTAGAAGTTTATCAGAGACTTTGACTTGGGTTCTCTGAAGCCATAGCTAAATATGAGACTAAATGTGACAGGCTGGTCACTGGTGGTAATTAGGAAAGAAACTAAAAGTTAATACTAAAATTTTTGAGATTTGATTTACTCATTAACTGACACCAGATTTGATCCCTGTCTTCCTAAAGGAGGACATGCAAAACAGCAGAATCAGAAGGCAGAACCCGGAGACAGAGTCACTGAGGCAGAAATATACCGAGAGAGACTTGTAGATTCACAGAAAAAGTAGGGGGGACACCCAAAAAAGAAGGGATTCCCTGTTGTTTTTGATCTCCAGCAGGCTTTTGAACATGCCACAGTATGAAATCCAAAACATCTGGCAGGTTTTAAAATGCTATCATATGGGAATTAACTAATTTCTAAAATCTTAGTTCGATAAAGTATGTAATCAGGTGAATTTGTTGAGCTTTCCTTCAAGTATTTGACCTTGCTTATGTTCAAAAAAATATTTAGTCAGATAAAGGGGTATCATTAATAATCTGACACCAGATATTGTTTCAATGGGGCCATCCATTCCAATTCACCCTGAAACAATCACCAATGCTTGGTCCTATAGTACTTTCATTAGCTGATCATTATTTCAGGCAGCCTTGCTGACAAAGAAAAATCTTTACCTGTTTTATTTTACAGCCTCCAAATTTTCTCTCTGCCAGATGGGTGCTTACCTAATTGCAAAGCAGATTGTGTCTGTGTCTACAAAAGCAAATTGAATTGGAGACTTGAACATTAATCTCGAGGCCATATGTGTGTGTCCTCTCCTAAGTAAATATGACAATAGCATCTAACTATCATTAAACTCTACTCATCTGATGGTAGAGCTCTATTTGCATTGATTCCTCTATACATCAGTATTTTTCTAAGGGTAAAGTTAGATTACCTATATTGGAGTCACCTGGTGGCCTTCTTAATTGCACATTTGTGGGCCACACTCAAGACTTACACTATCAGAATCTCTGAAGTCGAACCCAGGAGAATTTGAATTTTTAATAAACAGCCCCAGAGATTCTCTTGAACAGTACTAGAGGAAAAAAAAAAGTTATTCTAGTCACTCGTTAAAGAACAGTAAGGCAGACTTTGTTCAGGGGACTACTGTGAAGGGATTTTGCAGTAGGAGAGAGAGCTTAACTCTGAATACAGTAAGGACAAGTGGAGTTTTAAAGCCAATGAGCAGGGCGGAAGTCAGTGGATGGAAAATTACTGAGAGGAAGTATGAGGGGTAAGGGAGACTCTGGCTAAACCAACTTGACAGGATTTTTGCTGAAGGTAGACCAGGCAATAAGATATTGAGGGTGGAGAATTTGGAATTTGAAGAGGAATCAAGAGTAAGTTAGATACCAAGGGTGAAAGGTGAGGCATTCATCCCATATCAAGGATGGAGGATTTTCACTAAACTGAGCCAGCAGAATTCTTGCTAAAACTGGACTAAAGGGGCCGAGGACAGAGCCCAGGGTGAGATCTAGTCAGAAGGAGGATTCAGGGAAGCCTGACTAACGTTTGCTTAAGGGGAGACTCTTTGTCAACAGTAAAGCCTGAAAATGAGCTAGTATCTAAAACAGTGGTTCAGTGATTTTGCTCCCCCCACCCCGGAATATTTGGCAATGTCATTTTTGATTGTCACAACTTTGGTTGGGGGGCAGGTACTGCTGGATAGGGAACTGGAATGCTGCTGAACATCCTATAATGCACAAGACAGTCCCTACAACAAAGAATCATCTAGTCCAAATATCAATGCTGCCATGGCTGAGAAATCCCGTTCTACAGTGACCAATACTTTGTAATGGCAAACCTGTAGAACACACTGAAATTTTTGGCTTACTATCTATCGAACACAGACCGTTTACCTGAATGGTACAGGGAATCAAATTTTGGCTTCAGGTTCCCTGAAATTTGCCTATTGCCTCCTTCACATTTGAAGGCTTTAACTTTATTATCTGTTTTAATAGTTCTTTTATAGGTAATGGGAGGGCCAGCTTCCTGGTATGCAAACTGTACAGTCCCACAGGACCTCACACTTAGAAGGGCCCAGCTTGGCCTAATGGTGTGCTGCTGTTGCTGTCTTAGTAATTGTCTAGCAAGAGGTCCCACATTTTCATTTTGCACCAGAGCCTGCAGATGATGTAGCTTATTCTAAGGTGATGGTATATTTCTGCATAATTTTTTAAAATTTCATTTTAAATTATTGTTCTAAATGACATATATTTATATTACAAAGAAATTCTAAGGATTTATTTTGCTAAGGTAAATTCAAAATTCTCTTAGAAAGCAGTCTGAAAATCTGATGGTGCTAAGGAAAATATGATTATCAGGTGAGGAATTTGAATTCACTTTATAATAAACTCAACAAAGACAGCTCAAAACCAAAGTTAAATCAAAGCTAAATGGTCTAAAGAATGAATAGTCTTTCTCTTCTTCAAAAAAACAATATGAACTGGAAAATAAACTGGTCTGAGAAGTGCTTAGATGACTCATCCATGTCTACCTGTGCATGGAGAGTAAAAAGGTAAGAGAACTTTGGCAGAAATTGGGTCAAAAAACACTAGACATTGCCTTATGTTTCAATTTTGTTATAGGCCCCCATCTATCAAATGATTGAGGGAGGCTATGAGTAACAATTTATGGCCACTTTTTGTAGGAAAATGTGAGCACTTAGATGAAGAACTTGGCTTTGCAAAATTCAAAGTGTTCTGATACAGAATAAGGTATATGAGATCAGCATCAAGGGAGAAGCAGGAAGAAATAATGGGTATGAGACACAAAGTTACCAGAATATAACTTTACTTGGTATACATTTAATTAAAATCTACTCTACTATTTTCTTATTTTTATATAAAATGCTTTATGTTTTGCAATACCTGAGTGATGCCATAAGTTTTTGTGTAAAAATATTTAAGTGACAGGAACTTTACAATCCAGAAGTTTCTAGTTGTATGTCTTACCACTATTTGTAATTCTGCATTCAACTTTTCAAAGCTCAAAAAGTCTGTTCTGGTTACTGAATGCCAACCAAATTTGCTTGTTTTTTGTTTTTGTTTTTGTTTTTGTTTTTTTTTAATTTCCTTTCTTAGAAGAATTCCAGCGTATTTGTGAGCCTGTTCTGAAGATACTTTTAAAACGACTTTCTTTCTTGGCATACAGCTGCTCTCCAATTCTACTTTGATTTTAAACTTCTGAATCACCACAATGAATGATGAATATTTTCAGGATATTGATCTTTTCTACACTCTCAGGCAGTGGACCAGAGCTACAGGAACAATCATGATGGTTTTCTTCTTTAAAGTGCCCACACTCTTGCTCAACGTCTTACACTACTACTTAAAGAATTCAAAGACTGAACATTTTACCTAAAATCTATAGGTGGCACTTACACTGGGCTTATATCTTAACAATCTACGTGAGGATTGCATGCCATGAATGCCTCATTGGCTACCAGCTGCATCTGGCGCTCCTTGCTGTACTCTCCATTTAAATTCCCAAAGAACAAGCTGCTTTTCTTGAAATTCTTGCCAATTGGCTTGATAATGAGAGAGTCACTCAGCAGTCTGTTACTGAACAGAGATAATCAATGGGAGCTTTCAGCTCTCCATCCAAAAAAGATATTTTTGGTTGCCTTTTGGAACTCCTGGGTGCAAACTAATGTTATATCACTTTTAAAACCAATTCTTATTTCTACAAAGACCCTGCCAAATTTCCTATTATCATTTTGTCAATAGACATCTACTGAATACCTACTTTGTACAAAGCACAAGAGGTGGCTGGCTATGCTTCCTAAAATACGTATCAGACAGACTACATGGTATGACAAAAACGAGCATATTATTTAATATTAATGATGCAGAATAATGAAAGCAGTGAAATATTGCTAATAAGAATTTAATCTGTACAGTCTTCCTGAACAAAAAACCAATAATATATATCAAATGCCTCAAAGAATGGTTCTATTTTTTTTTTTTTTTTTTGAGAGAGAGAGAGAGAGTGAGTGAGCGAGCAGGGAAGGGACAGAGGGAGGGGGAGAGAGAATCTTAAGCAGGCTCCATGCTTAGCATGGAGCCTGAGGCGGGGCTCAACTTGAGGCTCGATCTCAGGACCCTGAGATCATGACCTGAGCCAAAATCAAGAATCAACACTTAACCAACTGAGTCACCCAGGCAGCCCGAGAGTGATCTATTCTTTGTTTCAGTGAATTTATTTCTGGATTTGTTAAGGAAATAATCAGATATAGAGACAAAAGTTGTACTTTCTTTTGTAAATGTCAGCATTTTGGTTACTGTTGAAAACAGAATAATCTTACATAGCAAATACTGGAGAATAATTGAAAGGCGCTAAAGTAATTAAATATAAACATTAAATTATTTAATGGTAGATTGCATTTAATATAATATTAAGAAATGAAATAAGAATTTACATATATATGCAAAAGTTTTAAAACTAAAATCTATATGGTCAGAGTTCAGTCAGGGAGGCAGAAAGCACTCTTTATTTTCCAGGGAGGAAGGGTTTCACTTTCACCAATTCTCTATAATCGTGGAAAATCTCTAACCAATTATTTCAGTCAAAAGCAGTCAAGTGGGTAGTTCTCTTTTTCAGTGCCCACTGGGGAGAGCCAGTTTTAATCTCATGAGGGCTCCTGAGTCTCTGCCACTTCTCCAAAGATCAGGCCTCTCCTTTTCTTCTGCTAGTCAAATCTCCTGCCTTCTCTCTTAAGAAACTCTAACCTGGATTCACAGACAGAAGAGACTTTGGGGACATGAGTTCTCAACTTATCTGAGGAGATTGGGAGGTAATGGTGAACTGCTGAATTCACAACTAACAGTCCCGCACGGTGAGAGAATATGAGGTTTACCGAGTTTATTTCTCGGTAATGGAATTGTAGTGCAAGAGACTGTTACAGTCTTCTTAGTATTTCCCTTAGTTTCCATATCTTTGAGAGACTGAGTATGTCGGTTTTATATGCAAGAAAAAGTGTTTATGTTTAAAATGAGTAAGGACAATGAAAGAGAATATTTGAAAATAGAACTTTTGAAGGAAATCCACATTATTTCCCTAATAAAGCATGTCAGCACCCCAGAGGTTTACTGGATACTTCCTGAAAAATCTCATCTGTTGCTGTCACAAACCCAAAACACAACCATGTCTTCAGTTACAAATACACTATTTCTGCTCAAATATTAGTAGAAAAGATTTGCTATTCACCTGCAAAAATAAAGCCTCTCCTAATCCTACTCTGGAAAGTACCTTAGGAACCCCTTAGGCTCCCATCTTGTATCCCCATCTTGACAATTCAGTCACAATGACAGTGGTCAGATCTGGAGAGGGCCAGGGGGGTGTTGGGTGCTTCTCAGGACAGGACACTAGACTTTTCTCCATGTATGTCAGGATTTGGGGTTGGGATTACGAACCCAGGAGAAATGTCGCTAAACGCTTTAACACACAGCCTCCAGGACAGGGCTGTGTGGGAGCTTACTTCCTCTGAATTCTTCACTAAACTCTACTTCTGCAGGGAGGCTGATCTTGGGCAGCAGTGACCGGGCCAGGGACAACCCTAACTCTCTCAACTGCTGTGGGAAGGAAGACACAAAAGAAAAATTTAAGGGGATTTCAATGTCCTTGAAGAAAATAAAATCCACCAAGTATGCACAAGAAATGACATGTGAATAATTCCACACCTTTCCACATTCTGAAATGCTACAGCCGGAGGTGAGCGCTGGCCCTGTAGGTTTCAAGGGCTAATGATGAGAACGTCGCTGAGGACACTTAGCGGAGTCATTTAGCTATTTGCAACCTCCCATTCCTCATCTGGAAGGTAAAGGTGTTTGATTACATGTTTTCAGACTTCACTTCCAGCTCAGGCATTCTGTGTCTTTGCGGACCCGTCACAGCCAGGACCTGGATGGAATGCCAAATGTGGAATCACTGTCTTCGCTCCCCCGCCCCCGGTGCCCCAAACCAGGCCTCTTACTCTCTCTCCTCTTTCTGCTCTATCGCCTTTAGGCCATAACCCAAAGCACCCTCTACTTGGGATTTTTCCAACGGCTTCTCTTAGTCAGACTTCATCAGCTCAGTGTCTCTTCCATATCTAATATAATACATAATATGCACTGCTGTGATGGTGTGAGCTAATGAGGTAAAGGCTTGCCAGATGGCGTATTTGCATTTTAACAGGGGCCTTCTGGAAACAATGCCTTAGTACAAAGGAGTGCTATAATTGGTGAGAATGCGATCAAACAAGGTAGGCCTTTTAAGGAGAAAGACCATGTACAATAAAAGATAAGTCAATCAGAGTTTACCAAACGGAAACTGCGTTCCTATTTTGAGCTCACAATACAATGACAGGGATAAGATTGTTTTTAATCTTTAAGGCATTGGAATTGTACTAGAACGAAAATATTTTCTTTCTTTTGGTGGCAAATGTTCACGGTTTTAATGAAGCTAGGGGACACAGAGGACTAAGGGAATGTCACACTCTGATTAAAGGGTAAACACAACACTAAGCCACTGCTAAAAGAAAAGGCAACCAGTGGATATTTCAGCATGTATAAAAAGACATTTTCTACCTACTATGCTTCATTTTAATTCACGGACTGAGGTTGGTATATCATCTGAGGCGTTGCTTAAAACTTCATGTAAATTAACACAAGTACCAATGACAATGGTTTGGAATTCTGCTAACATACAGTTAAATAGATATTAAAATTAAGGGGCGCCTGGGTAGCTCAGTCGGTTAAGCATCCAGCTCTTGATTTCAGCTCAGGTCACGGCCTCAGAGTCACGATATCGAACCCTGCCTCAGGCTCTGCACTGGGCGTGAAGCCTGCCTATGATTCTCTCTCTCCCTTCGCCCCTTCCCCCAGTCATGTGTGCACCTGTTCTCTCTCTCTTAAAAAAACATTGAAATTAATTTTGCCTTTCTGTAAGTGCGATCCTTTATTTAGTGGCAGATACCCTCAAGCATTAGATCATGAGTTAGTTTTGCTCTGAATTCTTTTAGGCACAATTTCTTAGGATGTGATTCTTAGCTGTGCTATAGTACCACAGACCCTGTGTGGCAGTGAAGATAAGCAGAGTCAATGTGAAGCAGAATATGAAGTTTCTGAACTCCATCCAATCCCTTCAGTCCCTCTGTTATGTTGTTCTCTCTGTGTAGGTCTTTTTCTCTCCTGGGAGGAATTTTTCTTACCTAAGTCAGGGCCCCCCACATTATCTATATGACCCATTTCTCCTCGATACAAAAGAATATCATCTTTATCAGCCCTGAAGGTATGGTAAAGGCACTTCTGCTTTCCAGAGAAAATCTCGGTAAATATAAGGACTGAGAAGGTCTTGAAAGAGCGTGCGTGAGTCAGTGTCCCTAATGCCTGAGCAGGAAGAGCATTTCCTTACGGATAATAATACTTGAGCTCTGAGCCCAAATAAAGATCATAAGGGAGAACAGGTCATGTTGGCCTCCTCTTATCTAAAATAATCTATCTAAAGCCTTGCAAATCACTTAATTGTTCATCACACTTTTTCTCAGTTATTGACTGTACTTCTGAAAACACTATTTGAATAGCTTATAGCATTATTTTTTAAAATATGGGCATGAGGTCTTCCTCTTTCTACCAAATTCATAGACGGAGAATCTTTTCAAATAATGTTTATAAGGTTTTCTTAATCTGTAAATTCTGCTCATTCGTGCATTAATGAAATCACATTAATTTTCTAATCCATTTCATAAATATGGCCCAAATGGCCAAATCTGTGCCAGACCAGTGAGTCTGAACCTCTCTTGCAATTTGTTTCAAAATTCCTCTTCATGTCTCTTTAAAACTCATCGATGCTGTTTTCTTTAATTATAAAATGATAAAAAATTAGAATATATTTTAGTTTTGAGATAATGATAAAATAATACTTAAAAGGTATGTGCCTTAGGGGCACCTGGGTGGCTCAGTTGGTTAAGCAACTGCCTTCGGCTCAGGTCATGATCCTGGAGTCCCGGGATCGAGTCCCGCATCGGGCTCCCTGCCCAGCAGGGAGTCTGCTTCTCCCTCTGACCCTCTTCCCTCTCGTGCTCTCTCTATCTCATTCTCTCTCTCAAATAAATAAATAAAATCTTAAAAAAAAAAAAAGGTATGTGCCTTAAACATTTTTAGTTAACTGGTTCAGTGGCTTTCCTATTATTTCATTATTCAGTGTTAGCCAACAAATGAGGAACTACTTTGGGACCTGCCATAATATATTTTATCATTCCTGTTTAGGCAGTTGCTGGTCTTGGTACTGATGTATACTGGTGACAATTCTCCCATATCAAATACAAATAATATCCACCAAAGCAGGATTTTTTTCCTCTCTTGACAGAAGCATTGATCAGTATTTCTAAAATGTTCCTGAAGAGGAGGGGGCTGAGGAACTTGACTAAGGAACCCAGAGATCTTTTGAGAAGAAGGGAATGAGGAACCCAATTATTTACTCTCAATTATCATCATCTATCAGGTTGAAGCAGGGGACCCTAACACAGGGACAAGAAAAAGTAAAGCATGAAAAATCACCATGGAGGTAAAAAGTGAAACAATCATTGGTGGATTCTGCCTCAAGTCAGGTTGTGAAAGGAGCACCTTCCTGTGGCCTATGAAATTATGCAGACTCTGAATCACGTTCAGCCACAGCCTACCAAAGGACATACTCTCTCCCTGATGAAGTGTTCATGTGGCTGAATCTAATGTGCTGCTGGGAAGGAAATCCAGACAATGTGACAGCATAAGGCAGCTAATGAAAGAATAGTAGGTTGAGGGCAAATGTTCCTTCCTAGAGCTTGAAGGATCCAGGGTAGCCTGAGAAGGAAATCTTCAATCCCCAAAGCCGACAGAAATAAAACAAGCAGCTCAGCCCTACCACCAGTCCTGGGATGTAATCCCGTGGCAGTGTCATGAGCTCTCGGACAGAATTAATGGTGCTGTGTTTCATTCGGAATGAGATGAAAGGGGTGGCAGAAACAGCAAAGACTTGGGTGAGCTGAAATTCTCTTTGAATAGTTTGGGTTTCAGCAGCAAATAGCATTCATTTTTTGGATGTGAAAAAGCAATTAGGCCTGACATCTTGGGAGAAAAAAATACTAAACTTTTTGACAGTTTTGACAGTCTTTTGGACAGTTGGGGTGGAGCATGCTATATTTTGGGATACCTTTGGGGGCAGTGTCTTATACACCCACACACTAAAATAGAACATTCCAAATTCCTGTGTATGTAGCTATTTTGCTAGTTATAATAATAGAGCTAATTGAACAAAGCAAATACTCAAGTTTCATTAACTTAGACTTTGCCAATGAATTTAAATTACAGATTTTCTATGGTGCCGTGCACAATAAATAACATCATAGGTATATTCTGAACTTTTGTCACCTTGGAGGTTTTACCAGAGAAACAGATACTAAGCAAAGGATCCCTTGACAAATAAATATGAGGTGGCTCTCCTGGGGTGAGATATTTACTAACACCTTGGGGTATTTTTGGGGTGACTAACATATAGGTTCAACAATACATCCATATATCAAATCACCATCACTGATAAAGTTAAAATGAAATAGATTCAATACTGTCATATCAATCACTGTGGTCAGTCTCTCATTTTCTAAAACAAATGCTCCTTCAAGAAAATAAAATTTAGTTAAAATTTTTCAGAATGCTTTATCAAAATTTCTATTTGTATTCTAATGTGTTATTTCCACTTATTTGCATATGTTTATTGTCCTCATTTATGGAAAAAAACATTTACCATATTTGCTAGCAGAAGGATCACTTTTTTTTTTTTTTGCTGGGTCTTAAACTAAAATATAATTTTCACCCCTTTCAAAAAATGTTAGTAACTATCTCATGCCGGGAGAGCCACCTCACATTTATTTGTCAAAGGATCTTTTGCTCAGTATCTCTTTCTCTGATAAAACCTCCAAGGACCCAAAAGTTCAGAGTATACCTATGATGTTATTTATCGTGCATGGCACCATTAGCGAAGCCTATGTAGCAAGTACATGAAGGTACAACATACATTTTATGATCATGATACTTTCTTCCCACAGACACAAAAACACCCTAATTGCTTTTGATAGCCAACCAAAAACAGCCTCGGTTATCTAGGCTTCCTGAAGAAGTCTGCGATATGACTAAACACATTGATTCCTTTTATATTAATCACATTCTTTCAAAGCATAGTAACTGCTCTGTGATCACTTTTTCTTTACTTACTCTGTACATATTAGTAACTTAACAGATCAACATCAGTTGACTCATCAAGCTGTATATACATTTTAGGAAGACCAGCTTTGACAACTTAGCACAATAAATCCTGTTTAACCTCATGAAGAAAACAAAGGAACAAAAGAACAAAGAATCCCTTGTTCTTATCAGTGAGATTCTTTGATAAGAATCCAATGATAAGAACAAGGGATTCCACTGAAACTTAGGTCGTACAACTGATGTCAATAAAATTTCTAATTGCATAAAGCTTTACTGATTTTGTTGCCTGAACAAAATATATGCATTTTGACTGCCTTGGTGTCATGAATTATTTAGGTAACAAAAACTCAAATGACCTTAAGATTCTACTCATATGGAAACTATTAATCCTTAGTGTCAAGGTCATGCAGAGTTGCACTACTGGATAGTTTCTGGCAATTCTGTAGCAAGTTTGATGGCTAGAGATGTACAATAACACTGTGGTCATTGAGTTGTATCAATTTTTAATATACAAGAGCAAAAGCAGTGAACATAGCTATAATTTAAATTTTTATATGGCTCACAGAAGTATTCTGATTGCCAAATTTTGGTGTGGAAGTACCATTTAAGTAAAACTCATGTAGCAGCTAATGATTAACTATGTATAACTCGTGAAATATCCTATAACATGGTGGTACCAATTTAGACTGTGACAGAACAATTCAACACAAGAAATCCTCCGCTGTATAAAATTTGATAAAGTACTTAACCCATTGGCTTACATTTTTAATCAGCAGGTTGTACCTGAGGAAATAGAAGCATGGAAGATTAAGCTGTTTAAAGGATAATAATTGAGATTTGCATACAGAAAGTTTAACCTACACCACAACATCATACGGCCTCTCAATGTACTGACTGAGAAGTTATATACTGTCAAGCTGCAAACTGCAATTTTTTTCCCTTCAAGTCATGGCTTAATCTGTGTATCTGAAACCTTTTATTAACAAGTCTAGAATAACTCATAGCCTAGAAGAAAAATATAGCAACTACTTTAAGTACTCTAAGACCTATTCAAGGATGAATAGATACAGCCATTGCCTTCAGTGGAATTAACATTTTAGCAGAGAAACAGACAATCAAATAATAAAAAAATACAATAGTAATCAGGAGGCAGGATAGTCCTGAAGGCTTTTTTTCATGACTAACAAGTGACAAATCTAGACTGAAATATGTCCCTACCGTCTTTTAAACACTTCCCTCCAATGCCTACTACTTGATTGTCCTGTTGTCCTGTATTTATGAGCAGGGAGCCCTTCATGTCTAATCGAGTTGTCTAGTACTCATCTAGGAAATGTTTCTAATTTCTCCGGTCTATACTGCATCATCGGAGATGTCTATGATTTAGTAAAACAGAGCAATTCCTTTATCTTCAATGCTTTGTAGTACCTAAGATTACTGTTGAGTGCAGAAGCAGCTAATAAGAGTTTTAGTCATTTTAAAACCTGCTAGCCAAATCAGGAATACATTGGGATACAATTATAATTTGTCATTTTTGCAATTCATTACAAAAATGTTCTCAAAATTCTTCACTATATTATATAATAATTGGCCTTATATTAACAGTTGTACCTTTGCTCGTCTCTTTTGCTTCTTATGATTCAATTTTTTGCTATATATTCACTTTATATTCTTATGGCTCTAAGGAGATACATGATGGATGGATGGATGGATGGATGGATGGGTGGATGGATTAAAATTGATAAAAATTTTATCCATAGGGCGCCTGGGTGGCTCAGTTGGTTAAGCGACTGCCTTCGGCTCAGGTCATGATCCTGGAGTCCCGGGATCGAGTCCTGCATCGGGCTCCCTGCTCAGCAGGGGGTCTGCTTCTCCCTCTGACCCTCTTCCCTCTCGTGCTTTCTATCTCTCATTCTCTCTCTCTCTCAAATAAATAAATAAAATCTTTAAAACAAAAAAAATTTTATCCATAAAATAAAACCATATCATGGGAGGATTTTTGTAAGGATGAGTCATGAAATAACATTGGTTTACTATCACATCTAATATGAAAATGAAATCTTTATTCAATGTTTCCTGAATTTGTAAGGGAGGTTTGTAAACTTCTCACTGCCTCCTTTCCCTTATCCCCGCTGAGTAAACAATTGGGATTTAATAAAAAAACTAAAAAGTGATGATTTAATGTATTTTTTCTGAGTTTAGTATGAATTTTATGGCCTCATCTCTACCTTCCAAATTAAATAAACAGAAACACATTTTCTCCTTCTCATCAACTTTGCATTTGTTGAATTTATTGAGCCATATATTGTATCATAAACACTACAGAATCAAATGTTTTTGATTTGATGGTTCTTGGAGCCTATAAATAAAATATGCTTAAAAAGGAAAAATACAAGAAATTATAAAATAAAGCTTTTTTTCTAGCAGTTATTCAGAAACAAATCATAAATATCACCATAAATAGTCCACTATCTATGGACTTATCATTAATTAGCTTCCTTGCAGAGTTCAACTGGGTATGGAACCCACATTGAACTCTCGTGAAACCTCAATAATCAAATGTGGTCTGAAGAAGGAACTGTGAAAACAAAAATATTTTCATTCTAGATAATAGGAGCATGCCCACCCATTAATTTTTAATTAGCAATCCCCATGCTTCTTCCAAAAAGGCATAGCAATTGCCACTCCAATAGAATAGTTGTGAACTCTGTGCAAGAGCATTTGAGGTAGTAGGGTAAAAAATGTATTTCAAAATAAAAATAAAAGAGAGGGTTTTTTTTTTCATCCTTCCATCTTTCCTTCCTCCCTCACATTCTTCCTTTTTTTCCCTTATTTTCTTGCTTCATTCCTTCAACTTTCTTTGACCAGGTTAAATTATAACTGGAAATCAGCATGAATTCAAAGATACCAGAAACTGGTGTCAAGACACTTCTACTGAACATTGAAATCTTAATACTTGAAGGCATTATTCTTCAGAATACCCTAAGTTCTAGAAACAAAGTTGAAGCATGTGAATTTTGTACTCATAAATGTAGTGTATAATCTTAATGTAATTTATTTTTTTTAAAGATTTTATTTATTTATTTATTTATTTGAGAGAGAGAGAGAGCAAGAGGAAGATAGCACGAGCAAGGGGGAGGGGCAGAGGGAGAAGTAGGTTCCCTTCCCTCCCTGAAGCAGGACTCCATCCCAGGACCTCGGGATCATGACCTGAGCCAAAGGCAGACGCTTCACTGACTGAGCCACCCAGGCACCCTGTAACCTCTAACATAAATTGCACAAATCCTCACATTTCTGACATGTATATATTTTTGCGCAATATTTCTATCTCACCACAAAGTGTCTTCAGGACTATAATTTGTCCCTTAAATTTTTGAGGAAGACAATTCTGCTTTGATTGCTTATGGATAGATCACTGATTAGAAAGGGATTGGTTGTGCTCTTTAACTAACATATGCTGCTTCAATCTAACTTTGATTCAGCTGTAACTCCTAGAGCAAGTTGCTTTTTTTCCTTGTGGTAAAGGAACTACTTAGAATCTTGACTGTTGTGGTGAGTACATGAACTTATACTTACAGTGAAATTGCATGGTTCTATATACACCACACACAAAAACACATACACTTTCATATACATACACACATGCCTACACATATACACAAATGAGTACAACTGGAGAAATCTGAACAAGATACCTGCATTGCATCAGTGTCAATATCCCAATTTCTATATTTTACTGTAGTTTTACAAGTCATTACTATTAGTGGAAACTGGGTAGACCTCTGTATTATCTCTTATAACTACATGGGAATCTATAATTATCTCTAAATAAAATGTTTCATTTTAAAAGAAATTACTTATGACCTGGTAATTCTACTTCTAGACTCTATCCACATAGGTACAAAACCAAAAACAAACAAAAACAAAACCAAAAAAGGCAAATAAAATAAAATTTATTTGGCATTGTTCAAAATAGCCAAAGATTGAAAAACCACCTAAAAACTCATCGAGAGAAGACGGGTACATTTTTGCATCTCGCACAATGGGTTTATTCACGACAAGTTAAAAGAAGGAAGTACCTCTCCTGAAGGGATATGGAAAGATCTGCAAGGTATGTTAAGTAACAAAAACCTTTTATATAGTGAGCCACTATTAATTTTGGTGTAAAGATGGCAAGGAGGAAAACCGAGAGCCTGGGAAACTGGGGAGTAGAGGATTCTTAGCATTTTTTACTGAGCAACCCAGAAAGGTGTCACTCAGATCTGCTGAACAGGGAAATCAGTCGGCTGAGGGCCCCAGATGCAACCGTCCGGATATACAACTAGACTCATACAGAGGCCATGCTTTCCCCAATTGCTCAGAGCCAATGACTGAGCGCCACATTGATTCTAGTACCATCTCCACTAATAAGTTATTATTCAGGACTTCAACAGTTTTGGCTACAGGACTTCCCATCAGCCTGGCTAAAATTTTCTTAAAATTACTCTGTAATCAGAATCTTCCTAGCAAATCATCCTTTCCTTTCTTAGCTCTCAGCCCTGCAGAGTGGACTGAAGGCTCTCCCTACCTACTACTGTTTTCTTCTCTATCCTTCAGAGCTGTTTTGCCTCATTAATCTTTTTCGCATCTAATCCCATCTAAGGATCTTTTTGGAGTACCCTAACGAAAACAAAATTATTTCGTACCATAGCCATATATTAGTTGTAAGAATATTAAAGTCACATATTTCAGTTTAAAGTAAACATGTATTTATTACAGTAACCTGGCTCATAAAAAGTTTTTTTTTTCTTTTTAACATACTTGCAAAAATACCTGAGGTTTCTTAAATTTTCTTTGAGTAAACTGCTCATTCCACACCTCATACAAACTTGGTAGGATTGTTAGTCAAGGTGCCCCAATCAACCATCTATGGAACTGACTGATTTGAGGAGGGAATATCAAAGAGGTTGACTTTTAGTTAGTGGTACTTGAACCTCTAAAGCCTCCCTCATTCCTGTGCTTCTGGAGGCTTAACTTTCAAATTATTCTGTAAGTCTAAGCGGTTCACTTGCATCTTTCCAAGAACTTTATTTTTCTATGGAAAAAAAAAGTTTAGAAACTAAAGTTTCATGAATACTAAAATAATGCTTTTCTATAAGAGTAAGATGTTACTGGTATTTTTAACCTGCTTATCTTATTCTTAACCAGCCCATATTCATGACCATTGAATGTTCTCAGAACGAAGACTATGAAGTACACAGCAATCTGTGAAGAACCCTAATCAACCTAAGTAAAGTATGCTTCCTCCTGTTTATCATCTAAAGGATGAAGACTCCTTCTGTCTTAGGAAGCCAAAACCACATAAAGTGAATTTTATTAAAAAAGTATGTTCCACACTTCAAGTTTCTTATATGATCTACCTCTATCCATACCATGTCCACAGTCAGTGGGGCACATACCAGTGCTCTTCTTTCCCTTATTGCAAAACACTTGACTTAATCAATTCTTCCCATAAGTTTGATATTGTCTAAAATTCTATTTGAAATTTATTCCTGTTTTAACTCTTGTTTTTAAATTGATGAATGCCTACTATATGCGATCTTCAAGGTACTTTGCCTGTATTAGTTGTGATACTAACACCATGTTACTTGTAACATTGGAAATGAGATACTCTTAGTCCCATTTTAAGTAGTGAGAGACTGTGCTTACCAAAGTTAAATAGCTTAGCAAAGGTCACTAGAAAGTAAGTAGACAAAATGAGAGTCAAATTAATCTTTAATTCCAAATTTCATTCTATTTCCACTCTAGTAGACTACATTTCATAAAATGCAGATACTAACAAAAAGGTTACTAATCCATTTAATCAACATTTACTAAGCACCAAGACTGGACAGTTCTATACTATGGATCCTAAGCACAGTGTAGGGGCTCCCTGAATTATTCCCCTTTGATAGTATAGTCTCAGAAACTTACTACCACTCAATAAATGTGAACTATATTCACTTATAGTTTACTTATATTAAGTATATGAGTCATAAATAACTGAAATATAAATTAATTTTATTAGATACTTTCTTCCCAATAACAAGCTCTGAGAATTGGAGTGTAATTGGGGAGAGGGAGTGGAACACTATTGTTACAAGGCAGGTCTATGGCAGCTAGTATTGGCAAAGACTCTAGGAATTTACTTGGGTAAAGACCAGGGTATGAGATGCCCACCAAGTGCCTGATGTTTGAAGAGATAAGGAGTAACAAGAAGATGGATGAAGATGGAAATTTATGAGAATTCTAGAAACCAAAATCCTTTAAGCTAACCACATAGAAGACATCTAACCACTATTTCTCTGTTATAAAAATAAGGGGCTTGTTGTTGCTATAATCTCTGAAATGCTACATCTAGTTCCTCAGTTTAGTTCCTAAACTTTCCGTTACTAAATAACAAGCTTTATGAGGGCCAGGCCCATGCTCCCTCATTGTCTCATTCCTAGCATTTGCCATAGTGTTTAGCACAGTATCACTCAACAAATATTTAAAATTATGAATCTGAATTAATCAACTGAAAGATAAAGGTATGACCTTCACAATTTGATAATATGGTAAAAAAGTATTCTAAAAAGTTACCCTGGACATCTTAATTTCATTAAGGTAAATAATGTATTCATCAGCGTTGGTAATTTCAACTTGATCTCCGTGTTTTTGATTGTGTACCTCTACCAGTAAAATAATGTTGAGCCTAAACCTCCAACATAGACTTATCTATTTTAATTTATATACATGAACTATGTCTGCATTTTAAATATTAATATCTAGATTTCTTAATTTAGTAAGAGTTTATTTTTTTTCTTCCTGCACCCCTGTATACCCTCTGAGTAGCACAAAGTTATACACTGAGCCACTGATATGAATTCTGACACCAAGACATCCAGAAGAGTCAATCAGCTTTTTAGGATTCAATGAGCACACAGCACGATTATAACAGCTCACTTTCCTATTCCGAAGGCACTGCTGCCAACATCAAAAAGAATCACCACTTTGTTCCAAAGCTGCAATGTTATTCCACTTAGTGATTGCTCCATTCGTAACAAACTGCATGGTGCAATGGAAACGGTACTAGCCTGAGAATCAGGGGACTTGAACTTTACTTATGATTGATTAGTTAAGAAACCTTCAGCAAGGTCCTTATGTCTCTGGGCTCTAGTTTATCATTTTGTAAGTGACAAGAAACAATTATCAATCCTTATATACCTGAAGGAAATAAAAAATATTGCATCCTGTCACATGCTTGTTGACAAAAGAGCCCAAAACTACTTCAAGAGAGGATCTGGTACTGGAATGTAGGATTCGGTCACTGCTAAGACAGCCAAATAAACCTCAGGACCCTGAGATCAAAACCTGAGCTGAGATCAGGAGTTAGATGCTTAACTGACTAAGCCACCCAGGTGCCCTGATTTAACTGTCTTTTAAAAGGCCCACTATTGGGGCGTCTGGGTGGCTCAGTCATTAAGTGTCTGCCTTGGGCTCTGGTCATGATCCCAGGGCCCCAGGATGAAGCCCTGCATCGGGCTCCCCGCTCAGTGGGAAGCCTGCTTCTCCTTCACCCTCTCCCCCTGCTTGTGTTCCCTCTCTCGCTGTGTCTCTCTCTGTCAAATAAATAAGATCTTTAAAAAATAAATAAATAAATGGCCCATGATTTTAAGAATCTTGTTATGACTTAAACTAAAATGTATTTGCTTGTATCATCATATAATAAGAACAACCACTTATATTGCACTTTGAATATTTCGAAGGGCTTTCATACAAATCATCTCAATTTTAGTGACTTACATAAGAATTAAATAGTTAGTGAATTAACCAGAACCCAAGTTTTTAGACTTACTCTCTGTCAAAACTCAACTGTATCCTAAACTGACCTAATTTCAATCTTAAAAGTGTAGACTATCTTTTAAAATAACTGTTAGGGGCTGAAAGACATTTATCTCATTATTTAATTGTTTGAAATAAGACCTGTTCAAAACTTTTCTGAAAGCAAAATTAGAGAGATGGTTTTTCATAGAGATTCACATTTCCTATTTTGATGAGAATTATTTTACATGCTAAAATCTTGTGGGAACAGTATCTTTTGCTTTATAGATATTTTTTCATCTAGAAACTTCTGTCTCTACCCTTTACATTTTCCTTATTCACTTCATCTTTTTGGATCTCAGATGAAAATATACATTGTCATTCTACTTTTTTTTTTTTTTTTTTTTGGTTCCCTGGCTGACCATTTTTATTTCTTCAGCCACACTGCAGTACTATGGCAATAGCTTATACTACAGTAGAGGCTGCATTATTTTAACACAGGAAAACCCTGGGTATGAGTGGGATAATGCAGCAAACAGTGATACTACATTTTCCACAAAAGGGTGGAAATTTTATCTCTACAGAAAGAACTTTAAGTTTAAATAAGACTCACAGATTTAGAATTTATACACTATATATTGAATCATATACTTAGTGATTTCATATTAATGTCTCTTTGAGCTTTCTTTTTCTTTAAAGTGTTAGTGTTTTCCTCAAAAATTTCAACAAGTTGACTCTTTCGTCTGGCACTATACCTTTACCTACCAGATTGATGAAGAGGCAATTTACATACCTTTTTACACCTGCCAGAGCTGGGATCAACATCAATAGGAGAATGGCTAGCATAAGGAAAGGATTCTATTATTTTAACTCTTGACCTCACAAATATGAGAAAACTTCAGAAAATCTGCATCATTTTCCTTCAGAGTACATCACAGAATTTTTAACAAATTTATTAAAACAGGGACTGCTCACTATCAATTTTTTATATAACCAGTATACATTTTCCTAATTATAAAATATTTTATGTTCATTGTTGAAATATGCAGGAAACACAGTAAGTTCAAATAAAAAAAGTCACCTGTACAATCATTATACAAAGAAAACATAAGCCACCACAATTCTACTAACCAATTCTATTGAACCATTCCATAAAGATTCTCAGCTTTACTGGGGACTTCCTTCATATTCAGCCTTACCCCTCTAATTTAGAATCCCTTTAAAATTCAAGAATTTTCTATACTTGCTTCCTTTGAGCACCTATTGCTTCCATACAGTTCTTGGCATGTATTTAATACCCTTCACTAGCCCTCCATGCTGATGAAGCCTTGCCCTACTGTTTACTTCCCCTTAATCATTTCAGCCAGGTTAGTAAGAAAGAGGCAAAAATAGTTCATGTCACAATAGTCTCCAGAAATCTCTAAAGATGCTATGCTTTGAAAAATGAAAATCAAATAATTTCAGTATTTTAAGAAAATTATTTATGAACTAAAGATGAACAACAACAACATCAACAACAAAAACTCTGTTAGGGACAGTGACTTGCAAAAGAATGAAATTGGACCACCTTCTTAAACCACACACACAAATAAACTCAGAAAGGATTAAAGACCTAAATGTGAGACCTGAAACCATAAACTCCTAGAAGAGAGCACCAGCAGTAATTTCTCTCACATCAGTCATAGCGACATTTTTCTGGGTATGTGTCCTGAAGGCAAGGGAAACAAAAGCAAAAATAAACTACTGGGAGCACATCAAAATAAAAAGTTTCTGCATAGCGAAGGAAACAATCAATAAACCAAAAAACCTACTGAATGGGAGAAGATATTTGCAAATGACATATCTGATAGAGGGTCAATATCCAAAATATGTAAAGAACTTATACAACTCAACACCAAAATAACAAATAACCCAATTTAAAAAATGGGCAGAAGACATGAACAGACATTTCTCCAAAGAAGACATACAGATGGCCAACAGACATGCAAAAATGCTCAATATCACTCATCATCAGGGAAATGCAAATCAAAACCACAATGAGATATCACTTCACACTGGTCAGAATGGCTAAAATCAAAAACACAGGGGCGCCTGGGTGGCTCAGTCAGTTAAACGTCTGCCTTCAGCTCAGGTCATGATCCTAGGGTCCTGGGATCGAGTCCCACATCTGGCTCCCTGCTCAGCAGGGAGTCTGCTTCTCCCTCTGCCCCTCCCTCCCATGCTGTCTCTCACTGTCTCTCTCAAATAAATAAATAGAATCTTTAAAAAAAAAATAAAATAAAAAACACAAGAAACAACAAATATTGGTAAGGATGTGGGAAAAAATGAAACCCTCATGCTCTGTTAGTGGGAGTGCAAACTGGTGCAGCTACTGTGGAAAACAGTATGGAGGTTCCCCCAAAAATTAAAAATAGAACTACCCTATGATCCAGTAGCACTAAATCCTAGCACTACGAGGTATTTACCCAAAGAATACAAAAGTACTAATTCAAAGAGCTACATACACCCCCATGTTTATTTGCAGTAGCCAAATTGTGGAGGCAGCCTGAGTCCATTGATAGAGAATGTATAAAGAACGGGAGCACATATACAATGGAATATTACTCAGCCATAAAGAATGAAATCTTGCCATTTGCAACAACATAGATGGATGCAGAGAGTATAAAAACTAAGTGAAATAAGTCAGTCAGAGAAAGAGAAATACTATTTGATTTCACTCATATGTGGAATTTAAGAAACAAAACAAATGAACAAAGAAAAAATGAGACAAACCAGAAAACAGACTCTTAACTATAAAGAACAAACTGATGGTTACTAGAATAAAGGTGGGTGGGGTCAAACAGGTGAAGGGGATTAGGAGTATACTTACCACAATGAGCACTGAGTAATGTATAGAATTGTTCAAACACTATATTGTACACCTGAAACTAATATAACACTGTATGTTAACTCTACTGGAACTAAAACAAACCAAAAAGACCTCTAATAAGAGGATTAATAACATTTTATCATAGAAATATATTTACTTTAAAAATTAAAAATAAAGAGGATAGTGCCAATAAGTAAAATAAATATATTAAATACAGGTGACAGAAACAGCGAAATGTCAAATAATGAATGAGAAAAACAGAGAAAAGGGGTTAGGATAGATCATTATAGTATAATTTGCTTATATAGTCTCAGGAGTATTAATGTGTCTTGAAAATTCCAGTCTTTATAAAGGAAATAAGAAAACCCAGATATATGTGAATTTTTATTTCATTTTACACAGAAACTTTCAACAAGAGCAAAGAAAGGCATCACAATAACCTATTAAAAACTTGATAAGCATGTTCTCCAAAAACCTATCTATCAAATATTCTGATTTATTCCTCAGTAAAAAAATCACAATGCTCTTTTTAGTTATGTTTCTTGCAATGTTATCCCTCACAGTGTCTATTTTACAAGAAATTTAAAATGGATGTGTACAGTCAATATGCACCTGTGCCTACAGGAAAAATGAGCCATAAGTGGCTTTAAGAATATCTTAGCAAGGAGACCCAAAAGTGGAAAGCAAGATAATGTGTCAACTGCAGCATTTTAGCAAACTGAGGAGATTGAACACGTGTTCTTAAAGGGTAGTCCTTTAGCCCTAAAATATGGTTACACAAACACTGAAACCTAAAATAGTAAGATAGATAATAAGGTAAATGGAAGAGGGATTCTATATGCACCTAAGACTAAGAGGTTCTATCAGGTCATAATCTTCAAATTAAGGTTACAATAGCATATTTATTTCTAGAAGATATTAAAAGGTTTTCTCTTTATCCTTAATAAAAGTTTCTATACCTGAACTGATACTTTCCAGATGTTCTAGATGACAATTCAATTTCTACCTATGTAATAAATGTCTTTATGTTTTTAATAACACAACAGATATATTTAAACTTCAGCTTTTTTAAACCACAACATCCGTACAGAAATCATATTCCTCATAAAAAATAAACTGTTCTTCTAATGAAAAATACGTATTCCCCTTTCTTGATGTGCTACTGTCCTACTAAGTAGACACTAGATAAAAAGCACCTACCTCCCTACCCCTCCACCCATCAAACCACACACACACACACACACACACACACACACACACACACACAGTTTGTCCCTCTCTCCCTCTGTATCTCTTTCTTCCTCTATCATTTATACATACACATCATTTAGGTACTAAGAAGCTGGCTACTGACTTTTGTAGAAATTCGATGTTTGAAATAATTTCCAAAAACTGTTATCTTATAAAGTATTATTTTTCACCAGCAGGATCACCAAATCACTGGCACTTGAGACACTGTCTTAGAATTTCTATTATAATACAGAAGCAGAAAACCCACACCAAAAGGCTTCCCCCATATATTCTAGAAGCCATGCCTGGAGAGAGAAGTCCAAAAGACCTTGTCAGAGTACCAAATAATTATGGAATCTCACTCTTTAAATCATTAATAACATAAATCCAAAACCCATTGTGCTATTTTTAATTCTTATTATCATCTTGGAAATGGTTTTTAAGATATATTCAACCATGAGAGACTATGGACTCTGAACAACAAACTGAGGGTTCTAGAGGGGAGGGGGGTGGGGGGAAGGGTTAGCCTGGTGATGGGTATTAAGGAGGGCACATACTAAATGGAGCACTGGGTGTTATACGCAAACAATGAATCATGGAACACTGCACCAAAAACTAATGATGTAATATATGGTGATTAACATAACAATAAAAAATATAAAAAATAAAATAAAAAATAAAAGCCTAATGAGCACAAAAGAAAAAAAAAACTAATGATGTAATGTATGGTGGTTAACATAACATAATAAAATTTTTAAAAATGTAAAAAAAAAGATATATTCAAGAACATGATTTGGTACCATTCCAATTTTATATATTCCAGGAAAGTTTTTTACAATCATTTAAAAATTTAGAGTATGATTATATTTGCATGGCCATTCCAAAACATCATGTATTCTAGAATCTAAAGGGAAATGTAGAGAATCCTACAGAATGCAAGATATCAAAGTTGTGATTTGTAAGAAACTTGACCATTACTCATGGCACAAATACCTGCTCCATATCACTGTATGATTCTTTATGGAAGTTGCTTCGTGTTTTGTATTTTTCTGCTACTTGAAATCAGAAATAATCAACCTTTTCTTATATAGTCTCAGAATTCTGTCCTAGTTGTTTAGGATATTAAACCAGAATGGTATAGTTAAGAACAAAAAACAAGCAAACATCTTGCTCCATAGTGTATATCCATGTGAGGGACTTAATGTGTAATGGAATGTTATTTGGAATAGTAGGATAGGTAATGAGTAAATAATACTGGCAGGGATTCTCTGAAGGACGTTAAGCCTGAAAACAATTTCATTTGCTGCAAAATGTCAAAAAGAGGGTCAGATATTCTAGTATGGTGTAAGAGGAAAGGCAGAACAACAACAAAAAACCTGAAGAGCCACTAGAGCTGAAAAATAATCTGTTGCCATTAAAGAAACATTAATTATTAAAGTATTGACTAGGCATGTATGGGGCTTAGCAGTGATGGACACATAAGATCTGGCTTCCAGAACAGTAGCAGAGTACTATTTAGTCTTCTTTACAGTGCCCAAACATTTACGAATTTGCAACAAAGTCAATGTGAGAGGAAATTTTAGCATTCATGTCGATTCTTCATATATGACACTTGGCACACATAATATACATTCTTCTTTGGTAATCTTTAATGGTATTGGGTTAGAATTTTGTTCTGAGTTGAATAGAGTCCCCTCAAAATTCACATCTACTTGGAACTTCAGAATGTGACCTTATTTGGAAATAAGATGCGTGCAGTTGTAATTAGGAAGATGAAGGCATACTAGATTAAATCCAATGGCCACTGTCCATTTAAGAAGGTGTTGTGAAAACATAAAGATACCTAGAGGGAAGAACATCATGTGAAGATGGAGAAAGAGATTGAAGTAATACATCTTTGAACACCAAAGATTGCTGGAAGTTACCAGAAGTAGAAGAAATATACGGAATAGATTCTCCCTCAGAACATCCAGAAGGAACTAAGTCTGCCAAAACCTTCACTTCAGACTTCTACCCTCCACAACTGTAAGAGAACCAATTTCTGATGTTTTATACTATCCAGTTTGTGGTATTTTGTTACACCAGGCCTAGGAAATTGCTGGCATGTGCTAAAACACAATACTCTCTCTACTATATTGCACAAATGCTCAGGAGTATTGGGCCACAGGACCATTAAACCAGCAATTTTTCTAAATTAATTGCTAAGGAACTAGTTTACAAGAATGTTACAGTGATGTGCCACAACAATCCAATAGAATGCATGTGTTAAAATGTAGTATTTTCAGAATGATGTCGTCTAATGTTTGCATAAAAAAAAATTTGACGTCTTTTTCTAAGCCCAGCCAAGTATATACCACAATCTCTCTACATCTTTTGTCATAGGAATTTTCTCCTGTCATCACTCATATGATTTATTTTAGGACCTATAATTCCCAGCACTCCTAAATACAGCTAAAACAATAGGAAATTATCAACACTTTTTTAATACACAGAGAGTACGCTACATCTGACAATTCAGAAATTATTTGAGTAGATTGGATGCATGAATCGCTGTGTGAACTAGCAGAGACTTTGGCAGGCCTCAAATATAGGGGCTGCCCTCCATCACCTCACTGCCCCAGATGAATACATCCTTGCTGGCATCAGTGACTCGGTCCCTCCCCCTGGCCAATCCCTTACATGCTTCTTAAGTCAATGACTAAAGCCAGAGAGATAAAATCAGTAGCGTTGTTGTGATCTTTTTGCAACTCCTGGGAAACAAATGTGAATTCAGGCTGTTGATTTCTTATCCAGTCTCCTCTCCTGGCCCTATGGATCCAACTCTCAGAATCTGGCCAATTCTTCAATGAAAAGAACAGATAACTTTATTTTTTTCCCCTTGTGATCAAAAACCTGTCTAAAAAACAAACAAAAAACCCTTTCAAATGTCTAATTTTCCCTTTCCTCTTTCTTATTCACGGCATGTCTAGTCACACTTGGGCGCTGCTCTTCAGGTAGTAGTATACTCAGAAATTACCATTATAGGATATTTCTATAGTAAATGCCTATATCAGTATATGGTATATGTAATATTATTATTTAGATAATGTTTTAAAACATGTACTACTAAAATACTTTAAATATAAAACAAAAATAAAATTAACAGTATCTGGAAGAATAGAAAATAATTTTAAAACCACTTTACCCTTTCCTACCCTCATCTCTCTTTAAACTGTTATAAAAGTCAATACTGTAGTACGCTTCACTAAGTACACCTTTGTTATTTGGTTTATGTAAAGTCACATATTTCCACCTTTTTACAAATAAAAGGATTTACAGAAAACTATAACAAATAGTTCTTCAATGTAGACATCAACTGCGATAAGTACGGAATACATCCTACTAGCCACTAGGGCGGGAGAAAGCACTGTCATTTATGAGAATAATTGTGGAGAGGGAATGAACAAAGGCTTGGGGAAGAAGGAGAGGCACAGGAAATGGAAGAGATGAGAGAAGGGGAAGGGAGAACTGTGGAGGAGAGGTGAGGGAAGGCAAAGGGATGGGCAGATAAAGAAAAGTCAGGAACAAAACGGGAAGGAGAGGGAAGAAAGAAGGGAAGGGAAAAGAAAAGAGAAAGCCCAACCACTCAGAAAATATTTGTTGTCTCTATTTTCTTTTTTTAAAAGATTTTTATTTATTTGAGAGAGAGACAGAGACAGAAAGAGATAGCGACAGAGATAGCCAGAGAGAGCACAGGTGGGGAGGAGAGGGAGAAGCAGACTCCCCTCTGAGCAGGGAGCCCAATGCAGGACTCGATCCCAGCACCCTGGGACCATGACCTGAGCCCAAGGCAGATGCCTTAACTGCTTGAGTCACCCAGGTGCTCCTGTTGTCTCTATTTTAAAAAGTGGGAGGGGGGGCGCAGAGGAGATGGAAAAGGAATTGTTATGCCCAAGATTAGCTAGTTAGGATCTCCATTATGTATAACTTGGGAAAGACTCCGTATGACAATGGAACAGTACTTCACTGATAAAGATAACACAATAAATGAATGTCAGATTCTCTATTCACTATGGGGTTCACTTTTCATGGTAAGAGAATGAAACTAAAGAATATTAAAACAAATGATTTTCAAAATGTGGTCCCCAAGATCTGAAACAGCAACACCAGGGAACTTGGCAGAAATGCAGATTCTTAGGTGTCATAGGACACCCATGAAATCAGAAAATCTGGGAGTTGGGTCCAGAAATTTGTGTTTTAAATGTTTCTAAAACATGCTGCAGTTTAAAAACCTCTGATTGAAACCATACCTTTTCAAGTAGAGCAATCTGCATGTTTTGCTCAGATGGTAGTATCTGAAAGGGCACAGGACACAGATCAACTGATGTTGGTTGAAGTGAGCGCTAGCAAACCAACTCTTCCAAAGTAAAAATCTAAAGCTACAGACATATTCTTCCTTTATTCCTTGCATTTTTCAATAATGCATGAACTCATTTGCAGCTGTACTTTTTTAATTCTTCTCTGCCCAACATCCTAACTTTTCTCAGGGTCCTCCAGTCAGGGCCCCTAAAGCTGAAACTTCTGGGGACTGGAGTTCCAGGGATGATACATTTGGAGACCTTATCTCTGAGTCTCCCCATGGTTCATACTCTGGGCATTTAGGACTACAGTCCTCCTAGAATATGGAACACGGATTTTCTACCATGAGACAAAATCAAACCCTTTAGTCTCAGGACTACTAGGCAGCTAAAAATCTAGATGACAGTTGGGTTTCCCCATCATGAGATTTAAAAAAAGGCTTGTAAGCTTCTACTGAAAAATTATTGCTGCTGTCCCTTTTGACCACGGTTATAAACCAGCTGTGTGTTAGAACTGAGCCACACCGTTTCCTCAGAACTGATTTTTTTTATTTTTTTTAAAGATTTTATTTATTTATTTGAGATAGAGATAGCGAGAGAGAGCACAAGTGGGCAGGAGAGGGAGAAGCAGTCTTTCCCCCATGTGGGGCTCGATCCCAGAACCTTGGGATCATGACCTGAGCCAAAGGCATCCACTTAACCAACTGAGCCACCCAGGTGCCCCAGAACTGATCAACTTTTAAAAAACTGCAAAGCCGGGGCACCTGGGTGGCGTAGTCGGTTGAGCCCCCAGTTCTTGGTTTCAGCTCAGGTCATGATTTTAGGGTTGTGAGATCAGCCCTACGTAGAGCTCCATGTTCAATGCTAAGTCTGCTTGAGTTTCTCTCTATCTCCCTCACCCTCTGCCCTTCCCCCCACCATGTGCTCACTCTTGCACACAATCTCAAATAGGTAAATCTTTAAAAAAAATTTTTTAAAGGAACCTCACAAGCCAGTTGTTAAACATAGCTACTCATTAGAAAATATATGAAAGAACATAGTAATTAAAAACAAAATTCTATATATACCAAAATACACACACACACACACACACACACACACACACACACACACACACACACTGCAATATATACCGAATATATACTGAAATATATACCGTTTAATATCATCTGTGATTTAAGGTCATCTACATCGATTGCATCCAAACATCATAACACTATGTAATGATGTATACTGCACATTTCCACCCAATTCTGCATTAAGTGACATCATGTTTGTAGTCCACATTGGTCACAGGGGTGTATTTATACCATGAAAATTGACAAACATGACAAATCATGATGCTTTTTTCTTTCTCTAGAGAGTCAGTTGCTAAATATTTACCTGAACACCATTGGCTATGACTGAAGATGTCTAGAAGTCCTATTAAAAATTGCTTTTGAGGAACAGACAGTAGACACTGTGGAAAAACTACCATAAACAGAAGAAATGTCAGATAGTTCATAAAAGCCAAAGTTAGTCCGTTAAAAAAATTTCATATTCAACTGATTATAAGATAAAAATAAAACATTGGCATTTTTTCATTTAATCAAAAACTTACTGTACAAAAGAAAAGGTACATGGCTAAAATACAAACTTCTGTTACAAGTCTAAGATTTATTTCTTGTGTTTAATAAAGCTCCAAACAGAATGGTATTACTTTTTCCCTTTGCTGATTTTTATCCATTCGTTTTTCCCTTACTATGATGACACTTTCATTCATTTTAAACTATGCCACTGCAGCTTCTTTTCTGAAAATGTGAAAGGTCCTTTTGAAAATCAGCTCTTACTAGTGAGTGTGAAGTAAATGGTTTCTTTATTTCAACCTTTTAAAAAGGAAAAATAAAAGGATAGGGCACAGTGAAATTATTGAAGCAATTGAACTGGCATGTTTCATACTTCAAATTAGTATTGTTAGGTGACTCTGTGTAGATAAAATCTCCAGGCTTGAGAAATTTGTATTGTGAAATGGTTTCCTTATCAGTGAGGTTAATGAAGATGTCAGCAAATGGGATGAGGCTTTGCCAAATGGAATTACTTTCACCTCCAGTCCAACTTGGAAAAGGTGTTAATCAGTATATTAATCTTATCAGCAGCCGAGAAAGAGGATTTGGATGTGGCCATTTCTTCTATTCATTAGAAACCCTGAAAAGATAATTATTCTCAAAATCCATATTATCTATACTATGAAAAAAAAAAAACCTTTTGCTAAAGCAAAGACCTTTGTAAAGCAAAGACAAAGATGGATAGATGGGCGAGAAAGAGTTTTGAAGGAAGAATTTAGATAGGAACATATCTAAGAAGTATTTAAAGTTTTCTAGAGTATTCAAGAGATTACCAAGGAAAGTATGCCAACTAAACATAATCATCAATAGAAACATCACACCACAGAAAAATAATTATTTGATTGAACATGATCACAATACCACAGTTGAAGGCGATACGCATGTTTGAAAACGTCAAGGTATAAAATAGAAGCAAAGTATACTGTCATAAAGTTTACTACATTGGACACACAATCTGGATATTAAAAGTGGATAAAAACCCCTACCTCACACTATATATAAAAATAAATTCTAGTAGGACTAAAGATCTGTCAAAGGTAAAATGATAAAGGTTCTAGAAAATAAAATAACAGAACATTTTCCTGACATATGGTAGTCAAAGATCTTTTAAGAAGACACAGAATCATCCAGCCATAAAGGAAACAATTGATATTTTGGATTATATCCAAGTTAAGAACATCTGTTCATAAAAAAATAAACATTAAGAGAGTGAAAAGGCAAAACACAGAATGTGAATGAAGAAGATTTAGGACATACATAATAAATAAAGAACTAATACCAAAGTATGTAAAGAATTCCCATAAATCATTAATAAAAGACAGGAAGACCTAAATTTTAAAAAATGGTTGAAAGATTTGAACAAATACTTCACACAGAATGTATTCTAACCTCCAATAAGTTTGTGAAAAGCCACTCAATATTAGTTATTGCAGCAGTGTAAATTAAAGCCAAATGAGATACTTTACACAACAACCTGAATAAAAATTAACAGATGGCTAATACAAAGTACAGATGAGGATGTAGAGTAATTAGAATTCTCATGCATTGCTTTTATACACTTTTTCAGATACTGGTGATGGAAATGTGAATTGCTAGAACTATTCTGAAAAACTGATAATATTTAACAAGTATGCAGTATAATTTTTCTTTTACTTTATATCCCAAAATGCCAGTGGCTACTAGGTCTCAAACAACTAGCTTAGATCAATTAGTAATTGTGATCCAAAATTAATGTCATTAATTTTACAATGTGGTTCTGCTTACATTTGATTTCTTCATGAAACTAGGTTCTTAAGGAGATAAAACAAAGTAAAATACATTTGAATGACATCTACATATGCCCTTGAGTCATATATAATCTTTGTACCACAAACCTTGCATTTTCTGAAGCAACATTCATCAGTAGAAAATCCTGTGGGTCACTTGCTTCCCAGATAAGGCATTTTCATTTTTTTAAAGGGGTTACTTAAATATGACAACCTAGAAAATTCTGGTGAAATATTTCAGGATGATTAGGCTTTCCTTTGTCCACCACATCACATGACATGCGGTCACCCCTATCACCTGGTGGGTCTAATCTTTGAGAAAGAACCAGAAGCAAGCTGTATTCTACAGGTGAGCCTTGTTTGCCTAAGATCACAAAAGCATGATCCCAATCCAGGATAATGGAGGTCTAAATCTTTAATTTATTGAAATACTTTCATTTCAGAAAAATCAGACAACACTGATTTTTCTATCATCGCTTTATTCTTGTGCCGGCCTAAGAGGTTTTTTGTTTTTCTCTCCCTGAAGTTTAATTGGAGATAAAACAAAACAAAATGAAAGGACAGGAAAGTTAAGGTAAAAGAGAATAAGCCCACTGAATGTGGCTGTACATCATAAAAAAACTCAGCCAAGGGCTAAGGAGTGACTGCAAGCCACTTTCCAAGCCTGATTCCTGACTCTGGGTCATGTCAACCTGGAGGAAAAGATATTTTTTTCTTCATGCCAAAGCACCCTTCACTCTCTTAGCCACGTTCCCTGGGGCCACAGTTGTCTAGAAGGGCAGACTTTGTTATTTGTCCTTTTTCTAGAGAAATCTCAATCAATCTCTCTCTTTTAATAAAATCAAATATTCAATATAACTCTGGACTTGGATAAGAAGCTAGTATCTCTAGACCTAAGTATACTCTGAATTTCTGCCATAAAGTGATTATATACTGCAAATTTAAAAGAAAAAAAGAGTTCAGAAATCTGAGTGCTAGTTCTGATATTTTCAACAAACCCTGAAATAACCTTACTATTTGACTCTTAAACTCCTTTAACAACAAAAGATGATGACAGTGGAGGCCAGGGGTCCATTGCAGTTTACATTAAATGAAATGACAGATGAAAAAGTGCTTTGAAAATGTTGCAAGGAAGCCTGGGTGACAGTTGGTTAAGCGGCCAACTCTTGGTTTCAGCTCAGGTCATGATCTCAGGGTCATGAGATCGAGCCCCGTGCTGGCTCTGTGCTCAGCATGGAGTCGGCTTGAGATTCTCTCTCCCTCTCCCTTTGCCTGTCCCTCTCATGCTCTCTGTCTCTTTAAAATAAATAAATCTTTAAAAAAAATAAGAAAGAAAATATTGCAAATGTTATCCAAATGCAAACCATGACTGTTAGGCAAAAGAGATTTTGTTGTTTTGTTTTGTTCTTTACGACATACTTTTTGATTCTGGCTTTTTGTCTGCTTCACATCATCTCCTCCCTCCCTGCTCCCAATATTGCAGTAAGGGTTTAAAACCATAGTCAATTTTCCCATCAGTAGTCACAGGATGCTTAAGTTTGTTGTTGATTTTCTTTTTAATTTAATTAGAATTTTAATGAAATAATTGCAACTCTACATACTTCACATGGTGATTTAGAGGATTATGTTTACTTTGAGGATTTTTTTGAAGTCTTTGGAGGAGAACAGACAATAAGCAAAATATGAATAAAATCATCACAGCAATGCATTGAAAATAGTGAAAAGGAAAATGCTTGGGAAATTCCCCCTTAACATCAATGTGTGGGATGTTCTCAAATATCCTCAACAAAGGCATTCAGTCATTTGTTACAACATTGTAAGAAAAGCAGGAGATCTCCTGAGCCTTGCCATTTTGCTTGTCAAATCATCTACTCCATATTCCTCAAAACCCCTGAAAAACTTGATCACAATCTCTGAGGTACTGTTTCCCTTCACACTCTGGTTCTTTAATTCCCTCCTTTGGTTAGAGATTAATTAATTTTGTTTATTTGAATATTCTTTTGCACTAGGAAGCAGAAGTGGATTGTAAAGGAATACATGCACACACACACACACACACACAGATTTGTTAACTATAATTTAGCATACATAATGATGATGAAAGTCAACAGAGAAATCTATCATTTTTTAAATAGATGCATGCACTGATCTCTCACCATGCTCTAGGATGAGTACCTACATCATTTAATTCTCACAACAACCCTATAAGAAAGGAATAGTTATCTTTGTCCTTAATATTTTATGCAGAAATAAGCTAAAGTGCTTGTAAGGAGATCATTGGACAAAAAGTCTGGACTCTTAAGTATCACTCAACAAAGCAGTTTGCACTGGCAGCTACTCCAGACCACACTGGTGGACAGAGCCTATGAGGTCGACACGTCTGGGAGCCCTCACTTCAACCCCACCTCTCAAGCTTACTTCACCTTGCTGTGCCCCAAGTCCTCTCTGCCAACTGAAGAAATGGGGTTTCATAATCTTTAATGTTCTTTCCAGCTAGAACAGTTCATGAGTCAATAGGGACTATGCCTATAACTTAACGAAAAATCAGTTTAAAATGTTTTATTTCTCTGAGCACCTTTCAAACTGTGCACAAAAGTTTTATAAGCCAAAATTATATATACATTTTAAGAAATCTCCATAGACTTTATTTCCACAGATCAATTCTTAGTTTTCATGGAAATTAAAGTGGAAAGCAGCTCCTATTTTCAAGTTAGACTTCCAATTACAGACTTTGTAATGCAAATTTAAAGTTCAATTCTGGAAGTGAAAAGGATAAGAAGGAAAACTGAGGCCTTAAAAAGGAGGATTCCTTTTTGCCTTCATGACCTTAATGATTTCTAGAAAGCAAAATAAGTCACAGCATTCTGATTTATCTCCACCTCCTTTTATCCAGGTCCCACTCAGTTTCTTTCCCTAACGTGTTATGCTTGGATATAGCAAATTCACTTTTCGCATCTTCCATTTCTAATAATAAACCAAAAAAGGAGTAACTCTATTTTCTTACTTTCTTTATAAAGTTTATGTGTGTTGTTCTTAACGAAGTGGCAACTAACACTGAATAACAGAGGCTTAATAAAAATTATTATATATGAAGCACTTTGCTCCAAGCAAAATAACAACTTTTCATTTAGAATGAGTAAAATCAATGCCCCTGGCTGTAAGATAGCAGGATCAAGTTGCACCCTCTGCCTGTTTATTACTCTTTCATGCAGGACCTTATGCCTGGCCATTCACAGTTTGGGCAGGCAGAAATAACCTATTCCGATCAACCTGCATGCCCTCCATCTCCAACTCTGCTTTCCGAAGGATCAGCGATTGGTTAACTTCTGAGACTAGGAAATACAAAGTTCTGCCTTGTAGGCCTCCTTTCATACCACTTCTCCCTCTCGTTAACTTTTCTTTCATCTGGTGTCAAAGATCTCTAATCTCTAATATCAGGAACAAACTTGGTCAATTCTTCTTGCTCACCCATTTTTCTCTTGGGCAACTCCGATTAATTATTCAAAGTCCAGCTTAAGCCTCACCTCTTCTGGGAAGTAATTTCTGGAACCACCAAGACGAACACTATCTTCTCTTTCCCTCTATGGCATTTTTAACAGTCATGACCTTGAACTGTCATTTACTTGGCAAATATTTATTGAGTGTAGTGGTCCATGGGAATATATGTGTGAAGAAGATAGTATTCTCAGCCTCATGCAGTTTGATGTACTTTAAAAAGTAATACAAAACTTTTGTATATAAATAAATAAAACACAAAGTTAGTGAATGATATAATACCAAAAAGGGGGTGGGGGCAGTACAAGGGCAGAGACTCTCCGTTTGAAAGAGAGGGTTTTTTTGAAAACGTGAGAGCCATTCAGAATATATATTAAATTCTCCCACTAGTCTCAGAAAATGGGGGTACTTATATATGGTTAATAGACAGTTCTACTTCTACCACTTCTCAAAATGCTTAATATTTACTATGACCTAAATAAGTATTGAGTCATGAAATGAATGAATGACGTATTCACAGTTAATTGTGAAAGCTATCAGTTACATTTCCACTCAATATGTTATCATTGGTTTATGCGGAAGCTCATCTCAGTTACTTAGATGAGGGAACTTGCATAAAATCTACTTCCTATTGGAGGCTCTGTTTCCTTTATGTTCAAATAGGAATAATAATATCTATCTTGAAGAAACTACTTGGGGAGTTATAAAGTACCACATGTTGAAAGTATTTGACAACTACTATGTATTTAAAAACATGGTTTTTTACAGGGCACCTGGGTGGCTCAGTCAGTTAAACAACCAACTCTTGATCTCCGCTCAGGTCTGGATCTCAGGGTCCTGAGTTCAAGCCCTATGTTGAGCTCCATGCTGGGGATAGAGCCTACGTAAAAGAATAAATAAACAAAAGTACGGTTTCTCTATCACATAATTTTTAGCATCCAGTCCATGAAGTCATAGATATGAATTATTATTACACTCATATGGTATCTTGCTTTTTCTTTTGACTACATTGTTTCTGGCTTCATTGCTCCTGGTTATATAGCATTCAATATTGGTCCTTTCTAACATCCCTGCAGATTCCATGAGCAGTTAAAAATCCTGAGTGATCAAAATTCATTTTCTCTTTAATCATTACGTCATGCTAAATAGGTAGTTTCATGGGTCCTCATTTTACAATTGAGGCAATTGAGGCTTAGAGATGTGATGCCCCTGTGTCCAACAACCACAATTATGACATGGCAGAATCTGCATATTATTCTCAATCTCCTGATCTGAGAGCTTAGATGAAAACTCTTCATTATAAATACATCCCATTCTTTTATTCTATACTCATAATTTCTTCAACTATTGAATTATCATGGATAGTGGCAGCATAATAAATTGACCTAAGTTCCTAACAAAATCGTGGTTAAATGTGAATCTTATCTCTCCTTGAGCATTTCCAATGACATATTGCTTTTGTGCTCCTGGAATGTCTGATCTGTGTGTACATACGTGTGTGTTTGTGTGTAAATGTATATACAACATATGTATATTTATATATAGAATTTAATACATAATTTAATAAATACATAATTTAATATTGCATATACAATATATCTCTACATATCGATTATCACACACATTTATATTTTATGATACTGATTATGTAGTATATAATAGTTTATATTATGTAAAGTTAATATTCATTAAAAATAATTCATTATTATATAATAAAATAATTTATATTAAATATTAAGTTGACATTTAAAAAGTACTTGTTCTCCCCCCTAAAAAAAGTGAAAAATAAAAGTAATAATAATAATAACTTATTTTCCCAAATGCATTTAAAGGTGAAATAATGAAATGAACTCAAGCTTGGAGAGCTCAAATACCTTAAGAAATACCACTCAGCTGATAGGTAAAACAAAAACAACATTTTTAGGTTTAATGTCCACTATTCTTTCCACTTTGCCATCAGACATTGTGTTTTAGATGGAGTCAAGACGTCCCTCTTTATAATTCCTAACCGTTGATCCTCATCCTCAACTTAAGGGCAATCCTCAATGTTTACTCTCCGCACTATAGTAGGCATTAAAAATATAGATTTTGAATGTTGAATGAACATTGGTTTGAAAGCAGCTGTTTTCCAAGCTAAGCAAGCTCTGCCTCTTCATTTTCTATATTCAAATGGATGTAACACTTAGAAAGTCATCATCCAAAGGTCTCTGATCTGCTTGATAAGAGTAGAAGTTGCAAGAAGTATAGGAGATAGACCTGACCTCACTATACGAATGGAACTTATTTTTTAAAAAATAACTGATTTCAGTATATTTCCTTGCATATTCCTCATCTTACAAAATTGGTGAAAGCGACTGTTTAGAAACCCCAGTTAACAAAAAACCACCTGCTTATGTATCTAAGAAAAAATCCTGGTTATAAAGAGTTATCATATACGGAATACTGTTTTTTTCTTTTTATGGATCTCAGACTAGAATGAAGTTATAAAAGGCAGGCTTTCACAAAGGCAGGCGGGCAGAGAGTTTTGTTCTGTTTCAGAACACCCTACGTGAAAGGTTGTGTGTCTGAGGAAAACAAAGTCCTCCAATCCTAAACAGCAAGCGCTCTGGTCATTTGTTGCTTAAATGGGAACTCTGGAGGCTAAAGACAGCAAAATGTCTGTGACTCTGGACACTTCTCCTGGAATTCCCCGAGCTCAGGGAGTACTGTGGGAAGGTGCATGAGCATCTCCTCAGTTCTTATGGAGAGATAAAAGGCTTCCTGCCTGTGCCTGCACAGAACTTTCTCTTACAATATGGTAAACCAACCAGTCAATGAGGGAAGTGGTAGTAGCTCAAACAGCACAGCCCTCATGTTCAAAGAAGTCTGTTTCTCCGTTTTGTATCCTGGAGTTCCAATATGGATTGTGACAACAGGATGATTTTGCTGACCTCACAGAAAACAAAATAACAAAAGGAAAATCATCAGATTTGTTGTGCAGGATACCAGCAGATGCTGTGAATAAAAAATGGAACAGCAACAGTCAGCCATGTTCGGCTACTGGTGAAGCTTAGCTAATCAACATGGGATTGTGTCAGTGAGTGCCTGAACCCAGGCATGAATGGAACAAGACACATTAGGAAAATTTCTCCGTCATTCTATTTGCCCTATTCCTGAAGCTAAGAAACAAAATATGGTCAGTAAATAATACAGCTTGTGGATTTTAGATCTCACTCATTTCCTGCTTTACTTTTGTTACTTTATTTATTGCTGTACAAAAGAAAGTAAAACAGAAATAACCCAGATTTTTCTCCCCAGTTTTTATTACAGATCGAATAGTGAAATTTTACATGCAACCCTTTGAGAGTAAAATATTTAAAGGATATGTTTCTGCAAAGGGTCTATATACTTCCCTTCTCTAGGAAGAAAAGGATTAATTTTGGTTTTCTTTAGATATATATGTTGAATGCTTCTTAGCATACTGCAAGAACACCAAACAAATGAAACTTAAAACTATACATACAGTGATTTTTTTTTTCCCATTGGCAGGAAGAAATAGGCATTACAACTGAAGACTAAGAATTGTGATTTTAGATTTAATCTAAAATTTAAAACGGACTGAAAATTGGTACACCTGGGAAGTTTCTAAAAGTGTTTATATGATCCACTCCACAGAGATTCCAGTTGGGTGGGTCCAGTGTGGATGCCCTCACCCCAAACAATGTTAAGTCTCCCAACAATATTATTAGTGAGTATATAAAGCAATGAGAATTCTGATGCGTTCCTGGAGTGGATGCAGATTGATAAATCACTTTGGAAAACAATTTAGCATTAGCTAATTTAAAGATGTACTTATCTTTTGTCCCAGCAATTTGACTCCTCGATGTACAGCCTCAAGAAATTAGTGATTGATGCTTATGTGCAAAAGTGCTCATAACAGCACTGTTCGTAATAGCCCCAACCTGGAAATTACTCAAATAGTCATCACTAAGATGAATAAATAGCAATAAAATCATATAATTGAATGCTGTACGAAATGAAGAGCAAACGCTACTAACAAATAGCAAATCAGTCTCAAAAACATAAGGTTATGCAAAAGAAATGGGTATAAATATGCACACAGTGCAATTCTATTCATGTAAAGCTCAATCTCAGGAAAAACTCATTATGTGGTTAAAAATGCACGTATTTATAAAGAAAACAAGAAATTAGTATCACAAAACTTAGGATTGGTTACACCAAAGGAAAACAATGCATTGTTTACTATTTGGTTTCACCTACTTTTATTTTAAGGGTGTTTTTTTCTTTTTTTCCTTTACCTACTTGCAGCCTTCTCTTTGATTCCTCTTTCCTATTATGAATCATATTCAACTAGTAAAAATACTTGGTGCTACTTACATACTGCTCAATACTAATATCTTCTCTTTCTGTATTATTTCACACAGTCCACTGTCTTATTCACCTGCCAGGGAATGAAAAGCCATGCTGGATCCCACTATGCGAAATCACACCAAATAGCACTTTTATATGAAATAAACAAAACACCCACCACTTTAGCTAGAATTTGTGCCAGCCTCCAAATAGTCTCTCTGAATTTCGGTACCTTCTCTCTGAGAAATATTGAGTCAGTATAAAATATATCGTATCGTCTGTCACCAGGACTGCTGGAACGGTATTAGGGAGAAGCTAGAGTAGTTTCCTTTTTAAAGTGAGCATACGTGGGGCATCGGATGCTATCTTCTTGCTGTGGCTGATTAACACGCTGGGGAAGAAATGTGCAAAATGAGCAGTCAGGACTGTTTCCATGGTTGCCAAGCTCTTTGCATAGAACAAAAGGAAGGAGGCCTCCGAAGGTCCCTCAGTCCCAGAGTTCAGCATGACTGAGTCCTGGAACTGCAGAGGAAGGGGGCATGAACTGCAAAAGGCAGTTCATATACACTAATAATCTCACAACCCTGTCAAAACAAATAGTTCATAAATAATCATTTGGGGGACAACACATAACAATACTATTGCACCACTCGAGTGTTGTAGAATTTTATACGGAACTTCACTTTACTCAGTGCATTCTACACACTTGGAACTAGCTAGACTATCTTTGTACCAGAAGACATAATTATCCTTTCTCTTAATCTAACAGATGAGAGACTGAGACTCAGAGAGATCAAAGTAACTTTACCGAGACATACGCCTGAACATTTTTCTCTCCAATCCAAAGCCAGCGCTGCATCTACCATAATACAGACTGGCAGCACACACTTGGTCTATTTGTACATTTTATGGAGTATTCTGATAAAATGTGTTGCTGTTTAGTATTTACACTAAGGAAACTTTTCAAAATACCGCCTGTATCCCTTTAATGTAGACTCCACTTTGAAAGAAAATTTTACACCAACATTAAAAATGGCCATCCTTCTTTTAAATGATTAATTTGATTTTATATAATGAATTCTAAGAATTTTATAAGTGGCTATGTGCCTCTCTTTGCAATAACCTCAAGAATGCTTAGAGTCAAATTTGGGACCTAGCTCAAGCTCTCAAGCTTGCTTATGGTTTATACCTTTCTCCCACCTGACCACTCCTATCTTCATTTCAGTTTTATCTAGTTTTCCTCATCATATACTTTTAATTATATTTCCTTTTGTTGAATCATATATATTTATGTCAGCAGAGACAAGACATGATATGAATAATAACTCTCTGGAAAGGCAAGCTTCATGTTTCAGCTCTTTAAAAATTTCATAATCCAGTGGTTAGTCTTAGAGAATCGTTTCCCTACTCATACCTCTGATTTCTTCTTCCACACCTTGTTTAAAAGTGTCTAATATGTTGTGTTATAGAGCTATCTGCTAGGGACAACTAAAAATCCATTTCATCTTGTTATATCTTTGTCAGAAGAATGAATCCTGCTCTGTCTCAATCTGACCTCTCAAATGTTATGCTTTGACAGACTCACTCTCCTTCACCTGTCAGACGTCTTGGAAACAAGAGGAGAAAAACACCTAGTAAATCACTCAGGATGTATCTATATTACAGAAGAAAAATCAAATGCAGGATTGGAATACAGTGATTCTGTTTCTTCCCAGGAAAATGGGGGGTGGGAAATTTACACAAGCTTATTCTTTATATCTTGAGAAACACATGGGCACATCGCATTAGTTATGTTTAAATTCTAATATTCAGCAAAAGAGGCTCTATTCTCTTCTGGTCGTTCACTGTTGCCACCCCCTCATCATATGCAATGACTCATGCAGTCAAGAGGTCATCTCTATTACAATCCCAAGATATAATCAAAATTATATCAAAAACAACCAAAAAATCAAAATCAACCGCGGCCTCTGGGATCCCAGAGACATTTAAAACCAGTTTCCCGCTACAGTATATTGGGATATTTTATTCATATTTTTCCTATCAGTTTGTCTGGACCATTATATGGACCAAACATAAGCATCTCCTTCTTAGAGCAATTGTAAACAGAACTTGTACATCACCAAACTTCCTCCTTTTTTGTTGGACTATTTCTCGGTTCTCTCCCAGTTCTGGTACTTATTGCTCCCACAATCTTCTTCATCACAATACACAACCTATGACAAAGGCAGAGAGCTATACAGCAAGTGAGGCATCAAGAGTCATATTTAGGCCTAGCTTTGGCCTCTCAGAACTCCTGTAACTGTCCACTCCCAAGTTCTCAGTACTCACTCCGAGCACCAAAAAGTGTCGCTGCACAGAACTGAGCTTTACTCAACAGCTTAACACCCACCACTGATGGCACTTGGAGCAATCCCTGTTTCAGTCTCAATATACCTGATGAACTCTGAAATTATAGAATTATTGCATGTCTGCTTAGAGAGAGTCGAAATGAAGCATTTGGGATCAAAGACAGAATGCAGAATGACAGAGGCCTGTAAATGACCTCAGTGATGAGGAAAAAAGAGAATAAATGAGAATCCAAAGGTGACTCCCACCATCCCACTGCTTATTGGGAATGCAGGCTCCTTAGATCCAGGTCCAGGATATTTCCTAGCATAGACCACGAGGTCTTCTCAGGCCAGATCTAGAAATCTGGAAATGCCAAATCTGCAACTTTTGGAATTTTGCAGTTAGAAGGAATGTATTAGTGCCTAAGTTTGAGAGCGAGGATATCTAGATATGAATATATGAATGCATTAATATAAACATTATATATTTAATTATATAATAATGTAACATGGATGCCATATATACTAAAGATAGAATGTAAATATATTTTTAAACTATATATAAAGGCTCAGAGAGTTATAATTTATAGAGTCCTTTAACTAGTTACACACAAAGCTAGGCATAAATCCCCAAATCCTACTTCTGAGTTCAGTGCTCCTATCTGCCACAATATACTTATCAGTTATTTGAATAGGATCTATATTTTTAAGATTTGTCATTTTCTTAACAATTATTGGAGTGCTATACATAGAACAGGTGCTCAATAAATTTGCGATGAATGAATTATAAAACAAGCCTTCATCCTGATACTTTAACAAATGTAAATAGATGGGATGTCTCATACTTGGAAGATTTTAAGTAAAATGACATTTCAAGTAAAATCTTGAGTCAGGCAACAGCAACCCTCTATGCTAAGCCACTGAAGTCAAGAACAGCAGGAAGCATTTCCTAAAACAGAGATGAGATCCACCTTCCAATGGAGTAAAAGATTTACCCCATGATTGAATCTCTCACCTTGTAAAAATGTATTGCACTTGGGTAGCCATCTATCCTCCCTGAGTTTCAATATAGTATCTCATTGGCTCAACAGGTACATAGGAGGCTGTTTGGAGAATTAAATGAGAATGTATGTAAATGGTGAATATCAAGCTTCTTACAAATTGAAAGTCCCTATATAAGTGTACAAATAAAATTTTTAATTTATTCATGTAGATAATATTGTGATAATATCTATACTTCTATAATAATGTGTTTATGATATTTTGCAAATTAGTTTACCAGGTGACAGAATCTTAATAAATGTTAGTTGAATTCACAGGCTTCACCTTTAGACTATGCTTTGTTTAGACCACTATTATTTATTTGCTTTCCCTTGAGTTTACAAAATATTCACTTCTCTCAGTTATCTCCATCATTCCAATATTATGTGTATATTTAAACTGCTCTCCTTGATATTTAAGCCATCTGACTATTTTCATTAGGATAATTTTTCCATGTTCATTGCCATTTGTTTTTTGTTCTAATACTGCTAACCCATTCAAACTTTTTTACTATATCCCATCGAGATAAAATTTATTGAATGTGTTGTGTTACAAATATTGGTTCATAAACCTAATTGGAATTCAGAACATTTTTTTTTCTTTAGTTGCAATCAACAGGCCTATATTTTAATCCTGGTTCTAGCCCTAGCCAGCTTTATGACAAATGGTAAACTGTTTAACCTCTTTGTACTTCTAGTTCTTTACCTGTTAAAATTAGTACCGTGTACCTGCCTGTTACTATCTAATTATTTTTCTAATTTTATAAAAAAAGTGAATTATGGAGAATTTTTAAGGAGAATTATGATTTGGAATTACATGTTCTGCATTAATCAGTGTTTTTTGACACAAGAATAAGGTCAGTGTGGCTAGATGTCAGTGGTGTAATCACTCACACACCCCCTAATGTGGTTCTAACTTGCCACAATCGTTGTGGAAAGTAATTTGTAAATATATAAATCAAGAGCCCTAAAAATATTCACAGCCTTGATCTCCTACTGGTAATCTTAGAGACTATTCTAATGTTATAATTTATACAACAGATATTTAACACATAGTCTATACCTAGTGAGACTAGGATAACAAAAGTAGACAATTTATAGCAGTAGAAGCAACAAATTCACAAAATGAAAAATTATGTGGTCATTAAAATCGTATAATATTTTCGCATGGTGAAGTCCTTAATACAATTCATGTTAACTAAAAAAAGTAATGATTTTATGACTATATAATACCTAAACAATGAAAAAGTACATAGAAAAAATGGAATAACATAGGCTAAAATAGTAACAAAAGCTTTATTCAGAAGATGGCATTTTAAATAAATTTTTCCAAAATGTCCATATTTTTCTTACCTATTGTTTAAAAATAAAAAGGGAAACAGACTGCCAACTTCTAATGAAGAGGGTTGTCAGATTTCAGTTTTAATACAAATTAGCATGTTTTCGTAGTATTCAAATCTGTCTAGAGTTTCATGTATGAAGATGAAATGCGGGTAGTGGGAAGTGTCCATGTGTAGGGGAGTTTAATCACTTTTTCAGGATATTTTGTTTGGTAATCAAATCATAAATGGCAGTTGAGCTAGAACAATTTTAAGGTCCTTTTAATTCTTAGAACCTATGAGCCTAGAAAATTCCAAGAGTGGTTTTCAGGCTACAATTCCCTGTTTCCACTTGAAGTTACCTTGCTAGTCCATTAACATTCATTAAAAAAAAAAAAAAATTACCTCCCTACAATTCTAATAATTTAGAAGTAAAACGTTTATCATTTTTGTCTAATAAAAATGGTTCACATTTATTGATTTCTGTGAGACACTTAATTCACTTTTCCAAGCACTTTACATGTGTCATCCAGGCAACAACCTTACCAGATAGGTTATATTACTCCATTTTACAGATGGTGAACTGATGTATAGGAGGTTATATGATTTTTGTTCCAGCTCACAGAGGAACTGTGCATGGTATTGCTCAAAGTTTTGACCCCATTCTTAAAAATAATGAAATGAAGTCTTTTGAATACAATCTTATATTAGGAACTTATCTTCTTATGCCTTGAATGGGACAAGGGACTATTCTCAATTTTCTTTCTCAAGTAAAAACAATGAGTGCAGGAACTTATCACATAGCTTGGGCGATTTTCTGACAGTGAGAGGTAGCACATTATTTCCAGTGGACAATTGTAGTAGGAAGAGTGACAGTTCCTGTAGCTATTCTCGCCAATGGAGCTAGAATTGCATATGTGTCTGTCATTGAGTACAATGACAGAAATATTTATATATGTGCCATCATAATGTTTGTGTTACTCACTTATACACTTTGAATTTAGAATCTTTGAAAAAATTGAATGCACAACCTAATTCCCTTTTCTACAATTTAAAAGAAAATTGGTCTGAAAGCATCATTTTAGGCATGGTTACTTGGACACAGGGTCCATATGACACCAATCCGTCAAACGACACCTGCTGGGGTAATAAACAAGGAGAAAAGAAATTGAATTCTTGAGTCTACCTCTATCTAGTTACATGACCTCTGAAAAATTACAGAAATTCTTTAAGAATTTCATAATTCAAGAAATTTATAATGTACAATTTATTCATAAATTGAGTAATTTTTCTTTTTTCTTTCAGTTTTACTATGAATTAAAGTCACAGAACATCTGAATCAATGTCTTGATACCTCAGAATAATCTGTCTTACACTGCGCTCACACTGTATCTTACCATCATTTTAACATTTGCAATTCTGAGTACAGATCTGAAAAGCATTTGTTACATTTATGGTGTGACATTATAAATACCATACAGTCAGCAACTGGACAAATGCATTCAGGAAGAAATACTTTACAAATATTCAAAAAATAAAAATCTTTTATAAATCAAATAAAGAGAAACTACCTTTCCCCAGTGACAGCTACCTATTAGTTAAATTTTCTGAAAGTCTACATATTTATACATTTCAAGTAATTTGATAGTCAAAATAAACATTAAGAAATTTTTCACTTTGTTAGCCTTGCTAATCTTCAGTTCTTTTGCTGAAATATAATTTTAGCACATCTGTAATTTAGTATATTGTATAACTGGTTGCTTTTGTAGACCAATGTCATTATTATTTCTGTTACATCAAAGCATGGGCCATGGAACACAAATATATTTTATTTGCACTAAAATATTATAATATGTTCTATTTTAACCTTCTGAAATATATGAGAGATAAAGTGTACAAACTTACTAACAAAAGAGTTTCAGAAGAATTGTAAATGTAGGGTGAATCCTCTTCCCTAATAGAGGAGTATTTTGAGTTATACTAAGCCGGATGATCTCTCATTTGACTTTTTTCCTTGTACAATGGAGAAGGATGTTTGAGTCATCCATAAAAATGTAATAATGATCAGGTTGCTACCCTTTAAAGCCATGCCCTTGGGTTTTATTGAGGGTTGATGCAAGGAACAGCCATATGCAGATGGCTTCTGCATCAGCTATAAAATCATTTTTGAAGGCATTATCCATTTACATTATTCAATGTTCCCTGTAAAAAAGACCTTGAGTGATATCCTTTTAGAACATCATATCGGGGGGAAATGTTTTCTGTAGAAGTGATTTGCATTCTCTTGTTATAAATAAAGTGAAAATTTGTTTTCTATTTTTGTCTTGGATGCCAGGAAGCTCAAAGTGGTATTTCAATACTAACTCAGGTAACTAATAAGTTCTTAAGGACAGTATATTCACCTCATTAATTTTATTCCAGTTTATATTTGTCAATCTTATTATAGGTAGATTTTCATCATAAAATGTCTTAAAATCTTCTTGGAACTAGAAAAAGTATGGGACAGAAGGTGGAACACAGATATTTTTCAGTCACCTACTCTGTGAAGCTCTATATTAAATGAGTTACATAAATTACTTAAGCATTATATTATCAGTAGAGCTCATAAAAAAATGATGAGGGGTAAAAATATTAAGCTAATTATACATAATCACTGTAGCTTTAATCCATACATTTTATAAAATCTATGTCTCTTCCTTGACAGCATATACACCAATAAATATAAAAATGAAGAAAATATACATATTAGTTCACAGGCAGGACCATGATGGTGTTCATATGGGTAAACCACCCAGGATATACCCAATTTGCAGGCAGTCATTTTGGTTTCGGACTGCTACAGCTTTTTCAAATTAGTTCACTGTACATGAAAACACTGGGCTTTACCACTCATCAGAACAACATAATTGTTTCCTTCCATAATCTGTATGGCCTACCAAGTGGTCTACCAAGTAGAGAAGAAATTAGTGTGATGCGCCAGGTGAATAATATCAGTTTCCAGAAAAGGAAGGAAGGAAGGAAGGAAGGAAGGAAGGAAGGAAGGAAGGAAGGAAGGAAGGAAGGAGGGAAGGAGGGAAGGAGGGAAGGAAGGAAGGAAGGAGGGAAGAGTGGGAGGGAGAGAATAGTTTTCTTTATGTAGGATCCATTTGGATACTGATATCAAACTTTGCTTCCTTTGGTTCATGTCAATAAAAATTACAACAGAAAGGCAGGATTCTTACCTGAAACCTCTCTAACTGCGTATTACTATCATAAGGCACGATTTTTCTATTTTGGCCTCAAAATAAAAATATTTGCTTTTTAAGAAATACTCCTATCTGTGCTCATGCTCAGAGACCCTGATAAAATTGGACTTGCATAGACTCTAGGTAATTAGAATTTTTTTAATCCCATTAAGTGATTCTACTGTGCAGTAATGTTTGAGAAACACTATCAAAAAAAAAAAAAAAAAACGGATTTGTAGGTGATTACTACAGAATTAAGTGCCAAGCCCACTCAACACCTAATCTCTATACTCACACAAACAGAGTTGCACTCACTTCTCCCTAATGTCATGTGATAGTATCTTCCTAGCTCTTTACTCTTGTCTCTGTAACCTCTATGACTTTTGCTTTGAACTCTGAATTTAGCATTCACTTTAAATCTCTTCCAGAATCAGATCTCAGTTCTCATTAGTGGACTCTACCATAGCTTATCTCTCTACCACTTATTTTCTCCTATTTTCTTAGGAATTCCCTGCTCCAGACTAAATGGGATTTTAATCACCACCATTGGTCATAATGGCCAACTTTGGAACCCAAGATGGAGAAGTTGTAAGAATGTTGTTTAGGATACTCAATATATATGACCATGACCACCTTTACAAAAATATAACTACCATATAGATGAGCAGGACAAAAGACAACCAACTCCTTAGAATTACTGTCCTACCATAATATTATGTAAACCTTGTCATAAAAATGGATTGGCTGATTAGCACAATGGTGGACTAAAGATAGACACCAAAAAATACTAAGAATTTTATCCCATGCACTTATGCCACTGTCTTATTAAAATTTAGTGTATAAAATAATATTTGGTTACTTTTTTACAAACAGTGCTTCATACATAAAAGATTTTTTAAAGTCTGGTTTAAATGCGCCTGGTAAATTCTGGTAAAGTGAATAATTCCAAAAGCACAATATTGTATTTTACCGCAGTTCGCTGATCAAATATGACACAATGGAACCACATAACGTCTCTGAGTATTCATGACAATTGCACTCAAAATAAATAGCTTCATATCAAAACACAAACAACAGCTGGGAGCCAAATTAGACTGAAGGACAGATTGCAAGTATCTTTAAGTTATATATTCATCCCAATTCCATGCGAAAACTGCCTTTATCATTTTAATCCACATAATAGTTTCCACCATTATAAATTTATCAACCAGATTATTCATATGCATGGCATGCATAATTATAACTAATTTGCTGAAGGCTCATTTTGCTGCTTCTATTAATTATGATCCTATGGCTTTAAATAAATCAGTGAGAAGGGAGAAAACCTAAACAAGTGGAATATAGTAGACTAGACCAAGAAAGTGCATCACTCAAATGACACTCCCTGATGGTGTCAGGAAGATAACTTACTGGTATTTTGAACATCAGCACTGAATTAAAAATTTAACTAGTGAATCTAATGCTGCATGATCCTGCCCTGTTTTCTCTTCCAGGTCAATTTCTTCTAATAAATCATCAGATCACAAAAAGGGATACAAGGGCTAAAATGTGGCAATAAAAAATAAGCAATGTAAATTATGATTCCCAAGGAATTTAATTAGGTTTTTCAATTAACACAAGATGAATTTTCCTTTCTAATTAAATAAACCACCCCATCTCCCCCTTCACTCATCAGACAGAAAACAACAACAACAAAACACATCCCAAGTTATTAGGAGTCCATTCTACTTAAGTAGAATACAATCATGTATTGGAAGAAACATCAATAACCCACACATTTTTACTATCTCTTTCCTTGCTATCTTTGAAACGTAAAACTCTCAACTAAAGTAATCGTGGTGGGAAAAACACAACATATCCTAAAGAAACTGCAGGGAAGATTTTTGATAATTTATTGAGGACACTTCTGAGAGTGGGTAGATTTTGATCATAAAAAACAATTTTCAAAAAATTTCTAACATTTTTCCGTGGGAAAAAAAAAAGTGAAGACTGTTTCGGGATATTAAGCAACACAGTATTTCTGAACAATAGTCTCTCATTTCTGAACAAGAACCTCGGGGGAATACATCGCATTATAGCCCCAAGCCATGCCAAAACCACAGTTTTTAGGGGTTGTTTGAATTGAAACATCCCCTACAAAAGATGTTTCCTTGCATTGGCAATCAAATATAAACGGTACATGTTCCAAGTTCCTCAGAAAGCTATAGGAATCCTCAGATGACCATTTTTTTGTATGTATTTTCATAACTGAGTCAGAATCTTCAGACATTCCTACTTCCAATACTATGGACCAATACTCTGTCTAGTAGGGTTAATATCCATCCCTAATTTTGCCCATTGCCTCAGAGTAACTGTTAATAATATTCCCTTATACTATCAAAAGTGTCTTGGTTTAGAAAATAAAGGATGCAGGGACCCTATTATAGGGGTCTCAAATTAGTTTTTGAAAAGAAACAAAAACAAATAACAGCCTTTTTTTTTTTGAGAGAGAGAAAGAAGGCAAATGCACGTGCTAGTGGACCGGGAGAAGGGGGTTGGGGGGCAGATGGGGGTGATAATGCAAAGGGAGAGGGAGAGAGAGAATCTTAAGCAGGTTCCACACCCAGAACTGAGCCTTATGCAGGGCTTGATTTCACGACCCTGAGATTATGACTTGAGCCAAAATCAAGAGTTGGTCGCTTAACCAACTGTGCCACCCAGGTGCCCCACAACAGCTATTTTTATCTTATCTCTCCATGAGGGCAGGGATTTTTATCTGCTTTGTTCACTCATGTTACCCAGAACATTGAACAATCTGATGTGTAAATTCATAATAAATAGCTCTTAAATAAATAAATCTCTAAAAATGAAAAGGTAAAATATGTCCCAAAGAGCAGCATTCTTCGCAAGTGGACTGCCTATGAAAATCCTTAAATTTTAAATCAGAAAGTAACATTTTATATAATAATTTAAAAACCTAGTTGCCTATCAGAATGTATAATATGTCAACAACCAGAACTTAAAATTATCTTATTTCCTTTTAGAATAAGTTAATAAATTTTCAAAAATCAGTTGTCCACATTTTTTTATTAAGACTTTATTTTTTAGAGCAATTTAAGATTCACACGTAGTCTAAGGGAAAGGTACAGAGATTTCCCATATATATCTTGTCCTACAAATGCACAGCCTCCCCATTTATCAACAATTTACCAGAATGGTAAAGAACTCACAGTGACACATCATAATCCCCCCCAAGGTCCACAGTTTCCATTACAGGTCACTCTTAGTGTACATTCTATGGGTTTGGATAATTGTGTAATGACGCATACCTATCTATCATTATGGTGTCACACAGAATATTTTCACTGTCCTAAAAATCCTCTGTGCTCCACCTATTATTCCTCCTTTCCTTACCCTAAGCCCTGGCAATCGCTTATCCTTTTCTTGTCTTCACAGTTTTGCCTTTTCTGGAATGTCATGTAGTTGGAATCATATGTATATGTATGTATGTATATTATATGTAGCCTTTCCACATGGCTTCTTTCACTTAGTAATGGGTATTTAAATTTCTTCCACGTCTTTTTATGGCTTGATAGCTCATTTCTTTTCAGTGCTGAATAATATTCCACTGTTTGGATATAATAGAGTTCATTTACCCATTCACCTACCAAAGGTTATCTTGGTTGCTTCCGTTGGAAATTATGAATAAAGCTGCTACAAACATTTGGGTATGGCTCTTGTGTGGACACAGTTTTTAATTCCCCTGGGTAAATACCAAGGAGTAAAATTGCTGGATCATATGGGAAGAGTATGTTTAATTTTGCACATTTTTTTTCCAGGCAAAGAGTCATTGAGTATAATTGAAGAAGTAGATATTGAAAAGATTAATGAGTCTTGTCAAGTGTAAAGCCAGTTGATCTGATTACTTTTAAGTAAGTTAAATAAAAAGTTTATTGGGAAGGGGTAGAAACTTGCAACTGGCAAAATGAAGAATTTGGAATCTATGAGTTTCTCATTTTCAAGTTCCCCCAAACCACATTTTCCTATCACCTTAGATATTAGAGATGGCAGTTTTTTACAGTATGTTAATAGAATTAAGGGTTTTCTCCCCCCACCCCCCTTGTTTTTAGCAGTATCTTTATCAGGAAGGACAGAAAACAAGACAATAAACTTTGTTTTTGGTTATTGTTTTTTCCTAAGGTTTTATTTTTACGTAATCTATATACCCAACATGAGGCTCAAACTCATGATCCTGAGATCAAGAGTCACATGTTCTTCCAATTGAGCCAGCCAGGTGCCCCTACAGTAAACTCTTTCTTTATTAAATCATATTCTATTGAACTGACAAAAAATTAAGAGAAATCAAATTTCCATACTACCTGGAACTTTCTTTATCCATCCACTTCCCTCTGTCCCCCAGATACGGAGTCTACACTCACCCTGGCTTCCTGCCTGGGTCACCTTCTCACTCTCACCATGGCAGCATTCCAAAGGACAGTCTTTATATTTGCCATTCACTTTTCTTCACAAAGAGGCTTGTATATAATGTTTTCTAGATATGGTGTCATAACTTAAAGAACATGGATATTGGAATATAGTTAAAATTTAACAAGATGGCAACAGTGGATTCAACTGTCCGTATGGAATGGCAGGATGGTAAGATCGCATTCAGTCCATTAGCCTGTCAAGTCTATGTTTTTCTTGCATTTCTAACCGGTGCTCATTTTCCACAGGTTTTCCCTTTAATCCATTCTCCACAAAGTTACCAAAGTAAATTTTAGAAGTAAAAATTTTATCATGTAATTCCTAGTTTAAAACCCTCAAATGGCTTTTCTTTCTATCTTACTTTTGATAAATCTCAAATTAGCATGACAAAGATTTCATGGGATCTGGTGTCTGCTCACCACATGAGTTTCATTCTCTGTTACTTATTGTCCCTCAAACCACCTTGCCCTATTTCAACTCCTGTTCTTCCCTTTTATAGGACCAATCTTACCCCAAATTTTTACTAATACATCTTGTCTCTTACGTCTTAGCATCACTGCAACAGAGAACACCCTGACCCTGAATCCAAGCCGGGTATTCCTGATACTGTTTCTTCGGATTGCTTTTATTTTCCTTCAGTGACATTACCAAAATGTGTAATTGCTTACTGTGAGTTCTATTTACAGAGCCAAAAGTTTCATTTACTGAACTGAAAGCTCCCTGATAGTAAACACTAACTCTGCTTAATTTGTCACTATTATATCTCTTTTGCCTTGAACGTAATAGGTGATCAATACATACTTGGTGAATAAATAAGTTAATGAAACCCCCATAGTGTCACCGTAGGACACAAAACAACTCAATATTTCATTACTGAGCAGGGTGAGTTTTCACTTTTAGGCCAGGATCAGTTATGATGAATTTTCAAATAATCATAAGCCACACTACTGATAGCCTTATATACATTAGAAAAAATTGGCATCTAAAGCAACAGATAAAATCAAAAGCAAAAATCTGACCAGCATTTTGATGAGGCATACATTTGCATGCATTTTACATTTCATAAAATGAATCCTTAGGTATAAAACATGTCCAACAAAATGAATATAGTCCAAATAAATTGCACATTAGCATATATTTAAATATCATGAAAATTGGCCAATTTTGCACATTTCTAGTTTTATAAAAATTGTTGCAGGGTGAATTTCAATTCACTACCCCAATAAATTCCAAATGGAACTTTTCTGCATGATAAAGTAACAGAAGGAACCAAGGACTAATATAATCCCTACAGGATATCTACTATAAAGACCATATATATATATAAATTATTGAGAAACATCACTTTTATATATATACAATATATATTTACACACATACGTATATATATATTTTTCTTTAATGAATTTTTTTAAGATTTTATTTATTTATTTGAGAGAGAGCACGAGAAGGGGGAGAGTCAGAGAGAGAAGCAGACTCCTTGCTGAGCAGGGATCCTGATGTGGGACTCAATCCCGGGACTCCAGGATCATGACCTGAGCCGAAGGCAGTCGCTTAACCAACTGAGCCACCCAGGTGCCCCATCAAATGAATTTCTAAGCTGAAAAGAACAAAAGATTATTCAAAAAACAAAACAAAACAAAACGAAAGCAAATGAACCAGCAAAATTCAAAGCCAAGAAGGGAATCCAGAAAGCAGAACTCTATCCTAAAATTAATCCCTGTCTGGAGATTATAACTAAACCCCATAAATTTGATCTTCACTTTTCAGATCCTCATAGGACTTAGGAGATAAACAAGAAGGTCCAGTTTCATTCAAGTTGAGCAGAGGGAATTCTACTAAATAAAGACCATAGATAGCCTATTTCTTATTAGATAGGTGCAATAAGATCCTTTCCACCATCCTAAGGGTGACAAAATCATGTTAGCTTATTTTACATGCCAGCCAGACTGGGCTATAAGGAGCCCAAATATATGATTAAGCATTATTCTAACTATGTCTGTGAGGGTGTTCCTTGACAAGGTTTATATCTGAATTAGTAGTCTGAGTAAGCAGATTGCTCTCTTCAATGTAGGTGGGTCTCATGCAATTTCTTGGAGGCTTGAATAGAATACATGGTAGGGTAAAGGAGATTCATTCTCTTTTGTCTGACTTTTTTGAGCGAGGACATTGGTCTTCTGCACTTGGGAATGAAGCTTATTTCATCAACTCTCCTGGTTCTGAGGCATTTGGACTTGAACTAGAATTTACACCATCAGTTTTTTTGGTTCTTAATACTTCAGACTCAGATTGGGACTACACCACTGGCTCTCTGTGTCTCCAGCTTGCAGGTGGCAGATTGTTGGACTTCTCAGTCTCTATAATCACGTGAGCCAATCCTAACAAACCTTTATAAATAAATAAATAGAAATATATATGAATAGAGCACTTGTGCATGCTCTCTTCTTGCCCTGTGTGTGTGTGTGTGTGTGTGTGCGCGCGTGTGTGTATGTATGAGTCTCCTATTGGTTCTGTGGTTCTGTTTCTCTGGAGAATGCTAATTAATATACCACCAAATGCAAAAGTAAAGACTTAAAAGAAAAAAAAAAAAACGAGGTACAAGCAGTTTAATTTGGAGGTGATCCCAGAAGGACAAATGGTGACGTGAGAAAAACAAAGCAGAGAAGAGAGAAAGCCAAAGAAGGAGCCATTAATAAGTTATGAGCAACTGAGCTCAATCATACTATATACCTAAGAAACCCTTTGGGTCATGCCTCAAATTACCTCAGTTGAGGGAAGAAATGATGTGAGATCAACCCACTAACTCCCACTCCTATTGCTTGAGGAATTTTCTGTGATATTAATTCCCTCACATTACTGAGTTTTGCCTGCCTGAGGCCCAGCCAGCTCTTGTAATGCTGGAAAAAAACCTACAATCTGAAAACAAGAGGGACCCAGTCACTGTAGTTGGGAACCATCCAGCTGAATAGTAAATTAGCATATTTTATGAAGATAATCCAAAATAAAAAATTAATTATTTTAATTAACAGGAGATCATTATACATTTGCTGAAAAATAAATTAGCATACAAAATCATTTGATTATCTATACACCAAGGGGACATTTGCAATACATATATTTAAAACATACTACTTTAAATGGTAATCAAAATAGTAAACACATTGGAATAAGTCTAATAAATCATATGAAAGATTATTATGAAGGATACAAAACTTTATTGAAATATATTTAAAAAGACCTAATTAAAAATAGGATTACCAATTTCAATCCATGCCGTGAATCAAGGTAAATGAATTGGGAAATTCATTATCATAATAATGTCAACTAACACAGGATAAATCAATAGATTCAATGTAATCTCAATCAAAATTCCATTTTTGTTTATTATTTGTTTTTGTGGAGCTTGATAAGAGAAAAACACAAAGTATTCCAAGATACTCCTGAAGATGATCAAGGACTTGCCCTAACAACTAAAAAACTAAATTGTACATTATTAGCAAAGAGATGGACAGACAAATGAAATAAATTAGCACAGAAATACACAGTATTTGGAAATACGATTTATGATACAACTGAGTTACCCAAAAGTAGTTCAAAGAACTACTTAACCTTATGGTAAAAAGATGAATTTCAATTCTTACCTCGCATTATGTATGAAATTTCATTACAGATAAAGAGTCAAACAGTAAAGTCAAAATTAAGATAAAATCCAATCTTCTTTTCTACTTGTGAAGAACTGCACAAACTCTGGATATAGATATTCTCTAGATATGGATATATTGCCCAGTTTTTCCCAGTAGGAAAGCTTCTCTCATGCTTCAATGAGCCCATCAATCCCACAGTGCTTCCTGAACTGTTTCTTAGAATGTTCTTTCCCTTTTCTCCCATCCCCAAGCCCATTATTTAATTACTAATTCCTCAGAAATTTTGTCCATTTTCTTACCAAGAGTCACCTCTCCCATCTTCAAAGTCCAATTACATTTAATGACTATACCAACATTTGCCAGTGTGTATACCATAAAAATCTCTGAGGGAAAACAGAGTTCCAGTCAAATAAGTTTAGAAACCACTGCAAACTCAAGCTGCCTATTGAGGATTCACATTACCATAGAATTTTGAGAAGCTCTGCAATTTAAGAAAACAAACAAACAAACAAAACCTGATTAACTTTGCCAAAGTCAACATTTGCCTAAGTAATTTAGCCACAGAACCTTTTATTTCAGGAGCACCTGGGGATTCTTCTTGGAATATATCTAATAACATATATCTCTGCTTCTAGGGGACACACTCTGAGAACATGTTCAGCATCTTCAATTTTATCATGTAATCAATCATAATGCTTTGTGTATATTTTGAAGTTATAAAGGTTTAATTAAATCCTCATCTTACTTACAAATTTTCTTCTCAAAGGCAAATATCACACTAAAAAATTAAAATTTCAGACAGAAAATCAAGTGATTTATATATTTTCTCAAGTTGAATCTTTACAACATAATTTATACTCTATTAAAAATTCATTTCACTGAAGAGAAGGTGAGGCTTACAAATTTTTTGGACTATCATCACCATGGTATGCTGGGTTCTAAAAATTATTATTGAATTGAATGGCCTATTTGGTCATCATTCACCAGGCCTGTATAAATCCAAATCTGCCCTTACCTTAGAATCAATTTTATACACACACACACACACTCATAAATTGATAAAATTCCATTGTACTAATTAATCATTTTGGAACTCACTATATTATTTGGCTACAATGGAATCTGTGTCAAATATTTCTTGAAATATGCAATTGGTACACTGAATGTAGTAACCAGATGTTGAAAATCTTTGCCTTTGTATTTACATAGAGAACTTTTTAAGAGGCAATATGTGCAGAAATGGAATTCAATAATAGAAAGATACTGAGATACATATAAATAGCAAAGATAAACAAGATAACATTAAATGTAATGGAGAAGTTAAAATTAAATCGTAAGTTTTGAATCATATCTCTGAAGGTTGAGGCAGGATCTGTAATTGTTGAAAACAAAGCCCTCCTCCATGTTTCTTATTTCTAGTGTAGGCAGTGCTTAAATATTGGAAATGTGGTTGTATTCAGTGTGAGTACTTGATGTCATTTTTCAAAGTTAGCAACTATCAAATATTATATGGTGTGCTATCAAAACAATGAAACTACTTGAACAGAAATCAAGAAAAACTATATTCTGCACATCTGAGCTTTTCTTCTAATCACTGTATAATCCTTAAATGTATAGCTATATTTTATAGGCTTACAGCAAAGCTTCCATGATGGAGTTACAAAATATTTATTATGCTAATATCTCTATGTGTCTACCTACCTACTTTACCTAACATTGAGAAAAAATCACCTGCCTGTAATTTATTTAAACTTAGTAGTCTGGAACCATGGCATAGGTAGAAAGGATGTAAGCAAATACACGATGACACTGTATATAGTACTGGTTTGTAATTAATAGTTTCAAATTACTAAGGCTTGACTGTCCCTTACTTTTGTGTAACTCTTCACAGTCTTAAAAATATTTTCATGTACATTAACTAACTGATTAGTTAGCAATTACCAGAAAAAAAAAAGTCAAATACAGTAAGTAATTAGCTACACCAAAGTAATCAACTAGGTAGAGCAGATTATCTTCTTTTAGCTCTTTAAGTGGTAAAGGAGAGACTTAGGAGTGTCAAGTGGCTGGTCTAAATGCACAGAGATACTCTATGGTAGAGTTTACCCAAGAATACCTAGTTCACGACAACCAACTACAATTCATCTACATTCTGAAAAGGACATCATGAGGAATGGAAATAAATTGGTAGCTAACATCTTGAAGCACTGTGATAAATGCTTTAGCTCTCTAACCCTCAGAGCAAGCATACTGGGTAGACATAAAAATTCCATTTTACAGATAAGAAAACTGAAGCTCAGATGTAGGAACAACTATCTCTATGAAATGTATATAATAAAATAAAAATAGATCCTCCAAGAAGCAAACATAAATATTTGCCACCTAAGAGATTTATTAGGAGAAACACTTAAGAGTTAAAAGGGGAAGAGAGTGGGGATGTCGAGAGAAACATCAGACTGTGATGTAGGTCTGACCCCTAAGAAGGAAGAGGCCCAGCCTGCAGTTCAATTTTTTAAAGTCTGGTCAAGTCAATGGAGTGAGCCAAAGTCACAAGAGGGGATCACTATCTCCCAAGAATGGGCCTTAGTCTCCCCGCTACACTAATTCATGAGGAAGTATGCCTGGTGCAAACACAGTAGATTCAGAGTGTCATCCTTTGATTACCCTCCCTATGTCAGGAGATTTGAGTGACACATTTTCATGGTCACCATATACTCTGACCTCACACCATGCATAGAAATCATTTCATGGTGAATTAAAGAATGAATAATAAAAGGAAAAAAACTACAAAAGTTTAAAAGACAAATATAGAAAATATCTTTCTAGCTTTGGAGTAGTAAAGATTTTCTTGACACACAAAATACTAACTATACAGGAAAATATTGATAAATTCAACCATATTAAAATTAAGAATTTCCGTTCCTCAATAGATTCAGTAAATGAATGAAATAACATACCACACACTGAGCTAAGGTATTTGCAACACATATAGCTAATTAAGATCTATTACCCAGAACCAATTAATAAAAACTGCTAGGAGTCTTGAATAGGATTTTCACAAAGGGGAGGCTCATATGGCCAATAGGCATATGATAAGACAAACCACTTTAATAATTATGAAAATGAAAATCAAAACCATAATGAGATAAGATTACAAACCGACCAGATTGGTAAAAAATAATGATTGGTAATAAAAATGGTGAAATGAAAGTCATGGGAAGTAGTTCTGCTAGTAGAAGTACAAATTGGTACAACTACTCTGGACAGAGTCAGGCATTAATTAACAAAGCTACAGATGCACAAATTACCCAGCAAATGTACTCCTAGGTGTATATCAACAAGAGATACATGTAGGGATGTTCAGAATAGCTTTTCTCCAATAAGACACACACAGGCATGCAGGAGGATAAAACTGCCCAGAGACAGTAGAATGCACAAGTAATACATTAACTGTGGTATATTCATGCCATCAAATGCTCTACAACATATTAAAAGAGATGAAATAAAGCTCTATCTTTGGAGTGCCTGGGTGGCTCAGTGGGTTAGGTATCTGCCTTCAGCACAGGTCATGATCTCAGGGTCCTGGGATCAAGCCCCACATGGAGCTCCTCGCTCAGTGGGGAGTCTGCTTGTCTCCCTCTCCCTCTGCCCCTCCTCCCCACTCATTCTCTCTCTCTCTCAAATAAGTAAATAAATCTTTGATAAAGCTCTATCTTTAACACAGCCCAATCCTAAAAACATAATGTTGAGCAAAAGAAGCAAGTCACAGAACAAAAAGTGAATGTGATTTTCACTGAAGGAAAGGAAAACTAGGCTGTATGGTTAAGGGATTCATATATACAGCATAGACCTATAAAGAAAATCAGTGGAATTAACACAAAAATACATTACTTCTGGAGGGCAAGGGTTTGGAAGAAGGGAACTGCCAAACAGAAAGAGGGGCATGCAGAGTTTTTCTAAAAGGTTAATGAATACACTACAGCATTTGGTTATTTTTTTCCAAAATGTAAATATAATTTTATATTCCTATTTGTGTGTATATCTCTCATAATTCATAGTCAATAAGAGAAAGCAAAACTCAGAAAAGATGAATAACTTGTTCAAGATCACACAGTTGATAAAGAATGATGAAATTAAAATGCTTTTGATTCCAAAACTGGCGCTTTTCAAAAATTGTCAGTGAATCCATTTTCTCATAAATCTAAGTCATTGTTGGTGTCTTCAACAGCACAGGTTTTACTTACAACATATATCTTAATTGTTTATAGAGGAATAAACTTGTTTTAAAGATTACATCGACTTTATCCCCATAGTTGGAAACCACATTACAGAGAACCTCAGAGGGAAGCTGCCATATTTAATATCTCCATGTCTCCCCACATGTAAATAAGCCCACATCTTACACAAATTCTCAACTATTTATTCTTTGGCTTAAACTAATTTGATCTCCTGTTTTTTAAAGACAAACATAAGAAATCAAGGGGCAGCGAGAAAGAGCACGCGAGTCCTTCCGCCTGTCATACCCTGTCTACCAGCTCCCTCCTCCTCTTACTTTTCAAGTAGCCCATAGTTAACCTTCAATAATTTCACAAACATTTATTAAGCACAAAACTATGTACCAAATGCTTTAACTTTTTCATTAAACCCTCACAGAAACAGTATGAGATAAGTACCTTCAAAGATATTTTACAGATGGAGACACAGAACTTAAGGCACTGAGAGGCAGAAGAGACACGAGGTGCCACTGTCAGTCAGTGGTGAAGCCAGGATAGAAGATAGACCAACTGTCTCCAGAGATGGTGAACTTAACTACTACCTCATGCTGTCCCCTCAGTAAATCTAAATGCATCATCTTTCCTACGGGAATTTCCTCCCACTGCTTCCTCCAGCTTCCCTCTCTCTGGGTTAGGATATTTTCCTATAGGATCCCCTGCTACCCAGTGAATACATCTGTCAGAATGACAAAGCATAAAGGTTGAGAGCATGGGTCCCAGAGTCAGAATAGCTGAAATAAAATCCTTTCTTTGCTATCTGCTCGATACGTTTACTAATTTTCAGATAAACTTACTAAATCTCTGTAAAATGGGGGTAATCCTATCTCCCTCAGGAATGTGGTGAGTTTTAAACGAAATAGTAGTAAAGTACTTCAGATACTGTTTAAAATATAGTGAATGCTCAATGAGAGTTTTTTCTCAATTATATTTGTCATTCAGAAATACAAAATAGTCTTTCTACTTGTCAATTGCTACCTTTATAAAGGAAGAACAAGCAAATATGGGTTACTGAGTGGGAAGTTCTGAATTCATTTAGAATTCAGCCTTCTCATGCCAGGTCCTGAATGGGTAGTAGAAAGCAGGTACTCAATGCTATCCCTGTCCCTTGGAAATTCCAGGAACCCACAGTTTTATACCTGTTTTCACTTCCAGAAGAGCTAAGGTAGTAAAGTGTATTAAAAGCAAGAGAATCAAAACTGCTACTGGTTCTCTTATAAGGTCTGGTCCTGCACTCATTTATGATTATCTCTTTATCCTTACAAACTCCACTGTTGGGACAGAAGAGATTCTAGCTGGAGAAAAAGGCCAAGTAATTCCCTGAAGGTTTCTTGAATGATCTGCTGTACTTCAGATTCTGTAAAGCATATTTAAACTCTCACTGGACAGAAATAGTAAAGTGGTATATGTATGGGAGGGCAGATCACTAATTAAAAAAAAGTCCCTAAAGGACCATAAAAATCAACACGGTTTTATTGATAAAATAATTAATGCAGTTTTAAATAAACAATCCTAACGCACTTCCATAACTTAAGGGTGTCAGGAGCAGTTATTCAGAATAATATCTAATAATATCTAAATCAGTATCTAAATCTGACACTGGAAAATTCTTGTTAAAAGAATTATTTACAAACTATTTAATTTAGATTAAATAAATAAATTAATAAATATTAAAATAGATTTACAAACTATTTAATTAACTTTTCCCTACTTTAGAGATTAAACACTTTCCAAATTATAACTATTTAAGGGACCTCTTAAATTCAAACTAATCTCTATTTTATCTTTTCACACTATCCAGCCTTGAATTTTGCTTAGAAGAGCAAAAAAGTTGTTTCCAACATATTGTGCCATTTCTCAAATGCAATCTCATTTATATTAACTTTTGAACATTGAGAACTCAAATTTAAAAATACTAAATATTGAAATAAGATCATCTGAAATTCACATGAATGATAACACCTTTCAAGGAAGTTTGGATATATATTACAATAGGCCACAACCATGTTTTCAGAATGGTTTAATACATGGAACTATAATATTTATTAGTTGTGTAGCCTTGAGAAAATACTTGAGTCTCAGTTTTATCATTTATAAAATGACATTTATACTATCTACTTTATAGATACATAGCGTGAATGAGGGAATTGAATGTGTAAAGTCACTGCCATATTTCTTAACTCACAAAGGCACTTGATAGAGGCATACTCAAATTCTTCACTGCTTTCTGCTTCTACCTTTTACCATGTGATCTGCAGATCCAGCCTTGATTTTGAATTTGACCATGTGACTCATTTCAGGTTATGGGATGTTACCATAAGTGGTTTATTCAAAGGTTTAAAATACGCATGTACAGTTGGGTCTGCCATCTCCATGAGAAAAACTATCATTGCCCTCCCATTCTGTGCTCCACACATGGAGCAAACCTGAGGCTGTTCTTCAGTGAGGAACAGTAGCTTGAAACAGATCTACCTAGCCAAACCATATTGGTGTGTGATGGACAAGAAATAATTACTGTTGTCAGCTGCTCAGTTAATCCATTAAATGTCAGGATTCTGTATTATGCAGCATTAATATGGCAATAGCTAGTTGATATTATAGCTTCAAAGTGTTGTATATGTAACTTAAAAATATCTTAATTATCCTTTATTTCCTCATCTGTTCTGAGAGCTAAATATTATCTTTTTGTAGGATTTTTGTAAGAAAGAGTCAGTTATTGTAAAGCACTTAGGATGCTTTACGCATGCTGGCCCACAGAAGCATTATATAAATTTAACCTCTTACTGTTTTGTTGCTGTTAATAGACCTCAATTTCTATATTTTTAATGTTATGTGCTTCTATAACTTAGACCCTATGCCACTCTTCTCTGAAAAATAATTCAGCACAGTAAGTTTGTTTTCTTCCAATGTAGATGTTTTCCAGTTAGAGAATACACCTCTGACTCAGTCCACAAGGGAGCAGCCTCCAACTTAAACATGTTCACAACATGTGTTTTAGGTGTGCACATAGACAGAATGACTCTTAAACATGTAGGCACCACCAGGAGTGATATTTGAGAGGAAGACACAGGAAGTAGCTAATGATTGGAGACTTCTGCACAAGAGAGAGTTCTTTCCCTGTTGCACATAGCACAAATGCTTTTCTCTTATCACCAATTTCTAAAATTATTTATAAAATTTCTTTATTACATGAATTAATAAAAATCATATATTTGGAAGAACAAAAAGATAGGTAATAACAGCTATGAGGGTTAATTTTATGTGCCAACTTTGTTGTTAGCCTATGGTTCCCAGTTTTTTGGTCAAGTATCAATCTAGTTGTTTCTGTAAAGGTACTTTTTAGATGTGACTAACATTTAAATCAGTAGAATTTGAGTGAAGTAGACTGACCTCCATAATGTTGGTGGGCCTTGTCCAATCAGTTGAAGGTCTTAAGAGGAAAACTAGAGATTTCTTAAAGAAGCACTAATTCTGCCTCAAGACTATAATATTGCAACTGAGCTTCAGTTTCCAGTCTGCAGATTTCGGACTTGAAGTCTATAATACCAACTCCTCCCTGAATTTCCATCCTGCTGGTATACTCTATAAATTTTGGACTTACCAGCCCCCACAATTGTGTGATTTAAGCCAATTTCTTAAAATAAATAACACTTGATATATAGCTAATTAAATAATTGATATCCTATTGTTTCTGTTCATCTGAAGGACCCTAATACAGTAGCATATAGAGAAGTCATTCTCAGGGTAAATAGGCAAAGGACACTGTGCAGCAAATGGGAAGAAATCTCAATTTTCAGTGGGATATCTCCATTTAGTAATTCGGTAATTCAGTAAATATACAGTGAGCTCTGTCATATTATATAACAGATTAATGAGATATAGTCATGCCCTCCAGGAGTTCATAATCTAGGGACAAACTGATTAGCACCCAAAGGAAAGCAATTAGGTGACAGAACTTATTGTAGCACAGAGAAGCAGGGTGCGGGATCTGAGAAATGTGTTTCAAAAAGAAGGCACATTTCAAACATATTAAAAGAATTATTAGACACAGTAATGGAAGTATGACAATTGACAGGAGAGAACTAATACAACCAAAGCCTTTGAGATAAGAAAGTGCACGCTAGGGTCTGGAACTTTAGGTACTGTCGGGCTGCCGTAACAATAGGTATAGAGAAACAAGAGGTATATAGATGAGGTCTCCGTTACAGAATGGAGATCTTCTACACTTTGGACAATGTCTATTCTATTTAGTTTCATCCTTCATCTTTGTTTCCTGGAAACCTTGCATAAATCCTGGTATCTGTAAATGCTCAGTAAATCTTTATTTCAATGCAGATAGATGAAATATATGAAGGAATAAAACACATTTTAGTGGAAGGATATTGGAGTGAATCTCCTAATGACAGAGACCAAGAAAAACATATGTATTGATTCAAAAGCATTTAAGTGTTCAAAATAGCCCAAGTACTACATAAAGCATTCTGTGAGAGACTAGCAATTTGGTTTTAAGCAAGGGAGACAGAATCTCTGTTTGATTGAGCTTAATTTCTAATAACAAAGAAGATGAGAAATGAAAAGTTCCAGTGAAGCATAAAAATAGTACATTTTTCTTTAACCTTGCTGAGTAAGATTTCCTACTTTCCTAGGAAAAAGGATTTAGAGACACACATTAGTTGCACAACATGTTTGGCTACGTATTTTTGTGCCTTTTGTGTACATAGTAAATATTGCTTAGTTCTTTGTACAATGTGGTTATAGCCAGGCTCAACTTACCTTTTTGGTGTAATAAGAGCTCTCTGAGATAACATCACTTTTACATATTATTATGGATAGAATTAGGCCATATATAATGAGGACTGATATAGCCTCTCCCTATATGGGTGTGGTCCATAGTTCATACACATCAGCATATTGATCTGCCTTCAATAATGTTATATCCCCCATTAACTGAATGCCCTTGTCCAGACTCATGATCTCATGCCCACTCCTGAAACTTTAAACTAGGTCAAAAGAGATGTAAAAATCATAGCTACATTCATGTTATTGCAATAGTTACTTAATGCTTTGAAAAAATGAAAAATGAACAAGCCAAACTTAAAAATCATTAAGCATTATTTTACTCCATGAACCTATTTTTATACTGCAACTTGTATGCAGAAAATGGAATATATTTTATAAAAGAAATTAAATCTAGAATACTATTTAATTCCTATTCTATTCATATACTTCATATATTTCCTTTTTTATCCTCCCTCTAGCACAGTTAAGCAAGCATCTGTAGACTTGCCATCTCATTTTATCTCATAAACAGATGGAGAAGCTGAAGTACAGAGTAGCCAAGTCACTTCTTAATGTCAAACAGGTTACATGTTTTAGGAGAAAGAAAGGAAGATTGGTGAAGCAAAGGATGCAAAAAAAAAAAATTTATTAGCCAGTCATAATTGACCTTTTCCTAACAATAGCTTGCCCCTTCAAGGTCCTGGAAACCTCACTTCCAAAATTCCTTAGAGACTTACGTTATCCTTAACCCCCTCCCAATTTGAAAGTATATAATCAGCCATTCCTCATGATCCCAGGGCAGCTCTTTTTGCCCCTGGGTCCTGTCCCCATGCTTTAATAAAACTTCCTTTTTGCACCAAAGATGTCTTAAGAATTCTTTCTTGGCCATTGGCTCCAAATCCAGTATCTTTTCTACATCACCCAGGACTTATTTAACCATATTTACTGAAAAACAGTACCATACAAGTTCATAAATAAAATTCAGTTGCACTGTATACACTGGTTAAAAAATAAAATTGGAAAATATTTTTTTAAATCTAAAATACATGAAATTCTTGAGAATAAATTTAATATACATAAGTATACATTGAAAACTACAAAAAGAGAAATGAAAGATAATCTAAGTAAATGGCAAGATGTACCATGTGCCTGAATTAGAGAACTCATATTAAGTTGGTATTTTCATTCCAAAATTTTCTAGTTTCGGGGTAATTCCAATCAAATCCACAAAGTCATTTTTTAGAATTCGACAAGCTGAGGCTAAAATGAATATAAAAATGCCAGGGACCTAGAATAGCCAAAATAATCATGGGAAAAAAATAGAACAAAATTAAAGGAACCTAACTATTGGATTTTTGATCTACATAAATTCAGACAATGTGAATTGCAATAAGGATAAAGATGTAGATCAGTGGAAAAGAACACAGTACTGAAATAAATTCACATGTATATAGTAAATTGATTTTGATAAGGTAACAGTATAGTTCAAAGGGAAAATGGAGCTAAAAAAACTAGGTATGTATTTGAAAAAAATCATTATTTTTGCATACAAAGAAACCCGAAATGGATCATAGACAGAAGAAAAGTGCAGAATTCACAAGATTTCCTAGATGGGACCAAAAAAATTATAGAAAAAATTATAAATTGGAATTTATCAAAATTAAAACTTTGCTTTTCAAAAGATTTTCTGAAGAAAATGGATCAGAGACAAGAAAATTATATATATGGATGTTATATATGCTACATATATAAGATATGTAGAATATAAAAAGAGAATACATAAAATGAACCACAACTAAAAAAATAAGACAATTTTAAAATGAGTAAATAATTTGGACACATTTAAAAAGCACATATACACAAGGCCAAAAACACTTAAAAGTACTCATTATCATTAATTACCATGAAAATGCAAATTAAACCAAAGTGGCATACCTTTCATATCCATTAGAATGACTAAAATTAAAAATAATGTTACTATCAAGTATTGGTGAAGAGCAGCTGGAATCCTCATATATCAATGATGAGAACATAAAATATGTCTAACAACTTTGGAACACATAGTGACAGTTTATTATAAAGCTCAACATTTACTTATCATAAGACTAGTCAATTTCATTCCTAGGTATTTGCACAAGAGAAATTAAAATATGTGTTCAGAAAAAGGTTTAAAGATGAGTGGTCATAACAACTTTATTTATAATAGTCATAAACTAGAAACAATCTAGCTCTCCTTAACAACTGGAAATAAAGAAATTGTGTTAATGCAGACAATGGAACACTACTCAGGAATATAAAAAAAAAGTAAACTACAAAATCATATAACAATACAAATAAATCTCAAAATAATTACTCTTAGTGAAATATGCCAGACACAGAAGAGTATATCTTGAATATATTTCTTCATACAAAATTCAAGAACAGGTGATACTAACCTAAGTGACAGAAGGAGTATCTGTAGTGTTACCAGACTGGTCTGGGTTGGGAGGATTCACCACAAGACTGTGAGGGAAACTTTTTTGGGGAGACTAAAAATTTGAATAATTATTTTATAATATATTAATTGTACCTCAGTAAATATTAGTGACAAAAAAGAACAAGCTAATTTGTACCGTTTTTGCTCTGTGAAAAATGGTTTCCTCCCCACAGGAGCAATGGTCTGAGGGAAGATAAAGTAATCAAACACAGTTGCATAGATAATTTGAGGAACTATCTAGAGAGGGTGCTTCAATTTTTCCCATTGGTGTTACAGACTAAAATGGAAGCATTCTAGAATATTTTAAAAAGGAAATAGATGTTTGGCCACTGGTTAATTGAAATTATTAATTATAGGAGTATGGCAATCAATCAGTGGCTCTGACCATCTATGTATTTTCAGCACATGGAGGAAGTCAGGTTTTTTTACAGTTAGAGTATCACAAAGTGACCATGTTTAATGAAGCCAGGCAAAGTGTTATTACATTTCCATGTGGTAATATAAATGGACCTATTAAATACTGATTATTGTATTCCCCATCATTATGAGTCAGCAGGTATTTTACATATTCAAAGGGAACATTTCAGCTTTACAGTTCTAGGGGCAAGATTTGCACAAATGAAAACATGGACACCTTGAGGAAAACCTATGAGTGTAAATATTTTGTTATTCCTATGAGGAAAAAAAAAGGCAAGAGATGAGACTTCTGTCAAGTGTAAAATTATCACAAAGAATGATGAAAAGACTTTTTGATTTTCTGAGCAATGAATCAAGAGAAGTCATTTAAACTTCAACAGAAAAATCAACTCAATTTTTTAAATTCCACAATAGAAGAGTTTGTGAAAAAAATTAGGAAACTTTTCAGAATTTAAATAAATCCTGTTCTCATATCCCTAAAAGTAGACACTCAAGAAATTAAAATATTATGAATCACAAACTTCAATAAATCAACTTAATGAAGTGAATTAATCACTAAGAATCAGAACAAATTTTGAAATTTAGGTAAATTCTTTCTAATATCTTCAAAGGAAAATAGATTATCAAGAAATTAAAAGAGTTGGTCTTCACTTCAGCTTTGAGGAAATGATTTTACTAAAATCTTTTAATATAAGCTTGATGAAAATTCAATTTCCCAGAATATTTCTCTAAACAGACCCTTGGACAAAAATATGGTCAGTAAAGAGATGCTAAATTTCACTTTATCATGCAAAAAGCTTTCTCCAATTCCTCAAATAAGAAGGATCTTGATGATACAGAATCAGAAAGGAGTTTAATACCACAGAACTTGATAAATTACCAGATCACAACATTACCCACACTTGTAGTCAACCCAGGGTCTATACAACCAGTAAGGGACACAGATTTTTATTATTATTGTAAGGTTTTCATGAGTTAGAAATTTTTAGTAGGAAGGGGATAGTCACTGGTATTTTTATAAGGGGACGAGGCAACACATTTTTTCTTTCCTTTCAAGTGATTCATCCTTTTGCTAATTACTCTGTCACTAGGTGTAACTAAAACTCATCATGGTTTTTAGATGCTGACTGCCTTCTGAGCCTCCCCTCAATGTCATGTCAAGAAAAATTACAGTGGCAATATAGCAAAACTAATTAGGGCATACTGACCTTAGCAGTGGGCAGTTCTTATCGATCTCAGCACAAGCTTGTTAGAATTTTGAAAAATGAAAACAAAGTAGAAAAATGTTTCTACTTGCTACTAGCGCTTTCCAATCACCTATTCATTCTAAGGAAGAAATGAGAGGTGAATCCTTTGAGATGCACTTTTAATTACAGGTCTGTTTTAGTCAGTATGGGCTGCTGTAACAAAATACCACAGACTGGATGAATGGCTTAAACAACAAATATTTGTTTTTTACAGTTTTGGAAAATGTCTTGCGACAGCATATTCAGTGGTGAGGAACACCTTACTAGTTTGCAGATAGTCACCTTCTTCCTGTATCCTCACATGGCAGAGAGAGTTATCATCTCTCTCAGGTCTGTTTTTACAAGGGCACTAATCCCACTCATAAGGACTCCTCTTATGACCTAATTACCTCCCCGGCCTCACTTCAGAATACTATCACCTTGGGGATTAGGATTTCAACATAAGAATTTTAGGGGGACATCAACATTCAGTCCATAGCAATGTCAATCTCCCATTTAAAAGTGGAGGCTGTATTATTTTTTAAGGTATTTTATTCATTTAAGTGAACTAATTTTAGTATAAGTATTTTTTTTAAAGGAGGAACAGGGAGGGACGATGGTGGAGTAAGAGGATCCTGGACTCACTTTTCACATGAATACAACCAGATAACACCCACATTAGTGTAAATAACTCAGAAAATGACACAAGACTGGCAGAATAGACTATCCACAGCAAAATGTAGAGAAGAGGCCACATCAAGGAAAGCAGGAAGGGCAGACGCTGTCAGAAACTAAACAGACCCATGAGACTATCCCTGGGAGGGAGGGACACCATGGATGTGGGTAGAAGAAAGGAGCAGACCCCACTCCATAAAACAAGTAACAAAATGGCAGTAAGTACATCCCTATCAATAATTGATCTAAAAGTAAATGAACTAAACACTCCAATCAAAAGACATAGGATGACAGAATGGATAAAAAAACAAGACCCATCGATATGCTGCCTACAAGAGACTTATATCAGACCTAAAGACACATGCAGATTGAAAGTAAAGGGATGGAGAAGGATTTATCATGCAAATAGAAATAAAAAAGAAAGCCAACGTAGCAATACTTGTATTAGACAAAATAGATTTTAAAACAAAGGCTGTAATAAGAGACAAATAAGGATTCTACTTAATTGTGAAGGGAACAATCCAACAAGAATATATAAAAATTGTAAATATTTATGCATCCAACTGGGAGCACCCAAATACAAAAGCAACCTAATAACAAACATGAAGTAAGTTATTGGTAGTGATGCAATAATAGAAGGGGACTTTCACACTCCATCTCCATCAAAGGATAAATCATCCAAATAGAAAATCAACAAGGAAACAGTGGCTTTGAATGACACATTGGACTAGATGGATCTAAGAGATATATTCAGAACATATAATCCTAAAACAGCAGAACCATATATCTTTTCAATTGCATATGGAACATTAATAAAAAAGATTTAAGTCATTCATACAATGCATCTTTTCTGACCCCAATGCTATGAAACTAAAAATCAACCACAAGAAAAATCTGGAAAGAATACAAATAGATGGAGGTTGAATAAATTCTACTAAACAATGAAGGGGTCAACCAAGAAATCAAAGAGGAAATCAAAAAATATATGGAGACAAATGAAAATGAAAACACAGCACTCCAAAGTGTTGGAGATGCAGCCAAAGCTGTTCTAAGAGGGAAGTTTATAGCCATACAGGCCTACCTCAAGAAGTAAACAAACAAACAAAAAAAACCTCAACCGAACCTTATACCTAAAGGAGCTATAACAAAGGAGAACAAACAAAACCCAAAATCAGTGGAAGGAAGGAAATATAAATATTAGAACAGAAATAAACAAAACAGAAAATAAAATAATAATTAATTAAACCAATCAATAAAATCAGGAGCTGGTTCTTTGAAAAGATCAACAAAATTGATAAACTTTTAGCCAAACAAAAGCAACCAAACAACAAACAAACAAAAAACAGAAAAAAAGAGGGAAGACTCAAACAAAAATAGAAATGAAAGAGAATAACCAATACCACAGAAATACAAAGGATTATAAAAGAATATTATAAAAAATTACATGCCAACAAATTGGACAACCTAGAAGAAATGTATAAATTCATAGAAACATCTCTTACCAAAACTGAAGCAGGAAGAAATAGAAAAACTGAACAGACTGATTACCAGTAATTAAATTGAATCAGTAATAAAAAAAAAAAACCTCCCAACAAACAAAGTCCAGGACCAGATGGCTTTACCAATGAATTTTACCAAACACTTAAAGAGTTAATACTTAATTTTTTTCAAACTATTCCAAAAAAGAAGAGGAAGGGAAGCTTCTAAATTCATCCCACAAGGCCAGTATTACCCTGATACCAAAACCAAATAAGACACTCAAAAAAAAAAGAGAGAGAGAGAGAGAATTACAGGCCTGTATCTCTGATAAATATAGATGCAAAAAGCCTCAACAAAATATTAGCAAGCTGAACCCAACAATGCATTAAAAATATCATTCACTCCAATCAAGTGGGATTTATTACTGGGAAGAATGGGTGATTCAATACTTGCAAATCAATCAATCTGATAATATAACATCAATAAAAGAAAGGATAAAAACCATATGATCATTTCAATATATGCAGAAAAAGCATGACAGAGTACTTGACAAAGTACATCAATTTGTGGTAAAAACCCTCAACAAAATAGGCCTAGAAGGAACATACCTCAACATACTAAGAGTGTTATAACAAAAACCCACAACAAACATCATACTCAGTGGTAAAAAACTGAGAACTTTTCCCCTAAGGTCAGGAACAAGGCATGAACATCCATTTTCACCACTTCCATTCAACATAGTACTAGAAGTCCTAGCCACAGTGATCAGACAAGAAAAAGAAATAAAAGGCACCCAAATTGGTAAGGAAGAATGAAACTTTCACTCTTTACAGATGATATGATAGTATATATAGAAAACTCAAAAGACTCCACCCAAAAACTACTAGAACTGATAAATGAATTCAGTAAGGTCAATAGATATAAAATCATTATATGAAAATCCATTACATTTCTATACACTAATAATGAAGTAGTAGAAAGAGAAAGAGAAACTGAGAAAACAATCTCATTTATAATTGCACCAAAAATAATAAAATACATAGGAATGAACTGAACCAAGAGAAGTGAACTCTAAAAACTTTAAAACATTGATGAAAGAAACTGAAGATGACACAAAGATGGAAATTTTCATAATACTCAAATAGATATTTTTCCAAAGAAGACATACAGATAGTAACAGACACATGAAAAGATGCTTTACATCACTCATTACCAGGGAAATGCAAATCAAAACTACAATGAGATATCACCTCATACCTGTCAGAATGGCTAAAACTAACAACACAAGAAACAACATTTTGGCAAGGATGCGGAGAAAGGGGAACCATCTTATACTGTAGGTGGGAATGCAAACTGGTGCAGCTACTCTGGAAAACAGCATGGAGGTTCCTCAAAAAGTTAAAAACAGAACTACCCTATAACCCAGCAATTGCACTACTAGACATTTACCTGAAGAATACAAAAATACTGATTCAAAGGGATAAATGCACCCTGATGTTTACTGTAGCATTTTTGACAATAGCCAAAATATGGAAAGAGCCTAAATGTCCATCCGCTGATGAATGGATAACTTGTGACACACACACACACACACACACACACACACACACACAATAGAATATTACTCAGCCACAAAAATGAATGAAATCTTGCCATTTGCTATGACGTGGAAGGAGCTAGAATTATTATGCTAAGCAAAATAAGTCAGTCAGAGAAAGACAAATACCATGATTTCACTCATATGTGGAATTTAAGAAACAAAACAGATAAACATAGGGCGGGGGGAAAGAGAGGCAAACCATAAAATAGACTCTTCACTAGAGAGAACAAACACTGTATGTTAATTATAATGGATTTTTTTAAAAGGAGCAACAGAAAGGACATAGGTCATTAAATATCACAGTCATGTTAAAGTGACAGAGTCTCAATTTAAAACAGTGTGAAATTACATGCTTAGTTCAAGATTCAACATTCAAAATTGAATATTTTTAAGATTCAATATTTCTTAAGGTTGCCTGTTAAGAGAGGAAGAAGTACAGATTTTGCTTCAGAACAAGCATTTCTTTATTCATATATTGATGACAAAGAATTTCATTCATCACATGATTTCTGAGAGACATTCTGGTGGCAGTTTTCTCACTTCACATTTGGGCAGTGTTAGCTCTGGTATTTCTTTCTTTTTTTTTTTTTTTTTTAACATGTGCTTTTCTTTGCCATATCATCAATAAAGTCAGATTCCAGAGTTCCTGTGTTACTTCTTGACTTTCATATATAAAGTCAAATTTCTAATTAGTTTACATTTCACCCAATGGTGACTGTAAAAATATAGAAGTTCAGGCAGAAAAATAAGCAATAAAATACTTAAAATGTCAATCTATTTATCACCTATAATACATACATAAAGAAAATTTTGGCTCCATCTATAATACATACATAAAGAAAATTTTGGCTCTAAACCAAATAATGTCCTACAGTATTGGAGCTTTTCAGACACTACACTGTAATTTTCTGAACTATATATTATCAAAATAAAACAGGATGGCATAACTTACACTGTAACACAGAGCATTCAGCTCCTGGGAGAAGCAGCTTTGTTTATTGTTGTTCAATAACAGCACTGGGTTCTGAGAAAAATTCATGAAGTTGTGCATTGCTGATATCTAACTCCAAATTCTCTCTATAGAATGCCCAGTGGTACTTAGCCAGAAAATACATGTACTTGTAACATATATTTTAATAGCAATCATGCATTGTATGATATTCACAACTTAAAAAAGAATAGACATGGAAGAGATTAAAGAGAAAACATGCTGCAGGAACATGTACTCTATATGTATTCCACATATATAGAGTATGTTCTCTTTTTCACTTAACAGTGTCACTTCCTTAGTTCAAGAACTCTTTTTCTTTTGCCTGGATTATCAACACATAATGGGTCTCCTGCCACCAAATCACCTCCCCAACTCACTGCAATGTTATTTTGCAGTCACTCCCATCAAGAGGTGGGATCCATTTCCCTAACCATTTAATCCAGCTTTGCCTTGTGATTTGTTTTATCCAATAGAAAACAGTGAAACTGACATTTTCTAGCCTCAGGCAGCCTTGCAGTTTTTAGTTCTCTCAGAGACCTGCCCAGTCACCATAAAATACGTATATGCAAGCCTGATGGATGAGAAGAGAGCCTTGTAAACCATTCTCCAGTCCCCAGCCTGTCATTCCAAGCAAAATTCAGTCAAATCTCAACAAGAGAAGCCTCTTGACTAAACGTGCAACTGAACCCAGATAGATGAGAAGTCCCAGAGAGTCCAGAAGAACCATTGAACTGAGCCAATGCATAGATTTGCAAGCTAAACAATGAGTTTTTTGGGGTTTTGTGGGTTTTTCTTTAAGCTATTCAGTTCGGGTGTTGTTTGCTAGGCAGCAGTAGCTAACTGAACTGGAAGTTACATTTTTTTATCTTCAAAAATTCTAGAACAGATGCCAATCAACACAATTAAACCTCAGCATTTTTCCCTCAGACAAAGCCATTCCTCCTTGAGTCTATTCATCCTTATAACCCTCTTTCACCCTGTACTTAAGGGATGACAAATGGAATACTCTAATATTCAAAGAACCTCAAACTGATAGATTTACCCTCACAAAATCCCAAAGTTATAAGCCTCATTAGCTTACAACTTTTCAACATTTATCACACAGTAAGAGCAGTAAAGACTCAAGTACATAGTGTTTACCTCCAGAAAAAGACCAGTAGACTTAGGATGCTGAGTCCATACAACCTGAGCTCATCTGGGTCTGGGCTTTGTTGCAACTTTATTCAATTCAGATCACCACTGGCTTAAGATGATTTGAGGAAAACAGGAGACTTTTCCTTTGACTTCAGCAGAAATTGAAATCTAATCAATGATGAGATAGATTCAAGCAATCTCTTTTGTTTTATAGCTTACTGACCAGGTTTTCAAATTGCTCTAATGTCTAGCAGTCACCTTTTTTTGGAGGGCCATGAGGATTTTTTATTCTCCAGGCTTGCTCCAGCTTTCTGAGCTTTTAGAAAAGAGCTGTCCTAGAGAACTTCATTCATCGCTGCTGCCCTGTCTCAGCATTTGAAGGGTCCTGCATTGCTTTTGCAGAAGGGCCCGCATACCCAGGAGAAATATCACTCAAATTTCCCTTTCCCCTCCCATTCTTCAGCATAATACTGCATTATGCTATATGACAATTCATGGGAAAGAATAAACGAGTAGATGCAGACTCACGCTGCAACTGGGCTCTTCAGGTTAAAAGTTTCTAAAGGTTCAGCTAGTTTCTCATTATCCTAGGATAGGGTAAATTTCCACTTTTTCTAGAACTCCACCAGGTATGAAAAGTAATCATACATCCCTGTGCTCCCATAAAGGGCTCCTTACATAGAATTTAGTTCATTAGCATTTCTTTCATCTTTACCTCTCAGATGGGTTAAAGCAAAATAACAACGACTATAATTTCTGTAGTTACCGAGATGGCTTTGTTCAGGCAAAAGTGTCATCTCTTGCAACTTTCCACATTCTAATTAGAAGCTGAAGGCTGTCTTCATGGATATTTGTTCACTATTTATGATAGAGATGTTCAATTAGCAGCTATCTACTTGGGAATATGCATATGCATATTAACCCCTGACAATTTTGTTCCTAGCCTGGTCTATAATGTTTTACACAGGTAGACCTAAAAGTGTTACTGCCCTTGATTCAATGTCCCATATTAGAAATGCAAGCATTAGGCTTAAATGTCAATATCTAACATTGGTCAAAATTTTTTATTCCAATCATCCAATAAATTGACAAACGCATATTAACATATTCATGTGTTAAATATAATCAGAGTTAAACTATAATTAGAGACTATAGTATAACCAAATAGAGTAAAACTGAGCCTAGGAGTGTGAAATTTATCAAAGTTATATAAGATTGTTAGAATGTGCTTTTAAAAAACTCTGGGAGAATAAACAGAAACTAGGAATATTACTGAAATTGGGACTAAGGCTCATAAGAAGTTTGAGTAATTCTCAGTATATGAAAATGATCCATTAAGAACCATCTTGTGGATCTAAGCCTGAAAAATATTGTACAATGTTTATCACATTATTACTGTGATTTTATTCCTGCTATTCTCATCTTCATTTTGTTCCAGCTACACTAAGATTTTCCCCTATTTCCCAAAAAATCTAAATGTACTACTATCTTAGTACATTTTAACTGACTCTTACTCTGCCTAGAATATTTTTCCCTCCAGTATGACTATGACTCCTCAGCTCCTTTCCTCCTTAGGTCTTTGCTCAAATGACACAGTCTCTGATGACCATATTTAAAACTGTAATTGTAATCCCAGTATGTCATAGTATCCAGTATGTCATATAATTATTTATTTTGGTCTTTACTTGATTTATTTTTCTCCAGGGGACTTTTCACCATCTAATATATTATACAGTTTTCTGATTTATTCCTTTTTAAATTACCCCCTGCCCCTACCACCACCACTGCCATCTCTCTACCACTACCGTACACACTTGATCATAAACTGTAAAAAGGCTAAATGGAATTTTTTATTTGTTTTTTCCACAGGTGACATCTAGGGCCTATACTAATGTCTAGCCTACAGTTAATTGAATGAGAAAAAAGAGGGAGGGAAAGAAGGAAGGAGGGAGGGAGGGAGGGAGGGAAAAAAAAAGAGGGGGGGAGAGAGAGAGAGAGAGAGAGAGAGAGAGAGAAAGAAAGAAAGAAAGAAAGAAAGAAAGAAAGAAAGAAAGAAAGGAAGGAAGGAAGGAAGGAAGGAAGGAAGGAAGGAAGGAAGGAAGGAAGGAAGGAAGGAAGGAAGAAAGGCAGGCATAAAAAAAGAAGAAAAGAACCTAGATATATGGGATCTGGATCAGATTACTTAGATTAGAAAGCTCAGTTCTCCTGCTTACTATAACTCCTGATTTCTTGATCCCTATGAATTATGAATATTAATTCCATAGTCTTTGAGAGGCTTTAACATCTACTTCATAAAATTCTCATAATATCTAAATAAAATATATTAGAGTTTCTGGAAAATGAACAACTTGAACACTTGATAAACATTTTTACTACATACATTTTAAAAACTGGGCCAACACAATATTGGAAGAAAAAAACAAAGTTGGAGGACTGATGCTACCCAACTTCAAGACTCACTATAAAACTACAGTAATCAAGACAGTTAATATTGTTGAATAACTAGATCAATGGAATAGAATAGGTATCCCAGAAATAGACCCACATAAATAGCCTACCTATCTTTGACAAAGGGACAAAGACAAGACAGTGGAGCAAAGACTGTATTTTCAACAAATGGTGCTGAAACAAGTGGACATCCACATGTGAGAAGAAGGAAGAAAGAAGGAAAGAAAGAAAAAGAAAGAAAGAAAGAGAGAGAGAGAGAAAGAGAAAGAAGAAAGAAAAGACAAGAAAAGGAAAGGAGAGGAAAAGAAAGGAAAGGAAAAGAAAGGAAAGGAGGAAGGAAGGAAGGAAGAGAGGAAGAGAGGAAGAGAGGAAGGGAGGAAGGGAGGAAGGGAGGAAGGGAGGAAGGGAGGGAGGAAAGGAGGAAGGGAGGGAGGGAGGGAGGGAGGGAGGGAGGAAGGAGCAAAGAAAAGCCTAGACAGACCTTATATTCTTAACAAAAATTGATGCAAATGAATCAAAGACCTAAATATAAAATGTAAAACTCTAGAACTCCGAGAATGTAAAACAGAAGAAAACTTAGATGGCCTTGAATATAGCAAAATCTGAGAGAACTAAAAGTAAAAACCTGCTTGTGTTCCCTCTCTCACTATGTCTCTCTCTGTCAAATAAATATACACAATCTTAGAAAAAAAAAACACACAAATCATAAAAATATTTTGACAAACTTTCTCAGTAACTAATAGAACAAAGCGAAAAAAATCAGGAAGGATAAATCTATTTAAATAATAAGATTAAGAGAATGGCCTAATCAAAATATATAAAACAAAGTATTAAACAAATTCAGCATATACATTCTTTTCAAATACACATGGAACATTCACCAACTTTCAGCATACATGAGCTTTAATAAAACTCCCAAGAAATGTCAAAGGTTTAAACTCATGCTTTTTGACAGAAATGAAATTAAGATAGATACCAAGAACAAAGGATAAAAAGTAGAAAATCCCCAAGTATTTGGAAATTAAACCATAAATGCACCTCATGTTATCAAGTTAGAAATCACTAAGGAAATTAGAAAATACTTGAAGATAAAAAATAAATACATACAAATGTGTAGCATGTAGGTTAAGCTGTATGTAGAGGGAAATTTATAGTCTAAAATTCATATGTTAGAGCAAGATATGCTAAAAAGCAGTTATCTAGAAATCATCTCAAGAAATTAAAAGAAGAGGCGGAGCAAGATGGCGGAGGAGTAGGAGACCTAGATTTTGTCTGGTCTCAGGAATACAGCTGAATAGGGATCAAACCATTCTGAACACCTACGAACTCAACAGGAGATCGAACAGGAGAGTAGCAACAACTCTCTGAACAGAGAAGCGACCACTTACTGGAAGGTAGGACGTGCGGAGAAGTGAATCCGAGGCGATATTCGGGAGGATAGACGGCGGGGGGGGGGCCTCCGTCGGCCGCTTCTGGCAAGTGCTAGAGCCGTGGAGCACAAAATCGGACCTTTTAAAAGTTGGCTCGGCGGAGGGACGTCGCTGCAGTGGCTAAGCGGGGGGTGGAATCCTCCCGGGACAGTGTGGTCTCAGGACCCTTGGGGTCACAGAGAGACCAGGGGTGCCTGAGTGCGGCAGAGCTCCCAGGTATCAGAGCAGGGAAGCCGGCTGCAGAGACGGAGCAGAGTCGCGGGCTCTCAGCTCGGGGTTGCCACAAACTGTGATCTGCGGCCCAGTCGGGGCACGGCTCCCCCAGCAGGGACCCAACAAGCAGCAGATCCGGGGAGACTCCCCTTCCTTCCCGGGGAGGAGCGGTGCGGGAACACACTGCAGGGATCTGCTGGGTTTGGAGACTCCGAGCGGGGTCGGGTGCCAGAGATAGAAACGCTCGGTCACAGGCCGGGTGAGCACGGAGTGCGGCCAGAGACCGGGGACACGGGAGTGACTGCTTTTCTCTGGGTGCGCACTGAGGAGTGGGGCCCCGAGTTCTCGGCTCCTCCGGGCAGAGACTGGGAGGCCGCCATTTTCGCCCTGGTCCTCCAAAGCTGTACCGAGAGCTTGCAGGGAACAAAAGCTCCTGAGAGCAAACTGGAGCAGCTTCCTTAGCCCGGACCGACAAGGGCGGGGCAATTCCGCCTCCGGCAAAGGCATTTGGAAACCACAGCAACAGGCCCCTCCCCCAGAAGATCAGCACAAACAGCCAGCAAGCCAAGACCAAGTTGATCGATCAAGGAGAATAGGAGAACTCCAGCGCTAGGGGAATACTGCACATAGATTCATGCCTTCTTTTTTTTTTTTTTTTTTTTTTTTTTTTTACCATGATTCATTATTTCATCAAAGTTAATTTTTGTTGACTTTTTTTATTTTTCTTTTTCCCTTTTTCAACCAACATCTTATAAATCCCTTTTTTTAAAAAAAAAAACATTTTTTATTTTTTTTTCATTTTTAGAGTCATATTTTATCCCTTCATAGTAGTTATCCTTGTTTTTGGCATATATATATAAGTTGTTCTCTCTTTAAAATTTTGAGGTACAGTTTCTTCTAACAGATCAAAATATACCCTAAACCACTAGTGTATGGCTTTGTTCTAGTCTCCTGCCTGATCACATTCTCTCCCTTTTTCCTTTTTTTTTTTTCCTTAAATCTTCTTTCTTTTTTCAAACAACTTATCTTACCAAGTCCTTTTATAAAATCTTTTATAATTTTCATCTTTACAGTCATCTTCCATCCCTTCATTGTATCAACCCTTATTTTGTACATATATGTCTTTCTTCCTTTAAAATTTTAGGAGGCACTTTTTCTAACAGACCAAAATACGCCCAAAATCTAGTGTGTGGCACTGATCTATGCACTAGCCTGATCATATTTGATCATATTCTGCCTTTTTTGAATTGTTTTGTTTTTGTTTTTCTTTTTCTTTCTTTTTTTTTTCTTTTTCTCTTTCTTTTTTCTTTCTTTCCCTTTCTTTTCCCCTGGTTTCAGGTCTTTTCTGATTTGCATACAGTATATTTGCTGGGGACGTTGTAAACCTGTTAGCCTTTTGTTCTCTCATTCATCTATTCTCCTCTGGACAAAATGACAAGACGAAAGAAATCACCTCAGCAAAAAGAACAAGAGGTAGTACCGTCAGCCAGGGACCTACTCAATACGGACATTAGTACGATGTCGGACCTAGAGTTCAGAATCATGACTTTAAAGATACTAGCTGGGCTTGAAAAAAGCGTGGAAGTTATTAGAGAAACCCTTTCTGGAGAAATAAAAGAACTAAAATCTAACCAAATCGAAATCAAAAAGGCTATTGATGAGGTGCAATCAAAAATGGGGGCACTAAATGCTAGGATAAATGAGGCAGAAGAGAGAATCAGCGATATAGAAGACCAAATGATGGAAAATAAAGAGGCTGAGAAAAAGAGAGAGAAACAACTACAGGATCACGAGGGCAGAATTCGAGAGATAAGTGATACGATAAGACGAAACAACATTAGAATAATTGGGATCCCAGAAGAAGAAGAGAGAGAGAGAGGGGCAGAAGGTATATTGGAGCAAATTATAGCAGAGAACTTCCCTAATGTGAGGAAGGAAACAGGCATTAAAATCCAGGAGGCACAGAGAACCCCTCTCAAAATCAATAAAAATAGGTCAACACCCCGACATCTAATAGTAAAACTTACGAGTCTCAGAGACAAAGAGAAAATCCTGAAAGCAGCTCGGGAGAAGAGATATGTAACCTACAATGGTAGAAACATTAGATTGGCAACAGACCTATCCACAGAGACCTGGCAGGCCAGAAAGGACTGGCAAGATATCTTCAGAGCACTAAACGAGAAAAATATGCAGCCAAGAATACTATATCCAGCTAGGCTATCATTGAAAATAGAAGGAGAGATAAAAAGCTTCCAGAACAAACAAAAACTAAAGGAATTTGCAAACACGAAACCAGCCCTCCAAGAAATATTGAGAGGGGTCCTCTAAGCAAAGAGAGAACCTAAAAGCAGCAAAGAGCAGAAACGAACACAGACAACAGACAGTTAACAGTCACCTTACAGGTAATACAATGGCACTAAATTCATACCTTTCAATAGTTACCCTGAATGTAAATGGGCTAAATGCCCCAATCAAAAGACACAGGCTATCAGATTGGATTAAAAAACAAGACCCATCAATATGCTGTCTACAAGAGACTCATTTTACACCCAAAGACACCCCCAGATTGAAAGTGAGGGGGTGGAAGACCATTTACCATGCTAATGGACACCAAAAGAAAGCTGGGGTGGCAATCCTTATATCAGACAAACTAGATTTTAAAACAAAGACTGTAATAAGAGATGAGGAAGGACACTATATCCTACTTAAAGGGTCTATCCAACAAGAAGATCTAACAATTGTAAATATCTATGCCCCGAACATGGGAGCGGCCAATTATATAAGGCAATTAATAACAAAAGCAAAGAAACACATTGACAACAATACAATAATAGTGGGGGACTTTAACACCCCCCTGACTGAAATGGACAGATCATCTAAGCAAAAGATCAACAAGGAAATAAAGACTTTAAATGACACACTGGACCAAATGGACTTCACAGACATATTCAGAACATTCCATCCCAAAGCAACGGAATACACATTCTTCTCTAGTGCCCATGGAACATTCTCCAGAATTGATCACATCCTAGGTCACAAATCAGGTCTCAATCGGTACCAAAAGATTGGGATCATTCCCTGCATATTTTCAGACCACAATGCTTTGAAACTAGAACTCAACCACAAGAGGAAAGTCGGAAAGAACTCAAATACATGGAGGCTAAAGAGCATCCTACTAAAGAATGAATGGGTCAACCAAGAAATTAAAGAAGAATTAAAAAAATTCATGGAAACCAATGAAAATGAAAACACAACTGTTCAAAATCTTTGGGATACAGCAAAAGCAGTCCTGAGAGGAAAGTATATAGCAATACAAGCCTTTCTCAAGAAACAAGAAAGGTCTCAAATACACAACCTAACCCTACACCTAAAGGAGCTGGAGAAAGAACAGCAAAGAAAGCCTAAACCCAGCAGGAGAAGAGAAATCATAAAGATCAGAGCAGAAATCAATGAACTAGAAAGCAAAAGAACAGTAGAACAGATCAACGAAACTAGGAGCTGGTTCTTTGAAAGAATTAACAAGATTGATAAACCCCTGGCCAGACTGATCAAAAAGAAAAGAGAAATGACCCAAATCAACAAAATCATGAATGAAAGAGGAGAGATCACAAGCAACACCAAAGAAATACAAACAATTATAAGAACATATTATGAGCAACTCTATGCCAGCAAATTAGATAACCTGGAAGAAATGGGTGCATTCCTAGAGATGTATCAACTACCAAAATTGAACCAGGAAGAAATAGAAAACCTGAACAGACCTATAACCACTAAGGAAATTGAAACAGTCATCAAAAATCTCCCAAGAAACAAAAGCCCAGGGCCAGATGGCTTCCCAGGGGAATTCTATCAGACATTTAAAGAAGAATTAATACCTATTCTTCTGAAATTGTTCCAAAAAATAGAAATGGAAGGGAAACTTCCAAACTCATTTTATGAGGCCAGCATTACCTTGATCCCAAAACCAGACAAAGACCCCATCAAAAAAGAGAATTACAGACCAATATCCTTGATGAACATGGATGCAAAAATTCTCACCAAAATACTAGCCAATAGGATCCAACAGTACATTAAAAGGATTATTCACCACGACCAAGTGGGATTTATTCCTGGGCTGCAAGGCTGGTTTAACATCCGCAAATCAATCAACGTGATACAATACATTAACAAAAGAAAGAACAAGAATCATATGATCCTCTCAATAGATGCAGAAAAAGCATTTGACAAAGTACAACATCCTTTCTTGATCAAAACTCTTCAGAGTATAGGGATAGAGGGTACATACCTCAATATCATAAAAGCCATCTATGAAAAACCTACAGCGAATATCATTCTCAATGGGGAAAGGCTGAGAGCTTTTCCCCTAAGATCAGGAACGCGGCAGGGATGTCCACTATCACCACTGCTATTCAACATAGTATTAGAAGTCCTAGCCACAGCAATCAGACAACAAAAAGAAATCAAAGGCATCCAAATCGGCAAAGAGGAAGTCAAACTCTCACTCTTTGCAGATGATATGATACTGTATGTGGAAAACCCAAAAGACTCCACCCCAAAACTGCTAGAACTCATACAGGAATTCAGTAAAGTAGCAGGATATAAAATCAATGCACAGAAATCAGTGGCATTCCTATACACCAACAACAAGACAGAAGAGAGACAAATCAAGGAGTCGATCCCATTTACAATTGCACCCAAAACCATTAGATACCTAGGAATAAATCTAACCAAAGAGGCAAAGGATCTGTACACAGAAAACTATAAAATACTCAGGAAAGAAATTGAAGAAGACACAAAGAAATGGAAAAACGTTCCATGCTCATGGATTGGGAGAATCAACATTGTGAAGATGTCAATGCTACCTAGAGCAATCTACACATTCAATGCAATCCCCATCAAAATACCATCCACTTTTTTCAAAGAAATGGAACAAATAATCCTAAAATTTGTATGGAACCAGAAGAGACCCAGAATAGCCAGAGGAATACTGAAAAAGAAAAGCAAAGCTGGCGGCATCACAATTCCGGACTTCCAGCTCTATTACAAAGCTGTCATCATCAAGACAGTATGGTACTGGCACAAAAACAGACACATAGATCAATGGAACAGAATTGAGAGCCCAGAAATGGACCCTCAACTCTATGGTCAACTTATTTTTGACAAAGCAGGAAAGAATGTCCAATGGCAAAAAGACAGTCTCTTCAACAAATGGTGTTGGGAAAATTGGACAGCCACATGCAGAAGAATGAAACTGGACCATTTCCTTACACCACACACAAAAATAGACTCCAAATGGTTGAAAGACCTAAACGTGAGACAGGAGTCCATCCAAATCCTAAAGGAGAACACAGGTAGCAACCTTTTCGACCTTAGCCGCAGCAACTTCTTCCTAGAAACATCGCCAAAGGCACGGGAAGCCAGGGCAAAAATGAACTATTGGGATTTCATCAAGATAAAAAGCTTCTGCACAGCAAAAGAAACAGTCCACAAAACCAAAAGACAACCGACAGAATGGGAGAAAATATTTGCAAATGACATATCAGATAAAGGGCTAGTATCCAAAATTTATAAAGAACTTATCAAACTCAACACCCAAAGAACAAATAATCCAATCAAGAAATGGGCAGAAGACATGAACAGACATTTCTCCAAAGAAGACATCCAAATGGCCAACAGGCACATGAAAAAGTGCTCAACATCGCTTGGCATCAGGGAAATCCAAATCAAAACCTCAATGAGATACCACCTCACACCCGTCAGAATGGCTAAAATTAACAAGTCAGGGAACGACAGATGTTGGCGGGGATGTGGAGAAAGGGGAACCCTCCTACACTGTTGGTGGGAATGCAAGCTGGTGCAACCCCTCTGGAAAACAGTATGGAGGTTCCTCAAACAGTTGAAATTAGAGCTACCGTTCGATCCAGCAATTGCACTACTGGGTATTTACCACAAAGATACAAATGTAGGGACCCGAAGGGGTACGTGTACCCCAATGTTTATAGCAGCAATGTCCACCATAGCCAAACTGTGGAAAGAGCCAAGATGCCCATCGACAGATGAATGGATAAAGAAGATGTGGTATATATACACAATGGAATATTATGCAGCCATCAAAAGGAATGAGATCTTGCCATTTGCAACGACGTGGATGGAACTGGAGGGTGTTATGCTGAGTGAAATAAGTCAATCAGAGAAAGACATGTATCACATGACCTCACTGATATGAGGAATTCTTAATCTCAGGAAAGAAACTGAGTGTTACTGGAGTGGTTGGGGGTGGGAGGGATGGGGTGGCTGGGTGATAGACATTGGGGAGGGTATGTGCTACGGTGAGCGCTGTGAATTGTGCAAGACTGTTGAATCACAGATCTGTACTTCTGAAACAAATAACGCAACATATTTTAAGAAAAAAGAAAAAGAAGATAACAGGAGAGGAAGAAAAGGGGAGTATGTCAGAGGGGGAAACGAACCATGAGAGATGATGGACTCTGAAAAACAAACTGAGGGTTCTAGAGGGGAGGGGGGTGGGGGGATGGGTTAGCCTGGTGATGGGTATTGAGGAGGGCACGTTCTGCATGGAGCACTGGGTGTTATGAACAAACAATGAATCATGGAACACTGCACCAAAAACTAATGATGTAATATATGGTGATTAACATAACAATAAAAAATTAAAAAAAAAAAAAAAAAAAAAAAAAGAAAGAAATTAAAAGAAGAGAAACCAAAAGAAGTGTAGAACAGATCAATGAACTAGGAGCTGGTTCTTTGAAAGAATTAACAAGATTGATAATCCCCTGGCCAGATTTATCAAAAAGAAAAGAGAAAGGACCCAAATAAATAAAATCATGAATGAAAGAGGAGAGATCACAACCAACATCAAAGAAATACAAACAATTATAAGAACATATTATGAGCAACTATATGCCAGCAAATTAGATAACCTGGAAGAAATGGATGCATTCCTAGAGATGCATTCACCAAAACTGAACCAGGAAGAAATAGAAAACGTGAACAGACCTATAACCACTAAGGAAATTGAAGCAATAATCAAAAATCTCCCAACAAACAAAAGCTCGGGGCAAGATGGCTTCCCAGGGGAATTCTACAAAACATTTAAAGAAGAATTAATAACTATTCTTCTGAAATTGTTCCAAAAAATATAAATGGAAGGAAGACTTCCAAACTCGTTTTATGAGGCCACCATTACTTTGATCCCAAAACCAAACAAAGAACCCATCAAAAAGAATTACAGACCAATATCCTTGATGAACATGGATGCAAAAATTCTCACCAAAACACTAGCATTTAGGAACCAACAGTACATTAAAAGGATTATTCACCACGACCAAGTGGGATTTATCCCTGGGCTGCAAGGTTGGTTCAACATCCGCAAATCAATCAATGTGATACACTACATTAATAAAAGAACAAGAACCCTATGATCCTCTCAGTAGATGCAGAAAAAGCATTTGACAAAGTACAGCATCCTTTCTTGATCAAAACTCTTCAGAGTACAGGGATAGAGGGTACCTACCTCAGTATCATAAAAGCCATCTATGAAAAACCCACAGTGAATATTATTCTCAATGTGGAAAAACTGAGAGCTTTCCCCAGAAGGTCAGGAACGTGGCAGGTATGTCCACTATCACCACTGCTATTCAACATAGTATTAGAAGTTGTAGCCACAGCAATCAGACAACAAAAAGAAATAAAAGGCATCCGAATTGGCAAAGAAGTCAAACTCTCACTCTTTGCAGATGATATGATGCTTTATGTGGAAAACCCAAAAGACCCCACCCCAAAACTGCTAGAACTCATACAGGAATTCAGTAAAGTGGCAGGATATAAAATCAATGCACAGAAATCAGAGGCATTCCTATACACCAACAACAAGACAGAAAAAAGAGAATTTAAGGAGTCAGTCCCATTTACAACTGCACCCAAAACCATAAGATACCTAGGAATAAGTCTAACCAAAGAGGCAAAGAATCTGTACTCAGAAAACTATAAAATACTCATGAAAGAAATTGAGAAAGACACAAAGAAATGGAGAAACGTTCCATGCTCATGGATTGGAAGAACAAATACTGTGAAGATGCCAGTGCTACCTAGAGCAATCTACGCATTTAATGCAATCCCTATCAAAATACCAACCACTTTTTTCAAAGAAATGGAACAAATAATCCTAAAATTTGTATGGAACCAGAAAAGACCCTGAATAGCCAGAGGAACATTGAAAAAGAAAAGCAAAGCTGGCGGCATCACAATTCCGGACTTCAAGCTCTATTACAAAGCTGTCATCATCAAGACAGTATGGTACTGGCACAAAAACAGACATACAGATCAATGGAACAGAATCGAGAGCCCAGAAATGGACCCTCAACTCTATGGTCAACTAATCTTCAACAGAGCAGGAAAGAATGTCCAATGGAAAGAAGACAGTCTCTTCAACAAATGGTGTTGGGAAAATTGGACAACCACATGCAGAAGAATGAAACTGGACCATTTCCTTACACCACACACAAAAATAGACTCAAAACAGAGGAAAGACCTAAATGTGAGACAGGAATCCATCAAAATCCTAAAGGGGAACACAGGCAGCAACCTCTTCGACCTCAGCCACAGCAAATTCTTCCTAGAAATATCACCAAAGGCAAAGGAAGCAAGGGCAAAAATGAACTATTGGGACTTCATCAAGATAAAAAGCATTTGCGCAGCAAAGGAAACAGTCAAGAAAACCAAAAGACAATGGACAGAATGGGAGAAAATATTTGCAAATGACATATCAGATAAAGGGCTAGTATCCAATATCTATGAAGAACTTATTAAGCTCAACACCCAAAGAACAAATGATCCAATCAAAAAATGGGCAGAAGACATGAACAGACATTTTTCCAAAGAAGACATCCAAATGGCCAACAGACACATGAAAAAGTGCTCAACATCGCTCGGCATCAGGGAAATCCAAATCAAAACCTCAATGAGATATCACCTCACACCAGTCAGAATGGCTAAAATTAACAAGTCAGGGAATGACAGATGTTGGCGGGGATGTGGACTCCTACACTGTTGGTGGGAATGAAAGCTGGTGCAGCCACTCTGGAAAACAGTATGGAGGTTCCTCAAAAAGTTGAAAATAGAGCTGCCATATGATCCAGCAATTGCACTACTGGGTATTTACCCCAAAGATACAAATGTAGTGATCCGAAGGGGTACATGCACGCCAATGTTTATAGCAGCAATGTCCACAATAGCCAAACTGTGGAAAGAGCCAAGATGTCCATCGACAGATGAATGGATAAAGAAGATTTGGTATATATGGAATATTATGCAGCCATCAAAAGGAATGAAATCTTGCCATTGCAACGACGTGGAGGGAACTAGAGGGTATTATGCTGAGCGAAATAAGTTAATCAGAGTAAGACGTATCATACGCCCTCACTGATATAAGGAATTCTTAATCTCAGGAAACAAATAGGTTTGCTGGAGTGGTGGGGGGGTGGGAGGGATGGGTGGCTGGGTGATAGACACTGGGGAGGGTATGTGCTATGGTCAGCACTGTGAATTGTGTAAGACTGTTGAATCACAGACCTGTACCTCTGAAACAAATAATATATGTTAAAAAAAAAGAAAGAAGAAGAAGATAGCAGGAGGGGAAGAATGAAGGGGGAGAAATCAGAAAGGGAGATGAACCATGAGAGACGATGGACTCTGAACAACAAACTGAGGGTTCTAGAGGGGAGGGGGGTGAGGGGATGGGTTAGCCTGGTGATGGGTATTAAAGAGGGCACGTTCTGCATGGCGCCCTGGGTGTTATATGCAAACAACGAATCATGGAACACTACATCAAAAACTATTGATGTAATGTATGGTGATGAACATAACAGAATAATAATAAAAAATTTTTTAAAAAAAGCTTTCAAAAAAGAAATATCCAGGCCCAGATAGTTTCACTGGAAAATTCTACCAAACATTTAAAAAAATTCTCATTGATTTTATACAATTTTATACAATCTCTTCCAGAAAATAAAAGAGGAAGGTACACTTCAGGTAATCAGACAAAAACACTAAAAACAAAACTATAGACCAATAGCTATCATGAATGTCAATACAAAAGTCCTCAACAAAATATTAGCAAATAGAATCCAGTGGGGATTCCACACTCAGCAAGGAGTCTGCTTGAGATTCTCTCTCTCCCTCTCCTGCTCCCCCTCCCCACCCTGCTCTTTCTCAAAAAAATAAATAAAATAAATCTATGATATCATCACAACTTCAGAAAAACTGTGCATTTAAATGACAATGGCCATTGTATTAGGGAAATGGGATTATGGGATATTTTTAAAAAATTTTAATGTTACCACATTATTTCAATTAAAATGTTTTTACAATTCTAATTTTAAATATTAAAATTTTTTCTTGCAAAGTAAAAAAAATTAAAAGAAACACAGCAAATTTAACCTAAATAAAGTATAAGAAAGTACATAAAAAATAAGTTAAAAATTTAATAAAATAAATATTTAATAAACAGTTTTAATTGGGGCACTTGGATGGCTCAGTCAGTTAAGCATCTGACTCTTGATTTAGGCTCAGGTCTTGATCTCAGGGTCATGAGATGGAGCCCCACATCAGGCTCCATACTGGGGATGGAGCCTGCTTAAGATTCTCTCTCTCTCCTCCTTCTGCCCCTCCCCACCCTACTCATGCATGCTCTCTCTCATTCAAAATAAAATAAAATAAATAATATAAGGCTCAACAAAATCAAAGGTTTTTTAAAAATTAAGAAAACTGGTAAAGTCTGACAAGCTTGATCAAGAAAATGGGAGACAAAGGGGGGATCCAAAAAATATTTTCATGAATATAAAAAAAGACATAATTATAGATTCAATGGACATTGAAAATATGATTACACTATAAGTGATTTTATGCCATTATATTTAAAAATGTAGCTAAAATGTACAAAATCCTAAGATAACACACTAAAACTGATACAAGAATAAATGAAACTAAGAATTTATATTTATTAAATTATTTGAATCTATAATCAAAACCCCTCTGTCAGGGAAAACTTCAGTTTCAAATAATAATGGAATAAATAATACCAATACTACAGAATCCTAACTTTTTGCACAGTAAAGAGAGAGAACATATCCCAATCACAGTTAATGGTGAAATATTGAAGATTTTCCCCTCCAGTATCGGTTTCAAGATGATGATGCCTAAAAACATCACTTCAGTTGAGTGGTATATGGGAGCTTCTAGGTAATAAACAAGATTAAAAAATGAAATAGTTGAGGACTGAAAAAAACAAAATTCTCATTATATCCAGATCACAGGACTGTCTACACTTGATAAATTTTAGAATCCATCAGTAATTAAAGTTGTTAGATACTACATGAAAATCAATTTCATTTCTAAATATAAAACACAAGAAAATAAAATTTTAAAATACTATGTAATAAGATTAATATTGTAAACATAAATTTTCCCAAATTGTGATATAGTTTCAATTGTAACATAATAAAAAATTATTAAATTACCCACTTTTTTGTTTTGTTTTTTGAGGTGGGAATGCAGAAATTTATGTGATTCTAGAATATATATGGCAGTGAAACAAGCCAGGAAATGTTAATACACACAAGAACAAAATCAGAGGTTTTCTCTACAGAATATCAAACTTAATATAAAGCTACAGTAATTAAGATATCATGGCATTGGCCCAAAATTGAACTACAAAACCAAAGTAACAAAATAGAGGGCCAAATATAGACACACCTACATATGGAGACACATTTTATAATTAATGGATAAAGGACAATCATTTCAATAAAATGTGGGCACTTGGTAAATAAAATATCAATGTAGAGAAAGGATAACAATTTCCAACTTCAGATTTCACACATCCATCAATCCCTGTTGAACTCTACATCTAATTATGAAGACCATTTCAATAAAGCTTTTAGAAGGCCATACAGAGACTATTTCTATGACTTTAGATAAGGAAAGGATTTCTTAAATTGGATACAAATGCAATGACTAGAAGAGAAAGAACTGATAAATTGATCAAATCAACTGATAAACTGATAAAATAAGCCATTCAGGGAAAGAAAAGATTTGCACTACAATAACAAAGTGCCACTATTCAGTATAACATAAAAGAACTCATGAATTGATAAGAAAAATACTGAAAACTGAATAGAAAAATGTATAATAAACAAAAAAGACAACCATATGTCTCATAAAACTTTGAAAAAAGGAACTAAACTCCTCAGTAATCAGGACATGTGAATTCTCTCACTCATACGGCTAAAATGAAAATGACTAAAAATATAACTTGTTGAAAAGGGTGTGGAGAAACTGGATTTTGTGAACACTGCTAATGGAATACAGGTTGTTAAACCATTTGTAAAACTCTGTTATTATCTACCATGGGTAATATATGCTGACTTTCTGACCCAGTAATTCTATTCCTAGTTATATATGCAACAGAAATGCATCAAGTGACAACTCTAAGACCATTCATGGAAGTTTTATTCTTTTTTTTTTAAGATTTATTTATTTATTTGAGAAAGCAAGAATGAGCAAGCACAAGCTGGAGAAGGGGGAGAGAGAGACAAAATCCTCAAGCAGACTCCCCGCTGGGCATATAGCCTGATGTGGGGCTCAATCCCAGGACCTTGAGATCATGACCTGAGCTGAAATCAAGAGTCGACAGCTTAATTGAGTGAGCAATCCTGGTGCCCCTGAAGTTTTATTTTTAATAACAGCAACCCAAATGTTCATTAGCAGAATAGATAAAGGAGGGCATAACTAAATAAATTAAAATTACTGAATTATAACCACACACAATAATATGGATATCCTCTCACATCTTTTATTGGATGAAATAATTTAAACACAAAAGACAACTGTTTTTTAATAACACTCAAATTATAAGTTAATCAAAACTAAATAATAGAATTCTAAGTTGTGATAGTAGTTATTTTTAGGAAAGAAGAAAGAACATAATGAATGAGGTGTAGCAAGAGGGGATTTTTAGAGTATTGTTTACATGGGTTTCACTCTATGCTAATTGTTTTAAACAATTATGCATTTCCACTTTTCTGTAAGTATTGTACTACGTTTTAAATGTTACAAAACGGAAAGGAAAAATTAGATAGGTTAGTAAGTAAAAATATCAAATATCTCTCTTGCCTATTTTCTTTGGTAAAATGTACTGAACTTGATCAAGAAAGGAATAAAATTCACTAGCATCTATAACAAATATCAAGAATATCACACTTTCAAGTGTTGACAAAATATGGAGATTTGGAATTCCCCTACATTGCAGCAAGAACTGTAAAGTGGTACAACTACTTAAGAAAAGTTAAACATACACCTACCCTCTGATCCAGCAATTTTACTTCTAGGTTTCTACCCAACAATGAAAATATAAGCCTACCAAAAAATGTGTTTAAAAATGTTCATAGTAACTTTATTCAAAACAGCCCCAAACTGGTAACAACCCTAATATCCTTCAACAGAAGATAGGATAAGCAATGAAATGCAACATAGCAACAAATATAAACAAACTCTTGCTACACAGAACATAGATAAATCTCACAGCAGTATGTTGAGCAAAGGAAAGCCAACACAAAGGAGTGCACACAGTATAAATCTAATTATATGAAGCTCTACAGTAGGCAAAAATAGCCATGTTGATAGGAATCAACCTCTTGGAAATGGAAATTAAATTGCCTTTTGGGTATAGAAATGAAATGGAAAGTGAGTGAGGGAACTTTCTGGGGTGAATGGAAATGTTCTATGTCCTTATTAGGGTGCTAGTTACATGTAGATAAACATTTTTCAGAACTCACTGAAATTTTATGTTCATATATAAATTGTATGTTAATTGTATGTTATATGTATTACTTACATAGGCAAATTTAAAATGGGATATTGAAATAATTTGAGATACTGAAATAATTAGAATAGCTGGCCCAATCTCCTATTCCTACATTTGCAACCTGGCAATTGAGACATACATTAGAGAATACAGGGTCCAAACAGAGCTGTAACCAAAGTCTAAATCATGATCCTAATTTTTAATTTTGTGATAGATAGTAGAAATGCAAAGTAGAGTAAGAGGTTTTAAGCCCTTGATAATTCAATACTAAAAAAATTAATAATGGAGTAACGTGATTATGATTCAATAGGTTATTATTGGGGATAATGGCATGAAAAATTTTTGAATAACAAATTAAACACAAATAATGCTAATTTGATATTTGCATTCAAAATCTTATAAGATTTGAAAGGAAACAATATAATATTGTGCATTATTCAAAAGCATTTGAAAAATAGTTTCCAACTAATTTTATTTAAAGGCAAATGAGGTGACAGTCAGTCTAATAGTGGTATATACAATGATTATGATTTAAACTTACTAATGAATAAAATCAGCAAAGGCAACAAATGAAAACTTGCAGAGTATTAAAAAAATCCCAATAACTTATAACTAACAATAAAACCTCAAAATACCATAAAAATATAAAATGATGGAAAATGGGAAATGATGACCAGGCTAATTCATAGTATATATATTCATATTCATATTTTCATATTTCAAATATTCATATTCATAAATTCAAAAATTTTTATTGTGCTAGACTAAGTAAAGCTTCTGATTTATGAAAATCAGATATTTTAACAAAAATATGATGCTTAAATAATACTAACAAGCCTGAATGTTCCAATTAGTCCTACAAAATGCATAAAGCCAAAACTAATAGACATGCAAGGAGAAAATTTTACCAAAAAATAAAATAAAAAGGAAGATTTCATCCAAGTTTTTACCTGTAAAAGCCATAATTACAAAGAAATAAAATAAGGATTTAGATAAAAACACAATATATGAGATTAGGTATCTAGTAAACTCTCTTCACTCTAAACTATGTAGCATTTCTTAAAATGTCCATGATTCATTTCCCTAAACTTATCTTACAGTAAAATTCAAGAAAATTCAAGAAAAAATATATGATAAAAATAACCATGGTTCTCGAAATTTTACCTGATGGAGATATCCCCAGAAAAATCAAAATCCAGGACCAATTTTTATTTATATATAATGAGAATTCCAAAACCATAAGTTAAAAGCATTACTTAAATAGTGGAAAGCAACCTTAGAAAAACTGAGTAATAACTTGGTAAGCATAGGCAAAGCAGATTACATTCATAACACTATGCACCATGACAAATTTCACATAAAATCAAACACTTGTAGATTTATATAAAAACACTTATAAGGGATAAGGAACATTTGGGAATATTTGTTACCCATGTGGAACAATTATGAATTTCCTTGCTTTTAAATCACAGAATAAATCATAAAAAATTGACAAAATTAAACAAAAACTTTTCAAACTTTGGTCTTATAAATAATAAAAATAGGAAGATAATAAGATACATAATAGTTCAAACATTTATTAGAAAAAGTGAAGGTTCCAATAGAAGTATATGAAAGGTTATGGGGAATTTATACAAAAAGAAATAAGACTAGTAGAGTAAAACTTATGCCAATATTCTTTCTTGCAAGTTATCAAAGAACTGCCAAAGAGCACCTGGAATAGTGAGCAAAAATTTTATAACAAACCAAACATAAATGACCATACTGAATGTTTGCCATAGTTGTCATGACACTGGCATCTTCATTCAGAGCTGGTGGGATTATAATTTTGTGCAGACTCTTTGGAAATTATTATGAGAACTTATAGCAAATGTCTTATAATGTACATGCCTCTTCTAAGTCATTCTGATTCTAGGATTTTACCCTAAGGAAATAATTCAATAGAGTTTCAAATAGTATGCATGAAAACATCTGTTGCATCATTATCAGTAATACTAAAAAAAAAAAAGTCCAAACTCTGAGGACACATTAAATAGAATCTGGTACATTGAAATGGTAAAATTACCAAAAGCCATTAAAAAACTAACTATGGCTACTATTCATAATTATTAAGACCAAAATTTTAAGTGAAAAAGAGATCTTTAACATGTAATATATATACTATGACAGTGATTATGTAAAAAAGGACTATGCATGTGGAAGAGAATATTCACAAATGGAAATAGTGATAGAATTATGGCTGATGTTTTAAAGTTGCTATTCCTTGAGAATTTGCCTTAAAACAAATGATTGTATTTAGACAATATAATGTCTATTTATAAGAGTAAATTAATGAGCCAAATTTTATTATACTATATCACTGCAAACTTACAAAGTACGTAACAATGAATAGGAAGGAAACTAGGATAGAGAAAATCATTGACCTTCTCCTTATGGAAGAATAAACCGTCCTTCAAGATAAAAGGAGAAGAAAGGAAAACTATTGTGCGTTAACCAAATCATTTTGCCAATGTCTGCCAAAGAAATGAGATAGGAAAAAGTCACAGTCCTCACTGACCTTCCAGATACCTGTGACACAGTATAACTTTGAGGCCTCAAATAAAAACTGCAGTCTATTTTACCTGACAGCAAGCTTTGTACTTTCATTATGCATATAATATCTAATAGATCTTTTGAAATCATTACCTGTCAAGAGGGGAAAAGGAAGGCAGAGAAAAAACCTTGAAGAATAGAATTTGTCAAGGGTCAAAGTAAATGGCAATATACTTTAATAAGCAATAAGCTCCACATTATCTCTGAGTGGCCTATACACTCATTGGACTGTGGTATCATATACTGAAATGCAGAATAACTTCTTAGTGCCCCAAAATACCCATCCGCAATATCTTTCTATTGATCAGCTTATATGTTGTCCAAAAAAAAAAAAAAAAAAGTTAATACCATGGTTAACCTAAATAACACGTAACTGCGAAGATAGATTTTTGAGCAACCAAAACCTTAAGGTGTGTTACATAATTATGATTTTTATATTATTTACATTACTGTTTCATCATATTTATAGTAACACTGAGAAGTAATCTTGTGTTTTTCACCTTTTTAGCACTCACTCAGTATCTAAATAACGTATGCATGCGAAGGATATATCCACAGAATAGACATCATAAAATTCAAATTTTATTTGCTAACAATGAGGGAAACAGTATTTTTCAGGTAAATGGCTCTTATCACTGCATGCCAGTAAAACAGAAACTGGATCTAAGAACATGGAAAATAATCATTCCCTCTTCTCCCAAACATCCCATGGATCACAACATGGTGGCAGTGACTGATGTAAGAACCGATGAATGCGAGTCCATTTATTCAGATTCTAGTTTGTGCTCTACTGTAAAATACTTGCCAACTTCTCTAAGGCTTTGCAACTCATTTTTCTCATTGTATAAAAAAAGAGTAAACCTCAATACACAAGATGGTCTCCAAAGTTACTACCAACATTAGGGCCCTAATTCTATTTGGGAGCTAGAGAAAATTTTCCCCTTTTCTCAATAATGCAAAGAAGCAAAATCACTACCTAGGTGGCTACCACAATATGTTTAAACAGTTTGGCAGGTTGTTAAAGCCATGTATTTAACAAAATTTTAGTGATACCTACTACAGAAAAACAAAATCTTCCTCCTCCTCCCACAATGAAGTATACTGTGAAAATTGCCCTTGCTAGTAGCTTGCAATAGGCCTAAGGACAAAAGTACAGAATTCACTACCAATATTTTTCTTTAATCTTAAAAGAGGATAAAGTGACTTTCAGGGATTTGTTCAGGTTATGCAGTCTAGCAGAACGCTATAAGTTTCAGAGCACAGTGTATGGCATATAGTGGATTGTCCTTTTGCAGAACTTTTTATGGCCCAAGGTCCTACTTTATTAGTACATCCAGTATTACTTCCCAAGATTCTAAACAGAGCATACTGGTAAGGGAGACAAGATATCCTAATATTAATTAAAATTCAAGTGAATTTTATAGGAAAAAGGGCTTTACTGAGATAACAAAGATTTAAACTCTTTGTAATATATTTTATTTTCAGGCTTCAAAGATGAACTTTAAGAACACAGCTTTTAAGAAGATAAGGTATTATTGCTCACTGGATTCAGGTGACAATTTTAGGTTCTACAAATGTCCAACAATTTATCTTGGCAGTTAGTTTCAACTCTAACGCATACCAATACTCTCATAATTCCTACAATTGTGTGTACATATTTTTAAGTTTCCTTTATCTTAAAACTAAATAGATATCCAACTGCCATTTCAAAATGAAATAGCCTTAGGCTCACTTGTTGTATACAGTTTAAAGCTAATAATTTGACTTTTAGTTACAGAGCTATTTGACTGGATTTGGTGAAATATTTCCTTATCCTTTTATTTCACTGTTATATGGAAGTCCCAGTTTTCCACCGTCTCTGCTAGAAAGTCTCCAAATCTTAACCATTTTTGCCTTTTAATTCCCTTATGAATTCAAATAAATTCAACTCATTTCACTTTATTCAGTATTAATTCAATTTGTATTTACTACGTAACAAATTCAATAGCTATGTGACACACTAAAGAAACTAAGACTTTAAAAAGAATTCTATGCACTAAGAATATACAGGCTTGCAGTTTCCCTTGCAGTATTTGTATAAATGCAACATGGAACGGCAAAACAAATAGGAGAAAGTGTGTTTTCAACATTGTGCATTATTGGTGTAAATCCTGTAGAAATCACCTATCAGTATTCTGAACTGCCATCCTACCAATATCTTCTACATTTAAATTGTTTCCATTTTCCCCAATTTATTTACCATTGTTTTAGGTTGTATACCTTTATATTCCAACTTATTTACCTCTGTATAGATTGTGTGTATATATACAGATGGATTTAGACTAGCACTTTCTATATTAGACAGTGGCTCATATGTAATGTTATGTTCTGAGCTGACTCCCTGCCTATTCATCTCAGCAAATGCTAAATAACAGCAAAGAACTCAATCAGGAAAAACAGCAGGAATTGTAAACACAATACACTAAAAACTGGATATGCTATAGTTCCCTGGGAAATGGACTTAATGGTTGTCCAAACTTAAAAAGGATAAAAATATTTTATCCACATGTTATAGAAAGGTATACAGAGGTAGTTGTGTCAGTCTGTGTTTAATTTGTATGTGTATATATGTATGTATGTATGTATGGTTTTGCAATAATGAACATTATTTTTTTAATTTACACATGGAAAAAATGAACTAATTGGTGATGACCCCCCACACACACACTAAGGACTAGCTTATTTTAAAAGTCAGTTGTACATCTCACAAAAGGTAATATGGAAAGCATGGATTGGACACCTCTCATTGATTCTTATTTCAGTTCTCTTTTAAGCACACTATGTCACTTATCAATTACTTCCAAATTCATATAGGTCTAATGAAAAATTTTATAGACATACTTTTCTATGAAATCATCCAGTGTTAATTCACACCTGAGAACTACTTAATTTGGTCTTTACCTATAAAAGAAATAGGCAGTCTGTTCTCTCAAGGTAGTATCTCTCAAAAACCTAAATATTCAAACATTTATTGCAATTTGCAAGAAATACTATTCATATGATCAATATATTTCAAAATATTTATGGTGTGACACTCAGCTCCTATTGGCTTTACCTTGGGAACATCTGATTTTGTTTTAGTAACCACAGTTTCTACTCATGGCATACGATTCAGAAATTAGGATGCACCCCCAGTTGTGGCAACATGTGGGAAGCACAGAGTCATGACCAACCACCAGATGGGATATCTGGATATTGGCAAGAATTCTTTATTTTCCTGGCCACCAGCTGACAAACTCCATTTTGCTTCATATACTACTGACACAGAGCAGAAAATAGAAGACAGTCCTGAAAACTAAGGCAGCAGACTGCCCATTAGGAAATTTTAAACTCTAAGGAGTTCAAAGGTTTTTCATTAAGTCTTAATTTTTTCCCTAAGTAGCCTTATTGTTGTTGCTGAGGCTATCTTTACTGTTATTTGGCAAGAAGGTTGAGGGGAAACAGAATTTGGGGGTTTGGAAGACCAAGGTTTCCATTCCCAAATAGTTGTTAATCTGATGGGGAAGCTGCTAATATGATGTTGGCCATTTGTTTATCTTTATGAGCCTTTATTCACTCACATGTAAAGCTGTGATTAAAAATATTACTTGCATAAATATTAAGGACTTGAAATAACAAATAAAAAGTTTATCACAGTGCAAAGCACACAGTGGGTTCTTAATGAATGGGAGCTACTCATTATCTTACGAGTGAGTTTTAGATCCTTGTTTCATATCAAATAACTAGAAAAGGGGTTGGTAAACTTTTTCTTAAAGGGCAAGATAGTAAATAGGTTAGGCTTTGTAGGTCAAGAAAAAACAATCAAGGATGTTATGCAGATACTTATATAATCATTTAAAATGCAACCATTTAAAAAATATAAAATCATTTTTAGCTTACTGCCTATTAAAAACAAAACAAAACAAAACCAAAAACAGAAGGTGAGGCAGATCAGAGCCACCAGCTATCATGGCCCACCCCTGAACTATATGATTACAGTTGAGAAAAGAAGTAAAACAACTCAGCCCATTTCCTGTTCTTTTGGTAAAAAAAAAAAAAAGAAAATTGCTTAGTCTCAGCTAAAATGAGGAATGATCTGGGAATTGCATCTATCAGTACTGCTATTATTCCTTAGAATAAAATTCTATTTTATGAAACTAACCTCAATTGTCAAATACTTCCATCAACCAAAAAGTTCTAAGACATAAAGTACACAAACCTCCATGGGAAAAATTCATGACTGGAAAATAAGTGAAAAAAATTTTATGGAGTAAAACATCCCAAAAAAGTTTTCTTTGCCATTCAAAACTTAAATGTGGCCTCATAAGTGGCAGAAACACTGCGATTGAAACTTTCATTTCTAGGTACACTATAGCTAATACTGACTTGGCTATTCATTTATTATGCACTTACTATGTTCTACATTCTGTTTTAGGGCCAGAGGATATACCAATAAACCAACCAACCAACCAACCAATCACCATCATTTTGAAGCATGCACTTTGATGAAGGAATACAGGCAATCAATAAACAATATGGTTCTTTAGAGGGTGATGAGTGCTATGAAGTATTGTGTTCAGTGTTCTGAAAATTAACAGAGCAAGCAAGAAAGAAACTGCGCTGTATGTGTGTGTGTGTGTGTGTGTGTGTGTTACATGGGACAGGGAAGTTGCGATTTTATATAGGGTATTTAAGGATGATCTCACTGCTAAGAAAAGAAGCTGAGGGAGGTAAAAAAAAAATACATATATATATATATATATATATATATATATATATATATATGGGGGAAGAGTATTCTTGGCAGAGGTAAATAAAATGGCTCTATGGCTGGAAGATGTCTGGCCTCAAAAAGAAACTGCAGGGTGGTCATGTGACTAAGGCCAACTAAGGGACTTGAGGGGGAGGGGAAGAATGTCATAAAAGGTTCTGCCTCAGAAGCCACTATAAAATGGAAACACTTTTGGCCTCCTAGAGAACTGGGAAGCCACTAGAGGGGTAATAACACAAGAGTGACATGATCCAATTTCCATTTTGACAAAATTCCTCAATCATTATTTGTTTCTGGGATTCTTTTTAGTATTTGACAATGAGTATAAGTAAATTATATATCATAGTGAGAGATTTTCTTCAGCCTGATAAGTATCATTTATTTATTTTAATTTCTTTACCTTTATAGTCATTTTTCCTTCAAAGAAAGTTTTCAATAACCAAATTATCCATTCATCCATTTGTTGTGAAAACAATAAATATATATTCAATATATGTTAGGTATCAGATTCTGTGCGTGTCACCTACAATATAAGGATGGTTCAGATGTATTAAAAAGGCCTATAATTTATTGAAAAACTGTAATACAACAGTAAGAAAACACAGAGGAAAAAAATGCCAGTTATAATGAAGGGTAATCCAATTCATCATCAAGCCATAACACCTGCTGTATCTTATTATTATCACTAATTCTACTACTAACAATGCTAATCATGATGATGATAAATTAAATGGTCAACCAAAGAGCAAATGGGTGCCTTCTTGGGAAAATAATTTCTATCATTAACTCTATGTGTGATCCAAAGGACCTCATTTTCTATTTATATAAAATGAGAAGGTATAAAATTCTTCTATCTGTACTTCCTCATGTTTTTAAACATTTTTAACTATTCTTGGTTCAGTTCCATAAAGTGTCTACTTTTATAGAGGTTTGACAGTCTTTACCTTGAAAAAGATAAGAATTCAAGATTTTTTTTGAGAGCTCCCTGAATCATTTGCTACCAACTAGAAGCAATCAAAGTGCCACAAAATTAGAATCGGTAATCAATAGCATAAAATCATATAGCAGTGTGGCATGGATTTCCAGAGAGGCATATGAGAAAGGACACAGGATTAGACATAAAGAGGGACTTAGTTTAAATGCTTGCATTGCTGTTGCCATGTCCATTTTGTATCAAGTTAAATTTATTTATTGTCTTGTTTATTTCCTTTCTATCTAGGACAAAATTTTATCTCAAGGAAATTAACTGACCTGACCATAAAGGAAGTCAGAACTACTGGGACTTCAGTGCAATTGAAGCTAGAGGAAGAAGTACTTGAAATATTGGGGGACTGTTAAGAACTGCAGCTCAGGAACGAACAGCATGGGCACTGGGTGATAAAAATCAAAAGAGTGGTATAAATGGTGAAGGCTGTTAAGGGTTCAGAATCTATAGAAACCACAACAAGAAGGACTGATGAGTAAAAACTTTATTGAGGAGGCTGATCATGCATAAGAACTGATATTTGTTGGAGAGAGGTAAGGTTTCAAGAAATGGTATCAGAAAGGGCATTTCAAAGGAGTGAAACAGCTAGTGATCCTAGTTGGTAAAATATGGGGCATGAACACAGCATGGGGACATGCCTACATTTAGCTGCAGTAGAGAGCTAAGAGAAAAAGGTAATAAACTGTATGGGGAAGATAGCTTGTAGCCAAATTAGAGAGATCTCAAATAGATTTTTATGATTTCAAAATTCCGTTTCCAAGCCATGAAGTACTCACCTCACATTACAAGTTTTTGTTCTTGTACTTATTACTTCTTTCAGGCAATTGTCCCACACTTGATTAGATCATATTCTATACTGAATTTTGGGGACAACCAATATAATGGACAAAGAGATCAAATTGTATTGAATATGGCCATGAGAATTTGTAATAATGATATCAAAAGTTTGTGTAATAAAAGCTCATAGCTATTTTTTTTTCTGTTAAAGCTTTTCAAGTAAAGAGCTTTTAGCTTAAAATTAGAATTATGGGTTGCAGGTTATAGTTTGTTTTATACTGTAATTTTTCTAACTAGCCATGTGAACTTAAAGATGTTTAAACTTTCATCTCAAGTTTATGTTGTAAACTTATAAATCAAATAGTTTGGATTAAATATCCTGTGGTCATGTCCAAATGGAATATTTTAAATTCTTTTTTTAAAGATTTTACTTATTTACTTATTTATTTGACAGAGACAGGGGGAGAGAGAGAGAGAAGGAGCAGGGGGAGCAGCAGAGGGAGAGGGAGAAGCAGACTCCCCACTGAACAGGGAGCCCAATGCGGGGCTTGATCCCAGGATTCCAGGATCATGACCCAAGCCAAAGGCAGACGCTTAACTGACTGAGCCACCCAGGTGCCCCTATTTTAAATTCTATAATTTTATTTTTTAAGGAAAAATGATCACATGAAAATTAATACTAATATCATAGACCAGGCCTAGACAACACCTTGAGAAGGTAAATCAATTTACTGTAAAGTTTCTAATAAAACCAGTCACCCCCATCATTTAAACAATTTTCAGTCTGAATTGCTGAGAAAGGATAGACCACAAGGAATAATGGGAAAAGCATGTTTTTATAAGTTACGTACCAGAGGTTGAACCTCAATCTTAAAACTCTAGTAACCTTGAATATATTACTTAAACTTGATGAGTCTCATTTCTTTTTTGCACATAATGTGGTTAATAAAATATATATATATATATATATATATATATATATATATATATATATATATATGGGGCACCTAGGTGGCTTAGTCAGTTAAGCATCTGCCTTCAGCTCAGGTCATGATCCCAGGGTCCTGGAATCAAGTCCCGCATCAGGCTCCCCGGCCACTTCCCCTGCTTGTGCTCTCTCTCTGTGTCAAATAAATAAATAAAATCTTTTAAAAAATCATATATATAATATTATATTATATATATTCTCTATATCTCTTTGCTTTTGAACCACTGTCCTCAAAACTTTACTGGCTTTGCCGTTTGCCTTTTTGGGCAGAAGCTGAAACTGGTGGATATTTTCCTTTGTGGTTGACTTAACTCATCTATTTAGATTGATTTTGGTATTTTTGAGGAATTTATCTTACCCGTGCATCACATATCACAGAAACACAGTATGTTTGATCTGGAAAGCAAGTCTATTCCTCTCAGTTCACACGAGTAAATAGTCAGAAAAATTAAATGACTTTCTCAAGATTAAACAGTTGTAATATTTCCTCACTGATTCTACCCCAGGAGAGTATATAGAGTCTTCTACATAGCCATTGCATTTTAATTCAATTTCTAAAATTTTACTCAGATCAGTCCTACTGGTTCATTGCAAGTTAACAATAAGAAAAAAATATTTGGAAATTTGTTCTTTCTCTCAAACAATGGACTCTTGAAGTTCAAAGTCATATTGTATTAAGTAAAATATTGGTCATTTGGTAGAAAGTTTATAAAAGTAAAAAATAAAGCCTGAAATGATCCCTACTTACTTTTTCATCTTAATATTTATATACCAAGTCTGTGTCACAAGTTGAGCACAGATTGAGATCAGAAAACCTGAACAGATGTAACAAAATGGAAATATGTAAAACAAAAAACAAAAAACAAAGTATCACTTCTGTAACACTAATAATGTTCTATATTTGCCTTTCTTTATATAGTCTCTTTATATAGTCAAGACAATTTCCTGAAAATAAGTTCTTCGTTTTCTGAAAGCCCATCTGCTCTTGATATTTACATATTATCTAATGAGTTGACTATTACAATTTTCATCATACATCCTGGATTTATTGCAAGATTCAAGTTTCAGCTTAGTTCTCTCTTCATGTAAACTTGCTTGACCACCTCGAAATACAGTTAGCACCTATTAGAAGCCAATATCATTCTCTGTGCACACTCCCTAGACTCAGTGAGTAACAAAATAAAGTCTTTTATCCAACTTCATATCGAAAAGGGAAAAGGTGAAATCAATGGAACAATAAAAACTGCAATCTCTTTTTGTCACATTTTATGACCTCATCACCAACAAACTCCACAAGGTCATCACTCCTTGTATTAGTCTGTTAACGGTCTGGGCACAATCACTGCTACCTTTTGAACTGGCTTTTTTTTTTTTTACAATATTGCTTTTTGTTTGTTTGTTTTATTGGATGTTACTATAGGTTCTCCCCTTTTGTTTAAAATGAACCTCAAAGAAGAAGGTTATCACAGAATGCAATAAATCCATTCAAGAATGATACATGTACTCCTCCAAAAATATCATTCCAGATAACTTCTGATGCCCAGACATATCAATTCTTTACAGTCAATTCAGATATCAAACCAAAAGCAGGTAAAATTAATGTACTCAATATACAGCTGATCTCAATTCCTACTGTAACTTCTTGAAATGTAGAAGAAAAGTACTTTCTTAGATGTGAAAAATAATCTAATATATATATGATGTTAGCATGTAGACAAATTTTCTTTCAACAAATAACAAAATCTTAAATGTGTAATGAAAAGATTCATCCAGTTTGGTTAATATTTATTTGATTATAACCTTTAGTTCCTTGTTAAGATATCAGAGCCAAGAAAGTTATATTTTAATCCAAAATCAAAATAATAACCTATGATGTTTTTTAAAGTTTACTTAGATTTTATTTATTGTAGCACTGAGTTTAATGTGACTTTAGAAACTTATATTAATGCAATATGGAAAGTTAGGTAGGAATGCTCAGTTATACAGATCCTATGAACTTTGCTCATAATTGTCCTCTTTACGTATCAGGATATTTTCTCTCTTCTCAATATCCTCCAGGGAACTTTGCATTCCATGCCCTGAGTCTCTCTCCACTCCTTATCAGAATACTGACTCTTTCCATGTGGTTGTTAAGAACATGTTCATCTTCAGCCTTTACCCATATATTTTTGCCTACCTCTTCACATAACTAAACCCAGGATCTCATTCACAGTTTCTGTCTTTTAGGGAATTTTTAAATTTTTCCATCCTCTGTTTATCTCAGAGGCCAGACATAGTCTGAATATTCACTTATCTCCTTATTGTCAATTTTAGGTCATTAATTTTGCACCAACATAACCATATGCCTCCTATTTTGAATTGCATGGCAACCACCTTACTTTGTATTTCTGTTCATAATTCTATCAAGATCTTACCAATTCCTTTAGTTCTACGAATAAACTGGTAAGCAGGAAGAGTTATACTTTTTATTTTAAGCCTTCATCTGAAATTAAGATATGGCTTTGAACAACTCACACAATGCCCTAGTTACAAAGCTTCTCCTATTATTATATGAAAATAAGCTTCACCCTAACTCCACTTCAGCTATCAGCTTTCAAGTCCAAAATGGACTTGAAATCGACTTTTCAAGTCTATTTAAACTTGAAAAACTTGACTTGAAGTGGACCTGAAAAGGACAAAAGAGACTTTTCAAGTTCAAAATCTTAAAGCTCTAATCTTTGCACAGAGCTTCCCATTTCCCTCTGCCTTACTTCCTTAATCCCAGCACACCTGCTTCCTACTCCTTCAGAGTCATCTCAATCACTCCCTTTCTGCCAGTTTCAGAAGAGAAAGAAGTGTGTTTTGTCCCTTTCTAAGCTGAACTCAGATGTGAATGAGCTCTATCTTAATTACTCATGTGACTCTAGGCATGATATTTAGGTTCTTAAATTTTCAGTCTTCTCATCTGTAAAATGGGGTTATTAAAGTTCCATCAAATTAATTAAGTAGTGGGTGGGGGGATGGGTAAAATGGGTGAATTAAGAGTACACTTAATCTTGATGGGCATTGAGTAATATACGGAACTGACAAATCACTGTATTGTACACCTAAAACTAATATAACTCTATATTTTAGCTATACTGGAATTAAAATAAAAAATAAAAAAGAATAAAAAAAAATAATTAAAATAACACACATGAAGCTTAGCAAATTTCCTGACATTTCAAGTATAATAAAATGCTGTGAATATTTGTAATTTTTCTCTTTTTTGTTCTTTAGAGAAACAATCAGAAATGTTTGCAAAAATCCATGTACCAAGGTTGTAGTAAAGTCAATGAAGGTAAATACCACAATGTCATTCACTACAAGTTAAGGGACAGGCTTTGTAAGGGAAGCCCGAAAGCCAAGCAAGAGAAAGAAAAGACCCATGATTCATCATCATCCCAGGAAGAGACTTGCAGTGGCCAATGGGATAGCGTCTCCAAAGAGGAACAAGGCCCCCTTACACTTTACCTATTTATAGTGTAAATAAAGAAACATACTTTGGCAGGGATCAACAGGGAGGACTTAAGGATCAAGCAATCTACATCTCAATTTTAGCAGCAAGGAGAATTTTCTGAGGATTCTTAAGTAAGTTAGCTTTCCAGATCCTTATGAAAATTGAGATTCAAGCTTCTGAGAAAAGGCACAACTTGGTCCTGTAGGAAACTGAGTTTCATTCATTCATTCCTACTGAAGAGGAGGGAGCCCACTCTCCTATTTACTCTAATGCATGTTGACTTGATATTCTGAGGCCAGTAATCCTATAATTCTCCTTATTGTTCTACAAGTGTATATTTGGTAAATACCGTTTCTAAGTGAAAAATTGTAATCAATTGGTAAGAGTTTAAATAAGTGGAAAACTAAAGGACCATTTAACAAAGTTTCTTAATAAGAATTTAAATTTTGAAAAGGAAAATAAAACAATTCAGAGTAGTAACTAAAAACAGCTTATAAAATATGATAGATATGAGAATCTGATGTACTTGAAGTTTTGTTGAAATCATATTTGATTCTTAGAAAGAAGAGTAAAACATCAAAATATTGGATTTAACTTGACAGAAATATAATAGAGGGTGAGAATCATATAAACGGAGTATTCTTAAGGAGAATCTAATTACCGATGACTAGTATCATTTCAAATTCAAGGAAATTTTAAAAACAGGTTTATGCTGGGTATCAAAACTAAAACTTGGGAGCAAAAAGCAAGTAGTCTATTAAACATCCCTGTCAATCCTAGAGAAATATAAGGCTTTGTGGAATTCTATCGATTTGCATGTACATTTATTCTGTTTGTGTTCATAAAGCCAACACTACTGAGAAAGGCACGCACCAAAACCAGCATCAGCAGAAGTAGCAGCAACAACAACAATGAACACAGAAAAGAAAAAGCCATAAACCTTCATTTAGTTCACTAGAAGCCCCATTATCATCACTGTAATCTTCAAAGTTAGATCACTCTGTGGTAGCTTCAGATTTAATGTTAGAATCTTCTGCAACTAAATTGAAGAAATCAGCTGCTATCATCTTCTGAGGAGGGAAATTTGTTCTGTGTAATTTAATGTAAAAGAACCTTTCATACTTGTGACCATTACGCTCTGCCACATTAGAGCAATAGCAAGACACAGTGAAAAGCCAAGGGAAGTTTTACAAGTTAGACTGCTTTATGGACACTACAAAGAAAGAGAGAAACACAACTTAGGACACTGCATGCTGTTAATATTTCCAAAGTTTCCCCTAGTTTGTATATGTTGCTCCAACACTGGATTTTTATATAACAAACTCAAACTGATGTTTATGCTGGGAAGGGTCAACTCTAATGGTGGATTTAAAAGTCTCTTAAAGAGACCTGTTTGTACTTTTAGTCTGCCCTTGGATGATTTTGACTCAAATAATCTACCATTTATAAAGAAGTCACAGAATATTTGTAATCTCTACATCAAAGCTGAAAAGAATAGGAACCTGAATCCCTTTACGCCTGACCTGCTATTCATCATGTTGAATGGGTCCTAATATCTCGACAGATGTTGCGTTTCATTAGCATTAAGTTAAAATCAACATCTATAACATGGCCTCTAAAACCTTGCAGGGTCTGGACGCAGCCTACCACAAGAGTACCTGCTTGTGCTTTTCATCTTCTTGCCTTCTAATGGAGATTCACCCACAGCAGTTCTACCACAGGTCTTGGAATTTATCAGACTCTTTTCTGATTCAGGACATTTCCTCTCCAACCTGTCTATGCTTTATACCTGACTCAAGAAGTCTCTGCTGCCCTCCAGAATTAGGTTAGGCTTTCTCATTTGTTAGTTGGAATAACGTCTTACACTTTTCCTTTGTAGCACTTTTCCAGAAGTATTTATTGAATTATGCAATTAATGAATTACTTAAAACCTTCTATCTCTTTTCCAACCCACCAAAATGCAGATTTCATAAGAATAGAGGCTGTACCTCTATAGTTCTTTATATTATCACCAGTGACCAGAAAATGGCTGTATAGAAAAGATACTCAATAGTATCGGTTGCACGAATTTGGGGATGTCACTGCCAGGTGCTTTGCATATGCCAGCTAATGGATTTGGGCATTAACCTGGCAAGACTGTAGGAACCAATGTACGTGACCACTGATGGACTATCAGTCCAACATATTTTATTTTATTTATTTATTTTTATTTTTATTTATTTATTGAGAGAGAGAGAATGGTAGAGAGAGAGCATGAGAGGGAGGAAGGTCAGAGGGAGAAGCAAACTCCCTGCTGAGCAGGGAGCCTGATGCAGGACTCGATCCCAGGACTCCAGGATCATGACCTGAGCCGAAGGCAGTTGCTTAACCAACTGAGCCACCCAGGAGCCCAGTCCAACATATTTTAAAAGAGATTTCTTTTTTTGTCAGATGCTGAGACAGGGAAAAATTCTGTCCTGACTGAATAAACCCCAAAGACTTCTACCTTCAGACTTCAGAATATCCATGTTTGCTTGGGGAAAAAAAGTAAATATTAGTCTCTCTGGCATTATCCTGCCATTTCCCCATGTATTCTCCTAATTCAGGCACTTTTACCAAATGGGTTCTCCCTAATAATCTCTGCATCTGAAACATGCTGAGCACTCACACTCCACCAGGGCAGTATAAACTAAAAGCCTATACTATTCCTAGCAGTACTCACATTTAGGCATTATCAATATCTTTTCTTTCTGGACTTAGAAAAAAACCTCAAAAGACATAAGCAACAAAACAAGTTAAAAATGGTATTCTAGGCATTGCAGTTACACTACAATGAGGCTAATGAAGAAATTATGAAAGTTTTATGATATGCTATGTTCTATTGTGATTCAATAGCACATTAATGACATTAAAAATGACCCATTAATCTCAGACAAACATTGAGCTAATATACTTGCTGCACTAGGCAATATATACCTTTCAATTAAAAAGGGTATATATTTTATAACTTAAAGGACAAAATAGCTGAGTTCAAGGCCAATAATGTAAGGAGAACTCTAGAATTCTAAATTTCAAAAGTGCAATTTGGTTATTTCATGTACCATAAATCAATGTCCTGTGTAATCAAAAAAGGAAAAATGAAAGTCTGTCTAAATTAATAATAGTTGAGCAGCCCATGTATATTAATCTAATCTAACAGATTTTATTACTCTGCAGAAATTTTCTCAAGGCTTAATATCTCTTACATAAAAAAGAAAGGATTGGGATTGATTAAAAAATATAATTGAGGAAAGTATTCATTTCAACTATAAATGAAAACTGGTAATGAATGAGCAATGAATGACCATGAGTTCTGTCATTGCTCAGTAATCATATTTAACAGAGAAATATAGTTCAGATTAAAATATGCTGAGATAGAGCTGGAGAGGAATTAAAAAAAAAAAACTAGGTATTTTAATTTCTAATTAGGTGCCTTGAAGCGGTGAGCAATTTCACTAAGACTAAATTGCCCTTGCCACTTAAAGCCTTATAGCTAGATGATATGGTCTAACAACCCTAACACTTTCACAATTAAAGTGCATAGGTTTTTGTACATTTTAAAATATTTGAATAAAGCTTTAAAACTTTAAAATACAGTAAGATAACTGGTCATTATAAAAAGTTAATATATCTATTAAGAAAAATATCAAAATATGGTTGTGTACATAAATGTAGATATATATGTGGTGTGTATTTAAAATCTATAAAAATAATATGATATAACAAAACTAAGTTAGGTAAGAAAAATTAAGAGAAAAATGTTCAAATAAAGGAACATAAATTTGTTTTATGGTTAAACCACATAATCTGTACATCAGTTATAAGAAGAAAATCTCAAATGGATTGAATTTCTATTAGCCAAGAAGAAAAGATAAAACAGATTCTATGATTCAAAATGTGTCAAAAATGGCATCAGCTATTTAGAAGAATTAGTAATATTCATGGTACTTAGTCCAGAAAAATTTTTCCTAGAGGCTATCATAGGGCACTGTCAAACAATGAACAATACCTTAGAGTGAGAATGACACACTTGAATTAAATATTTATTAATTATTCTATGCTCTGCAATCTACTAGGTGGTATTTAAAAAGTGAACAAAACAGGCATGTGCATACCTAATCTCAGCTCATCTCCCCAAAACCCCTCCAAGCGCCAACCATAGTCCCCCATGTGGTCCCATTTCTGCTCCAACAAGATGAAAGAAACTATCACGAACCAGGAGAAACTGGCCAAACTGCAAGCACAAGTGCTCAGTGGTGGGAAAGGAACTGTGCCTTGAAAGAAGAGGGTCATAGAATGGCTATAGCAAATGATAAAAAACTTCAGCTCACCTTAAAGAAGTTAAGGGTAAACTATATCTCTGGTATTAAAGAAGTGAATATATTTATGAACCAAGAAACAGTGATCAACTTAAACAACCCTAAAGTTCAGAATCCAGGGCACTGAACACTTTCACCATTCCAGGCCACGCTGAGGCAAAGCAACTGACAGAAATTCCACCCACGATCCCAAACCAACCTGGTGCAGATAGTCTGAGTAGTTTAAGACTGGCTGAAGCTCTGTCCAGTCTGTGGATGGAAAAGCACCACTTACTGGAATTTAAATAAAAACTGAAAAAAAATTAAAAATAAATAAAGTTTTTAAACCTTTAAAGAAAAAAAAGGGGGAGGGTGACACAGCTTACTTCCAGAGAGGATGATGATGAAGTTTCAGATCTTATGGAGAATTTTGATAAAGCTCCCAAGAATGAAGCAAAGTGAATTGAGTCAACTTCTGAAGATAAAAGTTGAAGAAGTTACTAAGAGTGGCTATTTTTTAAAGATTTTCTTTATTTATTTGAGAGAGAGAATAAGAGAGAGAGAGAGAGAGCACTAGAGAGAGAGAGAGTAAGCACAAGCGGGGGTCAGAGGGAAAGGGAGAAGCAGACTCCCCACCAAGCAGAGAGTCAGATGTGGGACTGAATTCCTGGACCCTGGGATCACAACATGAGCTGAAGCCAGACACTTAACCAACTGAGCTAACCAGGCACCCCTAAGAGTGGTTGTTTTATATTATGACGGCATTTTAAAATTTTCTTCATGGATCTGATAAAATCTAGATCTCTAATATTTTTAAGCCCAAGCCCCTTGGACACTGCAGCTCTTTTCAGTTTTTGCTTACACACAATTCATCTTCTGCAGCTAATTAAGCTGAAGAAGCCTGGGAATAAAGTTTTAAACAAGGTTAATAAAGTTCTCTGCCTAGTACACAAATGAAAAAAATTAAAAACTAAAAAATAAAAGGTGAGCCGACAGGGGTGTCTGAGTGGCTCAGTCATTTAAGTGTCCTGACTCCTAATTTCAGCTCAGGTCATGATCTCAGGACTGTGAGACTGAGCCCATCACATTGGGCTCCCTGCTCAGTGGGGAGTCGGCTTGAGATTCTGTCTGCCCCTTCCCTCCAACCCATGCTTACTCAAGATCTCTCTGTCTCTCTCTCAAATAAACAAATGTCTTTTTTTTAAAGTGAGCAAAACAAAAAATTCTTCACTCATTAGATTTTCATTCCAACTAGGAATGTCATAAAACAACTATCATTTCATTTTAGAAAAGTACTATGTTGGGGGAGTTCCTGTTAGTTACTGGAATACACTGTTAGTATGATGACTTTTATGGAATCTTTGCTTACAAAGGTATAAATGTACTTGGTTTAGGTCAGTGGCATTGTACTAGAATATAAAAAGGATATGTATCTGTACATGGTTTCCTAATGCTCTGGTGTGACCGAGGCATGTCATCAGGAAACTGATAGTTAGCATAACCTTCAACGTGTTTCACTCAGGATAGATCAGGTTATAATGTAGTAACAAAGAATCTGCACATTTTAATAGCTGAAAACAACAATCTTACCTGCACTACGTATCAGGCACACACACATAGTATGGTATACTCTACCATTTGGATGATCACCATGGCAGGAAGAAGGGAATATGGCAATTTATATATTGACTCTTAAGCGCTGCTCCCTTGACATAATACATTTCACATATTTTGTTGACCGAAGTAATAAGACTACAGCTATCTTGAAGGTAATGATGTTCAAGAAGATGCTGAGAGAAGCTATGAATGAGATAATATTTCCTAACAAAGACTTGGAACAAAACTAGGGCCTAGGACTGAAATCTTCCTGTATAATTTAAGGAAAACACAAAGTCATGTGAGAGGAGAAAGTGTCCATCAGGTCTGACATTTTCTTCATAAATTTGGGGATGATAATAATATTAACAATAATAAAGGCCTCAATGTTCTGAGCCATATTGTGATTTGGCCTGTGATTATTTTGTTAAGTAGTTGGTAACAAAAGTCCACCTGATCTACAGAAGTCTCAATAAAGCATAGCAATGGAACTTCTAGGATGTCTGTTACAATAAATGAGTGATAAAACCTATGCCAAGATAACTAAATGAGGAATCTCATTGGATGAGTCTATTAGATATAATCTGTACCCCACATGACGATTTCAATATGAGAATCAGTTTAAAGTCCTTTTTTCTGATAGTAGTTAGATAGCATGGCTAGAATTACCTCATACTCTACACATATGAGATTTAGCCAGTAAGTCAATAAATAATACTTCCATCACTCTGTTCATAAATTCAAGCACACATGTATACACAGCACTGAACACACACATTCCTCAATTAAAGAAAATGCACTTGACTTTATAAAGACATATTCTCATGGAGTGCCACTAGATGCCAAATACTAGTTAAATGCACCCTATGTGGGAATATGATTCTCACCCCTGAGTTAACCTGATGACTTAGTTTAGACCATGAAAATCATGAGGTCCAAGCTGGGATTTCAATTTGAGTCTAACTTTAAAGCCTCCATTTATTCCTCTATACCTAGGTTAGAACTTGGCATATTACCTCATTTTGGGAACAACTATTAGCAAATTCATTAATTAAGGTCATGTTGACAATTTCTATTTTCAACTAAAACATCTGTTAATTTATACAGAGGTCTCTTTGGTTTAAACCAACTTGTCATTCCTGCCTCTCAATGAGGGATAATGTGCTTGGTTTTTTACAAATATTCCAAGTGTGAACTGAAAAGATTAACAGTTCTTGCCAATGGGCACTCTCTGTCCATATTTTTACATAATAATACTTATCAGAAGGCACAGGGTCTTAAGATAATAAATGATCATTCCTCACAATGGATCTATAAACAGATCAGGACTAATGAATTTGCTGGCAGCTATTGGTTTTAATTAGCCCAAGTTCAACTGCAGCAGAATCATAACTGTCCAAAAGATTTGGATTGTGTTACTATAGATTCCAAGCAACTACTTCTATCAATTTAGTAAAGGAATTGGTTACATTCTAATTTTAAAGCCAGCGATGCAAATAACTTGGCAAAAAAAAAAAAAAAACCCACAGTGAAAAAACCTTTACATTTTTGCTCTTTCTTTTCTTTTTATTAACTACTTTCAATATTATTTCATCTTTCCTGTTCCTTTACTTTTATGTACCCTTTCTCTTACATGTTTTCTTTTAGACATGCCTGAAATTTCCTTCCTCTTTTTCTTATCCTGAACAATTATAACCAATTCTCAACTTGCTTTCTCATCTTGGACATCACCTCCTTCAGGAAGTTCTCTCTTAAACTCACACTAGATTGTAACCTCCAATAATATTTTCTGAATACCTTTTGAAAAACCTTCTTATGCTGGGCTGGAGTTTTATGATGCTCATTATTTTTCATAACTGGGTTCTGAACCACCTGAAAAATGAATGGCACTTGCAAGAAAAGTATGTTTGTTTAATAACCCACAATTAATGAAGTCTTAGCAGTCTGGCTATCAGATGAAAAGTCCTTATATCCTTCAGCAATTGTCTGCTCTTCAACTGAGACACATAATATTTGCACCAATGTAAAAATGTGTACTATTTTCAAGCAGCCGGTTTGTGCTAATGCCACTAATCCATAGTCAATTCTCCTCAGTCCTCAAACTTCTCTCCCTAGGCTGAAGAATTAAACACACAAATATTTAGAGATATTTGGAGAAGTACATTGCACCCTTGAGGGCAATTGTCCCCAAAGCACTAAATAAGGGGCTAGACACAGTGTATTCTGAGGACTGGAGTTTTAAAAACCGTATCAGAGATGAGTTCCAGAGAATCGGGAAGTTCTGATAAGAGTTTAGCGTAACTAGCAGAACTGGACCAGATAAAAACTTTTCAACAGTGCACAATGAGAGCTTTTATTTAGTTCTAGACTTGACAAAATGTTATGAGTGGAAACCTTTCTTGTGTCAAGACGAGAAGTTCCAGGGGTGAATGGAGGATGGGTGGGAAAATTATTAGTTTACATTTGGGCAACAATTGGGTCTAATTACTTGGGAAAAAATGATTGTAATTAGATGAAGAGGCATGTTATAACACCTCAGAGACACTGAGATCTGGCTTTCTGCGTACCTCAAACTCCATGTCTAGCTCTTGTAATATATGACCAGCACTACTGAAAATGGGATTCCAACACATTCTTTCCTGGATTGTTGGTCCCTATCCATACTACAGTCTTTGTGCTAATGAGCTCCAATCTATTGAGTGTTTTATCTTATTACTGATGTTCTTTTTATCAACATTGCCAAAGCTTTCATGCTTAGTCCAGTCATCAGCTATGACATTAACTCCCTTTTGTGGCCACAATTTTAATTTTCCAGCGTACTCAACTGCCTAAACAAGAGAACTCAGAACAATCTATGTGGGAACTAGCTCTGCTTGGGGGACCCTGGTAATGAAAGTCATAACTATGTCTCTTTGTTGTTGCTGTTCTTGCTGTTTTTGTTTTTCTTCTTTAACAGATTGAAATGTTATTGAAATGCAAATGTTAAGTAAATTAGAGTCCACACTCATTAAAACCTATCGACTCCCTACCAGTTTTAGAATCCAGAGTAAGCATGAAAGCAAAGATAAGTTAATTTTTTGACAGATCAGGGATACTAATGTATGTTTCTGACACCAAATCTCCTTCTTCTCTCTTTCCACATCCTTATTATACAAGAGCATTACATCTTTTCAATGGCACCTTCTTCTCAAATGTAATTGTCAGCCTGTAGTTTTGTTCATTGATTGTTATAGTCCTCAAATTAGTCTTTATTATAATTACTTAATATAATCAAACCTTTTTTGTATTATTCATGTGTCTACCAATTATTTTATGTATCACCCTATTTTCTTCTAGATTTTCTTGTTCTTTTACATATGGATCTGGTAAAAGATAATTTTGCTGAATATAGATATGTAAGTTGACAGTTATTTTTCATCATCACTTTGAGGCTATTATTCTAAATACTTCTAGCCTCCATTGTTGCCATTGAGAAGTCATTTACCCCTGTGGGTAATGAGTCATTTCATTCTGTTTATTTTCCCCAGACCTTCTCTGTTCAGTTGCACTATTGTGTCTAGGTATGTATCTATTGTTACCAGTCCAATTCACATCTCATTTTGCTTTCTCAATGTGAATATTCATGTATCCCTCTTACTATGAAAAATACTCAGCCACAAATTTCAAATATTGCCTCTCCCCAGATCGAAATATTTTCCACTGAAAATCCTGTTCAACATGACGTCGGAACTTCTCACTTCTCTTAAATTAGAGAATTCTCAATTTCTTGAGTTCTTAAATACTCTTCCATATATTTATATATTTTTATATATTTGTATACCTATAAATATGTACATACATGTACACATTTTTATATTTATAAATTTCACTGCATGCTAGGGAATTTTTCTCAATTTGATTTTCTGAGGCAATGGTTCTTCAGAGACAATGTGTGGCTTAGCATACTTATTGAGTTTTTATTTCAATCCCTCTCCTTTTTCTAATAAGTTGTTTTTTTTTTTAAAGCTGGACTTTCCTTTTATCATAGTACCTTTCCCATTATATATGTTATAGCAGCTTTGAGATATAATTCAAATACCTTAAAATTCACCTTTTAAAGCATAAAATGTTTTTCAATATATACATAGTTGTGCAGCCATCAACACTAAGTTTAGAATATTTTATCACTCCAAAGAGAAACCCTGTAATCATTAGCAATATCTTCCCATTTCCTCCAACCCCCCAAGTCCTAGCACTGCTAATCTACTTTCTGTCTCTATAGATTTTCCTATTCTAGACATCTTATATAATCAGAATCACAGAATATGTGATCTTTTGTGACTGGCATCTTTCACGTATCATGTTTTCAAAGTCCATCCATGTTGTAGTATGTGTCATTACTTTATTAACTTTCACAGTCCAATAATATACCATTTGGGATGTACCAAATTTTGTTTATCAATTTATATTGATGGACATTTGAGTTGTTTCTATTTATTGGATATTATGAAAATTGTTATTAGGAATGTTCATTTGTAAATTTTTGAGTGGACAATGTTTTCATTTCTTTTGGATATATATCTAGGAATGGAATTGCTGGGTCACATGTAACTGTATATTTAACATTTTGAGGAACTACCAAACTGTGTGCCAAAGTAGTTGCACCATTTTTCATATCCACCGGTAACAAATGAACGTTATAGTGTCTCCACATCCTTATCCACACTTGTTATTGTCTTTTTCCAGTAGATTTGAAGTTGTTTCTTACTGTAGTTTTGACTGCACTCTTAGTGACTAAGGATGTTGATCATCTTTCATGTGCTAATTGGTTATTTGTACTTCTTCAGAGAAATGCCTGTGCAAATCCTTTCCCCAATTTTAACTGGTTTGTCTTTTCATTGCTGAGCTCCAGTTATTTATATCTGGACCCTGGTCCCTTATCGGAGATATAATTTATAAATATTTCTCTTTTTTTTTCACCTACTATATGTTGCTCTTTGGTGCACAAATGTTTTGAATTTTGATCAAGTCCAATTTATTTTTTTTGCTCATGGTGCTTTGTGGTTATATCTTAGAATTAATTGCTAAATGAGTTTTATAGTTTTAGCTCTTATGTTTAAGTCATTGATCTATTTTTGTTAACTTTCATACATGTGAGGTAGGTGTCCAAATTCATTCTTTTGTATGTATGTATACATTTGTTTAAACAATTGTATTTCCCACCATTGAATTGTCCTGACACCCTTGTCAAATATCAATTCACCACAAATATAACAGTTTATTTCTACTCTATTCCACAGACATATATCTATATGTTTATCCCTATGCCAGTATTGTAACTATCTTGATTACTGCTCCTTTATACTCAGTTTTGAAATTGGAAAATATAAATCATCCAACTTTGTTCCTCTTTTTCAATATTGTTTTGGCTATTTTCAGTCCATTGCATTTCCATATAAATTTTAGGACCAGTTTGTCAATTTCTTCCAAAAGGCAGTATTTTGATGAGGTTTGAGTGAAATCTGTATACAAATTTGGGGAGTATTATCCTTTTAACTAAATTTAAATATTCAAGAATTCAAACATCTTTAAATCCATGAATATGGAGTATCATTCCATTTATCTAGCACTTTCTTCATTTTTTTTCAATAATGTTTTTAGTTTTCAGTGTCCATGTCTTTAAAATCCTTTGTTAATTTATTCCTAATTTTTATACTTTTTGACTCTATTATAAATGGAATTGTTTTTCTAATTTCATTTTTGAATTGTTCATTGCTAGCATATAGAAATACAACTGATGTTTGGTAATGATTCTGCATCCTGCCACCTTGCTCACTCATTAGTTCTAATAACTATTTATATACTCTAAGATTTTTAAAATACCGTTTCATATCATCTGTGAATGGAGACAGCTTTCCTCATCAAATCTAAATGTCTTTTATTTCATATTCTTATCCAATTGTTCTTACCCAAACCTCCTGTACAATGTTGAATAGAAGTGGTGGGAGCATACAATGCTGTTGTTCCTGATGCTAGCAGAGATCATTATGGTTTGGCTTTCTTCTTTTATGTAATTATCCAATTCAATCTTAACTATTAATAGTCTAAAATGATCCTATTTCTAAATTTCTTCATATGATATGTGACATGATATCTGTGTGTTTTATCTATTGACTCACTAATAGATGATTGTTGCTCTATTTTTTTTTTTGTGGTTTCAGAATGGGAGTTCACATTTTACCTGTGATAATTCTATGTGTTCTAGGTTGAAGTTTTTGCACTTTCAGATTATTTTTTCTCTTGTGTCCGCCACGTTCCCATGGAATATCATCAACTCACCATCAATTCCCACCTTTATTTTGCCATTTGAAGTTTACAAAGTATGCAAATAATGCAAATTCAAATATGCAAAAATACTTGTAATGAGGACTATAGTTATAAATTCTCAGAAGAGACATTTTCCCACTTACAACCCAGTCAGGAAGACAAACTTCCTTAGTGTTTTCTAACAGGTGTAACTTTTCAATCCATTCTACACTGAAATTTAGTTCTTTTAGTGCCCTAGCTGTAATTCAAGTTTTCCATTCCAGCACTCCTTGTGAGAGACTAAACCTCTATCCACTATACCTGCAAGGGACTTAAAAATCAAAGCCATTACTTAGACTGGAGATCTCTACCTTATTTTCATCCCATTACAACTCATTTACATATTAAACATTCTTACTATTTCCATTTTCAGATGTTTTCACATTTATGGCACATGTAGACCTTCTTTGAGCTCGGTATTTATGTTATTTAGCCTGCATTTCTGGGTGTACATAGTGAGAGTTTTCATGTTATTTAGTCCATTGCTGTCCAGTAGAAACTCTGGAATGATGAGAATTTATTTTTTGCACTGAAAATATATCAAATATGTTCAAACTACTCACATGCAGCTTCTGAGCACCTTAAATGTGGATAGTATGGCTTAGAAACTGAGTTCAAAATAATAATTAGTCTTAATAAATTTGAATTTAAGTAGCCACATGTAGCTAAAAGCTACTGTACTGAATACCTTAGAATACAACCCTTCTATTGAAGGAAATGAAAGCTTTACATTGAAAAGTTTTTCAGTGAAATCATTTAAACTGCAAAATCATAAAGGTATAGAACATAATTTGAAAAAAAAATCCAAAATTGATGTTTCTGTTTTTTAGGGAAATAATTTATATTCTGAACTATACTCCACACTTAATCTCACTGAAAAATAAGAGTGCCCTTGTGTATTGGCCAAATCTGAGCCTATGCCATTGGGCTATAATCCCAGAGGCTGACATTTCCTCTGTGTTGTGCCCAAATATAAAAAATAAAATAAAAAGACATGTATCTTGTATATACAAGCATCTTTCTCTCCCTCTCTCTCTCCTCTTTCTATATAGCTACTAAGATGAAACAAACTGGAGAATGTGCCCTCTTCCCTGATTTCAGAATATATGGAATTCTTTGCCTCTAGTAATTGGAAACATTCTCTGGGTTCTTGTGATATTTTTACTTCTTGCTGGCTAGAATGCTTTGTCATCTAGACTCACTTTTTCACACCTTTAAGTGTGAGTTAAGAGAGTAAAAGTTAGAGTGAGACATCTGAGCTAAGAAAAATCTATCTTAGGTAAAAGGAGTTCTCGTAGAGGTTAACTTCTGTTCACTGGATTTAATATCATTATTGATGCCTAAGTACAATAGTGATAATTAAAGTTCATTTTATCTCCTTTGTTTTCTCTGCACGGTCCCCTGAGGGAAAGTAGTTATGACATTTGGATTTCTGATTCTTGTCATGTGTTATATTTTTATCTCTACCTCTAAATATATTTCAACCTATTTTAGAATGCCTGTAATCAATATTTGTGTTTGGATGTAGAATACCCCTTCTTCTATCTTGGATTGTCCTTTGGACAATTTCCCTTCCTCTACTTTTAGTCCATGTTATTCAGTAGAGCTGCTGAACCTACTCCTGGAGAGTGCGTATGACATAGACCAGGATGTCAAAACTCCATTTCAGAATTTTAGTTGGAAATTCACTTATATTAGATTTCCAGCAGTAAGTATTATGTTTTATGAATTTTTGAAGGACGTATGTAAGAATAAAGCTGAGAAACTGAGAAATATTAACTATTTGGAATCCCTGATCCAGCCATTCCTAAATACAGCTACATCCATAGACTTCTCAGTTATATAAAGCAATAAATTCTCTTTTGTGGTTAGGAAAGTTAGGGTTCTAACACCTGGGGAAAAAATTGTGACTAACAAAACTGTACATACTCTCTTCTCCGTATTGCCTTTGTTCCCTTCTCAAAGATCAGTTGACTATATTTATCTGGGTCTATTTCTGGGCTCTCTATCTGTTCCAATGATCTACTTATCTATTCTTTCAACAATACCACACTACTTGTTCAACAAACTGTTATTCATTTTGACTAGTCCCTCCAAAAATTACCAATTTTTTTCCTCTTGAATTAATATTTGTCAACTATGAAACTGAACTACAGCATAAATATGCATTCCATGAGTTCTTTCCAATTCTCTTCTATAGAAAGATCAACTTGCATATGTTACATATAAAAAGTCATTCTCTTATTCAGGAAGATAAACACAGAACAAAACATTTATTCTACAGATCATTTTAACAGTCCTGATATTCCTTCTTCCTCATTGGTCTAGTATACATTTTTATGATTTCACTAAAGATGCTTCTTGTAAATTCCCATGGAACAGAGACTCTTTAAAGTTCCTATTCACCAAGCATCATTTAAGAAGATTATAGAAAGCATCATTTCATCTTACTACTCTCAAACTCTTCCTTTCTCTCCTCTTTTTAACATAAGATGTTAGGAATTGAATAAAGTAATTAACACTTTCAATGTGTCAACTAATCCCTTCAGGAAATATGTACTATTCTCTGTATTAGTAAACTTTTTCTGTATAATGAATCATCTCAAAACATTAAACAACAGCATTTATAATTTCTAATAATTCTTTAGGTTGACTGGGAAGGTTTTCTGATTTTGGCCAGCCCTGAGGGCTCACTTACATTTTTGGAAGTTATCAGACTGGTCTGAGAGCATCTAGGATGGTGTGTCTCTACTCTACATGGTCTTTCACTCTCCAATAAGCTAGTCTAATCTTCTTTACCTTGCTGTCTCAGGGTTCAATCACTGCATAAGAGAGTAAGTGCCAACATGCATATATCCTATTAACACAACAGTTAACAGTCAACCTGAGAGTCAAAGGTTGGAGAAAAAGATTCTGTATCTTGATGGGAATAACATTACATCCCAATAGGATGTGAATGCAGGAATGTAAGGAATTCATAATTGTTTTTTGCAATATACCTTACCCCGACATATCATAATCCATTATAACTCACTAGTTTTTCTTTCTGATTTCTGAACATTTATTTTTTGGAGTCCTGGTAGTAATAAAAAGTCAGGGAAGGTAAAACAATTTGTGATAGGCATAACAGAATGGATAAAATGTGGGAAAATGAAATGATGAGTAATGGAATCCCAGCCCACCAATTTTTTTTAAGATTTTATTTATTTATTTGACACAGAAAGAGAGACAGCTAGAGAGGGAACACAAGCAGGGGGAGCGGGAGAAGCAGGCTCCTGGCTGAACAGGGAGCCCAATGCGGGGCTCGATCCCAGGACCCTGGGATCATGACCCAAGCCGAAGGCAGATCCTTAACGACTGAGTCAGCCAGGAGCCCCCCAAATTCCTATGCTATATTTAAATATTTTTTAAAGATTTTATTTATTTATTTGACAGAGAGAGAGAGAGAAAAAACACACAAGCAAGGGGTGCAGCAGAAGGAGAGGGAGAAGCAGGCTCTCCACTGAGCAGGGAGCCTTATGCGGGGCTTGACTCCAGGACCCTGGGATCATGACCTGAGCCGAAGGCAGACGCTTAACTGACAGAGCCACCGAAGCTCCCCATAAAGATTTATTTATTTTAGAGAGAGAGAGAGAGAGAGAGAGAGAGAGAGAGAGAGAGAAAGCACAGGGGGAAGGAGCAGAGGGAGAGGGAGAAAGAAACTCTAAGCAGACTCCCTGCTGAGCAGAGACTGCCATGGGGCTTGATCTCATGATCCTGAGACCATGACCTGAGCAGAAATCAAGAATCATATGCTTAACCGACTGCACCACCCAGGCCCCTATGATATATTTAAAATCAAATACTAGAAAATCCATGATTTGCATTTTAGTAGAAAATAACAATAATGGTATGCATTTGTCAAGTCCTTTATAATTTGTGTTTTCACATTCATCATATCTCATTTTAGATAGAAAAATCTTATCATAAAAATATGGAAAAGGCAAAGGAAAAATCAATCAGTGACTGATTAGAAAAGCACATGCGTACACCCCTCTATGGGCAATATTTTGATTCACTATAAGTCATTTAGAGATAATAATGTTCTGGATATAATAAACCAATCATAGAGTATGAAATACATACCCATCATCCTGTGAGAATGGACAGACTCTCACATGTTATTGATAGTTAAATGAAAGGCTCAGATTAACCAATAGATAACTAATTAATTCTGTGACAAGAATTATAAGCTATACTTTACTAGTGTTTTTATTGAAAATACAGTTATATCATGCAGTTCTTATGACCTTGTCTGCATTTCAAAATGGGAATCAAAGCATTACCCAAATAAAAGTTGAAAATCACATCTTATGTTTTCCTACAATATGTAATATTGTTTCATATTATAAAGGCTGAGCTATACAATTTTGTCTTATACTATAGATTATATAAATACTTAGCACTCCACTTTAGTTTCACCACTGAGTTGTATGTTAAAGCACAAAACTAACATTTCTACATAGATATATAAGATGTCAGAAACACTTGCCTATGCTGCCGTTTAGGCAATGGTATCACAGACCCCTCTCCAAATCCCTTTTAACTCTAGGAAAGAAAATTAAGGATAAACCTAATTGCAAGCCCTTCATGGGGCTACGATAGCCCGAGCTAAGTAGTGTACAGTGCAGTCAATAAAAATTCCAGGTTATCTTGCTCTTGTCCAGGACTTAAAAACTATGAGTATTTTACACATGAACAGCTCCCTTTCAATCACTTTCTTTTCTTTCAAAGGCTTCTTAGAGAAGTCAGATGAACTCATAGTAACAGAAGAGACAATCACTTTGGTTTGGAAAAGGAGTCCTGAAGGCAATGAGGCTCTTTATCAAACTCCCATCAGAAAGCACCCAGTTCCATCATTTCCTTCTATTTTGCTACTAGTCTTATTATCGCCTTCCTTTACAAACCTGACTTTCCCATATTCTTCCCTTGGTTCCTTCTATAAGCTATCCCAACACCTCATATTTTATTCTGGCTTTACTCTTTTATATATTGCAGACTATTTTTCTAGTTGGATGGTTTTACCTCAGCTACCAGAGCCCAGCCTAGTTTTATCTTTAGTTTACAACACCTGAGCTATGTATAACTCTTTTATTCCTGCTAACTTTTCTTTGGTCACCTTTCTTATGTTCAAATAAGATTTTTATCTTTCCTTGAAATATTGATAAACATATTTGACCCCAAATAAACACATCTTGGAAATATCCTAAGGTTTCTATTATAAGCTATAGAGAACATAAAAAACAAAATAAAAACTATACAGGCAAATATCTAGACCTATGACACAAAGTAAATGTAGAAGAAGAGAAGGAACCAAATGTGATGGTTAATTTTATGTGTCAGTCAAGTTAATTGGGCTAAAGGATGCCCAGAAGCTGATAAAACATTATGTCTGGGCATCTTGTGAGGGTGTTGCTGGAAGAAATTAACATTTGAACGGGTAAAGTGAGTAAAAAAGATCTCCCTCACCAATGAGAGTGGACATCATCCAATTCCTTGAGGTGTGAATGGGAAAAAGAGGTGAAGGGAGGGCAAATTTACTCTTTTCTTATCTATCTTCTCTATCTCATGTATCTTTGTCTTTGAACATGCGTGCTCCTAGTTCTCAGACTCAGACCAGAACTTACAACATCACCTTCCCTCCCATTTCTGTCAGGTCTTTGGACTAGAACTGGGATTTACATGATCAACTTTCCTGGTTCTTAAACCCTAGGATAGAGTTACACCCCTGGCTTTCCTAGTTTTCCAGCTTTCAGATAACAAACAGATCATGGAACTTCACAGCTTCCATAATAGCCTGAGGCAGTTTCCTAAAATTAATATGTGTGTAGTATAGATAGATTTATATATTTGTATATATTTCCTTTTATATTTCTTTTTATTTTGTATTTATCTATTTTTTCTATGTATATATGTATATGTATATATATGTGTGTATATATATGTATGTACATGTACATACATATGCACACACACGTGTATATAATATATATATACACATATATATACACACATATATATATCCTATTGATGCTGTTTCTCTGAAGAGTCCTGTCCAATATACCAAACTTCACAGAATGCACAGAACGCTTGAGTTGGACATAGTAATATATTATCTTAGTTAACGCTCACAACAGACTGATGGGTTATGTATTATTATTTCTATTTTAAAGATAAAAAAGCAGATTCAAGAGGGTTAAATATTCTTGCCCAGGATTGTATAATTAATAAATGGATCTAAATTTGAACTCAGATTTTTCTGACCTCATGGCTATGTTTCTGTCATTGAATCACACAATACTTCACAAGAACACCAAGACTTACTGCATCTTCTTGGAAAATACATTATAGGAAACAATCACTGAAGGATTATTTGGGCAGAAATGTAGTAATAGCAAAAGGGTTATAAAAGAAATAGATGGGTTCCAAAAGGTATTAGACCATCTCCCATGAAAATCATGGAAGGTCAAATGCCAACATTTATCATATAACATCTCTTCTAAAAATATTTGACTTGAGTTTCTAAAAAGTCCTAGAGCTCCATATCATTAAGTCTATCATTAAAGAAAAAGTTTATTAAAACCACATGTTCTATAATTAGAGAAATTTTAATAAAAGAGAACTTTGGTGAATTACAAAAATGCAAATATTTCATTAAAGATTTTATTATTTATTTGAGACAGAGAGAATGAGAGAGAGAGAGAGAGAGAGCACATGAGAAGGGGGAGGGTCAGAGGGAGAAGCAGACTCCCTGCCGAGCAGGGAGCCTGATGCAGGACTCGATCCAGGGACTCCAGGATCATGACCTGAGATGAAGGCAGTTGCTTAACCAACTGAGCCACCCAGGCGCCCATAAATGCAAATATTTCAGACAGTGCCCTTTCTTTGTGAAGGAGACAATGGATAATGCAGGTAGGCACTCTCACTAATTTTACTTTATCTGAAATATATCATTGAGAAAACCAAACCCTTAAAATCAAAGTCAGCAAACTGAACTTCTCCCAGAAGAGTTCCCACTATAGACTAAAGACAAGTGATAAGTACTCTCACTATATGTGTATATATTTTTTACAAGACAGAGATTTAGTTAACTAATGTATTTGTCCCTGAGGGAAAACCAGATTGGAGCTTACATCTATAACTGGGTAACAGCTATTAAATGGTAACTATTATCATTGTTTTATTGTCAAATACAATAATTTTTTTCAAATAAATTCTTTTTAGTTATGGCTGTCAGTTATTATTCCTCTCAGAGGTCTTGTACTTCCATTTCTAAAGTATGCAATGTTAGATAGTGGCTAATGTTACATTTTATGAAGGAAGGATACAAAGCAGGCAGTATTTTCATAAAAATGCATTTAGCACTAGGCAGAGGTCTATTTAAGTTTACAAGTGATTACTGTTTCCTATAAATATGCAAATTTGTATTCTAATGAATAATTGTAAAAAATAGCTATTAGTAAATGATTGGCACTTTGAAAGATTGATATTTAGGCTTTGTGTATATTACCCCCCAGATGTGAAAATGAAACTTACTGAAAAAATTAATAAAGAAGTACAAAGGCAAAGACATATTAAGCCATATTTATATTTAATAAACTATCTTTCTTATGTCACCTTGGCATATATTCATTCCCTTAATTGGATCCTAATTAAACATAGAGTTTGTAAGAAATGGAGACTGAAAGAAAGCAGCTAACATTTCTGATAATCTCATATAGATGTCTTTTTTAATGGCCCAAAAAGAATGTGTCATTATATCTTGGTTTTTAATCATGTTCTTTGGAAAAATATACATGTCTCCTTGAATAAAGCATATGTCCCAGTCCACAAGTTGAAAATAAAATGCATTTTGCAAATGGGTGTGTAATGTTCATAAACATCCTCTTGATGTATTTAATGCATGGGAATGCATTTGAGATCTCAGGGTTAAAAAAGGAACCCTACCTACTTTGAATAAGAACCTTTCTGCAGTGGAGGCAGAAATGTATTCCATAATCCTGTTTAGGGCAAAAATTCCATTCATATCTCACTTTAATAGATTTTGAAACTCTCAGAGGGACATCCACCCAATACAATGTTATTTTAGGGAAGGTATGCTTTAATTTAAGAAGGTATAAAAGGAATTAGTGTTTTCAGAAGAAAAAAATGAAACTTGGTTTAACAACCATCCCTGAATAACTAAAATGCATTCATGACAAAACTCCCTTTGATAATACCCATGAAAATAGCAATGTAAACTATGATTTTCATCAAAATCACAGACCAATTCTACATTGGGTATTCTCTTGTTCCACTGACAATTCAAATAGGAAAATATACTTAACTTGTTGCTGAGTTGGAGAATTTCAAATGTTATTGCAAAGGCATGTTTCTTATTTACTACAAATGTTATCAACTTTTGAGTATCTGCCTAAAAATATCAGATAAAAGACACATATGTCCCAAGCCAAATGGATAATCTTACCAATGAATTGTATTTGGCTGTGAAATTCATTCTATGTTTATATTTGCACATATTTTCTTCTTTTTTAATTTTATTATCTTAATTACCACACATTACATCATTAGTTTTTGATGTAGTGTTCCATGATTGTTTGTGTATAACACTCAGTGCTCCATTCAATACGTGCCCTCTTTAATACCCATCATCAGGCTAACCCATCCCCCCACCCCCCTCCCCTCTAGAACCCTCAGTTTGTTTCTCAGAGTCCCTAGTCTCTCATGGTTTGTCTCCTCTTCCGATTTCCACCTCATTTTTCCCTTCCTACTATCTTCTTTTTTTTTTTTTAACATATAATGTATTATTTGTTTCAGAAGTACAGGTCTGTGATTCAACAGTCTTACACAACTCACAGTGCTCACCATAGCACATACCCTCCCCAATGTCCATCACCCAGCTACCCCATCCCTCCCACCCCCCACCACTCCAGCAACCCTCAGTTTGTTTCCTGAGATTAAGAATTCCTCATATCAGTGAGGTCATATGATACATGTCTTTGTCTGATTGACTTATTTCACTTAGCATAATACCCTCTAGTTCCATCCACGTCATTGCAAATGGCAAGATTTTGGATTTTTTTGATGGCTGTATAATATTCCATGGTGTGTGTGTGTATATATATATATATATATATACACCACATCTTCTTTATCCATTCATCTGTTGATGGACATCTTGGCTCTTTCCATAGTTTAGCTATTGTGGACATTGCAGCATATTTTCTTAAGGCATTTCACTTAGACAACTATATATGGAATCTAGGTTCTACCCCTAATTTTGTCACTAGCAGCTATATTGTACTTAACTCATATTGCCTTGCTTATAAATAGTAAGATTTGTTCATACTAGGTCAAATGGAATGAATATTATAAAAAAAAATGAAGTCAGATATCATGGCATTCTAAAAGGGTCTCTTGTACAAAACCACCTTAGGGGCACTAAGACTGGATCTAGGGACCCACCAGAGTTCTCAGAATTTCCATTTATGTATTAACATGACTCAAGAATCTCACAGATTCTATTTAAGTCATTCACTTTTTCCTTTCACAATGTTTTATTAAGCCCATTATATTCCAGGTATTCTTCTAGGCATTTCAGTTCACAGTAGCGAACACTAAACAAAGACTTTATCCTCAAGTAATTTATATATAAAGGGTAGAGATATAACAGAGGGGTGTGTGTGTGTGTGTTGTGGTAAGTACTACATAGAAAAATAAATCTGAGGAAGGAGGAGAGCAGTATATTGATGGCAGTGGTGATGGCAGTGGGTGCTTATTTAACATATGATTAGGGACAGGCTATATGAAAATGTGGCACTTAAGCAGAAACCTGAAGGAAGTGAGGGGATAAACTACGATGATATTTGAGGAAGAGCATTCATAGCAAAGGGAAGAGCAAGAATAAATTCTCTGAGTTGTGAGCCTGGTCGCTGTCTTTTTTCTATCCCACAATCAATTGGGTTCCCCACTCTCCATGTGTCATCAGTACGTGATCTACTCTAATTACTGTTGCCTCATTATTTTTGCATGTTCATAATGAGATGACTTTTATGTTACTCCATTACCCTGTCTCAATGCATCCTTTGAGTATCAACTCCCATTGTTCCACTATGTGATTGTTTTGTCTATACTTTCCAACTTACATTGTAAAAAGCAAAAGTCTCATTAGCATTGTTTCTCTGACTACATATGATCCTTGGCCAGTTTATAAAGTGGGTTAGGAGAACTGAGAGTTAGGTCATGTAATACCAAATGTCGAGGATATTCCTCTCAAGGTATGCCTCATTAAGAGGTGTGGTTAAACACTTGTCCTTAAAAAGGGCTAAGAACATAGCAGAATTCAAGCATTCAGTTAAGTTTGCTTCATATTCAACATCTATTCAAATAAGTAATTGAATTTTGAGGTTCTAAAACATTTAACAATTTCCTATTTTCAATGTATCTACAGATTATTAAAAGGCAGATGTATTTAGATTTTGGACCAGTTTCCTCACATGATGAAAAGTCTAATGTAGTGAATAGAATATTGGCTCCCAAAATATATGCCCATGCAAAAATCTCAGAATGTGACCTTATCTGGAATAACAGCATTTACAGATAAAAGTTAAAAATCTTGAGAAGAAATCAATTTGGATTTACGGTCAACTCTGTCTAATGACTGGTACCCTTATAAGAAGGCAGAGGGAGATTTGAAACACAGACATGGAGAAACGGAAAGAAAATCATGTGAACACAGAGGTAGAGATTGGAGTGATGCATTTATAAGTCAAAGACTATCAAGAATTGTTAAAACCGGGTGCCTGGGTGGCTCAGTTGGTTAAGCGACTGCCTTCGGCTCAGGTCATGATCCTGGAGTCCTGGGATCGAGTCCCACATCAGGCTCCCTGCTCAGCGAGGAGCCTGCTTCTCCCTCTAACCCTGCCCCCTCTCATGTACTCTCTCTCTCTCTCTCTCTCATTCTCACTCTCTCAAAATAAATAAATAAATATTTAAAAAAAAAGAATTGTTAATACCACCAGAAACTAGAATGGCTTTTCCCTCAGAGCCTTGAGAAGAAACCAAACTTACTGACACCTTAATTTCAGACCTCTAGTCTTCTGAAATGTGAGGTAATAAATTTGAGTTTTTTAAGTCATTAAGTTTGTGTTAATTTGTTAAGGCAGACCTAGGAAGTGAATACATCTACATATGTCCTAGGATATCTAAATCAATGCAGATACCAAAATTAACACCTTCATAAAATAAATTGAAAAATCAACAGATAGCAAAAATAGGTTTGTTTTCAGACTCTCATTTCACACTTGAACAACTACTTCCAAATAGCAGTTCTCTGTCTTTTTTGGCTTGTATTGCTTGCTTATTTTTTGTTAAGCATATGTGGCTACTCTCTTTCATTGTATATATAAGCACATACGCCTTACTTTAAAACACTGTCTTGTTTCTAAAATAATTTCAAGGAGCTGAGAGGAATATGTATAAAATGTAACTATACCATAAAATAAAAATGGAGTCAAGTTATAAGAAAAAAAGCAAAAGAATAGGGCACAGTGGAGATTAAAATAGCAAATGATGAATACCATGAGGATTTATACACTCTTACATTGACAATTATGATCTATCTATTCTGTCATCCTGACTATTTGCATAATAAATAGGCACATATAAGTGATTAGCAGAAAGGAATTTTGGTATGTATATATACACAAAGACAATAATATATGATAAAAAGGATTGTACAATTTTCAATATCATTATAGTGGATTCAACAATAACTTTTACAATTTTTTTTATAAAATCATAAAGAAGGAGACCACAATAGAGACTACTGTTGGAAGGAGTGTGCCAGAGAAATACAAGGTGACCTAAGTAATAACCTAGTTCTCTAAGTGATCTGATTATATACATACTGGGAATAGATTAAACTTTTAATAAAAAACTCAGAGCATTTTATAGCCCTGAGTTATACTACTTCCAGCTGTACTGTAAGATATATATTCTTTATTAAGTGAAAAACAATGTTATTAACTGATGTATCTTGTTTTAAGAAATTGTTACTTTAAATGTCAATAATGGGGGGAAGGTGATAAATTCACGAAAAAATCATAATACCACCCTTAGAATAGCTTAAATTTAGTTCTTCTTTGTGGTTTAAATTACCCTGTATAGTCAATTGACTATTCAAATTATAAAAATATGTAATATTCACATAAATATTTCTTTTTCTAAGCTAAATGGGAAGAATATATCTACTTTTAAAAATTATCAAGTCATTCAGAAAAATAGAATTTAAAAGAAGATACCAAGCAAGATGGCAGAGGAATAGGTGACCTAAATTTCCTCTGGTCCCAGGAATTCAGCTAGATAGGGATCAAACCATTCTGAACACCTACGAACTCAACAGGAGACCAAAGAAAAGAATAGCAACAACTCTCTGAACAGAAAAGCTACCACTCTCTGGAAGGTAGGACGGGCGGAGAAGTGAATCCGAGGCGATATTCAGGAAGATAGACCACGGCGGGGAGGGAGCCTCCGTCAGCCACTACCAGCAAGTGATAGAGCAGTGGAGCACAAAATCAGAACTTCTAAAAGTCGGTTCTGCTGAGGGACGTCGCTCCAGTGGCTAAGTGGGGGGTGGAACTCTCACTGGAACAGTGTGGTCTCAGGACCCTCGGGGTCACAAAAAGACCAGGTGTGCCTGAGTGTGGCAGAGCCCCCAGGTATCGGAGCGGTGAAGCAGGCTGCAGAGACGGAGCTGAGGAATGGGCTTTCAGCTCGGGGTTGCCATAAACCATGATCTGCGACACAGTCAGGCCACTGCTCTTCCAGCAGGGACCAAACAAGTGGCAGATCCGGGGGGACTCCCTCCCCTCCCCCAGGGAGGAGCGGCACAGGAGCGCACCACAGGGATCTGCTGGGTTTGGAGACTCCAAATGGGGTTAGGTGTCAGAGGTAGAAATGCTCGGTCACAGGCTGGGTGAGCACAGAGTGCGGCCGGAGACCGGGGAGACGGGAGCGATTGACTGCTTTTCTCTGGGGGCTCAGTGAGGAGCTGGGCCCCGAGTTCTCGGCTCCTCCAGGGCAGAGACTGGGAAGCTGCCATTTCACTCTCGTCCTCCAAAGCTGTACAGAAACCTTGCAGGGAACAAAAGCTCCCGAGAGCAAACCTGAGCAGATTACTAGTTAGCCTGGCCCCCGACAAGGGCGGGCCAATTCCTCCTCCGGCAGAGACATTTGAGAACGAGGGCAACAGGCTCCTCCCCGAAAAGATCAGCAAGAACAGCCAGCCAAGACCAAATTTACCGACCACTGAAAACGGCAGAACTCCAGCACTAGGGGGATACAGCATATAGAATTCATGGCTTTTTTCCCCCTGATTCTTTAGTCTTTCAAAGTTAATTTTTTTAATTTTCTTTTTCTGTTTAATTTTTCTTTTTCCCTTTTTCAACCAACATCTTACCAATCCCTTTTTAAAAATCTTTTTTATTTTTCATTTTTAGAGTCATATTCTATTCCTTCATAGTAGTTAACCTTATTTGTGTGTGTGTGTGTGTGTGTGTGTGTGTATAAAGTTGTTCTCTCTTTAAAATTTTGGGATACAGTTTCTTCTAACAGACCAAAATATACCCTAAATCTCTAGTGTATATCTTTGTTCTAGTCTCCTGCCTGATCACATTCTCTCCCTTTTTTTTTGAACCCCTTCTTTCTTTTTTCAACCAACTTCTTAAATTATCAATTCCTTTTATAAAATCTTCTATAATTTTCATCTTTACAGTCATATCCCATCACTTCATCATAATTACCCTTATTTTTGTCATATATAAGCTTTTCTTTCTTTAAATTTTGGGAGGCAGTTTCTTCTAACAGACCAAAATATGCCCAAAATCTAGTGTGTGGCACTAATCTATTCACCAGCCTAATCATATTTGATCATATTCTTTTTTTTAAATCTTTTACTTTTCTTTTTCTTTTCTTTTTTCTTTCTTTCCCTTTCTTTTCCCCTGGTGTCAGGTCTCTTCTGATTGGTTTAGCATATTTTATTCTGGGGTTGTCGTTACCCTCTTAGCATTTTGCTCTCTCATTCATCTATTCTCCTCTGGACAAAATGACAAGACGGAAAAAATTACCTCAGAAAAAGAACAAGAGGCAGTACCAACTGCCAAGGACCTAATCAATACGGACATTAGTAAGATGACAGACCTAGAGTTCAGAATGACAATTATAAAGATACTAGCTGGGCTTGAAAAAAGCATGGAAGATATTAGAGAAACCCTTTCTGGAGAAATAAAAGGACTAAAATCTAACCAAGTCAAAATCAAAAAGACTATTAATGAGGTTCAATCATAAATGGGAGGCTCTAACTGCTAGGATAAATGAGGCAGAAGAGAGAATTAGTGATATAGAAGACCAAGTGATAGAAAATAAAGAAGCTGAGAGAAAGAGAGATAAACAACTACTGGTTCATGAGGGCAGAATTCGAGAAATAAGTGATACCATAAGATGAAACAATATTATAATAATTGGGATCCCAAAAGAAGAAGAAAGAGAGAGAGGGGAAGAAGATATATTGGAGCAAATCATAGCAGAGAACTTCCCTAATTTGGGGAAGGAAACAGGCATCAAAATCCAGGAGGCACAGAGAACCCATCTCAAAAATCAATAAAAATAGGAACACCCCAATATCTACATGTAAAAGTTATGAGTCTCAGAGACAAAGAGAAAATCCTGAAAGCAGCTCGGGAGAAGAGATATGTAACCTACAATGGTAGAAACATTAGATTGGCAACAGACCTATCCACAGAGACCTGGCAGGCCAGAAAGGACTGGCATGATATATTCAGAGCAGTAAACGAGAAAAATATGCAGCGAAAAATACTATATCCAGCTAGGCTGTCATTGAAAATTGAAGGAGAGATAAAAAGCTTCTAGGACAAACAAAAACTAAAGGAATTTGCAAACACAAAACCAGCACTACAAGAAATAATGAAAGGTGTCCTCTAAGCAAAGAGAGAGGCTAAAAGTAACATACTATAAAGGAACACAGACAATATACAGTAACAGTCACCTTACAGGCAATACAATGGCACTAAATTCATATCTTTCAATAGTTACCATGAATGTAACTGGGCTAAAAGACAGAGGGTATAAGATTGGATAAAAAAATAAAACCCATCAATATGCTCTCTGCAAGAGACTCATTTTAGACCCAAAGACACACCCAGATTGAAAGTGAGGGGGTGGAAAACCATTTACCATGCTAATGGACACCAAAAGAAAGCTGGGGTGGCAATCCTTCAATCAGACAAATTAGATTTTAAACCAAAGACTGTAATAAGAGATGAGGAATAACACTATCTCATACTTAAAGGGTCTATCCAACCAGAAGATCTAACAATTGTAAATATCTATGTCCCTAACATGGGCGCAGCCAATTATATAAGGCAATTAATAACAAAAGCAATGAAACACATTGACAACAATACAATAATAGTAGGGGACTTTAACACCCCCCCTTCACTGAAATGGACAGATCATCTAAGCAAAAGATCAACAAGGAAATAAAGACTTTAAATGACACATTGGACCAAATGCACTTCACAGATATATTCAGAACATTCCATACCAATGCAACAGAATACACATTCTTCTCTAGTGCCCATGGAACATTCTTCAAAATAGATCACATCCTAGGTCACAAATCAGGTCTCAACTAGTACCCAAAGATTGGGATCATTCCCTGAGTATTTTCAGACAAAGCTTTGAAACTAGAACTCAATCACAAGAGGAAAGTCGGAAAGAACTCAAATACATGGAGACTAAAGAGATCCTACTAAAGAATGAATGGGTCAACCAGGAAATTAAATAAGAATTAAAAAATTTCATGGAAACCAATGAAAATTAAAAAACAACTGTTCAAAATCTCTGGGATACAGCAAAGGCAGTCCTGAGAGGAAAGTATATAGCAATACAAGCCTTTCTCAAGAAACAAGAAAGGTCTCAAATACACACCCTAGCCCTACACCTAAAGGAGCTGGAGAAAGAACAGCAAATAAAGCCTAAACCCAGCAGGAGAAGAGAAATAATAAAGATCAGAGCAGAAATCAATGAAATAGAAACCAAAAGAACAGTAGAACAGATAAATGAAACTAGGAACTTGTTCTTTGAAAGAATTAATAAGATTGTTAAGCCACTGGCCAGACTTATCAAAAAGAAAAATGACCCAAATATATAAAATCATGAATGAAAGAGGAGAGATCACAACCAACACCAAGGAAATACAAAGAATTATAAGAACATATTATGAGCAACTCTATGCCAGCAAATTAGATAATCTGGAAGAAATGGATGCATTTCTAGAGATGTTCAAACTACCAATACTGAACCAGGAAGAAATAGAAAACATGAACAGACCTATAACCACTAAGGAAATTGAAGCAGTCATCAAAAATCTCCCAACAAACAAGAGCCCAGAGACAGATGGCCTCCCAGGGGAATTCTACCAAACATTTAAAGAAGAATTAATACCTATTCTCCTGAAACTGTTCCAAAAAATAGAAATGGAAGGAAAACTTCCAAACTCATGAGGCCACCATTATCTTGCCCCCAAACCAGACAAAGACCCTATCAAAAAGGAGAACTACAGACCAATATCGCTGATGAACATGGATGCAAAAATTCTCACCAAAATACTAGCCAATAGGATCCAACAGTACATTAAAAGGATTATTCACCATGACCAAGTAGGATTTATTCCTGGGCTGCAAGGTTGGTTCAGGATCCACAAATCAATCAATGTGATACAACACATTAGTAAAAGAAAGAACAAGAATTATATGATCCTCTCAATAGATGCAGAAAAAGCATTTGACAAGGTATACATCCTTTCTTGATCAAAACTCTTCAGAGTATAGGGGTGGAGGGTGCATACCTCAGTATCATAAAAGCCATCTATGAAAAACCCACAGCGAATATCATTCTCAATGGGGAAAAGCTGAGACCTTTCTCCCTAAGGTCAGGAACACAGCAGGGATGTACACTATCACCACTGCTATTGAACATAGTACCAGTACCAGCCACAGCAATCAGAGAACAAAAAGAAATAAAAGACATCCAAATTGGCAAAGAAGAAGTCAAACTCTCACTCTTTGCAGATGATATGATACTGTATGTGGAAAACCCAAAAGACTCCACCTAAAACTGTGAGAACTCATACAGGAATTCAGCAAAATGGCAGGATATAAAATCAATGCACAGAAATCAGAGGCATTCCTATATACCAACAACAAGACAGAAGAGAGAGAAATTAAGGAGTTGATCCCATTTAAAACTGCACCCAAAACCATAAGATACCTAGGAATAAATCTAACCCAAGAGGCAAAGAATCTGTACTCAGAAAACTGTAAAATACTCATGAAAGAAATTGAGGAAGACACAAAGAAATGGAAAAACGTTCCATGCTCATGGATTGGAAGAACAAATACTGTGAAGATGTCAATGCTACCTAGAGCAATCTACACATTCAAAGCAATCCCTATCAAAATAGCATCCACTTTTTTCAAAGAAATGGAACAAATAATCCTAAAATTTGTATGGAACCAGAAAAGACCCTGAATAGCCAGAGGAACATTGAAAAAGAAATGCAGAGCTGGCGGCATCACAATTGCGGACTTCCAGCTCTATTACAAACCTGTCATCATCAAGACAGTATGGTATTGGCACAAAAACAGACACATAGATCAATGGAAAAGAATCGAGAGCCCAGAAATGGACCCTCAACTCTATGGTCAACTCATCTTTGACAAAGCAGGAAAGAATGTCCAATGGAAAGAAGACAGTCTCTTCAACAAATGGTGTTGGGAAAATTGGACAGCCACATGCAGAAGAATGAAACTGGACCATTTCCTTACACCACACACAAAAATAGACTCAAAACAGAGGAAAGAGCTAAATGTGAGACAGGAGTCCATCAACATCCTAAAGCAGAACACAGGCAGCAACCTCTTCGACCTCAGCTGCAGCAACTTCTTCCTAGAACCTTCGCCAAAGGCAAGGGAAGCAAGGGCAAAAATGAACTCTTGGGACTTCATCGAGATAAAAAGCTTTTGCGCAGCAAAGGAAACAGTCAACAAAACCAAAACCAACAGAATGGGAGAAGATATTTGCAAATGACATATCAGATAAAGGACTAGTATCCAAAATCTATGAAGAACTTATTAAGCTCAACACCCAAAGACTAAATGATCCAGTCAAGAAATAGGCAGAAACAGACATTTTTCCAAAGAAGACATCCAAATGGCCAACAGACACATGAAAAAGTGCTCAACATCGCTCGGCATCAGGGAAATCCAGATCAAAACCTCAATGAGATATCATGTCACACCAGTCAGAATGGCTAAAATTAACAAGTCAGGAAACGACAGATGTTGGCGGGGATGCGGAGAAAGGGGAACCCTCCTACACTGTTGGTGGGAATGCAAGCTGGTGCAACCCCTATGGAAAACAGTATGGAGGTTCCTCAAAAAGTTGGAAATAGAGCTACCCTATGACCCAGCAATTGCACTACTGGGTATTTACCCCAAAGATACAAATATAGGGATCTGAAGGGGTATGTGCACCCCGATGTTTATAGCAGCAATGTCCACAATAGCCAAACTATGGAAAGAGCCAAGATGTCGACAGATGAATGGATAAAGAAGATGTGGTGTATATATACAATGGAATATTATGCAGTCATCAAAAGGAATGAAATCTTGCCATTTGCAATGATGTGGATGGAACTGGAGGGTATTATGCTGAGTGAAATAAGTCAATCAGAGAAAGACATGTATCATATGATCTCACTGATATGAGGAATTCTTAGGAAACAACCTGACAGTTACTGGAGTGGTGGGGGATGGGAGGGATGGGGTGGCTGGCTGATAGACATTGGGGAGGGTATGTGCTATGGTGAGCGCTGTGAATTGTGTAAGACTTTTGAATCACAGACCTGTACGTCTGAAACAAATAATACATTGTATGTTAGAAAAAAAAGAAGATAGTAGAAAGGGTAAAATGAAGGGGGGGAATTTGGAGAGGGAGTCGAACCATGAGAGACTATGGACTCTGAGAAACAAACTGAGGGTTCTAGAGGGGTGGGGTGGGGGGGTGGGTTAGCCTGGTGATGGGTATTAAAGAGAGCACGTACTGAATGGAGCACTGGGTGTTATATGCAAACAATGAATCATGGAACATCACATCAAAAACTAATGATGTAATGTATGGTGATTAACATAACATAATAAAACTTAAAAAAAAAGGAAAAGAAAAAAATAAAAGAAGACTGCTGTAGCAGTCATTACCAGTGACCCACCCATATATCTTCTGCATTCACCTCTACCCTCCAAAGGTCACTTACTGTGAATGCCTAAAACTCTCTTCTTGAGGGATTTATGCCACAAAATCACACTAGCCTGTTTGCAGGTACATCGAGAGCAAGGCACACCAGAAATGCCCACAAATCAATCCACCTAGAAGGATTCCTTGATAATGAGGCTCCTGAATAAGATATATTCATAGGAGAAAGTGGTGAAAAACGCTAAGTAACAATTATTAGGCAGCATAGTATAATGAATAGCATCCCCCTAAAATTCATGTCTACCTGGAACCTCAGAATGTGACCTTATTTGGAAATTGCAGATTTTGCAAATATAATTTGCAATTCAATTACTTAAGATGAGGTTATGCTGGATTAGAGTGGGCTTCAAATCCAATGACAAGTTGCTTTATGAAAAGACACACATGTGGAGACACACAGTAAAGAAAACCATGGAACAACAAAGACAGACAAAGGAGTAGTGAAGCTACAGCCAAGGAACAACAGAATCCTTGGGAGCCAGGAGACATTAGAAAGTTAGGAAGAGACAAGGAAGGGCTCTTCTTAGAGACTTTTCTTAGAGCCTTTAGAAAGAAGATGGGCTTGCCTACACCTTGGTTTTGGATTTGTAGTCTCCAAAACTGAGAGAATAATCTTCTGTTGTTTTAAGCCACCCAGTTTGTGAGACTTTGTTGTGGCAGTCCTAGAATATAAAAACATCAGGCTACCCCAGAGAAGTATGACTGGAGTTTGTAGCTTCAGGCTGTAACCTGAAGGGTCCCTTCACCTATCACCCACATCAATACATCTATCTTCACCCCCTTCTCTGCCCAAATCTGAACCTTAGCACCTTCCATGGCCCAGAAGTCTGTGTGAAAGGAAGAGCAAAAGGAAAGAACAGGAACTAGAAAAAGTGGCCTGGACCAGCCTGTAAAGCAGATACTGGGTCTGTTTATTTGAGTAGAATAAAAGAGATGAGGAGTCATGTCCACTTTTAGTCTCTCCATGCACATTAACACTTTTTACAGGTAAATTGTACTGATCATTGTTTTGGGGTTTTTAGCTGGGCTAAATTAGTAACTTCTCCACCAGGAAGGGGCAGGAAGAAAAAGCAAAGGACAAACACCTCCTTGGACAATACTCTCCCATCAGAGGTTAACTTTTCCCTATTCTGTTCTCTTTAATGTAGATGTTGAGTTTCTTATTCAAACATTTGGTTAACCAGAGCATAACCAGACTATACACCCCAATGGGAGAAACTTGAAGTATTAGGACTGTCCCAGTCCTGCTGTCATTTGGTCATGTTCACTGCTCTCCAGGGCCTATCTCCACCAAATTGAAGAGATTCTCTATAATGTTGCTCCCAAATTCTTTAAAAAGTGGTCATGACAATATATTATTTAATTGATACTTCAAATCACACTGTCAAAGAAATCACCCCATTGGCTCCCACAACAAAATATCCCTAACTACTGTTAATGAGATCAAAACTCATCATAGACTTTTGATTGATTCTGTGAGAGACAAAATGTCCCAGACAATGAAGAAGTTAATTTTATTCAGGGTCCTACTATAGGGAAAGCATTTATTAAAAAAGAATGTATTAAAGAAGTAGGAGAAAATCTGGGATTTTATAGAGGCATGGAAACAAGGGAATCATGAGGAAGACTGGACAGCTAGTCCTGAGTAAAAATATAGCCCACAGACCAAACCAACCAATATCCAAATCTCCAAATTAGAAAAATAAGAACTATGATCCGTTATTATCAAATTGACCTCTTACCCCAAAACAGAAATACAATGTCCTCAAGTATATTTCCTTTTACCTTGTTCTCAAGATAAAGGGGAAAACAGAGCCAATAAAAGTCTTATCAAAATGAGGAAAACCAAATATCCCCCTCTAAATTTAAATCCCTTTTCTGACCTAATTTGAAAGCAATGGAAAATGTTGAACTTAAGTTCTGAGTTCCTGGAAAGTAGCAAAGGTTGTTAAGAAATCTACCCCTACCTCTGCACATATTTTTGTGTTCTAAGAAACAGCTAACCAAAATAGACCAGTCTTTTCTGGCAAGTCCCAAAATAAGCCCCCCATCCTTCGAAGTGAAGATTCTTTGTCCACATTTCCTAAGGACTGCCTTATTTAACTGCCTCATAAAACCCCAGGTTTTTCTCTTTCTTCTTTGACATGTTCCTCATGAATGAATGGTATCTCTAGTGCAATAGCTTGAATAAAAGCATCTCCTTAATTACCGGGGTCAATTTCTCTTTCACAGAATCAACCAACAGCCTACAATGAATTTAAATCCCATTAATAGCAGGGGTAGCCTCAGTCATCTGCACCAGATCTGCTATTGTTGGGTCAACACTTTGAAAGTGGGACCTACCACCAGTGATTAATAAGTCTCCCCTCTTTCCTCTAATTTTTCAGTGGTCACTAAGATTCCTAAGAATATCACAAGAAACAGTTCCACTGACAGAAAATTCACGAAACAAAGGCAAGTCCTTTGACACTAGAATAGTTTATATCCTAAGAATGAACTCCCTTAACATATTCACAAAAAATTATGTTTTCTGAATTTAATAGGTATCTCAATCCCTACCAATATGGTTCCAAAGTAACTCTGGAAATCCAAGTCTAGAAATGCACTATAAAGTTAATAGTCAATATTTTTTGATAGGGCTAGAAAAAAGGGAAACTGATGTAGGTCACCTAGAATTCAAGTCTGCACAACATTGTTTAGTCATGCCTCCAGTGACTCACTCCAGCAATCTCTCCTCATTGCTATATTTAATGATCAGTAGCAGTTTTCCCATGAAACTTTTATTTTAGCCAAGTCTTTTTCAAGGTAATAAAAGTTATAATTACTTTTGTTTTTTATTTGAGAAACCACTTTCAAATTTCATATGGAATAACTATAACCTCAATAAAGTTTTATTGTCTATTAATTTATTTGGCTATCTGATCATACTCATCAAATTTAACATTAGGAATATTAGATTCACATTTCTTTTGACATTTTAGAGTTAAAGCTGGTTTAAGTTAACCAAAATCTGCAGGTATGGGAGGACAGGAAATTTTTGAGGTTTTTCTCAGATAATAAGAAACAGATAAATACTGAAATCAAGTCAATTCATCTTATCCTTTTTGCCCTTTGACTTTGCTATATAAATAATGTACATAAACAGTATCTGGGAGGGAGTTAGGACCTGGCTAAAACGAGAGAAATGATACCCTCTCTCTGATTTTAGGAAAGATGACAAGTATAAACATATTAACAGAAATATAGTCTTTAGTATTGGCCCCACAGAACAGATGACAGTAAAATTCCACCCACACTTATCCCACGTTATAGTAAACACCAAATGGACTAGTCCTTAAATTAATTTCTAGAAGAATCTTATAAATAAATCTATCTACCTAGAAAAGACACCATAGCATTTTCCATTAATTATGACACCAACCTTTTCATTCAAGACTATGCCAATAATTACATTCACTATGGAATATTTAAAATTAAGTTTAAAATAGATTGTGGTGATGGTTTCACAAGCATATTCTTATCTCCAAACTCTTCAAGTTTTATACATTGAATATGACATACATTTTGTATGTCAATCATACCTCAATAGAGCGTTAAAAAAAAAAACTTCAACATGAAAATATTTGTCCAAATATTCCATGCTGAAAGAAGTAATTTCTTTATTCAACAGCTATTTAATGGGTACTTTCTAAGTGCCAGATCCTCTTTTATGTGCTAGAATATGTTAAATGAATCACATTACAATTATTGGGGAACAGTATCAAACCAACTGAAAAAATTCTGGCACATATGTCAGGTAGCTCAAAATCAGTCTGTCTTCAATAGATAATAAAATTGCATGTATTTATATGTACTCACATTTTAAATTCATAACTGTAATTTTATACTCATGCATATACATATATACATGATTATGTTTGTAGAGATATATACGAACATAAATGTATGCATGTGCATGTGTAATGAACAGTTCCAGTGACAGTCATGACTACTACTGAATTGAGAAATTTGCCAAAGTACCCTGTAAATTGCAATCCATGTCAAATTAAAGGCCTATTCTTCTTACTAAAGATGTGTACATTTGAAGTTAAGAAGTAAATAACAATGGGTAAAATAATTGTGCCTTATTCATTCCTTCTAATTTATTTTGAATTGAACATCAGCCATTTAGTTCCCCAAACTTAGAAATGAACTACTTTAGTTTCAGTCAACAAATTTATCTTTAACACTTACTACATCCCAAGCATTTGATTATTGAACATAATCATTGACATTAATTAAAGGAACAGACAGAAAAATACCATGTCTTCCCTGCTCCAAAATTATATATTGTTCTAGTCCTCATAGAGTTGTAAAATAAGTCATTCAGAGTGGATGTGTTCTACCCAATATTAATATTCTTGTGTCTTTGCCAAAATAAATGATGAAGTGAAAAACTTTCACCAATAGATGGAATAAAGATGTAGACTGTGAATTTTAGTTATCCTAATGATAATTTTCCAAGATGACCTCTGGGATCATATGTAATTGCTTACCCCTTTTTTCTTCTTACCCTTAACATATGCAAATTAGAGATTGAGCAAAAATACAAATGGTCAAAAGAAATCCCTTTGAAACAGAACAAATGAAAATATTAATATTTTTACTTTTTCTCTTGATTTTTGTTCAAATTCATATGGAAGCAGGGATGGAAGAAGAAAGCATAGAGCAGAAAGAGAAGTTTAGCGAAGTCAAATAATATTACTGCACAACAGACACATAAGAAGATTAAAGGTCAGGGTCCAGGGAATACAGGGAGGAGGAAGTAGAGCAGGTGGAAAGCAGAACCCTGAAACTAGATGACTAGTCAGGTCTAGCAGGTGCATGTTACTACTAGAAACACAATAGTGCAAAAATATGAGAATGTATCTTTTTCGATTATGGAAGAATTCTTTATGTTTTTGCAGGCTTTTATGACATTGGCTGGTGATAGGGAGGTGTTCTAGACCTTTAAGTATTGAAAGACATAAGAATCGAAGGTAGCAATCCAGTGAAAACATCATCATCTTATTTCCCTACCACCATTTATAAATTTATATCACAAACAGGGTCCTAAGTACTTTAAGTCTTTCAATTATTCAATTCTTACACACTATTATCTTCATTTGATAGCTAAAACATAGGTTCAATAACTCGCCATAGTTCATATACCTAATAAATGGCAGAACTAGTCTGTTAAGGTCTGAATTCAAAAGCTCAGCTCTTCAATGATACTTTGAGAGAGAGATAGCAAGAGAGCATGAGTGAGAAGGAAGGGGAGAAGCAGACTCCCCGCTGAGTCGATCCCAGGACCCTGGGATCATGACCTGAGCTGAAGACAAACACTTAAACCACTGAGCCACCCAGGCGCCCCCCATCAGGTCAAAATATTAAGGTAATGGTATCTCCATGACCATGGCCCTTAAAGCAGAGATCTAACCTAAGGGATCACCCTGATAAGGATCACTGAAGTACACTGGTTTTTGGAAGAAATGTGCTACATTTTTTAAAGCTGCAAACAAAGCATACTTTTATCCAAATTAGAGTTGCCTAGACAAAAACACCAAATTTTTGGGCACCTGGGTGGCTCAGTTGGTTGTGTTTGCCTTCGGCTCAGGTCATGATCCTGGAGTCCCGGGATCGAGTCCCGCATCGGGCTCCCTGCTCAGCGGGGGGTCTGCTTCTCCCTCTGACCCTCTTCCCTCTTGTGCTCACTACCTCTCATTCTCTCTCTCAAATAAATAAAATCTCTAAAAAAAACCCACCAATTTTTGTTTTCAGTTAGTTTAGTCAACTAGATATAATAATATTGTTGGGTTCATGGCAATCAAAAATAATAAGAGACTTTCTAAGACTTTACTGTGTCTTCATTTTTACATTTCTTTGATTAATAAAAATTGGAAGCAATCTTGCCTTAATCCTTTCATTTTTTACGTATGAAGCACCCAACCTAAGCAAGCTTAGAGAAGACAAATTCATAAAATTTGATCTCTAGAGAAATAATCAAAAGACATCATGTTTTAAACTGACTCATTCATTCACTTATTCATTCGACAAAAATGTATTGAGTTTCATTCATACATTATGCACTGGTTCGGCTGACAATAAAGCTGTAAACAAGACAAAACCTGTGCTTTCATGGAGCTTGTAACAAATACAAAACACCATATAACGTCAAGTGTTACAGGAAAAAAATAAAGCAGGACAAGTGATAGGGAGTTTGTGATTTGGATGGGATGGTCAGTGAAGGATTCTTGGAAGAGGGAGTATTTGAACAGAGACACAAAGAAAGTGGCAAGCAAGCCCTCTAATACCCTAGAAAAGAATATTTTAGAGAGAGGGAATAGCAACTCCTAAGTCATTGAGGCAGGAATATTTTTGTCTTTCTAGAGTAAAAGCCAAAGTCCAGTGAAAGAGGTAACTAATAAAAGATAAAAGGAGAACAAGAGCAGACACCTTCATGTCAGGCATTGTGTAGTGATAGAAACCCAAGGAAGGATCTTAAGCAAGAAATGACAATGATCAGCTTTACATTTTGCAGAATCACTTTGTCTTCTGTGTTGAGCAGAGTGTGGAAGCAAGAAGGGCACTACCAAGCTATTGCAGTATTCAATAAAGAGACCACAGTGGGTAGATGACCTGTGAAGAAGTTAACTGTCATAGTGGTGAAAAATGGGCAGATTTGTCATGTATTTTAAAGACACAGCCTGAGGAATAGGATATGACGTATGAGAGAAAGAAGAGTAAATGATAATGGCAAGGGTTTTGACATTAGCAATTGGAGGAATGGAGATACCTTTTTCTGAAGTGCAGAAGAGAGAGGAGGAGCAGGTATTGATAAGTTAGGGGATCACAAACTTAAAATGTTGTTCTTTTGACATGTTGCATGAGTAAAGAACTCCTCAGAAAGATGATTTTGTTGAGTAATGTTATCAAGCTATAAAACAAGGAAATAATTGTAATAGTATATACTGTATTACTGTAATAACAGTAATAGCAATAAAATATTTGTTGACTACTTAAGCCAGTTCCTAACTTACTTGTATGCATTATATCATAATTAATTAAAATAAATAATGATCTACATGTACACAGCCCTTCACTACTGATTGAGAGGTTGTACATATATTACTACAGTATTTGGTTTTCATCTCGATTTGCTGGAGTAGATACATTATTATTACCCCTATTTTCCAAATGACCTGCTGAAATTAATTCAATCCATAAAGATAACATAAAATGATTCCTCTAACTTCTAGACTAAGCTCTTTTCACTATACTATATTGCCCCATATATACAAGCAATTGAATTTTCCTAATTTTATACCAGCGGATAGATCCTCTATGTTCCTATAAACTTCCATTGCTGTAATGACCACACAACAGTCTTCACTATTGGCTAGTTAAGTTTTTAGCTGTCCAAAATTAAAGGACTAATTTTCTACATTTCAAATATTTCTCAGAGCATCTCACATTATACCGGTAACGTCAATTTTGTTGAAGAAATATTTGTTTCAAAGCAAAGACAGGAAGAGGGAGGAAGGAGAAAAATACAATACTGGGAAATATAATAATCTATAATAAATAGCCTCATAAAGGAATAAGATGATGACATGATAAATTAGTACATTTGTATCCTTATTTTTCTATCTACACGAATCAATAAAAAACTAAATTCACATTTTTGGTAGATCTTCTACATCCTCGGTTATACTGAATGTAGTGTTTCCAGTTGTTTTAGTCACATTTAGAGTTTTAATTAGTTTTCATCTTTTATTCTGGCATAGGATATTCTTTTGAGGACAAGCTATGGTATGTGGAACTGGTGTTACTTTTCTAAGCAATATAAGAATGAATTTGTAATGATGATAGTGACAATGGAGTGCCAAAGAGGAGTAAATAAAACTCTTCCTAGTGGCATAAAAGAAATGTCATCCAGCATGAAAATGTGCAAAATGTGTCCAGAAGAACATTAAAGAGCAGTCAGTGTGCTTCAGTGCAAACAAAAGAAAAAATAAATTCTAGTTAACTAAGCAGAAGACTATTTTTGTCTGAATATTAGAGAGTTCAGGAAGTCAAAGATAAGCTAGTAAACCAGGCTCATAATTCAGACAGGAACCAAGAGAATCTAAGAAGCTATGAATATAATCATGGGGAGAATCTAGTGATGGGAAAGATGTTTTGGGGGCTGCCACCAGGAGACATCATTGTTTCATGGGTTGGCTGGAATCTAAACTCCAACATCACCTCCACCATTCCCAGTGAGCACTGGACTCTGGATACTAACACCTGGGTAAATTCCAAAGGTCCCAAGAGGGGCATTCAATTGACCAAACCTTAATTATCTGTCTTCTGACCAAAACAGTCTTAACATTTCCCTTAGCATGACTAAAACTTTTGATAGGTTTCTTTGTCACTACGGTCCCCCCTGGACATTCATTTTCTTTGAGCACTTATTTTAGAACACTTGCAATTCTAAGTTATTTCTCTGACCCTTTGAGATGTAAATCTTTTCTTAGCCTCTTGCAAGCTCCACAACTCAACTTCAAGGATCTGAGAGCCATCCCTTTGAAATGTAATCATCAAAGAAGATAGCACCCCTAAAACTAGGTAGAAGTTTAATTTTGATGAGATAAGTGCCAATTAGCAAACACAAATTGTCTAATTATGTTTGCTAATTGGCCCACCTCCCCTGTAACATTCTCTAGTAGTTTTTCACTAACTCATTCCAGCATTTAAAAACATTCCCACCTTTGACTTCAAGAGACTTGAGTTTAATCTCCACTGTTAGTCTTGAATAAAATCACCCTTGCCTGTTTAACTTGTCTGGTGCAATTTTTCTTTGATGCACCCAAGCTTCTGTAAGTCTGAAAGAACAGATATCTGACCATATGCAGTTTTCATGGGTGGAGGCAGAATCCCACCTCTCAAGATTCAGACTGCAAAAAATCCCCCAAACACAAGAAGGAAATGTTTATGCTGGATGGCTAAAAACAGACTAATGTCTACTATTTCCTTAAAATCTGATGTCTACAGAAGGATTGTTCTCTCTTGCACACACTGAATACCAGCACAGTCATAAAAATTAACTTTAAGTTTATTTCTCTGTTCGTAAATTTCTCGAAGATCCTTAGACTGGGATTGTCACCAGCTAGATCCCAAGACCTGACCTTTACTGCTCACCTGCTTGCACCCATGGATCTTTGTTCCATAGTTTTCTTTAAGCTCTTCCTTCTAGCTTATCTCTTAACTCAGGCAAAAGAGCCAAGGGGTATAGCATCTGTGATAGAAACTGAAACAATGACAACTGCCCAAAGAGTTCTGGCTTGCCTAGACTAACCAGACCAGTTTGAATTTAACCCCCGACTCATACACAGATGGACCATGGAGGGACTCATGGAGTGACTGACAATTACCTTTACTTCATTATAATAAAATCTTCACCCAAGAAGGAGCACAAGCCTCATTTACATAACAGACAACGTATGCATAGGCATGGTTCCTTAAGGTGCATGGGCCACCTTATGTCTGCCTCTACCTAATATAATATGGCTCCTTTATCTAAATATTCATCCTAACCCTAAATAAAAGGAACCCTTCCACCCTTACTAGGGTAGTCACGGCTTTGCAATTTATCCCCCATGATCTCCTTATTTGCTGCAAATAAAGTTTATTTTGAGGGAAAACCCCAACTTTTGTTTCTATTTTTGACTTACCAAGGAGCAAATTCAAGTCAGTTCGTTGGTTCAGCTACAGGTTCCGGGACAGTAAGCAGTTTCTAAAACTATCTTGGCTAGCATGAATTCACCTGTATGGTTGGAAGTGATGTCTCCTATCACAATAATAATTAACATTTGCTGAGTGTTTATCTAAGGCACTCAGAATTTTTTTAAATGAATAGTTTTAAAGCTTAAACTTATTAAAATGTTATTTCATCAAGCCTAAACATCAACCACAAAAAGAAAAATCCATCAGTTACCACCACCTCACAGGTTACAAACTGATTCCGTGTCTACACTTGTAATCAGCATTATATAGAAATAATTCAAACATCTAAACTAAAACTACAACATACATCAAAATAGTGTACAGATTTGAACTGGGGTCTGCCTAACTCCCAAATCATCATTTTTGCTGCAGTAATAAAACTTTCATTGAAAACGTTAACAATTAAACAGCAACCTATAAGGATTGCAGTGTTTTCCTCTCCTAGGGATAGCTAGTGGTCATTTTTTTTTTCTTTTTTTACTTCAAAGAAAGGAGCACACATAATATTCTTGGCTGAAAAATTTCTTACTCTTAATTTAGTTCTGTGTATTTGGCTCATGTATAAAAAGGCTTTGAATGACAAACATAACTGTAAGCAATCTTTTCTCCAAGATATATAGTCATCCATGACCCCACAAATCTACCCCACCTCTTTCTTTACAGCTATACCCTTGAATATAGCTGTCTATATTCCATGTCTCTGCTTCTCTTGACCATCCCCTTTAGAACCCACTCCAATTAGAATTTGTTATTACCAACATCACTCTTCACAATATCAACTTTTAATCATTTATTTGCTCTTTTGGGGATATTTTTTAAACTTCCATTTTTCTTGATTTGGGGAGAGTTTTTCTCAGTTGGTTCTCATTTTACCTCCCTGACTTCCCCTTCTGGGGTTCTTTTGCTGGTTACTTCTCACATTCCTGAATTTTAAATTAATTGAAAGTCTCAGGGTTTCATTTTTTGATATCTTCTAAACTTTATTTACATCACTTTAATTCCACAGAAGATTCCACCCCTCCAAGGTTTTTAAATATTGTCTAAATCCTGATAACCCTCACATTGACTTGTATCCCAGCCCTCTTCTCTAAACTCTAGATTTATATATTCAAATGCCTACTTAGCCTCTCCATCTCAGGAGGCAGTTGCAGTTGGATATAATTAAAAATAGACTCTAGGGGCACCTGCGTGGCTCAGTTGTTAAGCATCTGCCTTCGGCTCAGGTCATGATCCCAGAGTCCTGGGATCGAGCCCTGCCTCGGGCTCCCTGTTCGGCCGGAAGCCTGCTTCTCCCTCTCCCATTCCCCCTGCTTGTGTTCCTGCTCTCGCTGTGTCTCTCTCTGTCAAATAAATAAATAAATATCTTAAAAAAATAAATAAAAATACTCTATTTTCTAAAAGACATAAAAATGTATATCATGTTGGCTTCAAAATTTATGCATGAATTAGTTGTTACCCAATCTGCCAAATGATCATGCCTAATGTCAATTAGAGTTGGTCTTTGTGTGTCCTGTCTCATTGTGCTGAAGAGTTACATCCATTATGCTGCAAAGAGGTTCTAAGTCAAAGCAGGATGCCTTTACATTAATCTACTTGTTATGAGCCTCCAAGTGGCTAATTTATGTTTGGGCGTTTTTTCATGCTTTTGTTAAGGAGGATATCTGAGAAGTATTTCATAGTGTTAAAATAATGAGCTATGAAATACCAGTGGATGTAACTGTAGTAAAAACTTTTCAGTATAGAAATGTACTTATCAATTTAAGAAGTTGATGTTAAAATGATTTGTGACTAGATCTGAAGTAAATTTGATTTATCTACTTCACTTATTTTTTCTTTCAGATTGGAAAGCCAGGAAGCATTTGTAATAATTACTAATACCGTGGTTTTCTTCAATTTTCTGGTCCTTCAAGAAATACCAATGAAGTCATATATTGCTTCGATGAGGATTTTTATCTTTATTAAAAACTACAAATGAAGGGGCCTGATTTTTAATATGCTAGATAGTAATTCTAGTGTGCCTATTTCCATTCTTGTTATAATTTTTAAAATTTGGAACTTTACCCCTATCTGTAAGAAAAAGGCACAGCACAACTAACAGGTGGATGATTATCTGGAAAACTATTAAAAAATAGATACAGTCAAAAATAAATGTTTTCTGTCATTAATTTTTCAATTTGGACATGGCTTAATAAATTTTATTAGCTATCAAAACACTACAGAAAGCAATTATACAACTTTGATTTTGTGAGTTAAAAGAATCTTACTCAATGATCATTCATAGCTCTCAAAATCTGCCAGATACCCAGTCCCCAAATCACTCACTTCCTTGAGTTAGAGTACTAGACTCTCACCTTTGGGCTAAGCACCACCCCAGAATGTGGAACCCACCTGTCAGGAGGGATTCAAGGACCTTCACTTCAATGCACAGGAGATTTGGAATCAAAACTGAGGGAGTTCTAGATCTGAAGGCAAAATATTTTTCTCCCATGTCCTGTGACTAAAGTTCTACCTTTTACTTAATTTCTGATAACTGGATTTCTACTTTGTTCCCTTATGTGTGAGCCCAGTGTTAATAACCTGTTTGCTAGGTTCTGCTTTCTATTTCTGAAGTTCCTCAATGCCCTTCCCAACCCCTCTCTTTTCACCAAGGTATTGAGCTCTAAGCCCCAATTCAGGCAAAAACTTATTGTATGTAGTATATTTTCCAGACCCTAACTGCCTTTTTACCTACCTAACTTGGTCATAATCAATTTATCTGTTTAAAAATTGTGACTATTTTTGCAATGACTATGCCAGGGTTTTGTGTCATTGAGTCAGCCTGATCCTGTGCTCCAGGAATCTTCATGAAACTAATTCAATATTGGATCAGAGTTCTTTAAAGAGGTTAACTGTGCTCACCTTGCACCATAATAAGTGATTAGCAGAAAGTGCCATAGAATAATGAGTAGACCGTGAACATAGCATAAGAATCCAAACCTAGTTGTCAGGTCAAGTATTTCACAGCCCTTGTAAGAGATGATTTTGGAGAGTTTTTTTTTCTCATACTTGTTTACTGAAGAGTGCCAGGCCATGATACAGCTGAATATTTTAAAATACCTTCAGAGAAAGTATTTAATTAATAATTAATTTAATTAATTAATACCTTCACAGAGACTCCCAACTTCAGTTTTCAGGTAACAATGCTCCTAGAATCTATGACATTTTTGAACACACACACACACACACACACACACACACACACACACACACACACACAGCAATTTAAATTTAAAAGCATTTACATTACATCCACAGTAGAAACAGTTAATTGAATTTCTGTGGAGGCTATTTATCTCAATATTCTGTCTTAAAAAACCATTCACTGTAAAGGCCAAACTTTAAGAGGACCCAATGAGAAAGGACTCAATTAAGCAAAATCACAAATCAAAGAGGAGAGATAACCAATACCACAGAAATACAAATAATTGTGAGAATATTAGGAAAATTTATATGTTAACAATATGGACAACCTAGAAGAAATGGATAAATTCCAGAAACATATAACCTACCAAAACTGAAGCAGGAAAAAATAGAAAATTTGACAAAATTACCAGCAATGAAATTGAATCAGTAATAAAACAAAAATCAAAAAAAGAAAAAAAAACACAGCTAATTGAACATAATAAAAAATACATATAAAAGGGAAAAAAAAAAAAAAACCTCCACCAGACAGCTTCACAGGTGAATTCTACCAAACATTTAAAGAAGCGTCAATACCTATTCTTCTCAAACTATTCCATAAAATAGAAGAGGAAGGAAAACTTCCAAATTCATTCTATGAGACCAGTAGTACCCTGACAACAAAACCAGATAAAGACTTCACACACACACACACACACACACACGCACACGCACAGAAAGAGAGAGAGAACTACAAGCCAATATCTCGGGTGAACACGGATTCAAATATCCTCAACAAAATACTAGCAAACTGAATCCAACAATACATTAAAAAAATCATGCACCACTATCAAGTGGTATCTATTCCCAGGATGCAAGGGTGATTCATTATTTCCAAATCAATCAGTGTGATACATCACATCAATAAGAGAAAGGATAAAAACCATATAATCATTTCAATAGATGCAGAAAAAGCATTTGACAAAGTACAACATCCATTCATGATGAAAAACCTCAACCAAGTAGATCTAATACTTCAACACAATAAAGGCCTTACATGAAAAATCCACAGCAAACATCATACACAGTAGAGAAAAACTGAGAGCTTTTCTCCTAAGATCAGGAACAAGACATGGATGTCCACTCTTACCACTTTTATTCAACATAGTACTGGAAGTCCTAGCCATAGTATTCAGACTACAAAACCAAATAAAAGGCATCCAAATTGGTAAAGAAGTAAAATTTTCACTATTTGCAGATGACAGGATACTATATGGAGAAAACCCAAAAGACTCCACCAAAACCTACTAGAACTGATAAATGGATTCAGTCAAGTTACAGGACATAAAATCAATGTACAGAAATCTGTTGCACTCCTACACACTAATAATGAAGTAGCAGAAAGAGAAACTAAGAAAAAAATCCCATTTACAATTACACCAAAAATAATAAAATATCTAGGAATAAACTTAACCAAAAAGGTGAAAGACCTGACTCTGAAAACTATACAACACCGATGAAAGAAACTGAAGACTACACAAAGAAATAGAAAGATATCCCATGCTCATGAATTGGAAGAACAAAGATTGCTAAAATGCCCATACTACCCAAAGCAGTCTACACATTTAAATGCAATCCCTATCAAAATACCAACAGCATTTTTCCAACTACAAGAAACAATCCTAAAATTTGTATGGAACCACAAAAGACCCCAAATAGCCAAAGCAATCTTGAAAAAGAAAAAGAAAACTGGAGGTATCACAATTCCAGACTTCAAGTTATATTACAAATCTGTAGTAATCAAAATAGTGTAGTACTAGCACAAAAACAGACACCGAGATCAATAGAACAGAATAGAAAACCCAGAAATAAACTCATGATTATATGATCAATTAATCTTTGACAAAGGAGGCAAGAATATACAATGGGAACAAGACAGTCTCTTTAACAAATGTTAGAAAAACTGGTCACATGCCAAAAATGAAACTGGACTGCTTTCTTACACCATAAACAAAAATAAAATCAAAATGGATTAAAGGCCTAAATATGAGACCTGAAACCATAAAAATCCTAGAAGAGAATACAGGCAGTAATTTATCTGACATTGGCTATAGCAACATTTTTCTAGATGTCTCCTGAGGCAAGGGAAATACAAGCAAAAATAAACCATTGGAACTACATCCAAATGAAAAGCTTCTGCACAGCAAAGGAAATAATCAACACAACTAAAAGGCAACCTATGGAATGGGAGAAGATATTCACAAATGACATTATCTGTTAAAGGGTTAGTATCCAAAACATAAAAAGCTTGTATGACTCAACTTCCCAAAATTAAATAATCCAATTAAAAAATGGGCAGAAGATATGAACGGACAGTTTTCCAAAGAAAACATACAGATGGCCAACAGACACATGAAAAGATGGTCAACATCACTCATCATCAGGGAATGCACATCAAAACCACAATAAGGTATCACCTCACACCTGTCAGAATGGCTAAAATAAAAAAACACAAGAAACAAGAGCTGACAAGGATGTGGAGAGAAAGGAAACTTGGTGCACTGTTGGTGGGAACGTAAACTTATGCAGCCTCTGTGGAAAACAGTATGAAGGTTCCTTAAAAAGTTAAAAATAGAACTACCCTATGATCCAGTATTACACTATGGCTATTTACCCAAAAAGTAAAAAACACTAATTTGAAGGGATACACATACCCTTATGTTTAACATAGTATTATTTACAATAACCTAATTATGGAAACAGCCCAGGTGTGCACTGATGGATGAATGGATAAAGAAAAAGTGCTTTTTATACACAGATTATTATTCAGTCATAAAAAAATAATGAAATCTTGCCATTTGCAAAAGCATGAATGGAGCTAGAGAGTATAATGCTAAGTGAAATTAAGTCAGTCAGAGAAAGACAAATACCATGTGATTTCACTCATATGTGAAATTTAAGAAACAAAACAAATGGGCAAAGGAAGTAAAAAGAGAGAAACAAACCAAGAAGCAGATTCTTAACTATAGAGAACAAACTGATGGTTATCAGAGGGGAGGTGGGTGGGAGGATGGGGGAAATAGGTGATGGGGATTCAAGAGTACACTTTTCATGTGAGTACTGGGTAATGTAAAGACTAGAAACAAATTGGATAAGGGTATGGCAATAATAGCTACACTCTTCCAAAAAAGGAATGAGAAGTATTTTATATTTTGAGCATTATCATTAAAATTTTACCTACAAATGAAAGAGATAGGACATCCTTTATAAGAGACTGCTATCAAGATTGCCTTCATAGCATGATTACAATATTCTAAAGAGCCGTAATTGGTACTCATTGACACCCACATTTTTTAACCATATGTACAAATCTAATTTCCTGTCCTCAAAAAAATCTTTCTCTTTCAGGTTTCTTTCATTTTCAAATTTCTCCATGATCACCAAGTCACCTTTTGATTCTCCCTTCCTCTCATTTTCCCACCTGTGTCAGGTTTTCTCCATCACCCTTCAACGTACTGCATAGAGAATTCGCCTCTGACACAAGAGTAAAACCCTCTCCAAATGGTTCTATAAACTTATTAACATCTGACATTCCAAGGCGCTAGAGAGACACTGGTTTCCAGAAATATCTGGCCACAGTCCATAGATATAGTTCATGAGACACAACCTGAGAGTCAAATAAGAAAATGTGAATTAATAGGTCATTGTTATGGATCTGAACACACATAAGAGTAAATCAGTAATCTGGAGATGAACAGAGTATGGAGAAACAAGCAGGTAAAGAGACTAAGGAGAAGACATATATAGGAAGCTTGTAAGATGTACTAGAGTTGAAATCAAACTCAAAGAAGAGAGAAGAGCCATAGGTGAAAAGCTAGATTCTGATCATCTCTCCTCTTTACATGCCATCTTGTAATGTTTCTATTGTGTGAGTGAAGTCAAGGGTAAAAGCTCAAAACTTAGAATTTTCTAAAACAAAAAGGTATAATTTTCCAATCATTTATTTGTTAATCCAAATGAAATACCAAGATTTCTTCCCCATCATTTTAGGGAATGTAGCCAAAGGTCCATCGTTACATATCTGCCACCTTAACCACTCCTCTAAACTCCAACAGTTCCATGTTTAAGAGGTTAAAATAGGTATGAAGAGATTAAACTATGTATTAGTTGAGCCTGTTATGTAGTAGAAGTAATAAATTTTTTTTATTAAACCTCTAAACAGAAATTCTCCTCTAAGGTAATGATTGGCTAATTCCTAATCTGTGAATTTGACCTCAGTATATCTTTCCTTTGATCACACTTATTGTTGACCTCCAATGTCAGCACAAGATTTCCTTCTTCCCCACCCAAACAAAGAGGCTTTGGTCTTCTTGACCTCCATTCATGTCTGATACTGGTCTAATAATTAGACTCAGAGTTCTTTTATTTTACATTACTAATCTTGAATTTTCCTCAAACTGTGATTAATCCTATGATAGCTCTTCAGTATAAAATTATATACATGCCCAGTCAGAACAATGAACATAAATGTTTTTAGTGATTTTAAGCCAAAGGAATAGTTGCAAATATTTTGATAGCATGAAGTATTTCATTTCTCACCAATGTGCCAGAGCTAATATAAAAAGTGTAGGACATGGGTGACACTTTAATAAATACACAGGGAGATTACATAAAACTACAAAACTTTTCTATAGTTTAATTTCTTACTAGAGCCATTACTTTACCATACATGTGGTATGAAAAAGAAAACAATGCAACCTGAGATTGCAACCCAATCTCTCTTCACATAAGAGTTTTGTTGAAGAGGACGCCTGGGTGGCTCAGTCATTACGTGTCTGCCTTCGGCTCGGGTCATGATCCCAGGGTCCTGGGATCGAGTCCCGTATCAGGCTCCCTGCTCTGCATGAAGCCTGCTTCTCCCTCTCCCACTCCCCCTGCTTGTGTTCCCTCTCTCGCTGTCTCTCTCTCTGTGTCAAATAAATAAATAAAATCTTTAAAAAAAAGAAAGAAATTCATCTAGTCATTTAAAAAAAAGAGTTTTGTTGAAGAAATATTAGAAAAGACAATTCACAATTTAGGCAAAAAGCTGCATTTTGTTCAAAAGTCTCATTCCCTCATTCAAAAAGATTTTCATGGAAAGAGCTATGATGGTGAGACTTTGCATTTTAATTATGTGTCCTTGTCACAGCGTATTTTTATCAGAAAGTGGCATTTACTGATTTTGAGATTTTTTTTTTTTTGCAATATTACCTGCACTTTTAGGAATTATGAGGGCTTCTAACTTACCTAGGATATTCTGCACGAGTAAAGGCAATGAACATGTGTTTGCTTAGGAGCCATTCCCATTATAATCTATTGCTAACTATTTCTGTACTGCTTCTTTATTTGATCGAAGTATTGAATCTTTTCCTTTTAACCATCTGGAAGAATTTCCCATTGTAAGATATTTCTCAGTGTCCATTGAAAGTGCTACACCTGCCTGGCTTTATATTTGCTATTCCACAAGAGTGTCAAAAGCAATCTGAGGGCCAGCAAATGAAGTCCACTGTGTATAGTTTTGAGTTCTTCATTTTCTATCCTGCTAAGTCTCCGCTTAGTTGTTTTGCATTCTTATTGTCCTCCTGGTATTTTCAGTTTTATTTCAGTTTATTCCTCTGTGGATCTTTTTAAAAGAGTTAGACATTAAATTAAATGTTTTATACTTTATTCCACATAGAGTTCTTCTCGTTTTTTTGGCTATCCTTTCATATTTTAATTTTTATTTGAATGGTATATATATAACCTCAGAACTAGAACTGGATCAGCAATTTGAAATGTTTTCTTTCTTAGATTTTTAAATGTTTATTATTATTGCTGATTTTTTTTACTTATTTCTAAGAATAAAGTCCTATTTTAAGTACTCTTTTTATAAAGTGTAAAGACTGAGTTGGTAGTTTATGAGTCTTTTGCATTAGGTAACCTCACCTCTATGGAGATAAAATTAAAGCCATGATAACACCTTGTTCATTTCATTCCATTTCTACCTGCTTTTAAAAGCATCAAACTCTCTAATAAATTTTCCAAAATGTTCTAGTCCTCTCAAGTGAATTACCTTAGGTTGATCTGTGAAGAGGTCCTATTGGCTATCATGTGTCATCTAACACAAATAGTGTTAGATGTTGGACCTATTGACTAATCTTCCATAAATAATCCCATACTAATTTAGATTCAGCTTACATTTTCAAGTTGAGGTCATTTGGAAATAATAAACAAATGGAATAATCTATTTTTCAAAGAGTGTGGTAATTTCACATCCATTTCCAGAATTATGTTTAACACTGCCTCTTTGAGACTGGTGGGAAAATATCTACACAAAGAGGCAATAAATTTCTTAAGTCCCTGTCTCCAACAGATAAATATTTTATAAAATCACTTCCACTGATTTGACTGGGAAGATTCCCATTCGTGCAAACATCAAGCTGTGTTGTGATAGTTTGCTCCTTCATTTAATAGAGCTAAATATACATTCTACCCCCGTTGACTACTGAGCCAAAGCACAGACCAGTCAAAATCAGCAAGCCATTCAAAATAAGATCATGCAAGCAGATTCATCCTAAATTGGGCATAAAATTATTACATTTTAGGAATATTAGATACTGTTAAAGCATCCTTTGGGAATGAGAGTGGACACCAAAGACCAAAACATATATGTTGATGGTTATTTTGTTTTTACAATCTTGATTTTCAGCTCAATTTATTTCTTCATATTATATAAGGCTTGATTTCCTAGGGGAGTTGGCAATCATTAGACTGCCAAATAATATTCCTTAATAAGACTTGGCATTTGTGTTTCCAAATATAATATGTATAAATAAATGTTCACCCTTTCAAGTAAAATCTAATATCTTTTTTAAAAGTTCAGACTCCTTATATAAACTGTCCAGAGAATGTTTGAATTTTATTATTTTTTATTTTTCTTTTTTCAAGTTTTAATTTAATTCTCATAGTTAACATACAGTTTAATATTAGTTTCAGGTGTACAGTATAGTAATTCAACACTTCCTTACAATACCTGGTGCTCATCACAAGTGCACTCCTTAATCCCTACCACCAATTTAACCCATCCACCTACCAATCTCCATTCTGGTAACCATTAGTTTGTTCTCTATAGTTAGTAAGCTAAATTTCATTGTTCTGGATGAAGGTACTCTGAAGATCTAATAAATTATACCAAACAAAAAAGTGTTCTGGCTCATTTTTTTTCAGACTCTCATTTTTAAGTACAGAATATTGTTGCCTATGAAAAGTAAAATGAGGAGCTATTATCCTAATTGTATAGTGGCATTTACTTTATTATAATAGTCTGATATTTAACTGACAATGCAGAAATACTGATCATCTCTCTTTCAAACCTCCCCCAACAAAAAAAAAAAAAAAAAAAAAAAAAAAAAAAAGATTTCAAATTTGTTCTGTAGGCTAAGCTTATAGTTGAAGCTAAATTGGCCTATAAATATTGCTGTCTTGGTTTTATGGAAGTTTAGGCTGTACAGAAACAATGGTTTTCTAGACATCAATTTACAGGCTCTTGAATTGGAAGGGATAGCCTACATCCTTTTGATATATGATGAACCTGAGGTCCTAAAACAACAAGGTACTTCTGCTAGGACCTTGGCAGGGCAATATGGAGAAGTGAGTTTAAGTTCTGTCTCCATTAAATTCTGTTAGATTTTGGTAGGCTGTATTATATCTATTATCCTCAGTTTTCTTTCACTTATAAAATGATAAAAAAGAAAACTGAAGCTAATAAATATTAAAGTCTCCTTTTTTAGTGTTATTTTAATAAAATTTAAGTTAAAGCTTATATAAGCAACACAGTATACAATAAATTTTAACACCCTGTTACTGATTTCTGTGGTTCAAGCATGGATATTATGAAAATTTAGTGATGAATTATTTTCTCTCTAGATTCTCAAAACTAAATATCCAACACTATACTCACCATCTCCATGCAGATGCCCTGAAAGAACCTACAATATGAGCCAAAACAAAACATAGAAATTTCCTTTAGGGGTAAACACAGATCCCATCCTGCGACCCAAATTTCAATAGAAGATAATTCTAGCTCCCAATCTTAAGCCAGAAACTATAGCAAAGTGCTGTTGGATTGACCTCTTGAACATCTCTATAATTGGTACAATTTTTCTTTTTACAGCCATTATCCTATCTACATCAACTGCATTTATTACTTGAATTACTATCCCAATCACTAATAGGGATTCCTATCCCCAGTTTTGCCCACTTTAACCCATTCCATAAAATATGGCTTTTTAAAATGGCCTGCTTGAAATGGTAAAATAGGTCCCCATTTCCTTTAGATAAAATCCAATAGTTAATAGTTACATATTGTTATGGGCTTAATGTTTGTGTGCTCCCCCCTCCCAAATTCATATGTTTAAGCCCTAACCCTCAATGTGATAGTATTAGGAAGTAGGGTCTTTTGGAGGTAATTTAGGTTCAGATGAGGTCATGAAGTTAGAGCTCCCATGATAGGATTAGTGTCCTTAGAAGAAGCGTAACAACACTAGAGCTTCCTCTCTCTGCCTTGTGAGGACACAGAGAGAATGTAGTAGTCTGCAAACCAGGAAGAAGGCTCTTCACCAGGATCTAAAACTGCAAATCTTGATACTGGATCTCCTAGCCTCCAGAACTGTGAGAAATAAATGTCTATTGTTTAAGCCACATAGTGTACGGCATAATGTTAAAGCAGCCTTAGATGACTAAGACAATAAATTGCACAAAGAAGTGGACATGCCACTGTGACAAATACCTAAAAATGTGGATGTGGCTTTGGAGCTGGGTAATGGATAGAGGCTGGAAGAGTGCTGTCTAAACATCCCCTCACTCCAAGCCATGAGTGCAAAAGAGCACTCCAACATTCAGTAAATTGGTATGAGAGATGAAATTAGCCCTGAAGACTAATTAATCCCTCTTACAAGTAAATTGCAGAAATCAGTGGATCAGATTTCATAGCACCTACCCCTGCTAAACTGCCTCTCAGATTCCATCTACGGCATCATGGGGAGTACCTTACGTCCAGGTGACTAAGAAAGAAATATTTTGGGCTCAGTTTTATGGGCGAAACTGTATGATGTGTGGGAATTCTGCCCACCTGCAGCACGATAGTCTCAGTCGTTGGTGGCCCAGGAGGATGGAGAAAGAAAATTCTCCCAAAGGGCAGAACTTTAAGCAGAGTACCTAGTTTTTCATTTTTACCTGAAAAAGAGAGATGACCAAAGGCACAGATCTACATTGATTTACAGCTGGTGGTTCAATTTAGGCGGGATGTTCAAGAATTTGGAATGAACATGATTGGAAAATTGGCGACAAAGAGGTCTTCTATTGCCTGCACAGATTACTAACACAACCTTCTAAGCGGTCTTCCTATGTCCAGTTTCATCCTGTTCTAATCCAGTCTCTAAAAAATGCCTTAAGAAGCTTTTAAAATGTCTGATTATTTCACTGCTCTGCTTGAAATATTAAAAAGGCTTTCCATTTCTTTCTTCCTAAACTCTTTAACATAACTTACATATTGTAACTACTTATTATCTGACTCCAGTTTCTCTCTCCAGTCTTATGCATTATTAAACTTTCCATGCGGGGAAAAAAAAACCCAAAAAAATTATAGTCTCCATTTATTCATGATTATCCTTTCTTCCTAAAATCCCTTTTTTACATACCATCTTTAAATCATTTAAATACCAGTTTAGACATTATTTCCTCTGGGAAAATAATTTGATCCATCTTCCCATCTTCAGATAGACATTCCTTTTACATGTATTTATACTGTAGACTATATTTCTATAAAAATCTTCCAGGGGTAGGTCAACAGTGCACCCAGAACCATTCAAGTCTTATCCATACTTCAGATTCTAGACTCAATTCTCCAAGCAAAAAAAAAAAAAAAAAAAAAAAGGGATGAAGATATTTGCTCCTACAGTCACTTCTCTCTGTTTCTTCTTCGTGTAATTAACTTCTTTCCAGAAAAACTCAGAATTGTAGTGACATTTTTTTCCAGTGGAGAGTAGTGCAATGTAAGCCTCATCGTTTGGTTCTAACAAGCTAAACATTAAATAGTCCAGCATCAGTAAATCACGGGTATCCATAGTCACCTCGTTGAACATACACACTCCATTTGTAAGTGCATGTGTGCATGTGAGTATATATTGTAGATACCATAAAATTTCAAAGCTGAAAGGGACCTCAAAAGACACTCAGATCTATTCTTAACTTCAACAAAATGTCTTCTAAGTGATTGTGCATTTATGTTTTAACATCTCTAATCAATGAAAGCTCAATACATCACTAAGACAATTCATTCCAATATTAATTATTTCTGACATAGAAGGATCAATTGCCTATCAAGTCAAAATTTCTCTCCTCAGAGTTTTAACCTAGTTTTATTCAGTAAAGACTGTATTTCCCAAGTTTAATCCCTCTTACAATAGTCCTTTCAGTATTTAAAGGCAATGATTGAGATTTCCGGAACATCAGCCCTCTCTTTTAAATATGTGTCTTCATATTGCACACAAAAAAACAATATACAGTTTCTTTGGAGAAAGAAAGGAAGAAAGGGAGGGGGAAGGGAGAAGGAGAGGATGTGGGGTGGGAGAGAGAGACACACACACAAAACAAGAGAGTTGGCTATTTATTTGAAAGAGAGGGTTAGAATATCTATGTGTGGGAAAAAAAGGCTGGGGTATTCTTTGTTTTAATCATCCCAATTAAAAGATATTATGGCCTAAATGACTTAGGATACAGAAATTTTCCTTGAGAAAAATAGCTACATATAAACTGGGTATAAGAAATCATTTGCTTTTCTTAGGAATAAAAAAAAAGTTATTTTCAGATGAATCTCTTGACGTAATTTTTTTTACCATTATCTTTGGTTCTCTTTTATAATTTCCCTCACAAGCAATTGTTATTAAATCTCCTTGAAATGTAACACTGGTAAATTTTAGAAAAGCAAAATCCAGCAGCTTTTGGATATTTTCACCTTTCATTTTTGGAATTTGTTTGGGTGACTAAGGCAAGCAGATGCTTCTTTATATCATGTAAAGACTGAAGCAGATTCAAAGCTCAGTGCAAATGGCCCTGCATATTCATCATACTCCCTAGTTATAAATGGCAAAGGCAACGGTGATCATGTTGATTAGCAATAGGCATCTGGTACTCAGAATCATTAAGAGGTTATGAGAATGTTCTAGGTGTCCTTGAGTCTAGCAAAATAAAAGATGGTGAAAACAGACAAACTATGAAAAAATTCAACATCCATATTCATCTTAATCTCCTCTCATATACATTTATCAGAGGTGATATAAATTAATACACTTAAGTAACCAATGGTTGTTAATATATTTTGGCAATATTATTATGAAACAAACATTTCCCTGTTACAGGATCAGCCAATGGAAGCTTAGCATGACTCATAAGGATTGCTATGCTATTGATTGCAATGTCAAATGGCGACATCCAAAGGGCAAGTCATGGAATTAATCACTCTCAAAAGACATATTTTTGGTATCACAGACAGTGGGATTATATAGATAGCCTCTATAACTTTCATACTATAGCTGGATAAGGAAGAAAGAGTTGAAACCATTACTGCTTATTCTAGAAGTCCCGGTTTACCATCAAGAAACCTCTCCAAGATTATTTAAATGAAGGAAGATCTCAGGGAAACCTGAAGTTTTCTTTTATTTGAGAAAAACAGGAATTGTTGTATATAAAAGTGGCCAAATCCACCATGGAACATGAACATGTAAATGGGGGAGGGCTGTGATGGAAGCAATATCTAGATACTATAATCTGGACTTTGCTCTTATTTATCCACTTTTCAAAGTTAATGATTGGGTGAGAAAGATCTGTAGGCCAAGATCATCCCTTTTCTGAGATTCTGAGGCTAGAACATAATTTATTTCAGTTATCCTGCAGCTCTGTTTCTCTCCACCCTTACTAAATTTTGGTGACCCACCTAAACAATCACCTAATTCTGACCTTAACTCCAAGATCCATATCAGATCTCATGTACTCAATATCCTAAAGATATTTCTTTCCTTTACATTTCATAATAACATGGAGAATTATGTTACTGCATATGCCAAGCATTGTGCACACATGGTTTTATATAATACAACATCCCTGTGAGCTAGGTACCATTAGCCCATTTTCCGTAGTAAGAACAGAAACTCAGAGATGTTAAATAACTTACTATCCTACAAATCGTAAACAGTTGGGCCTGGATCCAAATATATACAGTATGACTCCACAGTACCATGCTTTATTTTTAGAGATCAAAGACAGTGATATGACTTAGTTCTTTCACTGGGCCCAAGGTATATACCTTATATCATGAGTAAGAAAAAATTTTTCTGTAAAGGGACATAGAGCAAATATTTTCAACTTTGTGGGGCAGATGATCTTTGACACAATTACTAAACTGCTGTTATAGCATAAAAGAAGCCATAAATGAACATGGCTGTGTTTCCTTAAAACTTAATTTACAAAAATTATCAGTGGGCCAGATTTGGCCACAGGATGTAGTTTTATGAACCTTGCCTCATACCATTTCATAAAATGTTCAACTTGATGAGCAATCCACCAAAAATTATTTCATACAATAGAGTTTTCATCCAGAACATTACATGTGGTTTTATTCAGAACACACTATACCTAACTCACATAAGACTTTTCATTCATAATATCATATAAGCATGGTCAACATCTGGAGTCAGCATGAAGGAATCAATGCCAGTTTTAGAACCAAATCTCAAATGTAAGTCAGAAACCCACAGTCTTGACATAGATGGGGTCATGGGGCAGAGGCCATCCTCAGTATATTTGAGGATAGTCTGGGAATCATTATAAGGCTTTCTCTTTATTAGCATATCCATGCTTCCTTATATTTTATAGCATGATATCCTGAAATTAAACTTCCTTATATTAAAATGTCAAGATAGAATAAGTAACATGAAAGTATTTGGTCTATGCTAAGAGAGAAAGAAAAATACATGCATAATACATAAATGAATAGATATTTAGAAGACAGATTACATGTGGTTATATACTAACGATTGGGGAAAAATTCATTTGAGACTTTTTAGTGATGTTTATTGTTGTCAAATAAGAGAGCGTCTTCACTTGAAAATGATTCAGAAGCTTTGCCTTCAGAACTGAAATACTTTGCAGAAGAATTACCAGCCAAAGCAAGTGTTCAACTCAAAGGGAACTGACCTCAAGATGGCCAGAAGGCTCCTGTTTCTGATCGACTGATTTTATGTTTACTGTTGTCCATATAGTACCTGAGTTTGATATATGCCTTCATACTTATCATACCTTCAGATCTGCAGATATCACTGTTCTGCTTAATGTTAACAAGATATAATGTAATACAGATTATTTTATTGTATTATATTGTTTTATGAATTTATTCAATATGTTTTTTATAAAATCATTAAGTTTCTGAATCGGTCATATTTTTATGCATATTTTCCTGAATTGGGGGTAAAATTACATGTGTTAAAGTTTATTTTATGGATTTATAAATTTAAGAATTCTTAGGGTACATTCCTCATGATTGTGTCAAGTCCCGTGTGTATGTGTACATGTATGTATTATGCCATCCAATAGAGAGTTTCCATTGTGTTTTTCTTTCTTTCATGTTCTTACACCATTTTGTGAAGATTCCTGACACACTGAGTTACCTAATGAAACATGACATGTTTCATTAACTGTTTAATATTATTCTTCCATGACAGATTAGAAAATCCATGAAGGTAGGAATGATATTTTTCTTATTTCTGCTGTGTTCTCAGACATAAGTATACAATGTCTGAGACATAGTAACCACTTAATAAATAATTGTTGACATAATAAATTGAAATATCTGTTTTTATTTAGATAAAAGCATAAAGAAAAAAAACTATGCCCCAAACACTCTTTACACAAATAACCTTCAGTGAGTAAAGTCTGCAACAAAGTTATTAACTCATTTCATTTTCTAGACTAATTTTTTACTTTTTTTCTGGAGGGTGCTGGTAATCCATCTTTACAGGCATGCACCAAAAAGAAAGAATGTATTCATCTGGATCCTACACTCTGTCAAATTGGAGAATCAGTCTTCAGCTGTTGTCAGCTTCAATGGTTGCAATGAAACTGCTCAATTAAGCCTCTGATAGAGTATCAAGTAGATTGCCACTTTGGGCTACTGGATCAATAATAATAATTCCTTGTATTTGTATAGCAAAAACTTACACTTGCAAAAAGTACTTGTACATTTATTGTCTAATCTTATCCTTCCAAGAACGGGGTCAAATATGAGAGACAGATCACTTTTTCCGTTTCACGAATGAGGACAGTTCAGGACCAGAAACGTTAACTGGCATTGTCAGCAGAGATAGAACAAAGTCTAAGACCCTAGGTGTCCCTCTCTGAGTTAAATGCTTTGTTTGCTGGATAACCCTGTCCCATGACATAATCATCTTTTATGATGTACACCTAGCTTTCTTTAAGTTCAGTAACAGAACCACAGTTAACCAGTTATCTACCATTTCTAAGAAGACAAAAATAATGAGGATCAAGTCCAGGAATTTAGTGATCTGCCACCAGATCAGAGACAGTATTGCAAGGGAGACAATGTAGTAGAGTGCAAAGACCACAGGCCTTGAAGGCAGACACAGGTGGATTCTATTCCCAGCATCAGCAAATACTAAATTTCATGGCCACATCTAAAAATAAGGCTTTATGTCATGGCTACTAGAAGGTTTGTTTTGTTTAGATTTGTTTTGAAGATTAAATGTGATGTGTGTGGAAGGAGGTATTTAGCAGCAAATCTATTTTTATTTACCTTGTCTAAGAATACTAGATACCTTCCCAATGTCCACTTGCCCCTTCTGTATCATCCATATCAACAGAAGAATCTAATTTGATAGTGGTGACATCGTCTGTTTCCCCGACTGCAGATAAACAGGAGGTGACGGACATGGCTTTGACCAATGAGAAGTAAAAGCAAGTTGTCTTGTAGGATTTACATGGATGTGAGACACAGCATATGCCTTTTTTCCTTTGCTCTTCCCTCCTTCTTGCGTGGCATCTGAACATGAAGCTAGAGCAGCCACCTGTGACGACCAGGGGCACAACTACATGCTAAAGATGGTTGATGGGATGACAGAAGGATCCTAAGCCCTGACTGCATCATGGAGCCACTGTACTACCCCTTCACACCCTACCTTCAAATCTTCATTTTGTGACAAAAAAAGTAAAGATACTAATTGTTTAAGTCACTCTTTGGGGAATTTCTGTAACAGCCAAACAAAATTTTCATCTGATATAACTAATTTCCTTTTATTCAATTTCTTTAAAGGACTTCATAATTCATCTTGCATAGCACTAATTGGTTTAACAGTTTTTTAAATAAAAATAGATGATACGCTGATGTGCTCTGGGTCAGCTACTATGCTAAGAACATGCCTTAGTAACAAAATTACAGATGAAGCTAGAATTCAAATTTAGGTGGGTGTATCTGACCCAGAGCATGAGCTTTTCCCATGATTTAGTGTCCAGTGTTGTGTAAGTCTTGGTTTTTTCATTTGCCAGCTAGGTGACATTGCCAGACATATTTCCAAGTGCTTGATTTGACATTACCTAATTAAATCCTTACAACACCTCTATGAGGTAAGGGTGACTATTATTACATTTTTCAGATGAGGAAAGCAAAGTTTAAAGAGCTGAAGAAACTTCCCAGGAGCACACATCTAGGGAGGAGCAGAATTTTATAGACTCAGATGCAGCAGAATTTGATTCTAAATCCACATTTCTAGAGACTACACTACACCACCTTGATTCCACATATAGAATGTTAATGTCAAATTTCTGCTAAGAGAAATTTGAGTACCAAAACCAGAAAACTTCATTAAGAAAGTCTAGAAGTTTATTTCTATATACAGAGGAGCCTCTTCTGGTTGGGAATGAAGCCATACCACATCAAGTTTTTACTTGTACTCAAAGCTGTGTTTTAGGGGGTCCATGCCAACTAAATCCATAGAATATAAAACATTCTTCCATTAAGTCACTAATAATGTGACAGATTTCATACAGCTTAAAGAGCCAAATACATTCCTCAGCATTCTGAGTGGTGCTCCTGGTGGCAGGTATCTACATTTGTAGAAAAGTCCCAGTGTTAACCTTTCAGCCCCTAGGGATAGAGATAAATCCGTTTCCACTACCTAGTACAAAACTATCAGACTTCCTATTTCATTTTTAAATATTTCTCTCATATGAAGCCAGACAGCAGCATTTCTGTTTTCTTCCCCCTAGCATCTGGAATATACATGATCTAGGATATATTTCTGCGGATTTGGAGCCTAAAATGTCACCACATGCTGCTGCTAATAATAACACATAATAATAACTGCTGTGAAAGTTCTTTAGCTGTCAGCTCCATTTTCATTTCATTTAAAAAATAATTTCAATGTCCATTGCTGTGCCTCTGAGTTCATTTACAAATCAAAAACATATTTTGCATTAAAAAAAAAAAGAACAACAACCAGTTCATTCAGATCTTAAGCCTCAGGCAAAGGAACTGCCTAAACTGCTACCAAAGAAAGGTGATGATTTTTAAGTCGCGGTCAAGAACTGAACTAGGGCACCAAAGTAGGTTAGATTCACGGAATCAAAGAAGTGGGTAATCTTTGAGTTTAACTGGTTCAACTTTTATCTATTGTATTAATATTTCCTCCTTCAGGACCACACACAAAATGCATAAAATATACCCCATGAAATGACTGTTTACCCTGATATTTCCATTTATGGGAAATTTATTCTGAGCCAGTCAATTCCATTTTAAGAGTCAATGGTAAGGTATTCCCGTTTCTTTGTTTTGCTCCTGTTTATGCTGGGAGTAAACCAGACGAGCTTCAGTAGTTCTGTTTCTGAGCTCTATAACCAACAAACTCTTCTACATAGAATGTTTCAATTATTTAAGAAGACAAGCATTTCTTTAAGTCCAAAGACTTTTTATTATGCCAAACATCCTACCTATAAAATTTTATGTTATTTTTTTGAAAAGTTAAAAATTCCTTTTTTATTCCTGGTACCCTACCACAATTTACAGGGTAATATACCTGATGTAATGAAAAGAAAAAGGAAAAGGTACAGTAGATAAAAGACCTCAGGAATGTACATCTAAATGATGCTACATTGCTTTAATCAATAGCTACACATTTTGCAAACTGTGGCTGTGACAGTCCTGACCAGAAAGGGGTTCCTATTTAAGCTGCAGTAACTTTTCTTACTATGGATCATCGTTCCTTCTGTGGCAGATTTCTACAATTCCTCTAATGCATTTGGGATCACTGTCTCAAAGTAACCTGCAGCTTTCTGCAGGACTGTAACCCTTTTCTTCTGAGGTTTTTTTTTTTTTTTTTTTTTAGAAATTTCTGCTACCATATCCACCACTTCTACCACCAGATCCATAACTACCACCACAGGGACTGTCGGAGCCTCTTCTACCCAAACTGCCCCCTTCATGGGTCCATAATTTGATTACTGTTGTCCACTATAATTCCCCAAATCATTATAGTTCCCACCACCACTATTGTTACCTCCTAAATTTCCTCTTTCATTGTAACCATCATATCCTCCACCACCACCACCATATCCGCCTCCTGGGTGTCTATACTCTGGCCCAGCCCCACCATCGCCACCTCTATTGCTATAACCAGGACCACCCCCATCATTGCCACCATCGCCTCCAAATCCCTTATAGATACCCTCCCCTCCCTGATAACCACCTCTGCTGTCACCACTATAGCCTTCTCTTCTACCAAAGAAACCAACATGACCCATAAAGTTGCCTGATCCACCTCCATGACCTCTTTGTGATCCAGCAGACAGCATTTCTTCTTTAGAAAGGGTCTATTTCACACTTCACAATTACGCCCATTAATAGCTGGTATTTCTGAACAAAAATTGTATCAACTATCATGATCATCAAAAGTTACAAAAGCAAATCCTCTCTTTTTTCCACTCTACCTGTCTTCCATAACTTCTATGGTTTTAAACTTGCCATACTTTTCAAAACTGTCTCTCAAATTGTATTCTTCTGTATCTTCTTTAATACCACCAACAAAAATTTTCTTCACTGTTAGATGGGCACCAAGCTTTACAAAATCCTCTCTAGAAACAGCCTTCTTTGGTTCCACTAAGCAAACGCCCATCAAACTTGTGTTGTGTGGTCGAGCACACATCATTGCATCTATCTCTTCCACACAAGAGTAAGTCACGAAACCAAAATCCCTGGAACATTTTGTTTGGGGGTCTCTCATCACCACACAACCAGTAAGTGTGCCCCATTTTTCAAAATGTTTTCTTAAACTATCATCTGTAGTTTCAAAGTTCAAACAACCAATACACCATTTTCTTGCTACTCTGGTTCCTTTGGATCATGGTTCTCTCTGCTGTGGCGCTGGCTGCAGTGACAACCAGAATCAGGCTGGGGGCCCCGCAGCCATGGTTTTACCTCCACTTTAAGACCACCTATATATAAAATTTTAAATAACTCCACAACATCTAAGATAGAACTTGCTAAGTTGACTTTACAGAAAAGAACCCCTGTTCAAAACTAGCAGAATCCTGGATGTGGTGGTCTAAGGACAAATAACACTGAAATGAATGGGACAATTGAAGATCCCAATAATCTTTCCTAAGAAACCTTTCCATAAGAGTGATGTGAGGATGGTCTGGATTCCTTCAACACCCATATTTTCAATAGCAGTCATCACATAAATGCTCCAACTAATTTGATAGTAGGGTAGGTGTCCCCCCCGTTTAACCCTCTCCCTCCTCCTCACTTCTTAGGTCCTCCCTGGAATTGCAATCAGTAGATTACTGCTACCGACCTTTGGCATCTGCCTTTTCCTTTCTGAAACACTCTTAAGTCTAATCTTCCTTTACACACCAACTCACTCACTCGATACTTCCCTGACCTCCTTAGTCAAATTTTGTGTTATATAGTCTCAAAAGGCCATAGATCTGTGCATCTACAGCTTGTAAAACACATCAACCACCATGATTTTGTTTGTTCAATCACCATTTATCTATCATTTAGATTATAAATTCCATGGAGAAGACAGATTGGTTCTGGTTTTGCCCATGTGTATCCTCAGCTCTGAGCTCAAATATTAGTCCATAGTGGGTTATCAGTAAATGTTTGCTGGAATAAAAGACTGGATGACTAAAGGAAAAATGAAACAAATAGAATTTTCAGAGAGAGAAAGTGGGTGGATTGGTGGCAATAGTTTCAGTAGAATAAATAGGTTGAAACCTGTTTCTGTGTATGTGTGTCTGTGAGTGTGTGCTTTCTGAAGAGCTGAACCAAAGTAGTCCACTTTTAGAGACAAAAAGGCAGTATTGACAGTGATGGTAAGGGTGGAGGTAAGACGAAATGGAGAGCGAGGCATAAAATGAATATCGATGACACTCCCAGCACCTCTCTTACATATGGGCTCTCAGGCTTTGGCCATCTGGGCTGGAAATTAGAAATATGCCTGAGTTCAGGTCCTCAGAGAAGAAATCAGACAGGATTAGATGTGCAGGAGATTTAATGGGGAAAGAACTATAGAGACTAGAGGGGAGAAAGGAAGAGTAAGCAAGGGAGCCTTTAGAACATGTGTAGGTGAAGGAGGAAGGAAGGGATGAAGGGATGGGAAGGAGGGCAAAGATGAGGGGGAGGAGGAAGAAGAGAAAGAGGAGAGGGAGGGGGGAAGAACAAGGGGCAGAAGAAAAGAAGAAGGTGATGACAATCCAGGGCCCAGAATTAAATTAAGAGCTACTTATATCATTTTACTGATGCAGACAGTGTCTTCAAAAAGCTTACATAAACTCAAAATACATCTTTTTGTTCCATCTCTTCATAATGAACTAAGGGAACATCCATGTATTTTCAAATTAAATATTATTCTTCATTTTCAGGGCGCCTGGGTGCCTCAGTTGGTTAAGCGACTGCCTTTGGCTCAGGTCATGATCCTGGAGTCCCGGGATCAAGTCCCGCTTGGGGAACTCCCTGCTCAGCAGGGAGTCTGCTTCTCCCTCTGACCCTCCCCCCCCATGCTCCTTCTCTCTCATTCTCTCTAATAAAATCTTTAAAAAATAAAAAATAAAATAAATATTATTCTTCGTTTTCATCCTGTGAAATCAGATTCTGAATCCTCCATGTCTTGCTCACCCATTACTGGGTTTTCTACGCATACATTTATCAAATTCCTGACACTCAGGTAACTTGAAACAGTTGGTAAGAAAAAACAAAAGTTGGTTTGGAGAAGAGCTATTTTAGAGGATGGCTGAAAGAGCTATGCTGAAAATGTTTAAGTGCCTGTACAGTAGAGAAAGGTGAGTAAGCAAGACAGAAATCTGCCAGTTATGAGGAGGATGCGAATATATATATTTTTTAATCTAAATTTATTCCTAAAGCATCCTCCCAGGGGAACACTAGTTATTAAATCTCTGGTTACATTTTACAACTGAGCAAGCTTTGAAATGAATGAGCACGAGGATTGGGAATTAGAACTCCTTTCATTCTGAAAATGTAACTGCCTCGAGTGTGCTGTGCTTTTCACACTTGAACTGCAGATGGAGCAACCACTGGGTGGGTGTCAAGCTTTCAGCTTAATATTGTTTTATTAGTTTTTACTATTCATACATGTTTCTGTTCGTAGTCATTTGCCAAAGTTTAAATTATAGCTGTAATAAATCTTTGACATCAAGTATTTCATAAAATGTTTCTATCATAAAGTCGTCATGAAAATACTCAATGTGCCTTGGCGGGGGGGGGGGGGCGTGGTTGGCAGATGGGGATACCAGGAGTGTGTGTGAGAAAATCTTATCTTCTATATTCTCCGTTCAAAAGTTTCTATCACAGCAATATTAAAGGTATCCAAATATTTTTTTAAATTTTTTTTAATTCTTCACTGTTCCCTCTCTAACTCAAGAATACAAGTGACAAAAATCAAAATCAATGTCCCACATGTATGAAAACCTGTTTAAGGAAATATGAAAAATTACTTCAAAAACAGACTATCTCTTAAATGTGTATCACTTCTCAACATGTTGACTCTTGTTCCTTACAAATTTTAGACAATGTTTTGGGGTTTTTCTGTTCTTTTATAGAAATTTAGAGCTTATCATACTAGAATGTCTGATAGCCATTGTCACTTCCCTATACTCTGTCTTCTTGCTTGTTCCTCCATGGTCCTGTCCAGCATTGGGTTAAATTTTTTATTTCTTCATCATTTTCCACATGCCACTTTTTTTTTTATTTTAAAGATTTTATTTATTTGACAGACAGAGAGAGAGAGCACAAGCAGGGGGGAGTGGCAGGCAGAGGGAGAGGGAGAAGCAGGCTCCCCACGGAGCTGGGAGCCCGATGCGGGGCTAGATCTCAGGACCCTGGGATCATGACCTGAGCCAAAGGCAAATGCTTAACCAACTGAGTCATGTAGGTGCCCGCACTTGCCATTTTCTGTTATTCCCAGCCACTGACTAGAAGGGGAAAGCTGTCGCTATCTTACTCTTTTTCTGAGACACCTGGAAATCCTAAAATCCTATCATATAAACCTTTTCTTTTTCGATTAAAATATTCAGCAGACTCTATTAGGATGACAGGATCCTTCAAGATATATGAAAGAAAAAAACTTACGTGTCATTGGCTAAGTAGAATTACCCCTAGTGTGCATGTTACCAGAGAGAAAGTAAATTGGGTGGCTCACTTAAAGTTGGTAACATCCAAGTTTCCCAGTTCCTCCCTCCATGCCTCAAAAAAATGATTTGAAGGAAAAACATCTAAACGCACATTACAAATTAAATCCATGAGAGTTTATATGTGTAGAAAGAAAGCAAAATATGTGAATTTTCTCAAGGTTTAATCAGAAAAAAAAATTTGTTATCATCAATGAAGACAGAAATCTTGATTATTTCCAACACTGACATCGTGTAGCATACATCAATAAAGAAGAAGGGAGGGGAGCCTGGGCGGCTCAGTTGTTAAGTGTCTGCCTTCCGCTCAGGTCATGATCCCAGGATCCTGGGATTGAGCCCCGCTTCGGGTTCCCTGCTCCGCGGGAAGCCTGCTTCTCCCTCGCCCACTCGCCCTGCTTGTGTTCCCTCTCTCGCTGTATCTCTCCGTCAAATAAATAAATAAAATCTTAAAAAAAAAAAAAGGAAGAAAGAAGATGGGAAATTTTTTAACTTCCTACAATTCACACATGACAGATACTTTGAATAGCTACATAAATATGCATTAACTAAATCCATAATATTTAACTATTATATACTTTTCTCATTGTTAAATGTGTTTTTATAACTCAGAATTTTTGATGAAATTCTAAAGGATCCTAAGAGTATTATACTCCAATATGGTGGCAGCTAGTAGAAGAGAGGGGGACAAAAAGAATGGATAGAAACAGCAAAACCAAATATAATTCTAAACAATATAGTTGATAAAGTTTTCACTGAAAATAAGGAATGGTATTTCCTAAAGGTTCTTTGGTTTTTATTAGCATTAAAATTCAACAAATACTTTTGAGCTCCTATTGTGTTACCAAGAAACAAGAGTAAAACATTTCTACTTAGAAAAATGTGTATGCAGGTCTTGACTAGCCAGTTTGAATTAAATAAAAAATGACCTTTTCTTTGGTTCAATAGATATTCTAATCAAAAGAGTTGTTCATTTATCTTCAGAATCTCAGTTTATTAGCTTTATTCTGAATATATTTCTTCAATTGACTTGATGTTGAGGATCGTTAGGCTCTCCTTTTTCCCCCAAAGTTGACTCCTTTTAGTTTTTGGGAGCCTATGTCAAAACTAACAAGAACAACAACAACAAAATTAGAATAAATGACTCAAAATTCTGTCCAGCTACTTCCTATCTTTGTCATGTGCTTCCAAATTTTGGTCAGAGAAAGGTCCCTTGTCACCCGGAATAGTGGAGAAATGTTCTTATCTCAGTTAACTCTTAGTTTATAGAGCACCACTGTAGACTATAGGCCAGTAAACATAAGATGGCAAAACATGAGGGGTAAAAAAAAAAAAAAAAAGCAAGCCTGACCTGCATCAGACAGGAGAGTGCTTACTAGATTTATAAATTTGTCATGGCATCCATGTTTCTATACAATAGAGGGTGCATTTTTCAGCCATATTTCACTCTGGCAATTCCATTGTCATGAAAATTTATCCAAAACTTGGAAACAGGCAAATAAATTATTGGGAATATTTTCAATATAGTGTCGGGAGTAGCTCACACTTCCTGAGGATTATCTAATTTTCTAGGGTGTATAGCTTTGTTTGACCGCAAATGTACTATTAAGACATTTCACAATTCTGTAATATTAGACATTAATTTTTACCAAACTGATAGTCATGTATATGATTCCTGTCTAAGAGAGTTGTAAATGATTCTTCAACATTAGCAAATTCAAATGATTTCTGGTCAGGAGGAAAAGTAATCCAAAGGTTACTGTTTCTCGTCTAGTAGACACTAACCATTAACCAGTCATGTACTAATCAGCAAATTTATTTCTGCATTTCTTTAACTGACAAACTATAAAATCCCAATTCCTAAAAATCTTCTTCAAACAAGGTTTAATATCTTACTGATTTTTCATTAGAGTTAAATAAAAATTGACATGTTCATTTTATATTGTTATGAGAGTCATGTTTTTAACTTTTTGAAAATTGTACTTTAATACTCTAACAAAAGTCTTCAACTAATAAAATAGCCCTCCAGTGATAAGAGCAGAACAAAAGGCTGATCACAGGAACACAGAATGAGCTAGTAGGCAAATAGAAAATACTCAAATTATAAAGCAACTAAAAAAGCTACAGAATTAAAGAGGAAATAAAGGAATCCAGTGTCTTAGGGCAATACAAGAGTCCTGGAGCTCTATGTCACCAAAATGCTAAGGCAGGCTTCTCAGGGAGGACACTGATAAAGAGCAGCAAGGTAGCTCTTACCATCTACCTGCAAGTGATGTTTCAAAAATAGACATAAAAAAGAAGAGCATGACGAGGAACTTGAGAAGACTATTTGAAAGTAAATGTGAAATATTTCCAGGAAGTGACATATTAAGAGTTAGAAAGCACAGGCTCCTGGGTTATGAAGAACTGTGTTCAAATCCTTTGTCTCACTTACCAGAATTTTACAAAATTTATGCAGGTTACTTAAATTCTCTATGCTTTTGCTTATTTCCAAAGAGAGGATAATGACACTGCCTACCTCTTAGATTTAAGATATGAAATTTGAAAGTATACATAAAGCATTTAGCACAGTGTCATGCACATACTAAAATAACTTGATAAATGCTAGCCCTTATTATTTTTAATGACTTGGGAAGATTCTGAAAGGTGACAGATAATCTACAGTGCACTGAAGAAACCATCACACATTCAATACTGATACCGTGATCTTATTGTATATAGAGGCAGGTGGATCCTGGAGATAACTGGGTTGCCTTAATGCTAAGATAGATATAGATGCTGGATGCTTAGTCTGCCTTAACTAAGGATATTTAATAAAGAAGAATTATGATCCAGATATGAGACTTCAATGCTCTAATGCAATCCGGATTGGACAAGAACAGGGTGATACATATTAGAAAAGATCTAGAAAATTGAGACAGGTCAAAAAGAAGTAAAACTGAATAGGACCAAAAGTGAAGTATTCAGGTTGACTATGGATATTTTTTCTACCCTTAAAAAATTGTAAGCTTGAGGCACCTGAGTGGCTCAGTCATTAAGCATCTGCCTTCGGGCTCAGGTCATGATCCCATGGTCCTGGAATTGAGCCTCGCATCGGGTTCCCTGCTTGGCAGGAAGCCTGCTTCTCCCTCTCCCACTCCCCCTGCTTGTGTTCCTTCTCTCACTGTCTCTCTCTGTCTGTCAAACAAATAAAATCTTAAAAAAAAAAATTGTAAGCTTATATCTAAATCTTTCTAAGTATTAAAATTTTTGACCTACAATTGTCATGTTCACTGTATAGAAAGAGTATACGTCCTGTATTCATGCCACTATACATTCATTCACTTCTTTCTAATTCTTAATATTATCCTTCAAAAATACCACCCTCAACATAACCTCTTATTGCAGGGTAAAGATCCGTGAAAAGAACCCATTTCGGAAAGGTATGAGAGCAAATGGAGGATTACACAACTGAAGTAGTAGGACTGAAGAATATAAATTTCTGTTATCATACATTCCATCATTTTATAAATCATAAAATGTCAATGTTGGAAGCACCACATTTATCCCTCCTAGTCTCAGCCAAAATCTGATCTCAAGAACAACAGAAGATCAACTGTTCATTTATAACAAAATGATATTTAGGATAAAAGAAATAATAAAATCCTCCAAAGATTCTCCCTATTGGCCTCACATCATTAGAATTCTCTCAGTCCGTTTTGTGCCAAAAACTCAGCTCCACTATATATATATATTTGAGCACAATGCTCCAAAGAAGTAAAACGCATAGCTCACTGTCGCTCTTTAGTACTCTGTTCATAACCAATGGAAACACCCAGAATCTTAGCTTGGATCCTCTTCCTAATCTCTTGCTTACTCTACTTCACATAAAGCAGAAGAAACACGTGAATCTTGGAGCTACTTGTGTCTTAAACTGAGGAAAGAATTGCTCTTCACTGTGGCCAGTGCATTGAAGCTCTAATAATCAATGTTCCCTGAGAGCCAAGTGGCATGATAGGATCTCCATGGAACAAAAGGAGAATTTCTATGGAATAATCTAAGGAATTTTTTCCAAAGTTTTTTAGCTTACATAGAGGAATATAAAACATTCCCTCTCTCATCTTTGAATACTGCTAGGTTTCTTTAATATTTTAGATACATCATATTTTCCAATATTCTCTTCTTTAGGTATTTTAAATATTTCTATGTTAAAATGAGAACAAAAAGTGTGTGAGTGTGTGTGGAGGAAAAAAAAAGATGTGTGTTAAGATAGTAAAGTAAACCGGGCACCTGGGTGGCTCAGTTGGTTAAGCGACTGCCTCCCGCTCAGGTCATGATCCGGGAGTCCTGGGATCGAGTCCCGCATAGGGCTCCCTGCTCAGCAGGGAGTCTGCTTCTCCCTCTGACCCTCTTCCCTCTCATGCTCTCTATCTCTCATTCTCTCTCTCTCAAATAAATAAATAAAATCTTTAAAAAAAAAAGATAGTAAACTCATTTCACTTTTTTTTTTAAAGATTTTATTTATTTATTCATGAGAGACACACAGAGAGAGAGAGAAGCAGAGGGAGAAGCAGGCTCCCAAGGAGCAGGGAGCCCGATGCGGGACTCGATCCCAGGACCCTGGGATCATGACCTGAGCCAAAGGCAGATGCCCAACCATCTGAGCCACCTAGGCGCCCTTCATTTCACTCTTAATAGTAGAAAGTCTCAAAGGAAATAATAAAAATCATATTTTATAATCCAAACTGAATAGCATGTTTGGAAAACCACCAATTCTGATCTCAGTAAACCCTAAAGCACATATTTAAGAAAATAAAATCTTTAAAAGCAAGAAAATTAAAAACCATAAAATTAAACTGGTATGAGAAATTACATTGAGTTTGTTGACTATTTTTTTTTTTTAAGATTTATTTATTCCAGAGAGAGAGAGAGTGTGTGCATGAGTCAGAGGAGGGTAGAGGGAGAGGGAGACAGACTCCCTGCTGAGTGGGCAGTCTGAGGCCTCCTGGATCCCATGACCCTGAGATCAGGACGTGAGCCAAAATCACGAGTCAGATGCTCAACCTACTGAGCCACCCAGGGACCCCGGTGACTATTTTTAAAACAATTCCCCATTTTATTTAAATACAAGCCTTACCTTCATGACAGTAAGGGGAGCAAGGACTTAAAGAATTTAATAATTTTTTTAAAATGTCCTTATTCTCCAAGAGTTGACTTTGAAGTAACTTTGAGAATAAACTTTTTAAAAGGTAAGTAAAGCTTCCAAATACAGTTGGCTAGGAAAAGAGACATAATATGCTTTCTTGCCATTTAACTACATCGCATTTTTGACTATCAGATCTGAAAGTAATACAATTGAGTAACAATGTTTGAGTACATTGTTCATACACAGCCACCCTTGCTCACTGCTTAAACAGCAACATACTCTGATATTAGCAAGTAGATAAGGTTTTTTCTTTTGTTCTCTTAATGTATCTATCGAGTTTTCTTTACAGTGTAAAAAGAAAAAAATATCACGGATTTAAGGGCGGGGGAACTAATATCCAGACAGCAGCTGCAGAAGATAATGGATGGGCTAACTTTTTTCATTTTTAATCACATGGACTAGATAAATAATTTAAAAACCTTAAATATATAATGCTCTCAAAGAAGGGAAATGGACCAGGTTTCCAAAGATATTGACTTCCAAAGTGCTATATGGAGTGGAAAAGTATTAAATTTTTAAATATTCTGATCCTAATCTTTACATTAAGGACTATCTGTGTATTGATTGGAGCAGTGTGTTTTCTTTCTTCTACCAAAGGCCATTTACAGATATCACTAGCTATCATTCTGGGAAATGCATTATTGTATCATCATTATCTCCTTACATAATCAGAATCTCTCAGAGTTTGTTTTATAAGCTTTTTTTTTTAAATACATAAAGCTTGCTATGTGGTCCTAATTTTCATAAAGAAAAGTTTCCTGTGTACTTATTCTTCATTGGAGTTAATTAAGTATCATGATGACTATTCAACTCTGAATTTGAATAGTGAAACTGGAAATCTGCTACTGCTAAAACTTCTTTAAGAGTACAAGGCAGTATCTGTTAACTTTTATAAGGACAGAGCAGTGACTCTAAATCATTAGATCAGCTCCTAAATGAAAAAGAGATGAGCAAATTCACCACAAGTTCTCTCTCTGTGGTGCTATTAGAAAGTGAGGATTTACTATGAAAGCATTTATTGATTCACATGATAAACACTGCATACACATATGCCTTCAGTTACCCAGAAAGTTCATTCTTTAAGAAAGATTCCAATTAATGTATCTCCGACTATTTAGAGTGTTGACGAACACATCAGGTGTAAGTCTGCTCTGTCAGGCCTACAGACAAGAAAATCAATTGATCAACTTCTCTTTTTACCTTTGCAGCAAATACAGGCACAAATACAGAAAATGTCACAAAAAGGCTGATCAAATAATCATCAATGTAAAATAGTAGCATTAGTTCATCCTTGGTTACTACTTAAAACAAGCAGTGTTTCAGCTGAGTATCAACCCTTCAACATGCTAAAAAAATAATAATTCAATTAGGAAAAGAAACAAAAATGAGCAGAGTAACTTTTTCACTTTTAGGCACATTGAAATATGTCCATAAACCATTGTTTAGGGTCAGTAAGATCACAAGATTCCATTTTTGAATCAACAGATTTGTCTCTTATTAAATCATATCATTATCAACCAAGATTTTGCTCTTCCCTCTTCCAGTCCTGACTGTATCATCCTCCTGTCATTAATTGCCTCCTAGCTCTCAGCTTTATTAGGAGAACCTCCAGGGGACTGTCCTTGTTCTTGACTAGATAATATGCAACTCCCAGCTCCATATAATCCTTCATGATGGGATTCACCATAGTTTCAAGGTTATGTTTACTTTGGTCATTCTTTTATTATTGTCTGCCTCACTCACTGGGCTGTAAGCTGAATGAGGGCCACCTCCCCTCCTCCCAACCGCCCCCCACCCCTGCCCCACCCTCATCGAGTCTCCAGAGCTAAGGACAGTGCTTGGCAGCAGTTAAGCAAAACTTGTTGGATAAATACACAAATGACTGAATAATTGTGAACCTCAAAGACAATGAACAATTAAATCTTTCTGCAGGTCTTATAAAGATGGATTAACATAACAGCTCAGATGAACCTCAGCTCTTGACTAACCTGTAATTTTACAAACTGAGAAAGGGAGACCTAGAAAGCTTAAATAAATGGCTAGTGGCAAAGATTCTTTGCACGGTGCCCTACGCATTGCTACCCATTTATTATTTAAGAATTTAACATTTTACAATAAAAGGATTTTTAATTCTTACTGTAAACACTATGTGCATAATGTCCTCAATTACTCAAAAGGATTTCATTCTTTAAGAAGTGCTCCAATTAACACATCTCCCAAATGCTTATAGTGTTGATAAAATGAGGTGTAAGCAAATTCTGCCTCAAAGTGTGCATACAAACTAGTGGTAGAGATACTTTTAATACTGTCTAATTTTTATCCAATGGAAATAAAGATGTTTGTTCATTAAAGCCCTGAATGTCTGAGAGTTGTATAATCTTTGCAATCTTTTTTTCCTATAGGCTATCATGACACTTAAAAAAGAACAAAGTACCCTGCTGACAGATCTAAAAATTCCATATATTTTAATATATGCTGCTACCTGACGTCGTGCCATCTTATACATTTTAAATAAATGTTTCAACTTCTCTCCCTGCTAGGAGGTGATTTTACCCCAAAGGGCACCATTTTATGAATTCAATAGCAAATACTACAGTAGGCCTAGAAGGGGCCTTGGGGGCTTTTCTGATCTATTCTTGAATCTTCAAAAGGGAGAATATCTTAACCATTACATAAACAAGTATTGGCCCATGTGCTGACACCTTAATGAATTCAAGACAGGACTAATGAGAATTAAGCAGTGAACGTTAAAGTTTAATCATCTCTAACTCTTTACATTTTAGTTCCTTTCATTCTGATTTTGCTGTGGATGCTGACTGTGACAGAATGCTAAAGGGATGTGTTGAGCTGATTTAGACATATAGAGAGCAATATAAAGAAACATGAAAAGTTGTGATAGGAGCTTGGCAGTTCAGCAACCATCCTTTACCTGGGGGAGAGCAGAATGCTTGCAGTCCTACTATGGAAGCCATTGCCTACTAGAATATTCCAGCTGCAGAATTAAAAGAGAGAGAGACAGAGAGAGATGCCCATGCTGTACAGACATTAGCTGCATGCCTAATCAGAATCTCATATTGCATTTTAAGGTCACTTCCCTGCCTGGTCTTTATCTGTATTTCCTGAATATTTTAACTTCTATATTGATTTCTCTCATGTATGTGATGTTGCATCAAACTGTGACAATGCATTCTAAGGCAGTTTAGGCCATATACTTACTTATTTTCGCTTTTTCTTTTTCATATTTTCCAATTCTTATTTATAAGAACTACATAAATCCTATTTACTATAGACGTCTTCATGATACAGTTTAGCATTATATATTTTTTCTATTATTAAAGAAATACTTTTTAAAAAAATTTCTTCATCCAAAAATCAATTTGGTTCTCCCTCTATATATATTTGAATATAAAACTCAGAGAACATGAAATAATGTCTTTATCATCCATACTAAAAACAAACAAACAAACAAAACACTTCACTCCTCTGTCCCTCTGTAAGTTAGCTGTGTGAGCTGGAGCATGCTGGCTACTTGGCAGATAAATTAAAATGAAAATAAAATCACAAACACATCATAAAATATAACCAGGGCTAGCTACATAATTTGTGATTTCCAGTACAAAATGAAAACATGGGACTTTTATGCAAAAATCACAAATTTCAAGATAGTAACAGCCAAATATTAAACCAAGCATGGGTCCCTTCTAAGCATAGGGCGCTGTGTAATTGCACTGCTTGCATACCCATGTAGCTGGCCCTAAATATAGCTATCATTTTATATTTATTACTAAGAATGATTTCCTTAATACATGTTCTTTTGAAGTAGTAGGGTATTAATGACTCTAAAGGAAGTTCTTCTTTTGGTTGAAGTTGGCCTTCATCTGTTTGATATTTAAACTGTTCAGATGATATAAACTGCTTTAAGATATTTGATTACTAGACCGATTAATTGAAATGGCACAAGTGATATAAAAAAAAACACTTCATAAATAATAAGTTTAAGATCCTTCTCAGAGAAATCAATAGAAATGCCAGAGAAGCTTAAGGCTTTCCAGTACTCAGAAATGCTTTACACTGACAGACTAAGAACATTCAAAGAATTAGTGGACAATAATAGCATAATTTAAGTTTTACTCTGAACCTTGATCATAATTTCATGAGAGCTAAGGTGTTGATGTGAAAACGATGCATTGCTGTCAGTGGAAGTGGGGGTAGCGGGGAGGGCTGTTAAGTTAACAAATACAAGTTGGAAGTAACATGCCAAAGTGTACTTACGAGTGGCTTTTCTTCTCTGTTCTTGCTGAGATATTTTGTGCTTTACAATTAAATGTGAAATTTGATGCTAGTAGGTTTGTTGCCTCAATAAACAGAATAGTGGTTTGAGGATCTTGAACGACATAGCCCCGCTCTGCCTCCTGGTTAATAGTGACATTAATGAACCTGCGCCACAAATCAAAGGTTGGCTGACTTCAGAAGGAAACAAATGTTATATTTCTGAAGTTAAAACTGTGTCCCAGAGCTTTCCTGAAAGCAGGATCTCATGTAAAGTCATCGAATTATCACAATAATACAGCTTCCTAAGCGATGTGGAATAACCACGCATTGAAGAGTGAAGTATCTCAGAACTCTGCCAGGTCTGATCTTAAAGCTTGCTGCCAATTCATTTAGGATTTTTTAAAAATCATTTTACATGATAGATTTGGCTTTCGACCAGCAGCACTTCAGAAACAAATACAAGAGAAGGTGCATCATTTGCTTTAAAGGAATCCATGTGTATGGAACAAGTATGGAACATGCCCAGAAGGGCTGAATCAATATATTTAATCTATTTCTGGAAAAACTATGCAGGGAGGTAGAAAGAGGAAAGAAGTCTTATGAATTCTAACTCCTTGAAATCACTGAAAATGGTCAGAAATAATTCTAACAGAGGTAAAAAAAAAAATATCAGGGCTCCATCTTCAAAGCTGTAAACTTATGCTAGTCGGAAGATCCATTTCTTAATTACTGCCCTCTCTCGACTTATCTGACCAAGAGACTGAAGTTAAATTTATCAATAATGTTCACCCAACTAATTGGTTGTGTTGCCCAAGGTTATTGTACTTGAGAAGGAGCATTTTAACTAAGAAAAACAAAAAAATAAACAAAAAAACCCCCAAACTAATCCATTCAATAAAATATAAAATTGTACAACCAGACTTTTGAGACAGAAGCTGTTGGTTCCCTTCATATAAGAAGTATGAGATTCTTAAATGAAGCTTCTCTTTGAACATAATTCTCCTGAGACACTGTTTTTCTTTGAAAGAGCAACTGTGTGTTGAGAGACAATTCTCCATTGGACTCTCACATTTTTGCACATCTTGCAAATTAAGGCCTTGATATTATTTGTTTCAGACTATCTTTTGAAAGATGTTTGAAAATAAATAAATAAAGGATGTTTGTGTAGCAGTGAATAAGCTTGGAAGATAGAAATAGTGTCTCCGTTCAGAAGAGAGGTCAGGTTTAATTAGAGCCTTCAGAGCAATGGAAGGCATGTTTGCTCCCATTTGTTTCTTTCAGCTCTAGGTTCCTGTGCTGTATAATGTGACTTATGCATGGGCAGATATCACTCGGTCCTCTTTGTCTCATCCTTTGGGAAATGAGACTTAGAGAACCAACACAAGACAATATGCCAATAGTTTCTCCACTGCTATTAACTGTGAGTCATATAGGCCTTTGACCCTGACCAAAGAATCTTGGGGCTCCTGCCAACATCCATGAAACAGTGTGTGTGGTAGGCTAACTTGTTAGCAGGGTGTATTTATCTCTCAGGCTACCATAAAAATAATACCAGACTTGGTAGTTAAACAACATAAATATATTTTCTCACAGTCTGGAAGCCACAAGTCTAAGTTCAAGATGCCAGCAGGATTGGTTTCTGGTGAAGGCTCTCTCCTTGGCTTGTAGATGACCACCTTCTTGCTATGTCTTTACATGGCCTTTTCTCTATCCATTGCACTTCTGGTGTCTCTTCCTCTTCTTATAGAGACACCAGTCCTACTGAATTAGGGCCCTACCCTTATGACCTCATTGGCTTTAATTACCTCCTCATAGGCCCTGTCTGCAAATACAGTCACAGTGGGGGATAGGGCTTCAACATATGAATGGGGGAGGGGACACAATTCAGTTTATAACAAAGGGTAAAATCTCACAGTTCTTGACACCTTGTATTTGAAAACATCTGATACTTCTCTCCATTTTCATTAGTTTTTTTGTGTGTTATACAGATACTTTACATATTGATAGCAATTCCACCACAGTAGAGATTGTTGTATCAAAACTACTTTGAAAAACAAACAAAAAATTTGGAAAGTATAAACAATTTTGGAATTACAAATTAAATAATTAGAGTAAAATGATAAATTAGTCTTAATTTTATAAACAATTCAATTAATTACAAATTTACAAATGTTTACACTGATAGTCACAACCCATGTCATGATTAAGATATATAACTTACATCTACTATACGGAACTTACTAGTTACAATTTTTATAATTTGATTTCTTAGAGTAGCCTTATAAGAATCTTAGAGGTGATAGGTAGGGAATCATCGATTTTGAGGCTGAGATTATATAACTTTCACAAGTTCGTATAAGAATTCAGTAGTAAGTTTGTGAATTAAAACTTGATATAGTGTTCTGCTAGTTTAGCAATTTATTCATTAAACCACTAACTACTAGATACAATAATATCCCGCCACCGTTAGATCAATTCTCCAATACAACTGTAATAGAAACAGTCTTAAAACTTTAATGAATTGCATAACATTTCAATGGCCACTGTTGCTGTGTGCTGACTAAAAGATTCATCTCAGCCCACATTCTGCCTCTCCCAACTTGCTTTAGCTATTTTATTCCTCTATGTCCAGCTTATTTGCATTTTAGGGCCTTTGCATTTGCTGGTCACTCTGCCTCAAGTGATTTTCTCCAGACTGTTCCGTGGCTGGCTTTTACTAGTCACTTTTAACCAAATGTCATCGCCTCTGAAAAGGCTCATTTGATCAACCCATTTAAAACATATTTCTTCTTAAAAATAAATAATAAAATAAAACAGACTTCTCTAAAACAATGACCCTTTATCATATTATCTTTCATCTATCACTCATCAGATCTTTATCATTTTAATCTGTAATTATCTTATTTGTTGGTTGATTTATTAACTTTCTTGTGAAGGTCAGGAAATCTCTGTTTTGTGCACTATTCTATAACTAGGACACTATTATGTAACTAGGAACAATTCTAGGCACATAGTTCTTGAATAAATGAATGTTTTCATTAAATCCTAAAAACCACCTTCAAATAAGTATTGGTATTCTTTATTTCTAGATAAGGAAAATTAGGTTCAAAGAAGTTAAGTAAACTGTTCAAGGTCACACAAACAGTAAATGCCAGAGCTGTAGTTAAAAGCCCTATCTGATTAAGCTTTAGAGGCTGCAGAGTTAACTTCTATGCTTTCAAAAGCTTCCCTCCTTCTGTAAATCAGAACTCAGCTCCTTTTCTTGTTCCCTAGAAAGCATCCACTTTCATCTCGTACCATTATTGAAAATGTGCTCAATTGAAAAAGAAATAGAGAACTTTTTCTCACGCATCCTGTAATAAACTAATTAAAAATTCTCCTAGGCTATTGTCTCTTTTTTTACTTGATGCAATTTCTCCCTCCTCCTGCTGGTCCACCTCCTCTACCCTGCTCCTTCTATTTTGTATTACTTTTATTATTATTATTATTATTATTCACAGTAATTTGGACCACTGTAGCTTCTCCCTCCAAATTGATACATATATCTACCATAGAATCATCAAAGAACACTCCTAAAACCAGGATTTCTGCTCCCAATTCAAATCCATGTGAGGATTATAAGGAAAAAGTGTGTTTTCTTTCAGGTATGTCCTGCTTTGGCACCTTAATAAGTAAATCAATTAAACTTCTTTATTGTAGCATTCCCTTTCCAGAGAGTGCTGACTGAAACAACAAAAGAGAAAAGGAGTCCTACTTTGGCTAAGCCCATAATATAGAAACCAGGGGGCAATACAAAGTTTTGTGAGGCAATATCTTCTCTATCCACGATAGAAATTCTAGATATATTGGGAGATTTTATGCTGAATATATCCTAGGGTATGCATCTTTTTGGCTTTTAAATGGCACAATCAGGCTTTTAATGAAATCTTTTTATATGGGCCCCAGGAAATGGCACAGTAGTTGATAATCACACTATAGATGATTCCAAAAGTATTTTATCTTGAATAGTATAATATTTCACACATTTGCCCTTGTTTTTCACTACCCAGAAAACAGAGTATACATTGTGTGGCTGAAGCTATTTTGAATTAATAGTCGTGGTTCTGAATCTTGCCTCCACATAGAAACACTACAAAATAAGATTCGTTTGAGAGAAAATGAAACTCAATAAGGAAAAAAAAAAGAAAACAAGACCAACAAAACGGTACATATATTTATAACTGCACAACCAGGCTTATGGCATAATGCATTACAGTTTCACAAACAATCGATACAAATTATTGGATATAAAATTACTTTTTGATGACCACTGTGAAAATACAAGCTGTTCAAGTCATTCCTCACACTATTATTGATTTTACTCTACTTTTTCTATTGCATTTTTAAAGCACTTGATGTCAATTTTTAAGTCTCTAGTCTATAGTGAAATACTAAGCAAATTCATGTAGACTGGAATTTTCTAAGGGATATCAAGAAGGGAGGATTCTTCAGAAAACTTTTGCTTTGAATTTCTAATTCCAACAAGCATCTCTTTTTTTAAAGATAGAAAAAAGTCTTCCAAGTCCCATTTCCAATAAATTTGAGATTACCCCAACATTTTAAGACCAGTGGTAATTTCATTTTATCCTTTTTTCGATAGATTTTTACCATTGGATAACACTGACTGACTGCATAGCTCCCATGAAGATGATACTATTATCTGTCAAACATGACATCACACATAACTGTCAAGCAGAAAATGCAGAATTTTACCTTACATTCTTGTTTATCAAATAGCATTTAATATCCTTTTAGGATCATTAGAATTAGATGTAGCTGCCTCTGTGACCAAATTTTGATAATGTTAATACCTTTCCAAAAAGATGTTATAGGCCAGGTTTCCTAGGAAACAGATTCTGAAATTGAAATATGCATGTACAAATTTCATCAGGGAAGGCCCTTAGTTAAAACAACTGGGAAAGAGTGAAAGACACAGGATCGGGCAAAGGGAGAATTTGCCTCGGAGATGCAGTAAAGGCTTCAACTGACCCCAATAAGAGTTCTGAGGCTGAGAAGACCTTTTGGGCATTGTTCAAATTAAGGAAAGAGGGGTGCCCATGAAGTTGTATCACTGTATCCATCAGTCCTTAGATGCAGGCCCACACAGGAAACAGGGGAGTCTGACCGCAGGCAAGCAGCTCGATTTAGCCAGTCAATTTCCTAGAGTGACAGATGAAGGAATGAGTGCCTCCATCCTGAATGAACAACCTAGATTCCGTTCCTCGGCATACACTGTAAACAGTATAGGGGTATTTTTGAATCACGAGACCAGGACGCTGAGAGTTATCTGCCTAGGAGAGCTTGCCAACTTCCCAACCAGTTATATCTTGCCTGCCTTCTGATGCCCACGGCTCTGACAAGTTCTCCTTAGCTGTCTCACTCTGTCCTTTATTTTTCCCTCTGCGAGTTTGTTTCTGTAAAAACTTCTGTTTGTTTTTCTACCTATTTCAGCATTACAGTTTGATTCCCACATATACAGTAAAACTAAACCAACTGTCAGGCTAAACAGTGGTCTTTGAACTTTTTACTTGGGTAAGTGCCAAAAGAATTTTCAAAATTACCATACCCCCCCCCATTTTTAAGTTGATTTTTATCATCTACTTTCTTTACATCCTTCCTTACTTCCTTTCTTCCTTTCCTTTCTTTTTCATTCTATCCTTTACTTTTGACATGACTTCATCCAGGACACTCAAAGCTATGTTAGATGCCTCTCCTCGTGTCCCTCAGCAATGTTCTTCTCTGTTCCTCTGTTCTGTGATGGCTCTCACCACACACTTTGTAATTATCTCTCTGTGTTCCATTTCAAATGCCAAGATCTCTCAAGCTAAGGGCCATTAACCTATTCGCTGTTATATACCCAACAACTAGCACACTGCCTGGCAAATAGCTCAACCATAACAAATATTTAATGAATCAATTAAATCTTAATTTCACAAAGAGAAGGAATTTCTGAGCTTCATTTTTTGAAAGATGACTATTTCTCCAGAAATACATCCCAAACCAACCACAGTATTAGGACAATATCAAGTTATGCTTCTCTGACAAATTTAAATAATTTATCTTTACTGACAAAGTATACAGATTACATCCATATACCCCATTCCTTCCACTCCCAAAGTGGCAAACTTCCAAATGAAGGAAATAAGTTTGGCCTCTGAGAGTTAAAACATAATAGATTAGGGCTGTGGTAAACAAATCCAGTATTAACCGAGTACTGTCTCTGTTACAACTCAGCTTGTTTCAGACATTTAGAGCGCTTAATCCTGTGGTTAAAAAAAAAAAAAAAAAAAAACTAAATTTGCTATATCATTTGGGCTGTGTCTATAAAATGTAAATACATCCGGTTGATTGAAATGTCCAGATGTGCTGGTTTGATATAAAGACATCCTTGGACTACCAAGTACTTCACAGTAATAATTGTACTTTAAACAGCTGATAGAATTATTTTATTGTTGACAGCCCTTAAACCCAATTTGGGTGGAATATTGTTCTCTTGCTATAAAACTATCTGCAGATTCATTTTTCTTGCAGAATACAATAAAATACACTCCTGCCTCCAGCTGCTTCTTATTGAAACTCTGTTTGTAAGGTCTGCAGATATAAAACTTTCATATATACACTGGCTATGAGGCTACCAGAATTCTTTTTTTATCTCTGCTACTGACCAGTCGAGTGACCCTGAACAAATCATTCTTTGACTCTGGCCCCAGTTCTTTCACCTATAAAATTCAGACATTGGTGAGGTGATCACCAAGGCCCTTTCAGCTCTAATACTGCATGACCTAGTAATTTTAAAACCCACCTAAAAAAAGATACTGTGACATCCTTAACTGAGCAAAAACACTTACTTGTTCCATAGATCTCGATTCTCCCAAAGATGAAGGAAGAGGCCACCGGTCTGCTTTTAACCTTCCCTGGGCCTCTGTCACATAATGTAACCTGTTCTAGGGCACGCAGACTTTGCCTCTTCATCTCCAGGAGCTTTTTAAATTTGATTAAGTTAATAGTAAATAGGGGATGGATCATTCATATCCTTTATTCTTTCCTATGTACTTCTTCTTACCCGTTTTAATTCCAGCATACATCGTTTTCTTAGAAGCATAATTGGTAAGCAAGAATATAGTCACTCAAAGACACATGAGGCTGCTAGCATTTATGAAGCAAAGATTATGTGTCAGATACTTCATAATATAACAACCCTATGAAATATACATTATTATCTCCACGTTTACTGATGAACAATCTAAGTCCCAGAGGGACTTGTAAATACTGGTAAGTAACAGGTCAGAATGAGAAACTATTTGGAGACTTAATGTCTCTGCAATACTGTTTCTAAAAGGAGAACAGAGTCTAGGGTTAATGAACAAAAGTTTTTCTGGTGTGAACGTCCTTAAACCTAATCTGGCTCTATAGTAGAAGTCAAAAGAATAGAATCCAGCAAGGGACAAAATCCTCCCATGAGTCAACTACTTCTTGATTATTGTCTGCATACTTTTTGCTAGAACTCTGCCTTTGCATTGGTGACACTGCATCTATTCTTCCTACTCGGAACAGCAGGAAGAGGAAGGCACTAGGATCAGGGAATGTAGGAGTGACAGCATTATTATCAATCAAGTGGCCATAAAATCTCATCTCAAATCACCAGCAATTATTTTTAGAACATAGTTTAATTTTCTGAAGCAAAATTTATTGATATATCCAAAAGTGTACCATCAGTGGTACTTCCTCAGGGCAGTTTTATTTTAGAATGAAGCCCGTTTTTAGTAAAGCAATGTGTGGGAGTCTGCATTTGATAGGAATCTCAAAAGAAACGTGCGGGCAAGGAATGGACTGGTTCCAGATTAGGGCAGACTTTCTAAACTGTTATTAAAGTTAATGATAACAGAGCCCTGAGCCAGTCCTCAGTTAAGCTCAGCAAATTTTTTTTTTCTTAGAACATTATTTGTCAGACTTTTTTTTTCCTTTGAATTTTTTATTGTTATGTTAATCACCATACATTACATCATTAGTTTTTGATGTAGTATTCCATGACTCATTGTTTGTGTATAACACCCAGTGCTCCACGCAGAACGTGCCCTCTTTAATACCCATCACCAGGCTAACCCATCCTCCCACCCCCTATTTGTCAGACTTCTTGAAGAGAAAGTGAAACATCTATATAAGGGAAGCAAAACTGTTTTCATGAAATAGCTCTATTGAAAGAGAACCAGGGGAAAGATGAAGGCTGATTTTAATTTTTTTAAAGAATTTCATTTCTTTATTTGAGAGAGAGAGAGAGAGAGCACAAGCAGGGAGCAGGGGAGGGGCGGAGGGAGAGGGAGAAGCAGACTCCCCATTGAGAAGGAAGCCTGATGTGGGGCTCGATCCCAGGACCCCGAATCATGACCTGAGCTGAAGGCAGGCGTTTAACCGACTGAGCCACCCAGGTGCCCTGAAGGCTGGTTTATTAATAGCCCTCTCCTTGAGTGGAAAAAATGAAGAAGATATATCACACATTAGAGATACCTGAGGAATATCATTTATTTTTGCAAGATTCCTTAATCACAGGTTACTTTGCTTTGAAGTACTCTTTTCCCTTGGCATATAAAGATTTTTTATATGTTTTTATCTGGTGTAAGGACAAATTCTGAATAGAGTCTATGATATCTTCATAGATTGCTTTTGACTAAACAAACACAGTTGAGAGCAGGCATCAAAAATCAGATTGAAATCATTGACCATAGACTAACTCTGTGTGCTAAGAACAACTGGTCCTTGATATGGACAATTCTGGAGGTTTAGTCCACAAAAGACAATTGACTAAGGCCACCTTGAGGTCATGGCTAAAATAATCAGGGAGAGCCAGTTATGAAATAGCAGTTAAAGTGAACACTGAAGGGGCGCCTGGGTGGCTCAGTTGTTAAGCGTCTGCCTTCAGCTCAGGTCATGATCCCAGGGTCCTGGGATTGAGCACTGCATTGAGCTCCCTTCTCAGTGGGAGGCCTGCTTCTCCCTCTCCCACTCCCCCTGCTTGTGCTCCCTTTCTCGCTATCTCTCTGTCAAATAAATAAAATCTTTAAAAAAAAAAAAAAAAAACAAAATAAAGTGAACACTGAATTTTGGCGTGGATGCCTTTATACCACATTTTATGACTAACATTTTGGCTTAGTCGTTTTGTAACCACATATAGGCTGATGTATCAAAAAAAAATCATTAAACTTCCATCTTTTTTTAGTCACAAACCTAATAATGTTCAAAATAGATGATGGTGTCAGTGTAAGGAATTTGGGAAGTTAAAAGATGCCAGAAAGTTAATAACTAAGTAAAACTTGAGGTGACAGCTAGGTGAGATTGCCAGGGATGGGCAAAGAGTATCTTATGCACATTATTGAAAAAGAACAACAAAGAGGGGGTGGAGCAAGATGGCGGAAGAGTAGGAGACCTGGATTTCTTCTGGTCTCAGGAATTCAGCTCAATAGGGATCAAACCATTCTGAACACCTACGAACTCAACAGGAGATCGAAGAAGAGAATGGCAACAACTCTCTGAAGAGAGAAGCGACCACTTACTGGAAGGTAGGACATGCGGAGAAGTGAATCCGCCGCGATATTCGGGAGGATAGACGGCGGGGGCGGGGCCTCCGTTGGCCGCTTCTGGCAAGTGATAGAGCAGCGGGGCACAAAATTGGAACTTTTAGAAGCCGGCTCCGCTGAGGGACGTCGCTCCAGTGGCTAAGCAGGGGATGGAACCCTTGCAGGACAGTGTGATCTCAGGACCCTTGGGGTCACAGAAAAACCAGGGGTGCCTGAGTGCAGCAGAGCTCCCAGGTATCGGAGCAGGGAAGCCAGCTGCAGAGACAGAGCCGAGGCACGGGCTCTCGGCTCGGTGTTGCCATAAACTGTGATCCGCGGACCAGTCGGGCCACTGCTCCTCCAGCAGGGACCCAACAAGCAGCAGATCCGGGGAGACTCCCCTTCCTCCCCCAAGAGGAGCGGCGCAGGAGTGCACTGCAGGCATCTGCTGGGTTGGGAGACTCCACATGGGGTCGGGTTCCAAAGATAGAAATGCTTGGTCACAGGCCAGGTGAGCACGGAGTGCGGCCAGAGACCAGAGAGATGGGAGTGACTGCTTTTCTCTGGGGGCGCACTGAGGAGCGGGGCCCCGAGTTCTCAGCTCCTCCGGGTGGAGATTGGGAGGCCACCATTTTCACCCTGGTCCTCCAAAGCTGTACCAAGAGCTTGCAAGGAACAAAAGCTCCTGAGAGCGACCCTGAGCAGCTTGCTTAGCCCGGACCGACAAGGGCGGGGCAATTCTGCCTCTGGCAAAGACATTTGGGAACCATGGCAACAGGCCCCTCCCCCAGAAGATCAGCAGGAGCAGCCAGCAAGCCAAGACCAAGTTTACTGATCAAGGAGAACAGAACTCCAGCACTAGGGGAATACGGCACATAGAATTCATGGCTTTTTTTACTATGATTCATTAGTTTTTCAAAGTTAATTTTTTTAACTGTTTTTTTTGAATTTTTCCTTTTCCCTTTTTCAACCAACATCTTATCAATCCCTTTTTTAAAAAAAAATTTTTATTTTTCATTTTTAGAGTCATATTTTATCCCTTCATAGTAGTTACCCTTATTTTTGGCATATATATATATATATAATTTGTTCTCTCTTCAAAATTTTAAGATACAGTTTCTTCGAACAGATCAAAACATACCCTAAATCACTAGTGTATGGCTTTGTTCTAGTCTCCTGCCTGATCACATTCTCTCCCTTTTTTTTAATCTTCTTTCTTTTTTCAAACAACTTATCTTATCAATTCCTTTTATAAAATCTTTTATAATTTTTATCTTTACAGTCAACTTCCATCCCTTCATTCTATCAACCCTTATTTTGTACATATATGTCTTTCTTCCTTTAAAATTTTGGAGGCACTTTTTTCTAACAGACCAAAATACGCCCAAAATCTAGTGTGTGGCACTGATCTATGCACTAGCCTGATCATATTTGATCATATTCTGTTTTTTTTTTTTTATATTGTTCTGCTTTTGTTTTTATCTTTTTCTTTTTGTGTTTTTTTTTTCCTCTTTCTTTTTTCTTTCTTTCCCTTTCTTTTCCCCTGGTTTCAGGTCTTTTCTGATTTCTATAGACTATATTTGCTGGGAACATTGTTAACCTGTTAGCATTTTGTTCTGTCATTCATCTATTCTCCTCTGGACAAAATGACAAGACGGAAAAAATCACCTGAGCAAAAAGAACAAGAGGTAGTACCGTCAGCCAGGGACCTACTCAATACGGATATTAGTAAGATGTTGGACCTAGAGTTCAAAATCATGACTTTAAAGATACTAGCTGGGCTTGAAAAAAGCATGGAAGTTATTAGAGAAACCCTTTCTGGAGAAATAAAAGAACTAAAATCTAACCACGTCAAAATCAAAAACACTATTAATGAGAAGCAATCAAAAATGGGGGCACTAACTGCTAGGATAAATGAGGCAGAAGAGAGAATCAGCGATATAGAAGACCAAATGATGGAAAATAAAGAGGCTGAGAAAAAGAGAGAGAAACAACTACAGGATCACGAGGGCAGATTTCGAAAGATAAGCGATACGATAAGACGAAACAGCGTTAGAATAATTGGGATCCCAGAAGAAGAAGAAAGAGAAAGAGGGGCAGAAGGCATATTAGAGCAAATAATAGCAGAGAACTTCCCTAATGTGAGGAAGGAAACAGGCATCAAAATCCAGGAGGCACAGAGAACCCCTCTCAAAATCAATAAAAATAGGTCAACACCCCGACATCTAATAGTAAAACTTACGAGTCTCAGGGACAAAGAGAAAATCCTGAAAGCAGCTCGGGAGAATAGATACGTAACCTACAATGGTAGAAACATTAGATTGGCAACAGACCTATCCACAGAGACCTGGCGGGCCAGAAAGGACAGGCATGAAATCTTCAGAGCACTAAACGAGAAAAATATGCAGCCAAGAATACTATATATCCAGCTAGGCTCTCATTGAAAATTGAAGGAGAGATAAAAATCTTCGAGGACAAACAAAAACTAAAGGAATTTGCAAACACGAAACCAGCCCTCCAAGAAATATTCAAAGGGGTCCTCTAAGCAAAGAGAGAGCCTAAAAGCAGCATAGATCAGAAAGGAACACAGACAATATACAGTAACAGTCACCTACAGGCAATACAATAGCACTAAATTCATACCTTTCAATAGTTACCCTGAATGTAAATGGGCTAAATGCCCCAATCAAAAGACACAGGCTATCAGATTGGATTTAAAAACAAGACCCATCAATATGCTGTCCGCAAGAGACTCATTTTAGACCCAAAGACACCCCCACATTGAAAGTGAGGGGGTGGAAAACAATTTACCATGCTAATGAACACCAAAACAGAGCTGGGGTGGCAATCCTTATATCAGACAAATTAGATTTTAAAACAAAGAGTGTAATAAGAGATGAAGAAAGACACTATATCCTACTTAAAGTGTCTATCCAACAAGAAGATCTAACAATTGTAAATATCTATGTCCCTAACATGGGAGCAGCCATTTATATAAGGCAATTAATAACAAAAGCAAAGAAACACATTGACAACAATACAATAATAGTGGGGGACTTTAACACCCCACTCACTGAAATGGACAGATCATCTAAGCAAAAGATCAAAAAGGAAATAAAGACTTTAAATGACGCAATGGACCAATGGACTTCACAGACATATTCAGAACATTCCATCCCAAAGCAACGGAATACACATTCTTCTCTAGTGCCCATGGAACATTCTCCAGAATTGATCACATCCTAGGTCACAAATCAGGTCTCAACCGGTACCAAAAGATTGGGATTATTCCCTGCATATTTTCAGACCACAATGCTTTGAAACTAGAACTCAATCACAAGAGGAAAGTCGGAAAGAACTCAAATACATGGAGGCTAAAGAGCATCCTACTAAAGAATGAATGGGTCAACCAGGAAATTAAAGAAGAATTAAAAAAAAATCATGGAAACCCATGAAAATGAAAACACAACTGTTCAAAATCTTTGGGATACAGCAAAGGCAGTCCTGAGAGGAAAGTATATAGCAATACAAGCCTTTCTCAAGAAACAAGAAAGGTCTCAAATACACAACCTAACCCTACACCTATAGGAGCTGGAGAAAGAAGAGCAAAGAAAGCCTAAACCCAGCAGGAGAAGAGAAATAATAAAGATCAGAGCAGAAATCAATGAACTGGAAACCAAAAGAACAGTAGAAAAGATCAATGAAACTAGGAGCTGGTTCTTTGAAAGAATTAACAAGATTGATAAACCCCTGGCCAGACTTATCAAAAAGAAAAGAGAAATGACCCAAATCAACAAAATCAGGAATGTAAGAGGAGAGATCACAACCAACACCAAAGAAATACAAACAATAATAAGAACATATTATGAGCAACTATATGCCAGCAAATTAGATAACCTGGAAGAAATGGATGCATTCCTAGAGATGTATCAACTACCAAAACTGAACCAGGAAGAAATAGAAAACCTGAACAGATCTATAACCACTAAGGAAATTGAAGCACTAATCAAAAATCTCCAAAACAAACAAAAGCCCAGGTCCAGATGGCTTCCCAGGGGAATTCTATCAGACATTTAAAGAAGAATTAATACCTATTCTCCTGAAACTGTTCCAAAAAATAGAAATGGAAGGAAAACTTCCAAACTCATTTATGAGGCCACCATTACCTTGATCCCAAACCAGACAAAGACCCCATCCAAAAGGAGAATTACAGATCAATATCCTTGATGAACATGGATGCAAAAATTCTCACCAAAATACTAGCCAATAGGATCCAACAGTACATTAAAAGGATTATTCACCACGACCAAGTGGGATTTATCCCTGAGCTGCAAGGTTGGTTCAACATCCGCAAATCAATCATTAACAAACGAAAGAACAAGAATCATATGATCCTCTCAATAGATGCAGAAAAAGCATTTGACAAAGTACAGCATCCTTTCTTGATCAAAACTCTTCAGAGTATAGGGATAGAAGGTACATACCTCAATATCATAAAAGCCATCTAGGAAAAACCTACAGCGAATATCATTCTCAATGGGGAAAAGCTGAGAGCTTTTCCCCTAAGATCAGGAATGCGGCAGGGAGGTCCACTCTCACCACTGCTCTTCAACATTTTATTAGAAGTCCTAGCCACAGCAATCAGACAACAAAAAGAAATCCAAGGCATCCAAATCGGCAAAGAGGAAGTCAAACTCTCTCTCTTTGCAGATGATATGATATTGTATGTGGAAAACCCAAAAGACTCCACCTAAAACTGTGAGAACTCATACAGGAATTCAGCAAAATGGCAGGATATAAAATCAATGCACAGAAATCAGTGGCATTCCTATACACCAACAACAAGACAGAAGAGAGACAAATCAAGGAGTCGATCCCATTTACAACTGCACCCAAAACCATAAGAAACCTAGGAATAAATCTAACCAAAGAGGCAAAGGATCTGTACTCAGAAAACTATAAAATACTCATGAAAGAAATTGAAGAAGACACAAAGAAATGGAAAAACGTTCCATGCTCATGGATTGGAAGAACAAATACTGTGAAGATGTCAATGCTACCTAGAGCAATCTACACATTCAATGCAATCCCCATCAAAATACCATCCACTTTTTTCAAAGAAATGGAACAAATAATCCTAAAATTTGTATGGAACCAGAAGAGACCCCGAATAGCCAGAGGAATCTTGAAAAAGAGAAGCAAAGCTGGCGGCATCACAATTCCGGACTTCCAGCTCTATTACAAAGCTGTCATCATCAAGACAGTATGGTACTGGCACAAAAACAGACACACAGATCAATGGAACAGAATAGAGAGCCTAGAAATGGACCCACAACTCTATGGTCAACTCATCTTTGACAAAGCAGGGAAGAATGTCCAATGGAAAAAAGACAGTCTCTTCCACAAATGGTGTTGGGAAAACTGGACAGCCACATGTAGAAGAATGAAACTGGACAATTTCCTTATACCACACACAAAAATAGACTCCAAATGGTTGAAAGACCTAAACGTGAGGCAGGAGTCCATCAAAATCCTAAAGGAGAACACAGGCAGCAACCTCTTTGACCTCAGCCGCAGCAACTTCTTCCTAGAAACATCGCCAAAGGCAAGGGAAGCAAGGGCAAAAATGAACTATTGGGACCTCATCAAGATAAAGAGCTTTTGCACAGCAAAAGAAACAGTCCACAAAACCAAAAGACAACCAACAGAATGGGAGAAAATATTTGCAAATGACATATCAGATAAAGGGCTAGTATCCAAAATCTATAAGAACTTATCAAACTCAACACCCAAAGAACAAATAATCCAATCAAGAAATGGGCAGAAGACATGAACAGACATTTTTCCAAAGAAGACATCCAAATGGCCAACAGACACATGAAAAAGTGCTTAACATCACTCGGCATCAGGGAAATCCAAATCAAAACCTCAATGAGATACCACCTCACACCCGTCAGAATGGCTAAAATTAACAAGTCAGGAAACGACAGATGTTGGCGGGGATGTGGAGAAAGGGGAATCCTCCTACACTGTTGGTGGGAATGTCAGTTGGTGCAATCCCTCATGAAAACAGTATGGAGGTTCCTCAAACAGTTGAAAATAGAGCTACCGTACGATCCAGCAATTGCACTACTGGGTATTTACCCCAACGATACAAATGTAGGGATCCGAAGGGGTACGTGCACCCCAATGTTTATAGCAGCAATGTCCACAATAGCCAGACTGTGGAAAGAGCCAAGATGTCCATCAACAGATGAATGGATAAAGAAGAAGTGGTATATATACACAATGGAATATTATGCAGCCATCAAAAGGAATGAGCTCTTGCCATTTGCAACGACGTGGATGGAACTAGAGGGTGTTATGCTGAGTGAAATAAGTCAATCAGAGAAAGACCTGTATCATATGACCTCACTGATATAAGGAATTCTGAATCTCAGGAAACAAACTGAGGGTTGCTGGAGTGGTGGGGGGTGGGAGGGATGGGGTGGCTGGGTGATAGACATTGGGGAGGGTATGTGCTATGGTGAGCGCTGTGAATTGCAAGACTGTTGAATCACAGATCTGTACTTCTGAAACAAATAATGCAACATATGTTAAGAAAAAAGAAAAAGAAGAAGATAGCAGGAGGGAAGAATGAAGGGGAGTAAGTCAGAGGGGGAGACGAACCATGAGAGACGATGGACTTTGAAAAACAAACTGAGGGTTCTAGAGGGGAGGAGGGTGAGGGGATGGGTTAGCCTGGTGATGGGTATTAAAGAGGGCACATTCTGCGTGGCGCACTGGGTGTTATGCACAAACAATGAATCATGGAACACTACATCAAATCTAATGATGTAATATATGGTGATTAACATAATAAAAAAATTTAAAAAAAAGAAAAAGAACAACACATGGGAGTAGACACTTAGTGATCTATAGCTAACCATATAGACTATGTCAAACAAGTCCCAATAAAATACACCAATTCAAGGTAAATGATGATCTTTGGAATGAGAAGGTATGTTTAAATCCTGTCACTCTTGGTTTTAATGTATGAAACTTTACATAAGAAACATAATCTCTCTGAGCTTCAGTTTCCTTAACTGAAAAATAGAGAGAATAGTATCTATCTTGAAAGGGGAACTTAACCTATTAAACATGGCATTTGTAAAACATATAGTATGATTACTGACATCAAGTAAATCTCCAATTAAATTAACATAATTAATGGGAGATGTATAACAGCTTCAATGACATGATTATCTTGCATTACTGAAAAAGGAATGTAAAGCTAGACAGGATCCCTTCTAAGATTACTCTACAACTGGTAGGAATCAGGAAGGGGTAACATTTGGTCAGTTGGACTGTTAGAGAATGGTCTCATATTAATCAATTTGCTTGCCTAGATTACATTGGAAATTTTGATGTAATATGGAAAATTCACTTGGCGTCAGTCAAATCTGCAACTTAAGCCATGGAAGAATTTTTATGATTATGGTGGTGGCGGTGGTGGTGGTAGTAGTCGTGGATGATGATAATACCTTCTATTTATTAACTGCTTATTATGTTCCAGTTCCTTTTCTAAGTGTATAATGTGAATTATCTCATTAATCTTCACAAGAAACCTAAAAGTTAATTACTAAAATTATTCCTTATCTACATACGAGAAAAGCAAAGCTCTGAGAAGTTTAGTAACTTTTTCAAGGTCTCATGGCTAGGAGGTGTTAGAATTGGAACTTAAATCCATTAGTTTGGTGATAGAGCTTGCGTTCTTAGAAATAACATACGTACTGCCTCCTAGAATTATCATAAAGTCATCTGCTCTTTCTTCTTTTCCCTCATCTACATATTTAGCCATAAGCAAATTCTGGTAGTTTTAACTTGCATTTTCAGCTGAAATCTGAGGTTACTGTCCTCTACAGGGACTTCTGAAATTGCCTCCTATTGGTAGCCTTATTTCTTTTCTTCTTGCCTAAAAGATGAATGTAAGAAGGATAATAATTATTATGAAGATCAGGCAGAGGAAGAGGAATCTCCTTCAAGGGAAACTGAAGAGAGAAATTTCACTTTAAATTAGATATTAAACTTATGAAAGTTGTATTACGGAATAATGGAGTTGAGAAATTGTAATAAAAAATGAAGCCAACTCTCCCTTTGAAAGCATTGTTTACTTCAAACCTCTTCTCCATCCTTTTCAACTGACTACCTTATTCTACATACTCTTCCTTGATTCTTCCAAGATTAGACTCAAGGGAAGAAAGCATTAGAGATTCAGAAGACACTGCCACATGGCTGGTACAGTTCTGTTATTGGAGCCTTCTGGTTGTCAATAGACAACTGCCATTATTTAAGTCTAGTGGAACATTTTTCTCCTTCAGCCAAAATCTACTGACGCTCCCCCAAAGCAAAGCACAGCCTCTCTGCTGAATGGCCATGTATGACTCTTCCTTAGACTCAAGATTTTAATGTTCCACCAGTCTTTGGAATATTCTTTACCCTTTCAGACAGTTATCTTTAGCAAAATTCATCCTAGGATAATGTAAGCCAGATCCTTTTTGTGTGGCTCAAATTTGGTTCAAGTGAAGTTTTCCTTGATAGTGTTTCCATAATATGTCTTTAGTCCACAAATAAAGCTATATGCAATTGGGGCTGAGACTTCATTTCATATTTATCAAGATATGTAACATATTTTACAGTTAACTATGAAATATCAATGACTATATCTTTCAAACTTAGAAGCAATTGAGAGGTTCTATAATTTATCTCCTCAAAGACCTTCTAACATAGTTTGAGGTGAGATGGACATAACTTCTTCCACCCAAACTATTGTGAGAACCGAAAATAAACACAGCACCAAAAAAAATCTCCTTCTAAAACTCTTCTCAACTGGCTTCTACAGCCTCCTCCTTATAAGGCTTTTCATTATCTCTATGTGTAATGAACTAGGTTGCCAAAGGGAAGAAACTGTATATTTCATACATTGTGGACAAGGTTCTTCTAAACCAGAAAGCAAACTATACATAGGGGAGATGTAAAGAATGTAATCATGATCACTTGCTATTTTACATGAATTTAGCTGTGTCTATAAACTCTTACCTCAATGCCTATTCCTCTTGGATTTTTTTTTCTTTTCAGTCCTATTGTTTGGTCCCTGTTTTTGACCTCCCTGTTTTTGACCTCTTCTCTAAATGTTCACTAAAAAGCATATATCGAAAAGAATATAGATTTGGAGTTCAACATTTGGTGATACCATAATTTCTCTGGAAAAGTTACTTTACTTCTATTTTAGAACTCCATCTATTAAAGCCTACAATGCTGATATTTTCTCTCTACATTCTAGTTGCCCTGTTCTCAAACTCCCTTTTAATCATTTTTCCAAGTCAAAAGCAAATTAATATTATAGCTACCAACACAATTCTTCTTACATGCCCGAACTGTAGTATTAAGAGACTGAGAAGGAGGCAGGTAATGACAGCATTTTTAGGTGATAGAAAAAATCGTGTTTTCAAAAATTATGAAAAATTGACTCATCGCCATAAATAATATAAAGGGGTAGAATTGGGAAACAAAAAAGAAAACATAAACATCATTTTAACCACCTGCCTATTATTATTTAACTTCTTAATGAAACTCTCTTTTGAAAATACCAAAACACAATTTCTATAAATGTTCATTTCAGTAACATTACATTAAAATGTAGCATGCATCTACCATTGTGTAGATAAATCCTTTGCATAGAAATATTATGAATGCTAAATTTTACTTGTTAAACTACATACTCTAAATAATTTTTTAAAAATTGTATACAAATAAAGCTATATGCAATTGGGGTTGAGACTTCATTTCATATATTTATCAACAACCATACATCTCTCTGAGATTTAATTAGTGTTGTTACTTATCTTATAGTCACAGATTACTGAACCAGGCAAATAACTGAAAAGTATACCATTTCATTTAGCTAGCTAGAGTATTTGCTTTAATATAAGCCCACCTTCCTTACTTGTGTAAAGTGCAAAGATCTATCTTTCTTGTTTTTGCTACCTGTTTCATTTCATACAGAGATTTCGTGTTTGCATCCTAATTTTCTAACCTTGAGTGCTGGGGTCTTCCATATATTTAATGAAGTCGGCTAATAAATCTCAGTTCTCCTCAAGTAAGCAATCCTACTGCAGACTCAGCTCTCTCTCCTTTGACTTTCCTGAAGCCCAAATAAGATTTGTGCTCTGACAGGGTGAGCATTTACTTTATCAGAAAGCATATTAGGGTGGGCATGTCTCAGCATAATGTGCACCAGAATCAGAGACGATGACTAATTTGTTCTGCTATTAAGCGGATAATAAAATGATTTAGGCATGTAGATATGAAACAGCCAGCACTTTAGGAATTATATGTAGCATATTTCATCCTAAATCTGACCAAGTCCAAGAACCTTTTATGTATTAAGTGACATTTATCGGAAAGGCAAGGCTTTACCCAGAATTTAGAAATGTTTACCTAGGATGAGTTAAGAAGATACTAAGAATTATTTAAAGGTAGTGTCAGTTATATGCATTTTGTAAATTTGGTTTTATTCCAGCCTAGCTTTTGCCCAATTTCTTCCATGCTTAAAGGCACTAAAAAAAAAAATAGCACAATGTCAGAGAAGCTATGTAATATAAGCAATTTAAGAATATTTATTGGACTTCTAAATAGTAACTTACTGATCACCAAGATAATTATTAATGTGTATGCATGTATGTGGGCTTATGTGTTTACAGAATACACTAACCATCCCTAAAAATCTGGCTTATGCTTATGAGACATGTAGTCTGTTTTAGGATTGTAAATCGGTGCATTCTCTTCAAATAATTTGAAAATATGTATCAAGAGCCTTAAACGCAAACATTTTTTGAAGAGGCAATTCTGTTTTGGAAGTCTAAGTAAATATCCTGAAAAATCATGAATGATCTTTAGGCTAAGATGTTCATCACAGCATAATTTATCATTATAATTCTGAAAATATTCAAAATATTTAACAAAGGAAGAATTAAATTTAACCTTTAGAATATTATGCTATCATTAAAAATTGTATTTTCAAACTGTTTATTGCATACAGAAAAATTCGTACACTAGCTAAATGAAAAGCCAGATAAGTTGCAGATATGTGGGTATATATATCCTATGGAAGGAGTATGAAAAACAATCTTTTAAAAATGATTAATTTGTTCACTATCCCTGGTTGAGAAATTTTATTCTCTTCTTTAAAGATTTTAGTATTTTATAAGTTATGAAAATGTGCCTCCTTTGCAATAAAAAATAACATTAAGAATAACTATTACGTGAGTTAGAGTGGACAATAACACTTTACTGATCACCTTTCATTAAATCAAAATATTTATTCATGTTTTCAAAGACCGTTCTGAAAAATGATCAATTGTGCAGACTGGAAGAGCCATAATTCTAGAAAAATGGTTTGAAAATTATAAATAATTTTGCAGACCTAATTTAAAATCTTCTTTATATGTATGTACTTTTGCTATTTGTAGGAAGTTTCAAGTATAAAATAGACTTTTAAAATAATATTTTCCACTGATTTTTTTTTTAGTTTTCGGATGGTTGCCCATCGCTGTGAATGTAATCACCGTCTTTTTGTATGAAGTATGGCAGTTTCAAAGCGGTCCAAAGGGTCAAAAAATAAAAGAATCAAAATTCATTCATAGCCCTTGTGAATTATGATTTTGGAAGAAGTGAAATCATGACCATTGTACAAATATAAAATGAACCATGTCAAATATTTTCTTTAACTTATTAATTAATATGAGAACTAATAGGCTGTTAAGACTGGTTCAAATAAGAATTTGACTTGCAGGGATTAATATTCTGTCCTGGACAAAACTCATTTTTAATTTCTATGGTCAGGGATCATGTGCAGTGTGATCAGTTTTCCACAACTTACCCTCTAATACCCAAATAGTTTAAAACAGACTAGACATTAGAAAGTCATTCAAAGAATTCAGTAATGCCCTCTTGTCTCCTTTGCCCATTTTCAAGTCCTCAACAATTCTTCCTGACAGCCTCAAGTAGTACTTCTCATAAATTTAGGTGGGACATTACATTTTTCAGGTAACAAAAACAAAAAAAATGTACTTTAGGCCAGAACCAACCTTTATCTCTTCCACAAAGGTGTCTGGGCTTCATCTTCCTTAGATGATCTACTTATTTGTCACGAAGACTGTCTCCAAGTTAGTGCCTCCAACATTCTTCCCTTTTCTCTGTAATCAAGAGTACATTGGGCCTGATTTAAATAACTGTCTGAGGAATTTGCCAAAATCCTCCATAAGGATCTAGAATAAAAGCATAGATTGTGTGTATGGAACTGCAGAGGACCCCAAAGAACCAAAGCAATCCTGAGAAGAAACAAAACAGGAGGCATCATGATCCCAGATAACAAGATATACTACAAAGCTGTAGTGATCGGGCGCCTGGGTGGCTCAGTTGTTAAGCGGCTGCCTTTGGCTCAGGTCATGATCCCACAGTCCTGGGATCAAGTCCCACATCGGGCTCGCTGCTCAGCGGGAAGCCTGCTTCTCCCTTTCCCACTCCCCCTGCTGGTGTTCCTGCTCTCGCTCTCTCTCTCTGTCAAATAAATAAATAAAATCTTAAAAAAAAAAAAAATCTGTAGTGATCAAAACGGTATGGTACTGGCACAAAAACGGACATACAGATCAATGGAACAGAACAGAGAGCCCAGAAATAAACCCACATCTATCAGTCAATCTATGACAAAGGAGGCAAGAACATACAATAAGGAAAAGAGAATCTTTTCAATAAATGGTTCTGGGAAAACTGCACAGCTACATGCAAAAGAATGAAACTGAACCACTTTCTCCCCATAAACAAAATAAACTTAAAATGGATTAAAGACCTAAACATGAGACCTAAAACCATAAAAATCCTAGAAGAGAACATAGGCAGTTATTTCTCTAATATCAGCCATAGCAGAATTTTTTTCTCGGTATGTCTCCATAGGCAGGAGAAACAAAAGCAAAAATAAACTATTGGGACTACATTGAAATAAAAAGCTTTTGCACAGCAAAGGAAACTGTCAAGAAAAAGGCAGCTTACTGAATGGGAAAACATATTTGCAAATGATGTATCCAATAAAGGTTTAACAACCAAAATATATAAAGAACTTATATGACTCAACACCAAAAAAACAACCCGATTAAAAAATGGGCAGAGGACCTGAGTAGACAGACATTTTTCCAGAGAAGACACACAAATGGTCAACAGACACATGAAAAAATGTTCAACATCACTCATTATCAGGGAAATGCAACTCAAAACCACAATGAGGTATCATCACCTCACATCTATCAGAATGGCTAAAATAAAAAGCACAAGAGGGAACCAGTGGATGTGGAGAAAAAGGAACTCTGTACGATGTTTGTGGGAATGTAAAGTGGTACAGCCACTGTGGGAAAAGGTATGGAGTTTCCTCAAAAAATTAAAAATAGAAATACTGTATGATCTAATAATTCCACTATTGGGTATTTACCCAGAGAAAACACTAAGTTGAAAAAACATATGCACCCCTATGTTGACTGCAGCATTATTTACAATAGCCAAGACATGGAAGAAACCTAAGTGTCCATCAATAGATGAATGGATGAAGAAGATTTGGTATATATATATATAATGGAACATTACACAGCCATAAAAAAGAATGAGAGTGTGCCATTTGAGACAACATGGATGGACCTAGAGGGTATCATGAGGGTTTTATGCTAAGTGAAATAAGTCATACTGGGAAAGACAAATACCATATGATTCCACTCATAAATGGAATCTTAAAAAATGAATAAACAAAAAGCAGAATCAGAACTATAAATACACAGAACAAACCGATGGTTCCCAGAGGGGAGGGGTTAGGGGGTTGGGCAAAATAGTGAGGGGCTGAGGGAGATAATGGCCTCCAGTTATGGAATAAGTAAGTCACAGGAATAAAAAGCAGAGCATACAGAATACAATGATATTGCCATAGTGATGTAATGGGACAGATGGTAACTATACATGTGGTGCACATAGCATAATGTATAAACTTGTCAAATCACTAAGTTGTATACCTGAAACTAATATACCACTGTGTGTGTTGACTATACTCAAATGAAAAGAAAAAACAGGATAAAAAAGCATAATATAAAAAGATAAAAACAGTATTTGATTCACACACACACACACACACACAAAACAGCACAGATAGCACTTTTGAGTGTGTCTGTTATAGTGGCTGGCACGTAGTACATTCCAAATAAATATGTGGGATACGAAAAACGGAAGACTCTTTGTGTGGGGATACCTTGATCCCTTAGGTGCTAGCGTAGAGGCTATGATACTTCTTGGAAACTGAGACTAAAGTTCTTATCCTTAGTTAGTGAGTAAAATACTATTCCAAATGTAATATATGGTGATTAACATAACAATAAAAAATTAAAAAAAAAATACTATTCCAAAACATTATTCAATTGCTGAGAAAGGTGCCACTTAGAAAAGAGAAAGTGTACTCTGATACAAAGAAAAGAAAACCTATTTCAAGGTTGAGATTATTATAAAAAATAAATAATCCCTGTGACAAGTTCCCACTAAATCCAACCCTTCCCATTTTAAGCTCTGAGAAATTAGGAGCAATTTTCTCGAAAAGGGGACCACTAAAAAGTATATAATTTGGGAGGCTGATGAGAAAGCTGGTTAAAAGTGTATAATCACGTCGAGGGAAGAATGTCTAGAATGACAGAAAGTGCTAGAAGAAACAACTTCCTTTTCTTCAGGAGCAGAAAAAGCTGTGGCCCTCAGTGAAGTAGATGGTTGCACCATTAGTGACTGTGAGGCCAAGGAGGAACAGAGAAGTGTTCATCACTGTAACATCACACAGCATTACTATGGTGGTAATTGGTAGTAATTTGAATATTATTGGCATAGCAAGAGCGAGGGAGGGCAGCAGCAAAACCAGCAGTATTGATATTGAGAAATCATGGGAAAGTGGTATATTTCTTCCTCCAAACATTCTAAGTCAAACGTAAATACAAAGCTGGACACATGGAAGATGCCAGTCTACAGGGAAGCAACTAGTCTGAATTTTTTCAGACTAGTACGGATCATTGCCAAATATCTCTATGATTAGAGAAATCATAATATCCCCTTGGCCTACTCAGTTAAAATGATTGGACCTAAGGATATCTATGGCAAGAGGACAAATGCACAGCAAACCAATGCAGTTGGGCCATAGGGGGTGCGTAGGCAATTGCATGGAAGCCTTCAGTGCTTCTGGTTATTTCTATTGCAAACAGAAAACTAACCATCATCCCAGGGTCACCAAACCTCCTAAGCAGTAAGAGAAGAAAACTGGACTGGAAATCTAAAAAAATGTTCATCAAAATCAGATCATGTTAATAGCGCATGAATAGATGCATGTGTTGACTGCTTTCAATGCTAACTCATATTCTTTTATTGAATTTCCAGTGGATATGGTAACATACTCTCCCCCTGCATCTAACATTGGCTTCTTTCATCTTACATTTAAAAAACATACAATGTAAAGCACTGTAAACCAAGATCATTTTTATTATCCACCAGATGTTGAGGCAAAAAATATCTGTCTGAAATACTTGCTAATATCACCAGCTTATTCTCCCTCTAGCATGCATAAGCTGCTTCTCCATAGAGTAAAACTGCTGCTAAATACAAAGACTTCTTAACATAGGATTTTTACAAATTCCCAATAAACTGATAATCACAATGTTATCTTTTGCTAGGAATAAGCATCATTTCCCAAACATACATTTACAAAGCCTAGCAAACCAATCCTGGTATTTTTTTATATTTTTACATCCAGTATTTAACAAATGTCTTCAAATGTCCTTTCAAAATCTGTTAAATTTATCATTAGGAATCCTCAGTTCAGCAATTCTGTTCCAATCCTGCCACTTTCTTTAGGATCCTCCAGAAAATTCTTGGCAAAAATGCCATATATCATGACTTGCTTCATGCATCTAACCCTATATATTATGTTCTCTCACTGTGAATCCATATTGCTTCTTTCATACTCAACAACAACAGCAACTACATTAACAGATCTTAGAGGAAGCATGCAGGGTCCTCTATCATCCTGCTCTGATATATGTTGTATTTTCTCAGCATTGCTCTATAACAATTTACTAACATGGCTTTGTTTACAGATTACCTTAAAATAGTTACTTAAATCACTATGCTTTAATAACAATTTGAATAGTTCTTCAATAACTACATATCTAGAGTTCTTAATGAACTTTGAGGAAGAAAGAGAAGGAACAAGAGAGGTAGAAAAAAAAAGAGAAAATAAAGAACTCATTTGCTCCTTTTAGGTCCATAAAAGCCAAGACACCAGTGATATTTTTTAAAACTCTGAAAACATAGCACAGATGTTCCGAGGAGGCTTGTTTTGGCTACCATGAGTCATGCTGCAATGAACATTCATGTATGGGTTTTTGTGTGGATATTATATTTTCATTTCTTTTGGGTATATACCTAGGCATTGCATTGCTGAGTCTTAAGGCAACTCAGTGTTTAACTTTTTGAGGCACAGCTGGACTGTTTTCCAAAGTGGTTGCATCATTTTACGTGCCTGCCAGAAATGTATGAGGGTTCTAACTTCTTCATATTCTTGCCAACACTTGTTATTATCTATTTTTATTATAATTATTGGGTGTGAAGTTGTATCTCACTGTGGTTTTGGTTTGCATTTTTCTGGTAGCTAATGATATTGATCCTTTTTTCCTGGGTTTATTGGACATTTGTATATCTTCTTTGGAGAAACATCTATTCAGAACATTTGTTCGTTATATAAGTGGGTTATTATTAAACTGGAAGTGCTGTTGATACATTTTGGATATCAGATATAGGATTTGCAAATCCTTTATCAGATATAGGATTTGCAAATCTTTTCTCCCATCCTGTGAGTTGTCTTCTTTCTTTATGGTATTCTTTGAAGCAGAAAGGTTTTTAATTTTGATGTTCAATTTACCGATTTTATTTCTCTGATTGCCTATACTGTTAATGTTGTCTCCAAGAAGGCTTTGTCTAATCCCAGGTCATTAAGATCTACTCCTATATTTTCCTCTGAAAACTGTATAGTTTATTATTTATATATGATTTTAAAAATAGCAGTGTTTGAAAAGACTATTCTTTTTCCCACTGAACTGTTTTGACATCCTTGTCAAAAATCAATTGACTGATAGTCTCTGACAAGAAAATGGTGGACTAGGAAGCTCCAAGACTCTGTCCCTCTAATAAAGCAGTGAACAAGCTGGCAAAAACTGTCAAAATCAATTTTTTTCTGGAAATCTAGAATCATATCCAATATCTTGGAGATGTACACATTCACTTTATGATGGCCGTGGTTTTAGTGTCTCTTTGACTATTCCCTTTTCTGATTTCTCTGTTACACTACCTGCCTCTGTTGGTATCACAGGGCACACTTAGCCTCCACTGACTGTTGGCTGATTACTATTTTTGACAATACCCTGGGGCATAAATTGCTCTATAGCCTGATCCTATTAAATTTGTGTCTTTATTAAATTTGTTTGAGGCCAGTCTTAGACATTTTTCTCATGGCAGGAGGGCTCTTCCTAGCCTTATTTTTCCCTGGTTCTCTTTGGTAAACTTCTAGCTCAACTAAGGATTAGCTTATTGCACTCATGAAGAAACTTTCCTCTTAACTGCTTACTACTAAAATCTCAATTTTCTTCAAAGAAGCCCTTAAACTTGAACTTCCTCACACTCTGTTCCAAATAACGTCTGTTCCATTAGGAAAAACTTCATAACTCTGCTCTTAAGGCTGTCTCCATCCTTCATTCAAAACCTCTACCACTGTTCCTGAGCTAGAAACAGGAAGAGTGGTCTGCTTCTCTTGGAGTGACACCTCTTCTCTATCAGCATAGCACTGGGTAGAAGCAGTAGCCTTTAGTGCCCTCTGCTTGATTCTCCAGACGTGGAAACTCCTCCCTACAATGAGCTTTAGAATGAGTGATTGGGGCCTTAGTGTTTTTGACATGTGACCGCTGGCACAGAAATTTCACCCTACAAGTTAAAGTTGAGTGAAGGAAGAAAGCCTCACTCCTCTCAGCAGCTTCTCTCTGGAAGAGAGTTTTGCCATAAGGAATAGTGAGAATATAAGAAGTGTCAGCAGTATGCCTTCATGGGGAGATACCATAGCTCTCAACTTAGAATTGGGAAGAGAGAGAACACTGTTTTTGGCTGCATCCACCAAGGGTGAGCTTCCATCATGCTGAGTCAGGCAGGAGACGAATGGGAGTTGCTTAAGGGAGTAGGTCGTAGCTTCAACAGCCATGGACTCTCGCTGCTCTTATTAATATTTATTGAATTTCCTTGAATAAACATTGCTTATTTATTTTATGACCTTTAGACAATTTCCAGAGACTTTAAATTGCTGTTGTAATAATTTTCACCAGCATGGTTATTTTGTAGAAAGGGTCCATGAAGCTCCCTCAGACTGCCATTCATGAATTTGTGTCCATACAAATGTTTTTACCTAATTGGCTGGCAATAAGTTGGATGTTCACTAATCAATTATGTCAGTTATGTCAGAATGTGGAAGTCAGGTGTTGATGTGAAAGACTATGTTTCTATGTTCTTTCCACAGAAGAGAATTGGAGTTCTCAACCCCTAGCTGTAACCCATTCATTCATTTGGCCATTTTGTTCTGAAGTATCTATGAAAGTATGGGCTCTGCATGCGGATGTATTAAGGATGAACAGAAATGACATTACTTTGGGAGAACTTACACTCTAATACAAGAGATAAGAATACAAAAGAATCTAAAAGGAAGTGGCTCCAGATTTAAAAAAAAAAAAAAGTATTTTATAAGGAGAAGTAGTTTAGGGTTGGTTGGAATCATCTAGAAAACTTCCTGGACATGAAAGAATTGAAGGAATTTGAAAAGAGAATGGAGGAATGTGGTAAGTATATAGTAAGACTGATTTCAAAGGAGAATGAATTTACCTTGTCAATAAAAATGAAGGTTTTGGAGCAACCCAGCTGAGAAAAGACTTCATAAAGTTAGGTTATTTCACTCCAAGCACACCAGAGAGCTTTCAACCAGGACTGAGGAAATCTGGCAGCTGGGTTTATATGTGCTAGAGACTGATGATGAAAGAAAAGAATGATGGCAAGTCAAGGAGTAAAGTAAGTGGTGCTGGTTGAAAAATGCTGGATAAATTAACCATGAAGTTTAAGCAGGTTAGGGAATCAACAGAAGCCAGAATCAGAGTCATGGATTAGTAGAATGGGATGTGATTGCTGAGTAATAAGAAGCCACAATAAAAATATTGCTTAAGTTCCAAAGAAATGAGAAAGATTTTAGGCATGGAGATTTAAAAAAAAAAAAAAAGGAAAAAGAAAAAAGAAAACCCGGGTATTGCCCAATATTATTTCCTGTCCTATAAAGCAGGCATTATTTTAGCTATTACAAAACAGTAATATAAAAGGCTATAATTTTACAGTAAAAGACTTGATTGTGTGTTTTATGAATGGGAAAGACAATGAACACTGAACTTTAAATAATGATGAAGCCTAAGTTTTAACCATGATTGTAAGTGAAGTAGTGATTAAAGTCACTGAAATTAAATTTCTGTAAATTCAGTGGCTGCAAAATGAATTGTTGGGAAAATAGGATATCTGAGATCTTTTGTGGCTTTATTTCTCTCTAGCCTCAACTCTGAACTCAGGTGGTTACCAGAGACAACAAAATGGATGATGATATTATTATAGGCAGCAAATCATAAGATGAAACAAAGACACTGGAGTGCTGACAAAGGTGAGTGGTTTGCACCAAATAACAGTGAATATAGATTATAAGGAAGAAATAAAGAAGATGCTAGGATATCGTGACCACAGAGAAACTAGGGAGAATCACCTAATGGGATAAAGCACAAGATTAAGCTTTAAAGAGACACAAATTCAGATTTTGGTTCCATTATCCATTACTATAATCTAACTCTGTAATTTTGTGCATTGATATTCTCTGAGTCTAATTGGTGCTTGGAACTATTTTATAGAGGTCTTGTGAAACTTAATAATGTAAATACATGTTAATCATATCTGAGAAAGAGAGTTCTACCTTACAGAATATTTTTATTGCCATAACAAATTACTTGTAATATTTTCTTTGGAAAAGTATTTCTTTAAGAAGATTAAGTTTATCCAATTTACCCAGTTCCTTTTATTGTCATTTTATTTGCCCAAATATAGATATAACTAAAAAGATCTGCTTATTAAAAATGCAGACTCCACCTCCTCACTACCCATTATTCTAATTCAAGACATTTAGGATTCAGTTCAGGAATGTATTTATTAAGTTCTGGGCTGATTCTGATGTAAGAAGCCTAAGAACCACACCTTGAGAAATACCACTTTAGTGCCTTGATTTGCAACTATAATTGCACACTGGATTCATGTGGAGAACTTAAAAAAAAAAAAACAAAACACTGAAGGCTGCACCCACATAATAACCTAAAGGTTCTTATGTAAAAAGACCAGAGTATGGCTTGGGCACTAGAGTTTCAGAATCTCCCAGGTAATTCTAATGGGCAGTCAAGGTTGAGACCCACCGATTTCTAAAGGATGCTCCTGGAGCCTGTTAATTTATTTTTCTTTAAAACCTAATATGATAGCTTTTCAATAACATTTAACAATACTTAGAATTAAACAGTCCTCAAGTTTTTAGTATGATATGGACTGTGGAAAACAGAACTCATTCTCACCCTTTAAATGAGAAACTTTCTGAGAAAAGCAGCTTTGAACAGTCTTATTTGATATTCCTTCCTTCCTGTAATCATGTCTCTTATGGTTGCAATTTACTATCTATTTTCTCTCGTCTATTCATTTTCTATAGTTTTATGCTGTATCCCTGCCTTCCTTTACTGTCCCACATGCATTATTTGGCATTAATATTCATTACTTTAATCCCAAAAGACTGCACTGAACTCCATTCTCCAATTTTTTTTAAGGTTTTATTTATTTATTTGAGAGAGAGAGTGAGTGAGCATGAGTGGGCAGGGGGAGAGGCAGAGGAAGAGGGAGAAGAGGGAGAAGCTCCCACCAGTAGGGAGCCCAACTCGGGGCTCCATCCCAGGACTCTGGATCATGACCTGAGCCAAAGGCAGCTGCTTAACCAACTAAGCCACCCAGGCGCCCCCTCCATTCTCCAATCTTCCTATTGCCTATAGTTTTCATAAGCCTATTGTGGTGGCAATGGTTAACTGTTTTTTCCAGGTTATTATTTAAGAAAACAAAACAAAGGAAAAAATAACTTTGTTTTTCCAAAATACACTCTTCAGAAATAATCCTTACTCCTCACTCCAACTAGTCAAATGAAATTTCTAAGAGACTAACTTTGTAAACCCAACATGAAAAAGAACTAGTGCCCTAATAATGCTCAACCATGCACAAAATCAACAACTGCATTGTTCAAAAAGCTTTCCTCCCAGCAGGCTGAACTCTCTGAATAGTTCTACATTTGAAAATAGACACAACTACATAAAATGAACTCTCAGTCTCTTATTAGTACCACCAGTCAACCATCCACCTTGTTAACCTCCAATATTGCTAGCAAATCACAGAAACTGACTAGCTAAGATGCAAGTGTCTGGGCTCTATCACAAAGGAAAGTGTCCAACCATGCAGATTTTCATATTTGTGATTCTAGTCATCAGTACCATTGAACGATTAAAATTAATAGAAATGCAAATCTCCTGAGTTATGTATATATATACATATATGTACACATAAAATGTCCTCTTAAAAGAAATGATCATTCTTCTAACTTACAAGTTTTCAAAGAAATGGCTCCTGTTCCTGCTTTCTCTAAGTTTTCACTAATGTCATTTCAACCATTCTGACTAAATCAAATAGCTTTGAAACAAACTCACTCTCTTGACAAACAGTTATATTTTTATGCCTACAAGGTGTATTCTCAATTAAGGAATTAGTTTGATTCTAAAAAACTCTAAGAATATCAACGAAAATCTGAACTGATATTATCTGTAGCTAATTGAATAAATGATTTTTTAAGTTTTTATTTGAATTCCAGTTAACATACAGTGTTGTATTAGGTTCAAGTGTACAATACACTGATTCAACACTTCCATACAACACCTGGTGCTCATCACAAGTGCACTTCTTAATCCCTATCACCTAGTTCACCCATCTCCCCACCACCCACTCTGGTAACCATCAGTTTGTTCTCTATAGTTAAGAATCTGTTTCCTGGTTTCATGCTCTTTTTTGGTTCCTTGGCTCATTTGTTTTGCTTCTTAAATTCCACATCTGAGTGAAATCATACAGTATTTGTCTTTTTCTGACTTATTTTGCTTAGTATAATACTGTAGCTCCATCCATCATGTCATTGCAAATGGTAAGAGTTCATTCTTTCTATGGATGAGTAATATTCCATTGTGTGTGTGTGTGTGTGTGTGTGTGCATGTGCATATTGTATTTGTTTTATTAGCCCTTCATCTAATTTATTTATCCACTCATCAGTCAATGGACACTTGGGCTATGTTTTATTTGTCTTTATTACAATTTGTTTACCAAGTTATCCACAATACTATGTATTTTTCAATCAGAAAAATATGTTATTCTCTAAAGAAAACAATTTTATTCTCCAAAATATAAATTATATAGGAGTACTGGAAATAAAAATGATTTTATGCCTAACTACAAATATCATTTATATATAAAACTATCACCATATATTTATATTTTATATTTATAATATTTATAAAAATAAAAAACTTGATTTAGATTTTTATTGAACTGTCTTTCTAAGAATACAAACATGCCCCTTTATTTATTTTTTAAAGATTTTATTTTTAAGTAATCTCTATTCCCAACGTGGGGTGTGAACTTACAACCCCTAGATCAAGAGTCACATGCTCTACTAACTGAGGCAGCCAGGTACCCCCAAATATGCCCCTTTATGGTTCTGAAAATTTATAGAAATAATGTATTTAAATTAATTCTAAGATAAATTACAATAATACCTATATGGCCATTTCATTTATTTCAACTTTAGTCAACAATGGTTAATGAGAATAAATTATGAACATGAATCTGAAGATAGTGAAGTCATATCTTCTCATTATTTTATAACCATTTTATAACTTACTTACAGATGAAAAACAAAATCTTTAACCAACAGACGAGAGCTGGGTTAAACCAAAAACGTATCAAATTTTTTTTTCTGGGCAGAGCAAGATGGTGGAGGTGTAGGAGACTTGGATTTCGTCTGGTCCCAGGAATGCAGCTGGATAGGGATCAAACCATTCTGAACACCCACAAACTCAACAGGAGTTCGAAGAAAAGAATAGCAACAACTCCCTGAACAGAAAAGCAACCACTTTCTGGAAGACAAAATGACAAGATGGAAAAAATCACCTCAACAAAAAGACAAGAACTGACTGCCAAGAACATAATCGATACAGACATTACTATGATGTGGGAACCAGAGTTCAGAATGATGATTTTAAAGATACTAGCTGGGCTTGAAAAAAGCATGGAAGTTGTTAGAGAAACTCTTTCTGGAGAAATAAAAGAACTAAAATCTAACCAAGTCGAAATCAAAAAGGCTATTAATGAGGTGCAATCAAAAATGGAGGCTCTAACTGCTATGATAAATGAGGCAGAAGAGAGAATTAGTGATATAGAAGACCAAATGATGGAAAATAAAGAAACTGAGAAATAAAGAGAAATAAACACCTACTGGATCACGAGAGCAGAATTCGAGAGATAAGTGATACCATAAGATGAAACAACATTAGAATAATTGGGACCCCAAGAAGAAGAGAGAGAGGGGCAGAAGGTATATTGGAGCAAATTATAGCAGAGAACTTCACTAATTTGTGGAAGGAAACAGGCATCAAAATCCAGGAGGCACAGAGAACCCCTCTCACAATCAATAAAAATAGGTCAACACCCCGATATCTAATAGTATAACTTACGAGTCTCAGAGACAAAGAAAAAATCCTGAAAGCAGCTCGGGAGAAGAGATATGTAACCTACAATGGTAGAAACATTAGATTGGCAACAGACCTATCCACAGAGACCTGGCAGGCCACAAAGGACTGGCATGAGATCTTCAGAGCACTAAATGAGAAAAATATGCAGCCAAGAATACTATATCCAGCTAGGCTGTCATGGAAAATAGAAGGAGAGATAAAATGCTTCCAGGACAAACAAAAACTAAAGGAATTTGCAAACACAAAACCAGCACTACAAGAAATATTGAAAGGGGTCCTCTATGCAAAGAGAGCCTAAAAGTAGCATAGATCAGAAAGGAACACAGACAATATACAGTAACAGTCACCTTACAGGCAATACAATGGCACTAAATTCATATCTTTCAATAGTTACCCTGAATGTAAATGGGCTAAATGCCCCAATCAAAAGACACAGGATATCAGATTGGATGAAAAAAACAAGACCCATCAATATGCTGTCTGCAAGAGACTCATTTTAGACCCAAAGACACCCCCAAATTGACAGTGAAGGGGTGGAAAACAATTTACCATGCTAATGGACATCAAAAAAAAGTTGGGATGGCAATCCTTCTATCAGACAAATTAGACTTTAAACCAAAGACTGTAATAAGAGATGAGGAAGGACACTATATCACACTTAAAGGGTCTATCCAAAAGAAGATCTAACAATTGTAAATATCTATGCCCCTAACATGGGCACAACCAATTATATAAGGCAATTAATAACAAAAGCAAAGAAACACATCGACAACAATACAATAATAGTGAGGGACTTTAACACCCCACTCACTGAAATGGACAGATCATCTAAGCAAAAATCACAAGGAAATAAAGACTTAAAATGACACACTGGACCAAATGGACTTCACAGATATATTCAGAACATTCCATCCCAAAGCAACAGAATAGGCATTCTTCTCTAGTGCCCATGGAACATTCTCCAGAATAGATCACATCCTAGGTCACAAATCAGGTCTCAACTGTTACCAAAAGTTTGGGATCATTCCCTGCATATTTTCAGACCACAGTGCTTTGAAATTAGAACTCAATCACAAGAGGAAAGTCAGAAAGAACTCAAATATATGGAGGCTAAAGAGCATCCGACTAAAGAATGAATGGGTCAGCCAGGAAATTAAAGAAGAATTAAAAAACATTCACAGAAACCAATGAAAATGAAAACACAACTGTTCAAAACCTTTGGGATACAGCAAAGGCAGTCCTAAGAGGAAAATATATAGTAACAATACAAGCCTTTCTGAAGAAACAAGAAAGGTCTCAAATACACAACGTAACCCTACACCTAAAGGAGCTGGAGAAAGAAGAGCAAATAAAGCCTAAAGCCAGCAGGAGAAGAGAAATAATAGAGATCAGAACAGATATCAATGAAACAGAAACCAAAAGAACAGTAGAACAGATCAACGAAACTAGGAGCTGGTTCTTTGAAAGATTTAACAAGATGATAGACCCCTGGCCAGACTTATCAAAAAGAAAAGAGAAATGACCCAAATAAACAAAATCATGAAAGAGGCGAGATCACAACCAATACCAAAGAAATACAAACAATTCTAAGAACATATTATGAGCAACTCTATGCCAGCAAATTAGATAACCCGGAAGAAATGGATGCATTCCTAGAGATGTATCAACTACCAAAACTGAACCAGGATTAAATAGAAAACCTGAACAGACCTATAACCACTAAGGAAATTGAAGCAATAATCAAAAATCTCCCAACAAACAAAAGCCCAGGGCTGATGGCTTCCCAGGGGAATTCTACCAAACTTCTCAAGAAGAATTAATACCTATCATTCTGAAACTGTTCCAAAAAATAGAAATGGAAGGAAAACTTCCAAACTCATTTTATGAGGCCACCATTACCTTGATCCCAAAACCAGACAAAGACCCCATCCAAAAGGAGAATTACAGACGAATATCCTTGATGAACATGGATGCAAAAATTCTCACCAAAATACTAGCCAATAGGACCCAACAGTACATTAAAAGAATTATTCACCACGACCAAGTGGGATTTATTCCTGGGCTGCAAGGTTGGTTCAACATCCGCAAAATCAATCAACGTGATACATTAACAAAAGAAAGAACAAGAACCTTATGATCCTCTCAATAGATGCAGAAAAAAGCATTTGACAAAGTACAGCATCCCTTCTTGATCAAAACTCTTCAGAGTATAGGGATAGAGGGTACATACCTCAAGATCATAAAAGCCTTCTAGGAAACACACACAGCGAATATCATTTTCAATGGGGAAAAACTGAGAGCTTTCCCCCTAAGGTCAGGAACACAGCAGGGATGTCCACTATCACCACTGCTATTCAACATAGCATTAGAAGTCGTAGCCACAGCATTTCAGACAACAAAAAGAAATAAAAGGCATCTGAACCGACAAAGAAGATGTCAAACTCTCTCTCTTTGCAGATGATATGATACTTTATGTGGAAAACCCAAAAGACTCCACCCCAAAACTGCTAGAACTCATACAGGAATGCAGTAAAGTGGCAGGATATAAAATCGATGCACAGAAATCAGTGGCATTCCCATACACCAACAACAGGACAGAAGAAAGAGAAATTAAGGAGTCAATTCCATTTTACAACTACACCCAAAACCATAAGATACCTAGGAATAAATCTAACCCAAGAGGAAAAGGATCTGTACTCAGAAAACTATAAAATACTCATGAAAGAAATTGAAGACACAAAGAAATGGAAAAACGTTCCATGCTCATGGATTGGAAGAACAAATATTGTGAAGATGTCAATGCTACCTAGAGCAATCTACACATTCAATACAATCCCCATCAAAATACTATCCACTTTTTTCAAAGAAATGAAACAAATAATCCTAAAATTTGTATGGAACCAGAAAAGATCCCGAATAGCCAGAGGAACGTTGAAAAAGAAATGCAGAGCTGGCGGCATCACAATTCCGGACTTCCAGCTCTATTACAAACCTGTCATCATCAAGACAGTATGGTACTGGCACAAAAACAGACACACAGATCAATGGAACAGAATAGAGAGCCCAGAAATGGACCCTCAACTCTATGGTCAACTAATCTTCGACAAAGCAGGAAAGAATATCCAATGGAAAAAAGACAGTCTCTTCCACAAATGGTATTGGGAAAATTGGACAGCCACATGCAGAAGAATGAAACTGGACCATTTCCTTACACCATACACAAAAATAGACTCCAAATGGTTGAAAGACCTCAATGTGAGACAGAAGTCCATCAAAATCCTAAAGGGGAACACAGGCAGCAACCTCTTTGACCTCAGCCGCAGCAACTTCTTCCTAGAAACATTGCCAAAGGCAAGGGAAGCAAGGGCAAAAATGAACTATTGGGACTTCATCAAGATTAAAAGCTTTTGTACAGCAAAAGAAACAGTCAACAAAACCAAAAGATAACCGACAGAATGGGAGAAGATATTTGCAAATGACATATCAGATAAAGGGCTAGTATCCAAAATCAATAAAGGACTTCTTAAACTCAACACCCAAGGAACAAATGATCCAATCAAGAAATGGGCAGAAGACATGAACAGACATTTTTCCAAAGAAAACATCTAAAGGGCCAAGAGACACATGAAAAAGTGCTCAACATTGCTCGTCATCAGGGAAATCCAAATCAAAACCTCCATGAGATACCACCCCACATCAGTCAGAATGACTAAAATTAACAAGTCAGGAAATGACAGATGTTGGCGGGGATGCGGAGAAAGGGGAACCCTCCTACACTGTTGGTGGGAATGCAAGCTGGTGCAGCCACTCTGGAAAAAGTATGGATGTTCCTCAAAAAGTTGGAAATAGAGCTACCATACAATCCAGCAATTGCACTACTGGGTATTTACCTCAAAGATACAAATGTGATCTGAAGGAGTACGTGCACCCTGATGTTTATAGCAGCAATGTCCACAATAGCCAAACTGTTGAAAGAGTCAAGATGTCCATCAACAGATGAATGCATAAAGAGGTGGTATATATATGTGTGTGTGTGTATATATATATACACACACGCACACAATGGAATATTATGCAGCCACCAAAGGAATGAAATCTTGCCATTTGCAACGATGTGGATGGAACTGGAGAGTGTTATGCTGAGCAAAATAAGTCAATCAAAGTAAGACATGTATCATGTGACCTAATGATATGAGGAATTCTTAATCTCAGGAAACAAACGGAGGGTTGCTGTAGTGGTGGGGGGTGGGAGGGATGGGGTGGCTGTGTGACAGAGATTGTGTAGGGTGTGTGCTATGGTGAGCGCTGTGAAGTGTGCAAGACTGTTGAATCACAAATCTGTACCTCTGAAACAAATAATACATTATGTGTTAAAAAAAAAAAAAAAGAAGATAGCAGGAGGGGAAGAATGACGGTGGGGGGATCAGATGGGGAGATGAACCATGAGAGACGATGGACTCTGAAAAACAAACTGAGGGTTCTAGAGGGGAGGGGGTGGGGGGATGGGTTAGCCTGGTGATGGGTATTAAAGAGGGCACATTCTGCGTGGAGCACTGGGTGTTATACGCAAACAATGAATCATGGAACACTACATCAAAAACTAATGATGTAATGTATGGTGATTAACATAATAATAAAAAAAGATCCATGCATATTTTCACAAAATTTTTTTTCTAATCCTAGAATATAGGTCTGTAAGCGATCAAGATTTTTACAATATTACACCAACCACTTATGGTGAATCTACTGTTTTTTTTCCCTGTGTGGTATTTGACTTTTGAGTGATCGTGGTCTGTTGTGTAAAGACAGTGAAGTAGGCGTGTAGTTTATGATGTCAAATAACATACCCAGATGGCTTCTTGTTAATAGTTATTAGAAAAAAATCATATACACATTCAATTTTATACATATAAGTTATTCTGATTATGTAGCTTAATCTTGATTTAAAAAAATATTCATTGTTCTAGATACCAAAGTCTCTCATCTTGATTTCAGCATCCTGACAGTTTTTTCTGAACAGTGATTCCTTTTTTTTTTTTTTAGATTTTTTTTTAATTTATTTATTCATGAGAGAGAGGAGGAGAGAGAGAGAGAAGCAGAGGGAGAAGCAGCTTTCCAAGGAGCAGGGAGCCCGATGCAGGATGTGATCCCAGGACCCTGGGATCATGACCTGAGCCGAAGGCAGACACTTAACCATCTGAGCCACCCAGGCACCTGGTCTGAACAGTGATTCTTTGTTGATTATCATACCATTGATCAGAATGGCTTGGTGAGTAAAGACACTTAACCTAATAATTTACATTTACTTTCTATTTTCTGTCTGCTCTATATTGTATTACTCTTATTTTAAAAATCACTATTGATGTTTTAAAAGTGTTGCTTATCTGCTCACTAATGAACACACTGATGTAACTTGCAATAGATTTATGAAATTATTTTAAGCAATAATTTGTTATAAATAATATAAGATTGTCTTCTCATATATAATTTTTAAATTACTGAATGGTTTATTGCAAATTCTCATAAGAAGGTATATAGATTTTTAACCACAAGATCATAAAGTAACAAGTTAAAATGAGGAAAACTTTTAGACATTAAATAAATCTTTTGAAGGATTCACATTAGACCTCCCGTATGGTGGGGAAATATCAAAAGATTTAGTGATTCATATTCTTATGACATACAATATACATAGTCAATAAATCATCTGGAAATTGAATCCATGTATATGTAAACCAACATTTGCATGAATATTTTCAGCCAAGCCTCCCCAATTCATTTTCAAAATATCATAAAGGAATAAAAAATAGTCTAATGTTTAGAGCATATATTTGCCACAGAGTAAAGAAGCAGAAATGATTATGATGTATTAATATTGACTATAAAGAAATAATACTAACTTTAGTTACAGAATATAGAATCATGTTTTCTTGAACAAATACAATCTTAATTATGGATACTGAAAATTATTAAAAATAGGTAAAAATTATTTGAAGTATCAACTTCTTTTTAATTGTAAGGAATAAAGGAAATACAGATATGAAAACTAAAATGTTTGATCCTGCAAGATGGATTTTATTCTGCGTAAGAGAAAATCCAGCCTGGGTTGTCTTAAACACAAGAACAAATTCATTGACTTATGGAACTCAAGAGTCAAAGAGCAGTCTGGCTTCAGAGGTGAATTCTGGGTTAAACACTGTCAGAGTGTCCATTTCATGATTTTGTTTGATCTGTGTCACCTTGAAAGGCTCAGGCTGATTAACACCATGATGGCAAGGTGGCAATAGAAATTTTGAGGCTCACATCATCACAGCACTAGGCACATTCAAATCAAAAGTCTTGAGTTTGTTCTCTTCTGAGTTCAACAAGCCTAAGTCAGTCACTGCTCCCAGGGACCATGCTCTCTCTGAATGATTCTGGTCTAGGTTAAGTCCTCCTTCAAGAACCAATCACGGGGACCAGAGAGAAGGACTATGCTTCTACACAATACAGTTAGACATTTGGACCAACCAGAATAATGGAATATGTGTTACTGTCACATAACAAAATCACAAGTAAAAGGTAACAACATAGATTTTTTTTTTCTTATAGGTTGGCTACTCACTCCTCCAACACTAAATATACTGTAAGATTTATTATTCTTGAAATTCAAAAGTGTCACAGGTGTAAGATTAGATATGCATCTCTTTTAATTTTTTTCTTGTCATTTTCATCTGACAAGTGTAATCTTAGTTTAGTAGTTTATTATTTCATTTACTATTTCACTTCCATCTGCTCTGTTGTCAGTTTACATACAGCTGTCTCCATCATTTTATCTTTTTATTTATTGCAGTCATCTCTTCATCATCTCTTTTGAATTCTGAGAGAAGTTCTGTTAGAAAAGAAGTTTTCTTTTAAATCAATTATTTAGTATTCTATAATATCTTAATGATTGTCGAGTACTATATTTATGGTTTTAATTTGCTTTTTTCCTAATGGTTAATGATGTTACCTTTTCATATACTTGACATCCTTATATACTCTCTTGTGAAGTGTCCAAGTTTTTACCCATTTTTGTGTTTTCTCATTGTTGAGATGAAGGGATTTCAGTATTCTGAAATTATAGGCTTTTGCTAAATTTTTGATTTGCAAATATGTTCCCTAGTCTGTAACTTGTCTTTTCATTCCCTTAATAGTGTCTTTCAGAAAGCAAACTCTTTTAATTTTGATATGCAATTTTTTTTTATTTTTATGGATTGTACTTTTGGGGTCATACCTAAAAGCTCTGCCTAACACCAGATTTTCTTCTACGTGTCCTTCTAAATGTTTTAAAGTGTTATGTTTTACTTTTGTATCTGTGATCCATTTTGAGTAGATTTTTGTATAAAGTACAATGTTTAGGTTCAGATTCTGGTGGGTTTTTTATTTTTTTTCCCTTTCCTTTTTATTTTACATATGGATAGCCAATTATTTCAACATCATCTCTCCTTTATCCATGGGATTTCTTCTGCAACTCTGTCAAAGATCAAATGGCCATATTTGAATATGTGTTTCTAGACTATTCTTTTCTACTTATCTATGTTTCTATAGCTTTACCAAAACCCTCTCATCATTTTCTATTAATTCTTTTTTTTTTAAAGATTTTATTTATTTATTTGAGAGAGAGAGTGAGAGAGAGAGAGAGAGAGCACACATGAGAGGGGGTAGGGTCAGAGGGAGAAGCAGACCCCCTACTGAGCAGGGAGCCCAATGCGGGACTCGATCCAGGGACTCCAGGATCATGACCTGAGCCGAAGGCAGTCGCTTAAGCAACTGAGCCACCCAGGCGCCCCATTTTCTATTAATTCTTAAAACTGTATAGTATGAGCCCTCTAACTTTGTTTTATTTATTCTCATTTCTTTGCACTTCCATACAACTTTTAGAACACATTTGTCTATATCTACAAAATCCCTGTTGGGTTTTTATTGATATTGCATTAAATCTACACATTAATTTAGGGAGAATTAGTACTTTTTATGTTGAGCTTTCCAATCTAGAAAATATGTCTTTCCATTTATTTAGGTCTTCTTTTATATTTTTTTTGTAGTCTTTAGCAGAGAGATTCTGAAATATCATTAAATTTACACTCAAATATTTCATTTTTGTTGGCACTATTGTAAATGGTATTGAATTTTAACTGTTTTTCTTTTCAGTTGTTTGTTGCTATTACATAGAAATTTGATTGTGTGTTGACCTGTACCCTCTAAATTTGATAAATTCATTTCTTAGTTCTGAGAGTTCTGGTATTTTTGGTCTTTTTTTGTTTTTGGAGTCCTTAGGCTTTTCTGCATAGACACTGTGTTATCTGTGAACAGGCACAGTTTTATTTCTTCCCCTTCTATTATATATGCCTTTAAACAAAAACATTTTCTTACTTAATTGTTCTAAAATTTCTAGTAAAGGAGAGGTGAGAATGGATATTCTTGCCTTATTTCCAATCTTGGGGTAGAAAACTTTTATATATATATATGTGTGTATATATGTATATATATACATATATATATATGTATATATATATATATATATATATATGTATATATATGTGATTTATTTGGAGAGAGAGTGCACGAGCGAGAGCAGTGGAGGAGGCGTAGAGGAAGAGTGGGGATAGAATCCCAAGCAGAATCCCTGCTCAGCATGCAGCCTGACTCAGGGCTTTATCCCATTACCCTGAGATCAGGACCTGAGCCAAAAACAGAGTAGGACACTAAACTGACTGAGCCACCCAAGTGCCCTCATATATATTTTAATAGTTTTTATTTCACTCACTGTTTTGTTTGTTTAAGGTATTTAGTTAGTTTCAGGTTTCTATTTAAATTCTAGTTGGTTAATATATAGTGTATAATTGGTTTCAGGAGAATTTAGTGATTCATCACTTACATACAACACCCCAGTGTTCATCACCAGGGCCCTCCTTAATCCCCATCACTGCCCACCTCCCCTCCAGCAACCCTCAGTGTGTTCTCTATAGTTAAGAGTCTATTTTATGATTTGCCTCACTCTCTCTTTTTATTTCCCCCTACGTTCATCTGTTTCATTTCTTAAATTCCACAAATGTCACTCAGTGTTTAAAGTTCTATTTCCTTTAAGGTGTTTATGGGGTGATTATCACTCTGACTTTTCAAATGAACCCCCGTCCTTCAGGAAATTGAATGAATTTATCTTTTTGTTATCACTAGAGAACAAGATTACAGTCAGAGATCATGTGGCCCATGTTAAAATCTTTTAGTGCCAGACAAATGCTAGCAGGGAAAAGATGTGGTTTCTCGTGGAGATTATACTGCTGTTTACTGCTATGGCCGACCACCAAAATTAGCAAAAGTCAGCCCCAGTGATCTAAGTTGACTAACAATAATAACATCAACTGTTTGATCCCAGTATCAAAAACAAAATAGTCACTGGAAAGATACCAGGAAGAACTATGCCAAATTTGACCCATATTTATTATAACTATATTGGAATATATATAAAAAATTATATCTGAGAGATATTTCTTTTGATATCTGATCCAATATAGAAATTTTTAAAAAGTGATGATTTTACTTATATGTGGAATTTAAGAAAAAAAGCCTGAAAAAAGGACCAAAGAAAACAAAACAAACTCTTAAATACAGAGAACAAACTGGTAGTTGCCAGAGGGGAGGGATGGGTGAGGGAATTGGTGAAATAAAGGCAATTAAGAGTATATTTAGATTGATGAACACTCAAAAATGTATACAACTGTTGAACGAAATATTGTACACCTGAAACTAATGTAACACTGTATATTAATTATACCTCATTTAAAATAAAATAGTGAGAACTATGCTCTTGTGATAAATATTTAGGTTGGGTATATACCATTAATGATTCAGTAAAAGTAAAATAGATTTTCCCCACTGGAGACTCTTTACACGAGTGTAACTTCTATACACAGATGGAGAGATTATTTTTCCTTTTCATTTGGTGAACTTTTTTTCTTTACAAGCTCAAGGAAGTGGGTTGAAAATTAGACTTTAACTCAAGACTCCTACAAATCATACGCTCAATAGTTTTTGAAGATGACTATATAATTTGTAGCTGGACAACGCCATAGGGCAATTATTAGTTGTGTTATTTTTCTTCACTGGTCAGCTCATCACTAGTCAATTTTTACAGAGGTCTTAGAAGAAATAAGAAAGATACACAGAGAATTTTTTTAAATATTTTTCCTGAGCCATAGATGCACTATATGTTTATATTTCATGTATTTGATCATATATTTATATTACCAGTATATACTTTAAAATATATATTTCTTGAAAGAAATAGACAAAATGGCAGTTGTTATAGCCATGTGTTAGGTATATAAAGTTGATCAACCAATTCTCTTTACTTTTGTGTGTAATTGATAATTTTCACAATAAAAATTATGTTTGTGAATCTCATAATTCTTAGAAAATCTTTCTATAAGGATTTTTAAAAATTCTAAGATGTTTGTGTAAGTGAAATAACAAAAGATGACCTAAGAAATTATTAAGACAACATAGAAACTAAAATTAAAATTTAAGAAACTCATATGCAACCTGAAGATCTGGCTCAAAAATGGAACGGATGGAATATCATCCACCAGAAAAATAAGATAAATGAAAAAGAAAATTTGTATTAAAAAAAAGAATGAGAATGGTGAACCAAAAAATATTTTTAAAATATGAACATTTGAGTTGTAGTATTTTATGGTTAGATATTTTATTATTCTACGGCATTCATTTCCCTTATAAAATTGCTTTGTATATTGAATAGTAGGGCCTAAGTTAATTGACTTAAAATAGCTAGATTGTATTTTTCATTCATAAAAAGAGTTAATTACTGAACAATCTATCAATGGTCCTATTTGTCAAATTTCACTTTTAACTAACTGCTTTATTGGCATAATTCAGGGTAACAACCAATTTGTCTGTAAGGGGATCTGACATACTAACTGGTGACCAACCTCCAAATAGCCAATCTAAAGGACAATACAGATCATTGTCTATGTTTAGAGTAACTGTCTAATAATAGTAACTAAAATGTACTGAATAGTTGATCTGACCCAGGAACTCAACTACATGACAGGGGCTAAAATTCTATTTAATCCTTACCCCAAAATTATAAGCAGTACTATCATTATCCTTTATTACATAAATGAAGAAACCAAGATTTAGATATCTTCCCTTCCATGTAGCTTTACAAGCTTACCTATATTTAAATATGGAAATCAAAGTATAGAAGACTGACAAATGAATGTAATGATAGCTTAACACTTCCTGGTAAAAACACTAACATTTTCTCATTCTTAAATTATACTGTAATCTTTGAAAGTATCATAGTAAAAATGAAAACCCTTAGGAAGTTATTAAAAATTTAGCACTCTCTGCTCATGTGGGAGTATAGATTCCACTTTCTGAAGAGATTATTATAGATATGCCTGGAATAAAATGCAAATATCACACAGAGTGGGCAGGATATCTCAGCTGGGTTTCCCTAAAAGTTATTACCTCAAAATTTTAAATACAAGAATAAATATATATCCAAGCAAATGTACAACTCTAAAGGAACATCTTAACGCAAGTTAACAGAATTATGAAACTAAGTAAGTAGCTGGATATGGAAAATCAAACAGATGTGCTTGAGGTGGTGGAAAGAGGAGTATAAAAAAATGGAGCAAAGATAAGTAACAAACCAGGGAAAGGACAGGATTTATCTGGAAAATGTTAAGGTCTTTCATTCAACAGAAAACAGATGTCTTTCTATTTGAATTCATATTTTTATACAAGAATTGATAATTACTAATTACTCCAAAACCTACCTTCATTCAAAACCTAGTTTGATCTAAGAAATTCTATGCACTAAGCTCCATCAAGCAGCTGAGAGTATACCATACCTGGCACTCTTTTACCACATTTTTTCTAAAATTCTAATTCAGAGAATAATTCCAAAGGAAATATTAAAGACACAAATCAATGACCTAAGAACAGAAAAAAAAAAAATGATGATGTGCACTTATGTAACTATCATCTTCTTATTAAAATATTTTTGGGGCACCTGGGTGGCTCAGTCGTTAAGCATCTGCCTTCAGCTCAGGTCATGATCCCAGAGTCCTGGGACTGAGCCCTGCATCAGGCTCCCTGCTCTGCAGGAAGCCTGCTTCTCCCTCTCCCACTCCCCCTGCTTGTATTCCCTCTCTTGCTGTGTCTCTGTCAAATAAATAAATAAAATCTTTAAAAAAATAAAAAATAAAATGTTTTCATTTTCCTTCTTTCATTTCCAATGGTTATTGTTCAAAAAGGATTACATAGAAATCATGCAAACATTCCAAACAGTAACCACACTACAATCTAAGTTCTTTGACATCTGGAAATGTGTATTTTAGCCCTGCATTTCCTTTTCTAGGACAGTGCCTGGCACCAGAACCACTGAGACCTAGGCAAGAGGGGGCCTGGATCTGAGCCTGGGGCTCCAGAGGAACTCTGATCCTTCTATCAATAGGACAGAGTCCTCAGTGTGAAAAGGACTTACTCACTTGAGCTCACATTCTCCAGCTGTTGTTTGGGGTTTCCTGGGCCCCTTACCCCCTGGCAAAAATGGCCCAGAACCCCCAATGGAAGCAAAAATGGCTCAGAATCCCCAAACTGAGCCCTTTCCTTGGTCTTCCTTTCCATAGGGAAATGCAAAGTTGGAGTGGGTATCCCTAGGTGTCCCTCATAATGTCAGAGACCAAAGGCACAGCAAAAAGAAACCAGGTGGGCTACAGACTGGGTCTGGTTCGTGCCAAGTACTAGTGTGGGATTTAAAGGTTTCCAAAGACTCTAAATGGGAAACAGGCCTTGCAGGAAGTTCTGAGGGTATGTATCATGTGCCTGTTTGGCACAATCATGCTCATTTCATAAAGGTAATAATGAAATTAATTAAAATGGAAAACTATTGGTCCTCTTTTAATTAGAACGGACAGTATGGACAGCCCTGAAATCTCAGAGGCTTAATATTTGTTCTGTGTTTTTCTCTATGAATGGTCCAAGTCCAACATGGGTCACCAGGAGCAGCCGGTTCCTGTTATTTGCAGGACCCAGGAGGGCAAGAGTATAAATGGAGCTCACATACTTATATGTAAATATTCAAAGACATAAATTAAGATAATGAACAGTTGACTGTGTTTTCCTCCTACCTTGACAAATAAACCTTCATAATAAAATTGAAAACTACGAGTAAATGTATAGTTTTATTTGACAAACTTGGGCTAAATATCTAAGAATAACTTTATCACTGGTCTCATCTGGGGGATCTGTTGATGAGCCAGTGATGTTTGCATGAGAAATACAAGAAAATATAAATATAATAAAGTCTTGTATATTTATTGATAAAAGTGCCTGCACTTTAGTAAAATCACTAATATTGACATTATAATCGAGATTTTCACATAATTTGACACATTTTTGCCTAATTAGGTAAAATTTTTGTATAATTGTCAATATTAATTTATCTCTTAATTTCAATTTAAAGAAAATTTACCCAGCTGAGACAGTGGCAACTTGAAACATTAAAAATTTAAATATTAAAAATTAAATATTAAAAATTTCAGAATAAATCAAGAATTTTACATAGAATGTCCAAATATTATAGAAGAATCATAAATTATTTCCAAAAAATATTAAAAATATTTTAATGTTATCAATAAAAAATCTCTATCAACTATATTATGGTTTTTCACTAACTCTTGAAGAAATACCTAGTGGTACAAGCAGTATGTCTTAAATTTTCTTTGCCATTTTTCAAAGCTGGAATATAAAGAAAACTGAAAATAGTATATCATTCAGTTTGTTTAAAAGGTCTTCTCAATTTAAACTATACCTGCAATCTACAATGGACAGAAATGGTATTGCATAATTTTAGTATTTTTACCTGGGTATTCTCTCCTTAATTATGCAAACCTTTTTGTTCCTTGTTTTAATTTCCTCATATAAATTAAATATCCTATTTTATATTTCATACTAAATATTTTGATTTAACAAGTTTTTCTAAAATTTATGTGTGTTTAAACATTTAATCTTTTAAAAAGTGAAATAATGAAACTTGATTTTTTTTTACCATTGTTGAAAGGTTTTACCAATAGCATTAGTTAGAAGCAACAATTCATACCAAGTAAGTATGTATAGAGCAAATTAAAAATTGTTTTTCTGTCAAAGAAAATGATTTACTTTTTAAGAAGAATTTACTGTTTTCTTAATCCTTCTAGTATACTTCACAAAGTCTAATATAAATCTAATTGTTTTGACAGTATTCGTAGCATGCCCAGGAGTAGTTGTAAGGTCAGATTTGATAGGTTTCATCAAATTAGTTCATATTTGGGAAGATCTAGGAATCACTAAATATTTACCATTTTTCTCTTGTCCAAAGGATGTAATTTCTACCAGCACAGTTGAAACCATCATGTCTCTTAGTAAAAATTTAATTAATGCTCTACAAAAGACATAAGGGTCTTATGATTTGGGGAAAAAATTCTGATAAACTTTTTTCTTTACCAACCTGGTTTTCTCCATAAACTTGTCCTTGACAATGCTTCAAATCAATACTTCAAACTGAAATTTTTTTCAGTGTTCATGTTAGTCTAAGCCTATACTTTAAAAAACAAGTATAAGACCAATAAAGTACTCATTAATTTTGACTTGTTTACTATTTATTTAATTAGAAGAGTGGAGAAAAAAAAACATTTCCAACATATTTTTAACCTCTAGCTAAAAGACTTTTGTCTTTGGTACAATCCAGTCAAAGTAGGGATACTTTTTACTTTATGTATTTTTTTCATATTTTATTACCTATTAAATCAGTAAATTTATTTTGAATTTGCCCCACTTGTTGGTGATTATTTCTATTTTTTTACATGTCAAACTACCAAATCATATCTATTCTATCTATAAATTTGAAATGCTTTGCTGTGAGCACTGTGAATATAAAAACATGTTTGGTGAATACTGAGCACACAATATTATTTTTGTAAGAAAGTCATGCTAAAGTCCCTAAAGTATTATTCACTTGTCTTTATTTTATTGCATATTGTTTGCTCTTTATTCAGGGTTGTTTTTTTTTTTTTCCAATTCTGTAATTAATTGCATGAGTCCTTTATTCTGTGCAAGTGAAGAATTAGTATTATATTTTACACATTACCTCCATCCCTATAATGTCCCAAATTAATAATATGAACTTTTTAATATTGCAAAATGTTCTTTAGCCCTCAAGAATAACTACTGCAAATTTTGTGCTGATTCATAAGTAGCTCCAGAATCATGAATGAATAGAAATACAGGGGAAAAAAAAAAAAAAAAACAGGAAAATGGATACACAGCAATACTGAAAAATGATACTTCATAATGCAATCTTAAGGAAGGGGCACTTTGAAGTATTCCTCTCCAACATAAACTATAGTAGTATAAACTACAAACCTACATGGTATTTTAGTGCAACTGACTTTTGTTTTGATGCTATGGAACAAAGGAGGGAGCAAAGCATTCTGCTGGTACCTGAGTATTGCTATTTGCAGTAGCAGAAAACGTAGGGTATGGGGTAGAGTTCTGTCATTCTGAGTGTTGGATCCTTAGCGATGGAGGCACCCAGGTGTTATTTAATACATTTCTTTTGTGTTTTTACTATCTAGGACATCCTCATGCTCGCATCATTGACCCATATATTATTTAGAATTGTGTTCCCAAATATTTGGAAAACTTCCTAGTGATGTCTCTCTTACTGACTTCTACTTTAATTCCGTTGTGGTCAAAGAAAGTACTTCATACAACTTGAATCCTTTGGAATTATTGATTCTTGTTTTATAGTCCAGAATATGTTCTGTCTAGGCAGATGTTCCTTGCGATCTTGAAAACAATGTGCATTCTGTCACACTTGGTTGAAGTGTTCTATAAATGTCAGATCAAGTTAGTTGGTAGTGTGCTTCAAATTTTCCATTCTTACTGATTTTTTAATTATTTTCTCAATTATTCAGAGCAAAGTGTTAGTTTTCAACTGAAACTGGGCTTGTCTACTTCTCCTTAAAACTGCATCTGTTTTTGATTCATATACTTAAAGCTTCGTTATTAAGTTAATAAATGCTTATCATTATGCCCTATTGATGAATTAAACTTTTTTGTCACTATCGAACAGATTTTTTTATCCTTAATAATATTCTTTGTTGCAAAATGTACTTTGCATAGTGCTCTAAAACTTGTTAATGAGTATTAGCATTATATATATCCTTTCCATCCTTTTACTTTTCAATCCATTCAAGTCTTCATTTAGATTATTTCTTATAGTCACCATAGAATTGTCTTCCTTTTTATCCACCCTCACAAAAATCTGTATTTCAATTTAATTTACTTTTGTATTTAATGTGATTATGGATATATTTTTGTTTGTTTTTATTCTCTTACTCCATGTTTTATATTTGTCCCATTTGTTTGTTTTTCCCTGTTCCCTATTTTTTGGATGTAAAAAAAAAGATTTTTATTTATTTATTAGAGTGCGCACACACAAGAGAGAAAGCACAAATGGGGGAAGAGCAGAAGGAGAGGGAGAAGCAGACTCCCACTGAGCAGGAGGCCCAAAACAGGGCTTGATCCCGGGAGTTTGGTATCATGACCTGAGCCAAAGGCAGTTGCTTAACCGACTGAGTGACCAAGGTGCCCCATCTTTCTTGGATTCTTTTATGATTACATACTCTGTTTCGTTAGCTAATTAGTTCTTTTTTTTTTTTTTTACTGCTTGCTAATTGTTTTGTTATTGATTTTATTGTGTACATTTTTTTTTACTTAACACTGTCTACCTTTAAGCTCAATTTTGTCATTTCGCATATATTTCTCCCTCCCAAACTTTATGCTCAAATTGTCATTCATTATATGATATACTTATGTAATAAATTCACAATGTATTGCTAATACTTTATGTTTAAATAGGTATCCCTTAAGGAGATTTAAGTGAGAAAAATAAATTGACTTTCTTGCAACTTTGCAATACAAAATAGGGGGGAAAATAAGCCTAGCCACCTATAGGTGTGACAGGTTTGAATAGCCAAACAGTATGTATATTTTAAAAACTCAGATAACTTCTAATTCTTAAAATAAAGTTCTTAGTTTTTTGCTTCCTGAAATCAGAATTTCCCGCATATTAATATTTTAATAAAAATTCGTATTTCCATTTGTCTCCAATTTTCAATAACTTGATCCCAATTATTTTTGCTTTTATTTTCAAGCGTCAAAAGGGTCACATCTCCAGACTTAATATTCAATTTTCTCCAATAGCTTCTCTAAAGTTGACAAGTATGCAAACTGGAAAAAAAGAATTCATCCATATGCTCTAATTTTAATTGTGTGAATGGGTTAGTTAATAAAGCTTTTCCATTCATTTATTTTGATGTTTCCTGCCAGATTCTCAATAATTCTGAAATAAATCATTAACACAGCCAGAATAAGAACATAATATGGGATAAACCACTTATTTTCAAAAAACTGTGACAAAGATTTGCTGTCACCATTCCAGATACCCATTTCATTTTTAAATGGCTACAATACAGTAAAATTTTAACTCAAGAAAAGTGAAGTCTCAAGTGAACCTATAGTGAGAGCTTTGAGAAAATCAAAAAAGCTTTTTATTTCATTGTCTCTTAGACAATCTAAAGATTGATTTAATGATCTCAGTAAATTAAGATGGTCAAATTATTCTTTATAGTTGGAAGCCAAGACTCTAACAGAAAATGTTAAAACTTCAAAATACAAAATTTTATATTAATATAATGTAATATTTCCTAACATAAGGAAAATGCTATTAACAAAACCCCAAAATAAAGTGTTACCAGCAAAGATGGCAAAACTTTAAAATTTGTGTATTCAAAAAGTTATTTTTAATTTTAACTCCAGTAGAGTTATCACAGTGTTATATTAGTTTCAGGTATAAAATATAATAATTCAACAATTCTATACATTAGTCAGTGCTTCTAAGCATACTTTTTAACTCCCTTCACCTGTTTAACCCATCCTCCCGCCTACCTCCCTTCTGGTAACCATCAGCTTTTTCTCTACAGTTAAGAGTTTGTTACTTGGTTTCTCTCTCTTTTTGTTCCCTGTACTCATTTTATTTCTTAAATTCCACATATGAGTGAAATCATGGTATTTGTCTTTCTCTGACTTATTTCACTTAGCATTATGCTCTCTAGATCTATCCATGTTGTTGTAAATGGCAAGATTTCATTCTTTATGGCTGAGTAATATTCCACTGTATACACACACACACACACACACACACACACAACTTCTTTATCCATTCATCAATCAATGGACACTTGGGTTGCTTCCATAGTTTGGCTATTACAAATAATGCTGCAGCAAATATAGGGTGTCTTCTTAAATGAGTGTTTTTGTATTCTTTGGATAAATACCCAGGAGCAGAATTATTGAATCATACAGTAATTCTATCTTTAATATTTTAAGGAACCTCCATACTGTTTTCCACAGTGGCTGCACCCACTTGCATTCCCACCAACAGTACATGAGAATTCCTTTTTCTCCATGTTTTCCAAAAAATTTTAAAATTTGTACATCACAGTGATAAATGTGTATATTTATATAACTATATATCCATTATATAGTTTTTTGAATTTTTCAGTTTGAGGTAATAATATTAAAAAGCAGAAAAATATTGTTTTGTGATAAGAAAAATACTGTTGGGCATCCTAAAAAAAAATTTCTCATTGTAAAATCTCTGCTCTTTTAGACTTATCATGATGAGACTGAAGGTTTTTTGTTGTTTGTTTGAAAGATTTTATTTATTGAGAGGTGGGGGAAGGGGTAGAGGGAAAGAGAGAATCTCACGTAGGTTCCATGCTGCGTGTCTGGCTCCATCTCATTACCCCAAGATCATGACCTGAGCAGAAATCAGGAGTTGGATGCATAACCAGCTGAGCCACTTAGGCACCCGGAGATTGAAGGTTTTCTTGTGGAAAATTTAACTTTGCTTCAGTGAAACGCTTGTTATTGTATATGGAATATTAATCATCTGGGTCTTATGATAATGAAGATACTCATTAAAAATAATCAAAAGTTCAATAGCAGCAACATAACTGCCAAGTTAGATCCTACCCCACAGGAGAAGGTATGCAATAGTTGAGCCAGAGGAAGAGGGTGTGCTTCTTCCATTAGACTTCTGAATCGCCAAACAGAAGAGTACATTCCACTCTGGACATACACATGGAGTATGCTTACCTCTCAATATAACTCCATAAGTAGCCATCCCTAAGGTCCCAGATATGCTCTTTCAGTCAAACTATCTTTTCCATGCAATTTGTGTCCTATCTTATTCTTTGATTCCACTTCATATTTTAGGTATCTTGGCCCACAGTGTTTTTAGGATTATATTCTGTAACTGTGGCTAAAGGGAAAATCTTGTTTGTTATGAATGTGAGCTTTTAACAGTTAACCATTGCAATGATTCAGATATGGTAGAAGATGCAATGATTTTTTTCCAATATTTTAAACAGGGTATTTTGATGCACTACCACTGCATGACTTTGTAATGAGAAATAAAAATACTATGTTACACTTGTTTAGGACTATAGTTTTATGAAATATACTCACACATTTTTATTCATTTTATCTTGGAAACAAGAGTATACAGTTGGAAGGAAACAATTAATTTTTTTCTTATTTTGTGAAAGAGAAATCCATAATTTAGAGACTTTAAAAGACAGTTGAAGAAAATTCATGGAAGAACTTGAATATGAAAATTTGGCTCACTGACAGAGGTGGGGATGATAGAATCTAGAAAATATACGACAGATGGTATTGCTGAGCTCTTAGAAGCAAGGTGAGTCCAGATACCATAAGTGAATACAAGTTTTGAGTGGTATCCATGGAAGTCTGATCCATAGAAATCTATGAAGATGATTTTTGAGAACTCTGTGTTCTTACAGGCAAGACCGATGGGCATTGAGTAAGGTACTACTCATTCTATACAATCCAAAGGAATCATTGACAGGCAGTGAAGAGAGTAAGGCAGCCATCCCAATACAAATACAATGCTTGAAAAGTTTCTGGACCTGAGCCAGAACCCACTGATTGAAGTAGAGGACAGTCCATAAAAGGAAGAACCCCATAACACCTCAGCAGGTGTATATTACAGTGACTCCAAATTTCTTCTCCAAAAGGGCCAATGGCCATTTACCTGTTTCAATACATATTCAGGAAAGAGGAATATGCAGACATTTTGAATGAGTACAGACCTAATTCAAGAAAACTCAGACAGGCAATCTTAGCTCCTCTTCAGCCTGGGGAATCATAATTGCATCTTTCAACCACTTTGCAATTCAACTCTCTCCATCTAGATCTACCCAATCTCTCATGGTTATTTCTATGGGCATTTCCTAAGAAAAATCCTGCATGCAAGCCTGTTTCCCAAGGAATCCCACTGAAGACAGATGTTAAACTTTGGTATCGTTTGAATAAATCAGCTAAAATACAGACTAGTTACCGTTTGTTATTTATCAGATTAGCAAGGTTAAAAGATCAGTATGATCCAGTATTGTTAAGGATGTGAAAACAGTCATTCAGAAACCGTTAACTGACACTATATTGACACTAAAATTCTAGGGGGCCATTTAGAAAAATATATTAAAAGTGTGTAAGCATTGATTCTATCAATTCTCCTTTTCAAAATATGTGTAGAAAATTATGAGAAAAAAGTACAGATATTATATATGTATGTTTTTTTACTTCAGCACTGTTCATGCCAATAGACTAAAATTCCTTAGGAAAACAATTAAAGCTGTTTTATATCCATAATGTTTATATTATGGCAAGGATTACACAGCTACATGATATATGTGTATCTCCATATATTCACATGTTTATTTAAATAGCATAAACATCTTAAGTAACTGGCAAAATATTATTTGGTAAAATAAGTAAAAATATTCAGATTTATTTCTATGAACCTGACTGTAATGCAGAAGCCAATATTTTATGAACATTATCATTTATAGTATGACTTCAGGTTTATGTGTCCTTTTTATGCATTTCCTGATTTTTTAATGAAAATTAAGAATAAATTTATTTTATTAAAAAAGAAAATGATTACAAATTTCAGGTATTTGTTCTAGACTTTTTTTTAAAAGATTTTATTTATTTGTTTGACAGAGAGAGACAGCAATAGAGGGAGAGGGAGAGGCAGACTCCCTGCTGAGCAGGGAGCCAGATGTGGGACTCAATCCCAAGACCCCGGGATCATAACCTGAGCTGAAGGTAGAGGCTTAACCAACTGAGACACCCAGACACCCTGTTCTAGATTTTTTGATCTAACTAGCCAATTTTAAAATTTGCCTGTAAAAATAAATAAATAATAAAAATAAATAAAAATTCATCAGTAAACTTTCTTATTTGATATGCTTTCTTAGCTTTCATGGAGCAGATGTACATTATCCTTAGAGAGAACAATAAATTAAAATGTTCCTCTTACTCTGTCTTCATTCAGAATTTTATTTCCAGATTAGATTTTATAAATTACAGGTAACATAAGAAATACCGAGAGGGACTCATTTCTCTCTTTTCACAATCTTTCCCGTGTTCTACTCTTTTCTTCTCTTTTTAGTTTTCTTCCTTGTTTTTTTCTTCCATTTCAATTTGGACTTTTGCCTATCATCATCAGATCAAAGCTCTTACATTGATAAAATGAGATAATTAGCACAGCACAGTGTCTGACATATAGGAAAGTTGTAATATACATTAATCATGTGGATTATTAACAATCACTGGAATCATTTAACCTGGTTGGTGGGAAATAGGATGCTCTTTTTGTCAGTAAAGTTTCCATGTTTCTGTCCAATAATTCTCTCTGAAATAGAAGTGCAATACAGGGTTTGATGTTCTCAGAATAATGCTCTCTTAAATCTTCCTGGCACTAACAGCATTAAGTACTTACTATCAAAGCCCAAGTCCCTGCCCACAGCAGTCCAGCAAGAGAATTGCTTATTGTATATATCCTTTGTATATGTTGCCTGCCATGACAGACAGGAACAAGAAAGAAAGGGAGCTTCAACTACATCAAATTACAGCAGATATTGATGGAGTAGAATATACAAACATAGTTGGGGTGATGAAAAAAAAATGCCTCAGAAGTTTCAGAAGGAAATCTACCTCAGTCAGACAAGCACAAGGAGAACAGGAGTCCCAGAGTTTATGAAGCCAAAGAAGAGATGGATAGTTTAAAAAGAAAAGTGAAGCAACATAAGAAATCAAAGAATATTTTACCTGCAGAAAGAAAATCAATGAAAATGATGAACTGTTATTCAAAGGAAATAAACTGATTATTCCAGTTTCCAAAAGAAGGGAGGTGCTGCAGGTAATCCATCAGGATGAGCAGGATGTTGGAAGGTAAGGGAGGAAGCCTAGATGTGATAGTCTATCTTTCATATTCCAGCCCCAAAATGAAAGTGTTAGTTAGATGCTGGAAACACAATTTGAAATTAATTTCTTTAGTGCAATAAAGTCCATTGGCACGGATATATTTTCTAATTCTTTTCTATGTTTTTACTTTCATACTTCATAAATGAGATTCTCTAAAAATATTAAAGACACAATACATGTATACATGCAAAGTTTTAATAATCACATGAATTCTCATGTACCTACCAAATAACTTAATTAGAACTTTATCCATATCTTACAAGCTCTGTGGATTTTTCTACCTGATGATGTTCCCCACTTTATCCCAGCAGAAGATAACCACTCTCCTGATCTCCAGTGTAATCATGTATTTGATTGTCTTTATAACTGTCGATATGTAACCATATACACAACATACCAATTTGTTCTCTTTTTAATGTGATTAGAAATGGAATCAAACTGTCCATTTTCTTACTTGCTATTTTCATTCAACTTCATGGTTTTAAGATCCATACATGTTTATTATAGGTAGTCTACTTTATGATATATCATTATTTATCCATTCAGTTGATTGTTGATATGTGGTTGGGTTGCTTGCATTGTTGCTATTACCCACAAGGACATCTATCACAGTGACCTAAATATATATATGTCCAAATTCATTACATAATAAAAGTCTTTTTCAGACATTTTTACTGATTTTTGGATCCCATAGCATTGCATGAGAGTTCCCTTTTTCTCTGTCCTTGCCAAAATTTGGTATTGTCCTATTTTCTAATTTTTGTCATTTAAGTATTCTCTGCTATGGTTTTCATTTGTACTTGCCTAATTAACAAGTTTGAACATTCCTTCATAAGCCTATTCAATAGTTATATTTGCTCTTCTGTAGGCTTCTTGTTCATAATTTATGCTACTATTCTGGTGTGAAGTTTCCCCTTTACTAACAGTTTTGAACAAGTCTTTCATAAACCCCGGATACTAAAACTTGATCAGCTGTAAGCTGCTATAAATTCTTTGAGATTATAACTTACTTTTTTATTCTTTTCTGGGTTTTTTGTACGCACAGACATCATCAAACTTATCAAATGTTTCCTATATGGTTCAATTTGGTCACCTTGTTTTAAAAGAAATTGAAAAAAAAAAAAACCACTTATGCCAGGAGATAAAAATAATATACTCTCCAACTTTTTTTTTTTTAGAGAGAGAGAGTGTGTGCAGGGGGTGGAGAAGGGCAGAGGGAGAGGGAGAGAGATAATCTTAAATAGGCCGCATGCCCAGAGTGGAGCCCAATGCAGGGCCCGATTGCATGACCCTGAGATCATGACCTGAGCCAAAATCAAGAGTCAGATGCTTAAGTGACTGAGCCACCCAGGTGCCCTTCTCCAATATCAACTTCTTAAAGTTTTAGATTCTTTCCTTTTTCCTGACACATTAAATTTTAAATGCCAGTACATTTAAAGATGGTTAATTTTATATTATGTAATTTTTACCACAATAATACATAAAATATCCCATAAAGAGATTCATTTAGTGCTTGAGGAGACCCAAAATTCTTCATTCTTTTTCACAAAGCTTAATTCAAGTTTTCCAAGCAAGTAACAAAGAAAATTAACACCAGTTTCTGAGGTGGGTAGGATTTGATTTATTTCCCTTTTCTGGATGTAGACTTTAATTTCAGTCAACTTCACTAATATTGGAATTCATGGGGGAAAATGTGGGTTTAAATGAGTAAGAGTTTTTCCCTAGGCTTTTGATAAAACTATTAAAGATTGAGGACAATCTCTCAACATCAGGTTGGTTGACAAGTATCACAGCTATAAGTCGAGAGCAGATCTTGTTTCCATTCTGTGCAAGAAATACACATCTTTGACAAATTGGTTGTCTCTGTTGGGGATAGAAGAGCACAGTACTGATGGAGTATCTTGTTTGGGCAAGATACATCTGACTGCTTTTCCAAACCTGTCTTACTTAATCCTCATAATATCATTTTAGAGATGAGGAACCTAAGGCTCAGAGGTTAAATAATTCATCCAGTATCAATTTGCCAGTCAGTAATAGAGCAGAAATTTGAACTCAAGATTGTCTTACTCAAAAATGAAAAAAAAAAAAAAAAAAACCTGTGCTCTTTCCATTTTTCACCCTGATATCTCAGAAAGACCTATAAAAGTGAGAAGGGTAATTGGCATTTGTTAAATGTGCTGGGTGCTTCACTCCCCTTACTGCATATTCACAACCAATATACTAAGAAGTTGGTATTAGTCATATTAAACAGATGAAAAAAATCAAGATTCTTTAAGTTAACTCTCCAAGTGTATGTCAATGCCACAATTTCAATTGTTCTTTGGCTTTAAATCCTGTGAATATGTTCCCTATATTCCTACAGAACAATTTGGTATGATAATGTATTGAGATATGAATTCATTTTTCATTTTTTTCTTCTTGTATGGCATATGTCTCACCACAGTCTTTTTATAGTAAAATCGTTTTCTTCTTCTTGCCTTAGGATTGCATTTCTTAAACTGAGAACATTGAACCAGCTGCATTAGCTTCATTTAAGAGCTTGCTAGCAATGGAAATTCTCAATCCCCACCTAAAACCAAAAACTCTGGTGGTAAAGCCCAGCAATCTGTGTTTTATCCAACTCTCAAGTGATTCTGCTACATGCTGAAGCTTGTGGAACCACTGATGTAAGGGAAGGTTCATTCCCTTCCCCACATGCTGGATCAAAGAGAACTTCCCAGCCTTGAAAACTCTAAACAAACTGATTCCTGATTGCTGATTTCCAGAAATCTGGGCTCCTTGCTAGAATAGAAATATTCTCAAAACTAGGAAATGCATGAAGGTCTAAAGTTCTGCTAGCTGTTGAAACCCATGACTCTTTGCCCCATGGGGAAGTGGAGAATCCCTTTTTGATGCATGTTCATTGTAATAGTTTAACTTTCCTTCCCAGGCTCCATAAAGATAACCCAAAGTATCAGAGAAGTGGAAGAGCCATCAGATTTTACACCCATATAGCCTTGACCAGTGGTAACTATCATCCTGATCAGTCTCTCCAACTGTAAAAGATCATAATATAGGGGGCCAGGGAGATTCCTAGAGAGTGAAATGCAATGACACTGAAAGTTGTGGTAGGATTCAACTGGAATTAATTAAATTAAGTAACATAGTGTGAAAAAGGTTACATGTGCTGTAAAATAAATTTTAAAAAGTGCCCTGAGAGACACAAAAGCTCAATACATAATAAGGAGAACACTTATTAACAGCACGTTTATGCCTCTCCAAAATTCTTATGTTGAAACTCTAACCCGCAATGGATGGTATTAAGAGGTAGGGACACTGGGAAGTAATTAAGTTTAAATAAGGTAAGGGGACAGACACCCCATGAGAGTATTAATGCTCCTACAAGGGGAGGAAGAGAGTAGAGCTCATTACCTCCACTATATGAGGATCTAAGAACATATCCTGCAGCAAACCAGGAGCAGTGCTCCCAGCAGACACCCCATCTGCCAGAGCCTTGATCTTGAACTTCCCAGCCTCCAAAACTCTGACAAATACATTGTTGTTTAAGCCACCCAGTCCATGGAATTCTGTTATAGCGGACCAACCTGAATAGGACAATTTTAAATATCCTCTGCATCTTTCCTTTTACACTCAAATACACTTTAGTAGTAGTAAGAAGGAACATAATGCTTCCTTCTTTACTTAAAAAAAATTAGCTAGCACTCTTAGTTGAGTTGTGAATGCAGAAAATATCTACAGAAAGCAAAGAAGATTTACTATTTTAGTTACATACATAATAATTTATTTTAAGAGGAATTAAAAAGTTAAAAAAAATCTTTCAAATTTGAAAAGCTTATAGATTGATTGCTGCTTTTTGAAAGAAAGCCCAATAATTCAGGATTATGTGGAGAAAATGTTTTAGATTTAAAAGTACTTGCATGTGCAGAATTAAAGAACCTGGATTGTCCATAGTATTTCTCTTTGTAAGACAGGTTTTAGGCACATATTTTTATAGAGTAGGTATTGGGGGAGAAAAGTACCTCTGAGCTTTGTCCAGTGCTATTAACTTTGATAAGTATCAGACTTGCTGTCCATTCAATTTAATACCTCAATCAGTAACGATAATAATAGCAATAATGACAATATAACAATTTTTAGCACTTTCTATGTGTCAGGCATTGTTTTCGTTGCTTTACGTTTTTTTAAAGATTTATTTATTTTAGAGAGAGAGAGTGCATGGGGGGGTGGGGTGCAGAGGGAAAGAATCTCAAACAGATTCCCTACTGAGTGCTGAACCACACCCCACACAGGGGCAGATCTCAGGACCCTGAGATCATGACCTGAGCAAAAACCAAGAGTCAGACGCTTAACCAACTGAGCCACCGAGGCGTCCCATTCAGTGCTTTACATTTATTAGCATGCTTAATCCTTACAACTAAGTTGTAGACTAATAAAGCGTGTTCTTTCTTACTCAAATCAAATATTTCTGAAATTTAAAAATGCACATAAATATTTAAGAATTGCTGTTTCTACATTCCTAAGTCAATTATTTACTTATTTTCTCAATCTGTAACATGTATATATGAAAAGCTAGGAAGGAATTCAAAAGTAGTTGTGAAATAAACTTAGATATATATTTAGAACCTTAAAAATAAGCATTAAACTACTTTGAGTATAGCTTAAATGTAAGTAAAAAAATTCACATTTTCAGCAAAGACTAGGGTCAGGACAAAGCTGGCAAAAAGTGCAAGATTCAGTAGCCCCAAGCCTCCAGTTATCAAACATGGCCTTGTCTGTAGCAAAGACCCTAACCTACTGATCCTATGTACTAAACAACTATGATTTACAGACATAATTATTCTATTTTCTAAAACCAAAGGCTGAGGAATCTGATAGGAAAAATAGGAAAAATAATTTCTTTTTCTGACTTGTCAGTTTCCTTATATTTAATGGATAATAGGTATATAGTAATAGGTATGCAATAACAGGTTTAATCAAATTATTCACTTAAGAAATCAACTTTAATTAAAGTAAAATCTCTTAAATTGTTCTGAAAAGTAGAGGTCTACAGTCAATGTGATTATAAATCATGTTAATGAAACATAGTAATCTGGAATAAACTTTTGATTTTTACTAAATTTGCTGCAATCACTAAAAGCAACACTATAAAAGGAAATCTTGGGCGGGGGAGGCAGGAGGCAAAAGAGATGTTGTTATTTAATATAGGATTTCAGTTTTGCAAGATGAAAAGAGTTCTAGAGATTAGCTGCACAATGATGTGAATGCAGTTAACACTACCCAATTGCACACTTAAAATGGTTAAGATGGCAAATTTTATGTTGTGTACATCATCTGACCACCATTTTTTTAAAGGAGAAAAAAAAAAGGAAAAAAGTTACCTTTTTCCTGCACTGTTAATAGGAGCGAAAATCTTTTCCCAACTTGCTATAAAGGAAAAGTGATAGAGGATAGAAGTGGGGAAACTAAAACTTTGGTAACTAACTATTCGCAGCTATCTGAAGTATTATTACCTTCTCATTTTTTAAATATAAATTTGAAGTCAATATAACATATACTCAATCTAATGTTAACCAGGAAGTGTTAGAATTGATATGCAAACACAATTTTGGAAGGATCCAAGCTCTTTCTCTTATACTAGAGTACTTTTCAAAATATCACACCAAATGCAACTCTATCAGACCAACAAAGGCTTATATTGAGGAGGTGCTCAAAGAGAAAATAATGACTATCACCTAGTTGAGAATTCACTGAACTTCAAATACCATTGATCTCACTGACACTAATTATAAGTCTCATGAAGTTAGTCTATCAAGAGCTTAGATATATAAGCAGCCTCCCTTTATTCTCCAGGTTAGCAATTTACTGCAGTTAATCTTAATAAAAATAAATCCCACACCAAGAGGTAAGAAACACATCATCACAAATTCGAACTTTCACTTTAGTGTTTGACAATAACTGTCAAAAAACCAAAGATTAATCTTCTCCAGGAAGACTGGTTTCATCTCAACCAAGCAAGACAGAGCAGGGACTGGACTTGAATCCCCTCTCCCCTGGCCGTGGAAACACGGAGTTCCCTGATAATGGAAACTCTCTGCTTCACGAGTAGCAGATCTTGCAGGAATGTGGAAGCAGGATGCTTACCAAAGGAGGGACTCTACCTGGAAGACTGGCAAAGACCTAACCAACCCAAGTCGGCACCAAGGAGGACCCCAGTGCTTGTCTTCCACCTACACTTCCCCACATTATAATACTAAAATTCACACCCAGAGGTGGAGATTTAACATGATAATTAGACATGCAATGCATGAAGAAGCATGTTCGGTCCTCTATGCCTGCGCACCCAATTTTCTGTGTCTGTCCCCATCTCTACTTGCTTAGACAGGACTCCTTTCCCGCATTTGCCTCTTTAAAAACTTTCCCTGACTTTTGTTGGCTAAGCCAGACTGAAGGACCCTTTCTTTTGCACTGTCTCCGTTGTGCTGCATAAATAAAAGCCTTGCCTGGAACTGCCATTTGACCCCTAATCATTTTCTGTTGTTTAGAGAGTCCAAGAACCCACGGATAACATAAGTGCATTTAATAATTTGAAGAAGCACAGAGACAATTGTGATAACACTTGCAAAAGAATAAAATAGGGACAAAATTTCAGGGAGGGATTACATATATATATGTACATGTTATATATATATCTGTTATATATATTATATATGATATATGCCTATTACATATATACATAATATATATCCTATTGTCATGTCCCCTGTATAGCTAAGTCAAAGCCTGGCCAGAGAGAAGGACTGCAGCAACCTCTATCTTTTATTGTTTTCCAAGATGGAGAACAGTGAACAATAGGGTAACCTTAGATTGAGGTAACATTGTAATGGAGAAGCCTGTCTTTATCCTGTCTCAGAATGGAGCTAAGGAAGTAGACATGTGACTGATGAAGTAGAGTTCACTTGCTCGTGGAATCCAGTAAACTCTGATGCTCTCACAAACTTTCCTGAAACAGTGACTTCCCTTCGCACTGCACCTGAATGACCATGGGCTGAGCTTTAAGAGCAGTAATATTCAGCTGAGTGACATCACCATTTCTACAATATGCAACTCTAGTCACTGGTTACAGTAATGATGTTTGTAAATGTCCTCATTATTAAAAATATACATATATATATATATATATATATATATATATATATATATATTAGGCTCTGTGTTATTTGGATAATGCAAGTCATCTTACTTGACTGGCAAGGATGGATTCAGAGCTGGTGAGCTGAGGTGTATGTGGGCATGAGGCACCCATTATAGAATTTACTGCACATGAACCTCAAGGACCAATGTCCTCAAACTTTTTTTTTTAAAGATTTTATTTATTTATTTGAGAGAGAGAGAATGAGAGATAGAGAGCACGAGAGGGAAGAGGGTCAGAGGGAGAAGCAGACTCCCTGCTGAGCAGGGAGCCCGATGTGGGACTCGATCCCAGGACTCCAGGATCATGACCTGAGCTGAAGGCAGTCGCTTAACTAACTGAGCCACGCAGGTGCCCTAATGTCCTCAAACTTTTACAGCCAAGACTTTCTCAGGAAGAGTAACCTATGAGGTGTGATACCCCAAATTTTCTCACATTCTCATGGGCAAAGAACTTCTTGATGACAATGAAGTATCACTTCCAAAGAACTTTTTTGGATTATGAATACATCTTCTCTAGCCATAGAGTTGCATGTGATTTATATTTGTAATATATATATATACATATATATAGAAACTTATTAAAAGTGTAGATCAAATGTATTATTGATACAAATAGTTACATATGACATTGATAACACTGAAGATAATCTAACAGTAGTTAAAATTAAAAATCAAGACTAGCAGAAGATCACCATTTTAAATAAAATTCAATATAAATTCACAAAGTGGCTTTACAATTTAACCTAGCCCTCAAATCAGTGGAAATATGCTCCGGAGAAGGGGAAAACCATACATTTAGGAATGTTATGTAGGTTTATTTAGAAAACTTAGGAAAAATATAAATTTCTGTATGTGGATTTATATGGGGGTATAGAATATCTGATTATTAATACATTAGCAATAATAAATGCATTTATTTGTCTTAGTTAAGATTCCTGCAAGAAACAGGACACATTCAAAATAGATGATGGAAGAGAGTGTACTGAAGGGACTATTTTCCAAAGGGGTGGGGGAGGGAAACTAAGTAAAGTACTATGAATTGCCTTGAAGCCAGTGCCACTCCTGGGCCTGAAGGGGCCAAAAAGGAGCAGATACCAGGGCCTCTCTGTACCTATAGGTACAGCAGAGAGAATACCCCAAAGAAGTTGTAGATATTGGTAGTGAAAAAGGTCAGAAACAGAATTGGTTAGAAACTGCAGCCTGGGTAAGGAGGGAGCCAGGGGAAAACACACCATGACTTCTCCATCCTCCCTTTCTCCTACCTTTGACAAGCTTCCCACTTGCCAGCTGAAAGCCAAAAGGCCATGGAGCCTCGTTGAAGTGGTCCATGGGGCTCAGCTCCTCAGGCAGGACGCAGGATGGAGAAAGGCAGATATGAACCTGGAGAGGCAAAAGGACAATGCTCAACATAAATTTATATAGTGCTCTTTAGATTTTCAACAACCATTCACAAAAATCTATTTAACTCAAACATCCTTGAAAGAGAAGCAGAAAAAAACAAATCTGAAGTTCAAGATTTTTAGAGTTTCTCAACACTGCCCATTTAATGTGTAATAGAGCCAGTAATTAAACTGTCTTCTAATTCCATCCCCAGTATTTTTCAGGTTAGTTTGGAAATCTGGATGTAGGAAAATCTAAATAGCTTAAAGAGATGCTTTGGAATTCTTTCTCTTCCTCCATGCTGGGTCTGGAAAATACTAACGTAGAAATGAAGTATGTAATAGAGATATAGGCTTCAAATAGACCTTCACTAGTCATGTGTCCATTCTTTCCATGGCCTAGAAGAATCATACAGATGTTGGGAGGTCAGGATCAATCTTTTAAGAGATCCATGAGTGAAGTACATGTCAGAACACGTGGTAAAGAATACAGAAAATAATCTAAGACCCCAAAACCCTTCCACAAGGACATAACAGGAGCTACACTGGAATGGCAACACCCACATTTTGCTCTGTTAATGACTGAAGAAATTTATAGGAAATCTCAAAACCAGAAAACAAGTCCTCTTTTTATCTAGCGTGAGAATTCTGGCTATCCTCCTACACAACATAGAAAGCTCCTTGATTCAAAAGAAGTCACTCTATACTACCTAAAGAAAGAAGGTAAAATTAACAGATCAAAGTGAATCCAAATAGTAGGTGCTGTTAAATTAGGCTCTGCTACATAGGTCTTTAGGGCAGCCTTTGGAGGAAGACACGGTAATCCTAGAAAGATAACACAGTTCAGATAAAGGAAGCCCTTCAAAAAGTTCTGATTTGGGTTTTTTTAATAATTTTTTTAATAATTTTTTATTGTTACGTTAATCACCATACATTACATCATTAGTTTTTGAGGTAGTGTTCCATGATTCATTGTTTGTGCATAACACCCAGTGCTCCACGCAGAATGTGCCCTCTTTAATACCCATCACCAGGCTAACCCATCCCCCCACCCCCCCTCCCCTCTAGAACCCTCAGTTTGTTTTGTTTTGATGGAGCATGGTGTGATGTATAGTGTTTTATGGTGTGCATTTGAGGCACAAAGTGTGAGGAGTTTGAGGCACATCAAAACTTAGAGAGCTTGAATGATAAACCAAGGCTAGTTCATAAATAATGGGAAATGAAAATTACCCCCCTCCTCATATATTCTAGAAGTGAATCCTAGAGTAAATCTCTTTGGGGACAGTTCTACAGGCATTTTGCCACCTTAGAAACACTGAGTAGCATATACATTGCATTAACTGAGGTAGAGAATTGCTGTTTTTTAACACTACAAGCTGCATGCCATAAAGATGCTGTATCATTCATAGGATTTGTAATAAATCTTTTGTATTCTTTCCTCACAATAATTTATCTGAAATAGAAGCCAACACCTTCCAGGTTACTAAGCCTAGCTATTGAATAAATTCATGAGCTGGACTGAAAAAATGGGCCATTCTTCACCACCAGGATCATGAATATTTTAATGTCTGAATAAAGTTAAAGTGATTCACCCCAGAAGAAAAATAGAGAATTAGATGCTATAGTGGACACTCTAATTCATTTTAACATAATTGAGATAATAACCAAAAATTAAACTGATCATTGCAGGTGGAACCAAACACTCATTTAAAAATCCATCATTGTTAATTCATGAAAAAATTGGAGAATTACTATCCTCTCATGGTTTTGGCCATCGTAAGGAAACACAAAACCTTTCTAGTACTGTAGTAAGAGGGGTGTGATTTCATTATTAGTTGAAACTTAGCATCTGCACTAATAAGCCCAGAATTTCACCAATTCAGTAACAAAAATATGTTTACAACAATCCCCCAGACTAGGCTTCCTTAATGTAAAGGACCAAATCTAGACATGTGAAGAGATACATGAATAATCCCAGATAAAACAATGACTTTTTGAAACTTCTGGGCTTCTGCCAACCATACCCATCTGACAACACGTTGTCAGAACAGTTGACATCATTTTTCTCTGTTCTCCAACAACTTTGTCAGTTTATTTTTACCAAAATCAGAAAACATAAAATAGCCACAGAAGACTGATGAGAAAGTTGTTTGAAAATACATGTAATATTTTGATAAACTATTACTTACATCATTGTTTTCCTTGGTCAGTGGAATATATGGGCAAGCCTATCTAACCTAACCTAGTTTCACATGGGTAGACCCTCCTCATTTCTGACAAGTAGTATCAATAAATCCTCAGCACCACCACCACCAGCAGCTCGGTGATTAAATTAATCCTTTAACTCAATGGTTCTCAACACTGGCTGCAAATTAGAATCACCTAGGAGAGCTTGAATCAGAATTTCTGGGGGTGGGAATAGACCATCAGCATTTTTTTAAAGCTCCATGTAGGATTCTAATGTGCAGTTAGGATTGAGGACTACTGTTATTCCATACAAAGATGTTGAAATGTGAACATGAATTTATTTGCATGGCTTGAAAATCATTGCTGGTAACTAAATTTCCTATCTTCTTTCATTATCAGCGCAATGCCTTTCTTAGACTCATAGGTATTTGGTGAGAATTCTTTAATTAAAACAAACATTAAATGAATACTATGTTGAGACATCTTAAATTTCTATTTATGTGTGACCTTAAGCACACTAATTCTTATCACTTCTCCACACATTTGTAAAGGGGGGATAATTTCTGTTACTTTCTAAGATTATCATGAAGCAAAATGGGTTAATACATCAGAAAGTACCTAGCAAAATGTTTGCATATAATAGACACCATGTAGTAGCTATCAACAAATAATTATAAATTATAATCTTAAATATGTTATTGTAGTCATAATTGCAGCAAGTTAAGAGGCTTAATTGTTCATAACTTTTTACTTAAAATGTATGCAACAACTATTTATTAAGCATTTACCATGGCTAGGCAATGTCCTGTAGGCTGATACACAGCAAAACAAACTAAAATCTGTTCTTCGTTAAATTTACTTTTCAGGGAGATATTGACAACACACTACATAAGGAAAAGGGCCAAAAAAGTGGCGGGGGGCGGGGAGCATGGTGGCTTGGTGGGGAAGTATTTTTGTTAGATGGGATAGCAAGGTAAGTACTCATGAAGACTGTTGCATTTGAGTGAAGACCTGAGAGAAGTTAAGGGAGCTAACCATGCAGATATTTGGGAGAAGGGTTTTCAGGGTAAGGTCACAGGAAGAACATGCCTGGGGTGTTCAGAAAGCAGCAAGGAGGCTATTATGAGAGGATTAAAATCAACTAAGGGGAAAATAACAGGAGACATGATCAGAGAAGTAATGCAAAAATCAGAGTGAGGTAACCATATAAGGCCTTATGGATTGCAATTTTGCCCTTCTCATGTATTCTTTCAGGTAAATTTCTATTTCTTGCCCCCTATGCTGCAGGACAACAATTGAGAAAAATTACGGGTCAAAGAGTTGTGATCAAAATATGATGTGTGACTCTCGTAGACCAGAGTATATCACTGCCTCCACACGGTGACAAACGTATTGGAGACGAGGACTGCTCCACAGTCTTTGTCCCTGGATGCTTGTGAAGAGCAGAACTCAAGGCCTCCAAAAGAAACACACAACAGAAGGTAGAAATGAACTCTGGTTGTTTAACTCATTAAGATTCTGAGTTGTTTGCTACTGCTTGTATAATACCCTGACTCAGGCATACTTCATATTGAAGACTTCTGCTTTTATTCTGAGTAAAATGGAAAACCAGTGGACATGTTCAAGACAGGTGTGAAATGTCTGACTTGTGTCAGACAAGATCACTCTACTTTGTTGAGAATAGGAGAAAAGCCTTGGGCAAGAGTAGAAACTCTTAAGCAAAAGATACTATTGAAAATGTGATTGTTTGGTCAGGTGGGGTGGCAGAAACAAGTCTTTAACCAAAACAGAGGTAAAGTGACTCATATATCTAGTCTTAGTACCCACACCGTTTCTACCAACTTAATTTCCACTCTCCCTTTGTCCCCAGTCATCAATTGGGAAGCTTTCATTTTTGTTTTTTCCTATGTTCAATTGCCTATTATTTAATTCTTACACAAATATTAATTATAATTAGAAATAAATGATCCATTTAAAAATGCAATAATGTATACTCAGGAGCTACAGTGTGACAGGCAATAGTGATATAAACAGATACAAATCTTTTTCCTCGCCCTTGAACCCTCCATCTAGATGGAGGAGCATGAAGACAAATACAGTGAGTTGCACATAATACTTTAAGTGTAGGTTTTGTTTTGTTTTATAAAAACTTGAAACCAATGGTTTTTGAGAATACATGTGTTAGAATTTGTTTAGGAAAGAGGTAAGTCACGTTATTACTGCTGACTTCATAGAACAGGTACAATGTGGGCTTTCGAGGGAAGATAAGACTTTCATGAGCAAAGAGGAGGAAAGGCATTTTAATAACAAAAGCATAAATATCAGCGAGTTGATCAGTTTCAGACAAAATATGTAGACCATTTCTAAAGAAATACGAAGCTTATTAAAAAGAAAATGAAGTAAACTTGAAAAAATAAGAAAGCAGCAAGTTATGAAGGGCCTTGAATAACAGAACAAATACAGGAGAGCCAAAAATAAATTTTTTGGTAATATTATACTTTCAACATGACCAAAGGATGTTTACGATTTTCATATGCAAAGATGAAATGGGTGATTTAAAACATGACTGTGACAACATACCTGATTCACTGTCTATATTAAATTTTGTCCCTACTTTAAAAAGGAATACTAGTTTGACTCTTTCATTACACACTCTTTTATCTCAAATCTAAATCCAGGAATTATAGTGAATGCCTAAGGTAATAAAAGAAGATAAAATAAGTTAATATATAGTCCTAGCTAGGGAGAAAAAGAAACAATTGTACTGAGAGAATTAACAAAAATAATTTACTTTTTAAAGAAATCTCACAAATAATGCTTAAAGGACATTACATTATTTTACTAAAAATATTACTTGTATAAGAAAAGAACTTGTGGATATTTGCTAATATACCACCACCTCAAAGCAAATTTCTGAAGTCTTAGAACAAATCTTATCATATCCATTGGCATAATGTTCAGTTATAAGTCCAGTCTTCTGTAAAGGTCAAAAGGATTTCTAGTGGGGGAAAAGAAAAAGATAGATTTGATCTAGTAAACAATTATTCAAAGAAAAATTAAATTAGAGGATATTCTAGAGAGGAACTGATATGACCTAGCAGTGCACAAAGGGATGTGAATAAAAAGGTTTAATGTGTCCTTTGGGATCGGTTACATTGCCATTCTGAAATATAAAATATTATAATTGTGTTAGCATAGTCATCAATGAAAGACAATGTGAATATTGAGATTCTTGCAGGCATTCACATTTCAGCCTGATCAGAGACACTGTGATTTTTTAAATTGTTTATATTTAAGGGTATTTCATTCTGATGAAAAAATAATGGATTTAACTTCTTTTAAGCATATAAAAACATAGTTACTAATAATAAAATTTCAAGTCTCATGATAAAGAGTACAGCACCAACTAAAGCCTTCTTTAAAGATGGAATGTGATTTCAGTTTCACATATAAGTTCCTTAAAATATGACTATTCCATAAAAAGTAAATAATGTTTCTGAGAATTCATAATTTACATTTCTGGATATAAATTCCAATTGGAAAATATTATTTAGAAAAAATGGCATTGAATAAAAAGAAAAAAATTAAAGATGCTATATGTTTATCATTGAGGGCTCAAGAGAACTGTTATTTGATTCTTTAAAGAAAGGTAGAGGAGATAAACAGGAAGGATAGGCAAGGTGGAAAATACAAAGTATGGTCCAGTGCTAATCATCCCAGGAGAAAGTCTACCATGATAATTAACTCAGATCTCTAGATGGCACAGAGGACATATAAAATGGCTCTAACAACAAAAATTGAGTACCTTGATTTGTGAGTCTTACTTTATCAATATTTAGAGTTGGCCCTTAGTTTAGAATGTCAGAGTGGGTATTACTTTTGTACAGTTCATCCAACTTTCCTATTTTGTACTCAAATAATCCATACCCTCAGATTGGTGATTTTATTTTCTACTATAAATTCTTACCCTAGGCTAGTCTGTCGTCCTATATCATGTACTACCTAGTGACTTTTCTTTATCTTTCTGGGTGAGTGCATCTAATCTACAGAAATGCAGTCTCCTTAGATACTATGGAGAAGTAAAAGCATGCACCAATCCCCAGAATATGTTCACATTCTATTCATGTCTTGTACAACTATAGTTTTCTCTTTCCTCATGTATGTTCAAGGGATCGTGTTCAAATATCCTTCTATTTTGTACATCAAGTCATAGGATTTATATTAAGCATGTAATATCCAGCACAATTTATCTTTTTAAAAAATAGTCTCCTGTGTCTGCTTTGTTTTCCCTGCTCTTTTCCTAAGTGAGATAAACTGGAGGCCATATGTCTATAAGTTAACTCTTGAACAACATGCATTTGAACTGAGTGGGTCCACTAATATGTGGATTTTTTTTTTTTTTTTACAGCATAGCATTGTAAATGTATTTTCTCAACATCTCCTTTTTGCTAGCTTACCTTATTGTAATAATACAGTATCTAACACATATGAGTATGTGTTAATTGACTATGTCATTGGTAAAACTTCTGGTCAACAGTAGGCTATTAGTAGTTAAGTTTTGGGGGAGTCAAGTTACACACAGATTTTTGATTGTGCAGAGGACCAGTGTCCCCAACCCCTGTGTGATTCAAGGGTAAACTAGATATTGTCAGTGGTGAAACCCATATTCCAGTATTGGTGAACTTAACTTTGAACTGTGTGTGTGTGTCATTATAAATGAGAAGTCAGCAAACTTTTTCTGTAAAGGGCCATATATTAAATATTTTAAGTTTCCAGTCCACATAGGTCTCTGTCTCATATTCTTGTTTCCTGTAAGGACACTTCAAAATGTATTCTTAGCATGCAGCCACTGAGAAGCAGAGGGTGGGATGGACATGGCCTATAAGCAGTAGCTTGACAACTCCTACTCCACATTATTAAAGCTCATTTAACATAGTTTTCTTCATCTATGAGATATGTGAGAATTGAATGAGATCTATAAAAAGCCTATACTTCAATAAGTGTTTATAAAGTGTTGACTATTACTGATGGCAATTTTATCATTAGGATGCGTATAAGTAATAGAGGCAGTTAGAAAATAATGTATTTATTGCCATTTGAAGGGTTTGAATCCTGATAGACATGCTGATAACAGATATTCTGAGAAAGGATTAGAATCACAATAAAAGTCTACCTTTTGCCTTAAGTGAAATGCAAATCAAAACTACAAGATACCACTTCATACCCACTAGGGATGCTATAGTCAAAAAGATAACAAATCATAATACCTGATAACAAGTGTTGATGAAGATGTAAACTATAAAAAGAGCAAATTAAATCCAAAGTAACCAGAAGAAAGAAAATGATAAAGATCAGAATAAAAAAATCAACAAAATAGAAAAATAATAAAGAAAGAAATTATATCAAAAACTGGTTGAGAATTTCAAAAAAATCAATAAGCCTCTGGCTGGAATAATCAGGAAATAAAAAAGATTTAAATTACCAATACCAGTAATGAATGAGGTAATACCACTAGAGATACTACAGATATGGAAATAATAGTAACAAAATATTATAAACAATTTGTTACCAATAATTTCAACATCACAGAGGCAATGAAGAAATGACTAAAACTACCAGAGCTCACTCAAGGAAAAATAGATCAGTTGAATAACTCCATGTCTATTTGAAAAATTTGAATTTGCACTTAAAAACCTCAAAAATATTTTAGGCCTATAAAGCTTCACTAGTAAATTCTACCAAGCTTTCAAGGAAAAAGTTGTATCAATTCTGTACAGATTCTTTCTGCAAACTTAAGGGAATGGAATAATTCCCAACTCATTCAATGAGGTGAAACTTATCCTGATACCAAAATCACACAAAAATATTACAAGAAAGAAAATTAAAGATCAATATCCATGAATAAGAACTCAAATATTCCAAATAAAACTTAGCAAACACACTGCCAATAAATATGTAACTTTCAATTCATCAGATTAAACTAAAAAAGAAAATTACATAATCTTTCCAATAGAGGGAAGAAAAAAAATGATATTGTCCAACATCCATAACTGATTAAAAAAAAAAAATCAGGAAACAGAGGAGAAAGCAAATAAATTAACCTGATAAGGACAACTATACAAAAAGAAGATCTCACATTGTACTTAATCGAGAAAACTGAATTGTTTTCCCTTAAAGATCAGAAACAAAACAAGAATGCCCTGTGTCCTCACTCTTATGCAATATCATATAATAAACATCCTTGCCAGTGCAACAAGGCAAGAAAAATAAATAAAAAACATTCAGATTGAATTAGAACTGTCTTATTCACAGACAATATGATTGTCTATTAGAAAACTCTAATGGAATCTACAAACAAACTAAAAAACTGATCAATAAATGTTACAAAGTCAATTATACTTCTGTTACTAGCAATGAACAATGAGAACTGTTATTTTAAAACTATTTATAGTAATATGCAAATATAAAATAAATATGCCAGACCTGAAAAATTTTAAAAATCACTTAAAATTTTTTAAAAGATTAAATAAATGTAGTAATATCATGCATTCCTGAATTGGAAGACAGTATTGTTTAGATGTCAATTTTACCCAAACTGACCAATAGCTTCAACACAGTCTCTATCAAAATACCAGTAATTTTTGTAGAAATTGACAAGATCATTATAAAATGTATATGGAAATGCAAAAGATCTAAAATAGCCAAAACAACTTTGAAAACAGAACTAAGTTAGAAGACTTAAACTGACAAGGTACAAAGGTCAAGATAACATGGTTGGCATCAAGACAGACAAACAGATCAATGGAACATAATGGAGTCTAGAAATAGACTCGTATGTATATGGTCAATTGATTTTTGCCAAAGTGTAAAGTGCAAATGGTTGAAATGTTTATCTTTTCAGCAAATGCCACTGGAACAGTTGGGTGCCTACTTTGTAAAATAATAGCTTTGATCTGTAACTCACAAAATACAGAAGAAAAAAAAAACCTCAAAATATATTATAGTCCAAAATTTAAAACTGAAATTTAAAAAAATTATGAAGATGACATAGGAGACAATCTTTGTGACTTTTGTCAAAGAGTTCTTAAATAGGACTTCTGAACCATATTCCATTAAAAAATGATAAACTAGACCTCAGGAAATTTAATAATTTCTGTTCTTCAAGGACACTATTAAAAGACACAAAACAGTAAAAATAATTGCATTATATAACTGATAAAAGGCTTATAATCTAAGGTATCTAAAGACTTTTCAAAGCCCAATAAGAAAACAACCAACCAATCTGAAAAATTAGCCACAAACATACTTTAGGAAACTCAGATTAATTTTGTAGCTAAATTTGGATTTGAACCCCATGTATTAAGGCTACTTTTCCTACCTGCCTTATAACCTGTTATTAATTTTTTTGTGTTTTTCCCCCATCCACAACTTTCTAAAACCTGTGCCAGGATAGATAAAAATTAAAGCCAAACAATAAAAGTTTATGATACATTCATTTACTTTATTATATCTGTAAGTGTACTTAGGTACACATGTTTTCAGAAGTTACTTATGTTTTCTCTTCTTAATATATTACATTTGGGCTCACCAGACTAAAAGAAAACATTTATGTGCCTATTATTTGGAATATGAAAATCAGGGGATTTTTATTTTAAGACTTTACTTATTTATTTGACAGAGAGTGAGAGAGCACAAACAGGGGAAGAGGGAGAGGAAGAAAGAGAGGCAGAAGGAGAAACCCAGATGCTGGTCTCTATCCCAGGACCCTGGGATCAAATACCAGAACCAAAGGCAGATGCTTAACTAACTGAGCCACCCAGGTGCCTGAAAATCAGAGGATTTTTAATTCTTAAAGAATTTTATTTAGGAGATAAGTAAATTTCAAGTGGAAAATTGACAGATGAATTTGAGAACATTCTAAGTATAGTACTTGATAGAAAATGACTACTGTCCTCAGATATGCAGAGGAAAGTATAACCATTCTTTCTCCTGAAGAGCATAGCTTATTCATTAAAAAAAAAAAAAAAATGTGTGTATTTGTATACACGTAAGTCACCACTTCTGTGTTTGGTTCGTTTTGTTTACCAAAGAAAGTAATGTTAGGAGCAAAGGAGATCTAGGCTCATATTCAAGACTTAAACTTTTTAAATAAGGGGTAAGTTTCTTATCTGTAAAAGTCTTCTTTAACTGTAGCATAGGGATATCAATCCGCAAGGTGTTCATGAAAACTTGTATATGCAAAGCATCTAACATACGCCTGATGCTCAGTAAATGTTGGTAATCTCCCTACTTCTATTCACTGCTTTAACCGTATTCCTGATGTCTACAATATGTGTGTTCAGAAACAAATATAAAAGAAGTGAATGCACAGTAATATTTACAAAAATTCTTTCTAAAAGTATTCTTCTTTGCCTTGTTAATTGGTCAAAAATTAGTAGGTGGCTAATAAGGACAATCTTGCCATAGTACTTGATTCCTTGAGTATCTATTTTTCCAATAGGCATTTGATCCACCCTCAAAGATTTTATGGTAAAAATGAAAAAAGAGGGTGATTTCTATTAACTCAGTTATTTGGAAAAAGTAGAAAATCAAATTGTTCAAATAAAGATCTAAATTATTTGTGATATGTAATAAATAGGAGCACTATTAATTAAAAATATTTTTCTATTATATTATCAGGCTTTGTTGCCATTTTATTCACCCACCATTTTTTTAAAGAATTTATTTTTAAGTAATCTCTACATCCAACATGGATCTCGAATTTACATCCCCAAGATCAAGAGTTGCTTGCTCTACTGACTAAGCCAGCCAGATGCCCCCCTCAACCAATATTTTAATTCTATGCTGGCTCAAATTAAAATATATATAGGAGCATGAAATAAACTAGCCAGGGTTTGAATAGAAAGAAATTTTGCTTTGTGTTTTTTAATACAAAGAAGTTTTGAGGGAACAGGTTTAGGAAATCAGTATTACTATGTTCTCAGGGCCACATCTAACTGAAATGTAACAAATCCCTATATAAATATATAAAAAATATATCAAACTAGGTAGATGTGTGTATAAATAATAGGAGGAAAAGGAAGGACAAAGAAGAAAGAAAGGAGGAGAGGAAAGGAAGGGGGGAGGGAGGGAAGGAAGGAAGGCAGGAAGTAAAGAAGGGGAGAGGAAAGGAGAAAGAAGAATAAGCTCCTTTATATTATTCTTCATATAATATCACCCAGTACCTCAGATTGTGGGACTTGGTATTCATAAATTTTTTGTGTGTCATTACAAAAATTACTTCAAACTGAATTAAAACTAGGTAACATTTTAGTCCACGTGGCCAGAGTAAAGGTGCTCTTTACCAGCAGCTCTGGAAGATGGTTATTTCTCCTTCTCTCCTCTTTTACTAACAAGTATGGATTAGCAGACTACACAGGACAGCCTACTTCCAGCTCACTCTGAAGCACTGTAAACCAGTAACAGCGACAGAATAGCAATTACAGCCCACACAATTCATTACCTCTTTTAACAGAGTTCTTTTGTTTTGTAGCATAAAGGAGAAAGAAACCATGAATTGATACCCAGTCCTGTATCGTTAAAGCCATAAATTCTGTAGAATTATGTACCAAACTACCATTTGGTGCTACTACTTGAGGGCTCTGTTTGTTTTCTGCTCTGTTTTGACTAAGGGAATAAGGAGTCTTCCAGAGAAACAGCTTGCCTACTTCCCCCTGAAGCTTACTTTATTCTTTGAAACCACAGCCTTATTTTTGTTTGGTCATGTTTTAAAAACCATGTCAAATCTGACTTTAAATTTGGAACTAAACATGAATTTTCAGGTCTTTTTTTCTTTCTCTTTTTTCTTGGAGAAATAAAATGTTCTCTCTCTAAGAAAAATACAAATATAAGAGGCTCTCTCAATATCTAATTTTTAAAACATTTTAAATAAATCAATACCATATGGATTTTCTTTCTCTTACAATATATGTTTTAAGAAATCTATAGAAGAAAATGTCTTACATTTTTACCTAAAACAAAATCTGTCAAGAAACATCCTCAGCTGCTCAATACACTACATTTACTCTACTCTCCAGGTGTCCAATAGCTCTTTTTGCCCTGCTATAAATCATCTATTAAGGATGGTTGACTCTCTACTCCAAATTAGGGTACCTGGCAGCTATGAGAATAAGGAGCCTAGAACTACCAATTACTTTGTCTGAATAAAGTTTCTGAAATATACTAGAGAGAGGACACTTGGATAAAAATCAATAGTTCCTACACTATGGTTTGAAGTTTTAAAAGAATGGAAAAATGCTTTAATCCAGCATGCTTCTCTTAGGAGTTCATCATAATTTAAACATGATGCAAAGCCAGGGAGATAGCAGTGGAATGAATTGGCCTTTTGAGAAATGTTTCTAGATAGAGTGGCAATAAGGAGTCTTGACAAAGTTCTTCTATACTCTCTTTTCTAGTAGTGTAGAAAACGATAAAGTGGATTGTATTGATGGCAATTTTCTAGTTGCATGAGAAAGCAAGCCCTCTGACCTTATTGCTCCAAATTATGTTAAAAAAGAAAATCGCGCTGACTCTATATGTGTACTGTACTTATAGGTATTCTTTATTTCCATTTTATTTAATGCATCTTCTATTAGTTAAAGAAAAGAAAAGGTAGGAAAACATTTCTCTATATCAGAAAAAGCCATTGTGCACAATCGGGTGGTAGTTGTGGGAATAATAAAAAGTTCAAAACATATCTCATTCTAGTCCTCCCAGCCTTGTTACTCTATGCTTTATTATGGGCATTAAGTGAATCCCCAGTTTAATTTTTTTTTTCCATGGAGTGGAGATGTTATTTTTTTTATTTTATTATGTTATGTTAATCACCATACATTACATCATTAGTTTTTGATGTAGTGTTCCATGATTCATTGTTTGCATATAACGCCCAGTGCTCCATGCAGAACGTGCCCTCTTTAATACCCATCACCAGGCTAACCCGTCCCCCCACCCCTCTCCCCTCTAGAACCCTCAGTTTGTTTTTCAGAGTCCACAGTCCCTCATGGTTTGTCTCCCCATCCAATTTCCCCCAGTTTAAATTTTATTTAAGTTTTAATTCAGATAATTCATGAAAATTCCAGAGCACAATGTCTGGCATACAATAACCATTTATTATCATTAAATGGTATTATTATTGTTATTATTGTTCATTTGTTGATTTTTTAAAATTATTTCAGTTACAAAATTGCTTTCTAGTGAAGTGAAACATGTAGAGAACACCTAATATTCCACTAAAAGTATCAATACAGAAGTATAATAGAACATTACATGAGGGGAAAAAAAGCATTCAAGAGCATCTGGTGCAATTCTGTTATTTTATACCAAAGGCAACTAAGAATCAGAGTGATATAGTGTGTTGATTAATATCCCTCACACATAGTTCAAAACAGGGATACTCTACATGGAAATATGGTATGCATGGCATTTCTCTTTTGCTTATTCCACCTAAGGCTGCAGAATGCTAGGAGTCTGGAAATTTTACTGGCTCTTCAGACAGAGAACACCTGGTTTGAGGGAGTGCCGACAATGTGTTTTCTTAAATGTTCTGACATATACACATGGTAACACCACGAACAGCAACAAAACCCTCATTCTGGCCTCTTCAAAGTGGCTGCATTTAAAGTTTGAGATTATCATCTGCTGCCATAGATACATTCTTCAGAAGAGCAGACAAGAGAATCAGAATGATAACTGTGTTAAACCCATCACAACTTTCCTGAAGTCCAGAAGATCCTAATCTGCCCTGCTTTTGTCCCTACTATACCAAGTATGGAACTACAATTTCCGTATCACAACAGCCTGAGATAAAATATAAACATGCAAATAAGAACTGTAAAGGAGTATTTCTGACCCCAAATATCTTCTCCCTGGGAACTCCCAAATACGTCTGTGAAACCTTAAGTCTTTCTCATCTACGGATTAGTCTTCTAGGGCATGTCTTGAAATTCATTTCCCTTCTCTCTTCCTTCAGCTAACTCTTACTAGAAGTTCCATTTCCTCTGCTAGCACTCAGCAGAGGTGTAGGTAGCATCTGCTACCCACCAAGGGTTCCATAACACCAGTCTGTACTGAAGTTGGTAGTCTCTCTTCTCAGTGCAGGGGTCCACACCCAAGGCAGCAGGCTAGCTGGTACCTTATGACTTTAGGATCCTTCCACCAAACAGCTCATTAGTTGAAACACAGGGAAGTACCACGATCTGACCATTTATTACCAATTAAGTACGATTCAACTTAACAGTTTTACCATCTCTTATACTGTGAAAATTTTACTCTGGGATTCAGAAATGAATCCATGGATGCTGGGCCAGAATACAATTTGAATGAAGACTTGAGCTCAGAAATCACCTCCCCCTCCAATTCCAACCCATTATCTGAACAGCTCTTAATCCCTTCCCATAAGAATTCTTTCCCAGAACACAGCATACTTCCCCATATGGGCCACCTGCAACCAATACCCCTAGACATATTTAAACACAAATCTAATTACAGTTGAAGTCTTTTGCTACACATAGGCTTTCTGTGATGACTTACCGCCCATAAATGACAGTGGCTGAGCCATTCTTGATACAGAAGAGCCAGAATTCAGCCATAATAAATTATTTCCCCCAATATTATTGATGCTACCATCATTATCAAAGGAATATTATCACATACAACTGTTTATGTCCCACATATTTAAATCTGAACTTCTTTGCTTACATATGGAATTCCAACTCACATCCCTCCACTCTGTCTGACTCCTCTAAAACTTTCCACATTTTTTTCTTCTTCTGCCTGGTGTCACTGACACCTCCCAATTTAGTAAACCAGTGAATTTAATTAACTTCTCACTCTTCCTTCCAGATCATTAACAAAGGCATTAAATAAAAACAGTCCTAACACCTATCCCTGCATCTTTTCACTGACTACCTCCCTCCCACTGTACACACTGCTATACATTATCACCATTAATTTAAAATTCTTTAGCCAAAAGTAGTCACAGCTGGGTCCAATGGTGTAAATTAAGCAGACTGTAAATGCATTTAGTAAATTTCACATCATTTTGGTCTATCATCCTACAATAAAGTATAAAACTGGAGAAAATAGGTCTTATACATAAGAACTACATATAAATTATTATAAATCAGTCTTCTCATTAATAACCTAAAAAAATTATGGAATTAAAGTCTATCTTCTAGTCAATTACTTTTTTGTTGCATCTTAATCCTGAGCTCTGTTTTTCCCTTCTCTTCAACACCCTATACTGGCAGGCTCTCATACCTTCCCATTCAAAATTTAGTCCTTGGAAAATATTTTAAAAACATTTTCAATCAAGAAATCTGCCATGCTTATCATATGCCTGGCACTGTTCTAGGCATTGGACATAAAGTGAACTAAAGAGTCAAAATACCTGTAATAAAAGAATTTATGTTCTAGAGATTAGCTACTAAATAGATACATAGTATGTCAGATTGTGATGTCCTTCATAGAAAACAGGTTAAGAAATAAATGAAGTGTCAGGTTAAAGAGGGGGACTGTTACTGGATATTGCTGGCAAAAGGGTCTCCACTGATACAGTGACTTTTGAGCAGAGTGCCAAAGAAAGGGAGGGCATAAATCACATTGTTACTGGGGAAAAAAGCACTCCAAGCTGGGAAAAAGTAAGTATCTCTAGTCACTGCATAGCTGGGTCCAAGAAAGGAGACCAATGCAGCAATAGGGTAGTAAATGAGCAGATGTGTGGGATGAGAGAGGATTTAACAGAAACCCAGGTCATACAGAACCTTCTAAACCTGGTCAAGATTTAGGGTTTTATCCATATGGAGCTGGAAATCTATTTTGAGTAAAGGAATAATATTATGGGATCTAAAATGTAAAAAGAACACTCTTCATCTCTGTTTCTACAACTGTCACATATAGAACAATCACCTTGGAATTCTATTAATAGGCAGATTCCAATTCACTGGGTGTATGTAGAGTCCAAAATTCTGTATTTCTGACAGGATCCCCAGTTATTGTGATATTGCTGGTCAGTGGGCCTTACCTTGGGAAGCAAAGCTCTACATCACAGGTTCTCAAGGGGTGGTCCCCTATCAGTATTCACATTACCCAGGAACTTGGTAGAAATGCAAGTTCTGTGGTCCCACTTACTGAATCACAAGTTCTGGGAATGGAGCCCGGCAATCTATAATTTAATAAGACATTCAAGTCATCCTGATTCATGTTGAAGTTTGAGATCCACAACTCTGTATGATTATTATAAATATCTTATAGGGTAATAAGGGTAGAAACAAGAACATTTAGGAACTATCAGAACAGTTAGGACAGTAGTAACTTGAGTCAGGACGTTCTTATGGATGCAATGAGAAAGGACTAAACTATGGATATATTTTTAAAAAGTAGAGCCAACAGGTTATGTGAAGTATATGAGACAGAAAGACAGGGTCACCTGAGGCTTTCATTTCAATAATTTGAAGAATGGAGTTACCATTTACAGGCTAAAAAGATGTAGATAGAACAGACTAAATACAGGATAGGGTCAGGAATATGGTTTGGACTTAAGTGTGATACATATGCTAAACATATTCAAGTTCGGATGATGAGTAGGTATTAGAAATATGATTCTACAGGTCAGGGGAGAAGTACTGTCAAGAAACATGAAATTGACAATTGTATTTGAGAGTTGATAGCATTATAGCCATAGAAATGAATGAAACAACCTAGGGAGTCGATGCAAACAGAAAAAAGTCCCAAGTACTGTCATCTGGAGCGTTCCAAATTTAAAGGAACAAAGGAGCCTCACAAGGAACAACCAACCATGTAGGAGAAACCAAGAAAACTAAATGAGGATGACAGTGCCTAAGATGGGAGCTGTTCCCCTCTAAAGAGGACAAAAGGTTTTTGACTTAAGGCAGTAGAGGTATGGGGTTCACTTCCAGTGGAGAGGTATAGGGTTCAGGACAGTGGACTGAGGTCCTGAAGTGATTATCATAGGTCACTGCATGAATACAGTCAGCACCATCCTGTGTTCTGATGATTTTTTTTAAAGATGTTCTACCTGATGAAGAGGATGAGACCCATTTATTTATCCATACTTCATGAATCACATCATCCATTTGAAGAACTTTCAGTCCCACGCTTCCTCTTTTCAAGGTACAAATTAAGAAAGTTAATGCTAGGATATGCCAAGCCCAATGGATTCATAGTATCTTCATCTTATACAGAGTCACCATATATACATGCCCTTCTCTATACATGCCCTTTACCATCTGTGTTCTCTCTAGTAGTATACACTCAATAAACACGTTTTTAAAATGTTGACTTAATGAATTAAAAGCAAGCCCCCATAAACTCTCTATTTCTGCCTTAGGAATATATTTTTATAATTGTGGTATTTTTATTACGTAATTTTATAACTTATATTTTTAACTAGTGATGTAATGTATGGTGATTAATATAACATAAAAAATAAATAAAAAATATATATATAATTTATATTTTTAAAACGCTTTAAAATGATAAAGTGATTTCACATAGATTGTCCCATTTAACTTTGAAACATCCCTATAGGCCAGAGAGGTAACATCATCACTACCTTATAGCTGAGAAAATTAAGTTTCAAGGTCCAATATGTAAATTGATGAAAAAACTAAAGCTAGAATCTAGGGATCCTTGAGTCCTGGGCCAGAACATAGCCAATCACATTCCACTGTTTCAAATAGGCTCCACGCCCAAATGGAAGACCATAGCCCAAGTCTAATTTTCTCCTAAAGCATCAACAGATATGATTTTAAATCTGTTGTCATTTTACATCATTTCTTCATCAAATGAATGTGATGCAATTTACATTAGAAGCTTCAAATTTAAGAAGTAAAATACAACTGTGTTTTTAATATATATGTACCTGCTCATAATTAATTATATCAGGACGGGAGAACAATTCTAGCCAGTTTGTCACCTCACAGGGGTGTTGTAAAGATTAATTAGAATTAATCAGTTATTTGGCGGCAAAAAGCATTCTAAAAGTGCTAAGCATTGTTATTTCTCTTTAAGATCAGTTTTGAGTTAAATAGCAGTCATTGATCAATAAAATATTCCTGAAAATGATTCACTCTACAGACACCTGTATTTCTGATTTGTTCTTAAAGAAGACTACAAGTAGTGATCTCTTTGATTATGATCTAATACAGTGAATGGAAACAAATTTGGTGAGATAATGGAAGTATTGGAGATGACAGATTTATTTGGTTATAGGAAATAATTGTATGTTATTTGTTTCATTACTCTTCATTTCCAATATGCAAACATTTAATTTATTATTATTCTTAACATTAATTTTTTTCTTAATATACCAAAAATGTCATTTGACGAAATCCCTATCCTTAAGAGAAACAAAAATACATTCATCATTTTAGGCAGCATTTAAAATATTTAAGCATTTTTCTTGAATATGGTTTTGTTAAAATAGCTTTCATTTTAAAATGTCAAAACTTATCAAAAGGCATTTAGCATGACTGTAGATTTTTCACCTAGAGATAAGGAAAGCTGCCTTTATATAACACATTTCTTAATACATGTTGGTACCATTTAAGACCACTCTATATAAATATTTTCATACATCTTTCCTTTGGCTATATTTGTTTTCAATTCTACTTATCTGTGAGAATTCATTTTAGACATGTACATGAAGAAAAATAGATCAATGTTAGGGACTAAGATACTGACAACAGCAAATTTTGAGGTAAAATTTTATTAATAGGGCTCTAATAATCATTTTGATTATCATATATTTTAGAAGTTTAATCCCATATATACCTGATATGGAAGGCATAATGAATTTCATAGGGTACAGTAAATTAAACAAACTATAATCAAGAAGTTTCATGAGCCAAGAAGAGTTGTGCATTTTTCTGATGTCAGAATCCTGTTTAGTCCACCAACTCATCATGCTATATGAGAAACTAATCAATGGTGAGTTAATTTGCTTAATAGATTTTGAATAAATGGTCTGCTGACTGATACCTTCCCTCCTCTGATTCCTTCTAAAAGGCAAAGCAGAGCAGTTTTTGTGGAATACGAAATATATTTTCTAATGTCCTTTAAAAAAAAAAACTTAAATAGGATATTTCTGGAAAAGGCAGCACCAACAGTATTTTTTTTAATTGAGATCAAATTAGTTTCTAAATTTGGACAATTATCTAGCATTCCTTATATATATTTATTAATTCAATCCTTACTTTCTACAGTATTTAAAATCATTGCCCATCATTATTCTAGAACAAAGCAAAGCTCAAAAACTGAGGATCTTGCTCAAGTGTCTCAGTTTCTGTTAACTGCTCTTACAAAAAAATTAGGGAAATGCAGTAGGAAGATTGCCATATAAGTGTCACTCACTGGTATGTAATTAATTGATATAGAAAGGCATCATTTCCCCCCTTTTTTATTATCTTCCATGTATAGGAAGCACAGAGCAATGGAAAGACTACACACAGACTATAGAATCATTTGACCCAGTAATCAAAATTGAGTTCTGCTTCTTACTGATTTCATACTTTTGAATATTAACGTTCAAACTTCAGTTTCTAGGTCTTTAAAGGACAATAATAAAACTCACCTTACAAAGTTGATTTGAAGATTAGATAATATGTGCAAAGCTCCTACTAAAGAATGGTACTAGGTGGGGATTTAGCATACAATAGTCAGTACTCTTATTATCCTCTTGAAATGTGAAGTGATATAAAGCAAAGGTTCATGTAACCTGAAAGCACACAAACCTCAAATACAACATTTATCAGGAGGTGTCACTGATTATTGAATTGAATATAAATACAGAAGTTTCAGACAAAAGTGAATAGTTAAGCAGGAACAGGGAATTACTGTAAATGAAACAAGCAAATGCTTAACAGGAAATGCATTTACTATTTCCTATAATGTTGTCAGCCTGCTTCAAATAGATCATGGGATTTTTAAGTTCTGGATGAATCATTATTCAACACCTTTTTTCTTGATTAATATATTTATAAGCTTAATGCAGTATTCATTGGCATGAGTCCATAGAAAAGTTTAAACATCTTTAAACACTAACTTTAATTCTGCCTGTTTCTCTGTGGGGCAATGCAGTTTCAGCATCATGGATCCCTTGCTACCTGCACTATCTAAAATATTTAATATGTAGGTAATTTTGTTATTATCTTTTTCAAAAACAGGATTTATGGTAGAAAGATACAGTTTGCATTTTCAACATCTTGTTCCACTGCTACATTTAATGAAGTAATTGGACCCCTACCAGTTAAAGATGAAGTCATCCACAGTCTCATCCATTTCCCAGGAGCTGCATACAGCATGGTGACTCCAACATCTCTATCTTTTCTGAGACTTTTTTTTTTTGGTAGGCTCCAAACTTATTTCTAGCTTCTACTGGAAAAATCAACCTGGATGAACTCCAAGTATTTCCCAGCCAACTGTGCAAAAGTGAATTCCTTACCTTTATCTAACAATTCCTCTTCCTGACTTCCTGTTGTCAAATAATACTACTGTATAACCAATCATTTGAGCCAGACCTGGGAAGTGCTAGCTACTCTTTCCTCTTCATCTAATAGTCACTAAAGCAGTTCTACTCTACATTCTACTCTGGTTAGCTGTCAAGTCTATCCTATTCTGTGGCCTTACTTCAGGCCTTCATCCTCTCTCACCTTGATGATTTCAAGTTCCTCTCATCTTTTTTTCTCATCACCCTTTCAAATTGGATACAGTAAATCCCTTTCTATTGTGGCTTTGGATAGGTCCTTAAGAAAAGTGTTTCTTGCAGTCAATTCTGAGTTCGGTTCTACAAGCTACTAATAGGCATCACATTAAAAGGCAAGTTTTCTGACCAAATAAGTGTGGAAAGAACTTTGTTAAAAAGGGGAGGGGGGCGCCTGGGTGGCTCAGTTGGTTAAGCGACTGCCTTCGGCTCAGGTCATGATCCTGGAGTCCCGGGACCGAGTCTCGCATTGGGCTCCCTGCTCGGCGGGGAGTCTGCTTCTTCCTCTAACCCTCCCCCCTCTCATGTGCTCTCTATCTCTCATTCTTGCTCTCTCAAATAAATAAATAAATAAAATCTTTAAAAAAAAAAAAAAAGAAAGAAAAGAAAAATTTACTGAGGAGCGCCTGGGTGGCTCAGTTGGTTGAGCGACTGCGTTCGGCTCAGGTCATGATGCTGGAGTCCCCAAATCGAGTCCCGCACCCGGCTCCCTGCTCAGCGGGGAGTCTGCTTCTCCCTCTGACCCTCCCCCCTCTCATGCTCTCTCTCTCTCTTTCTCTCTCTCAAATAAATAAATAAAATCTTTAAAAAAAGGGGGGAGGGGGGTTTCTATTAGGCTTGCCATGGCATTTAATGGGCTAATGTGCACGTTTAGGTGATTTTTAAGCAAAAAGCTCGTGTGTGTGTGTGTGTGTGTGTGTGTGTGTGTGTGTGTGTGTGTGTACCTATGTCATTTGGGGATGGCAGGGCAATGGACAAGAGTAATATTCAATGAAACATACTTTTGGAAGTTTTGAAAAATACAGCCTTGACCATACTAATTACACATCATGATGGCCTGACATAGTGTTCTTTTTTGCCTTCATCTCTTCATCATACCATGTCATGCCTAAATTGGCTTCTTTAAACTTAGAGATCAAGCCTCATAAGGCTTACATAGGGTTTTTATTTTTCAGGTTCTAAGAAAGTTACCTTCCTTAGAAGCAGAAAGCTTCTCCAACAAAGTTCAACACTTCTAAAATATAGGGGTTGGGGGAGGGGGTGGAGTTTACAGAACACTGGCATTCAAAAAGAATTCACAGAAATAGTCCCTTAAAATGTAAGTATACTTAAAATATCTTTTTTTACAGATCTCACTTAGAAAACTAAACTGTAAATATAAAGTTTAATAATTAAGAACCACTGACTACTGAAGATATACAACAAAAATAAAAAAAAATTTACCCAACTGATAACAAAGTGAAGTCGATGTAGAAAAAAAAAAACTGAATTAAATGTACAAGTGTTCAATGATGGATAGCATGTCAGCAACTGATGTCAAGTATTGAGACTGCCTAAAATGTAAACACTATTTCCCCAGCTTTCCTTAATGCCCCCCCTCATGCTATTCCAATATCTATTCTGTGAGCATTAAAAGGAAAGTTGATGAAGTCGATGATGCATTTGTAACTCCACGAAGACTCTAAAGGAGTGGGAAAATGCCAAGCCTCTATGGCCAGAAAGATATAGGCTTAAATATCTGTTGGTCCAATCACTGGACCTCTTTGAGTTCAGTTTTCCATAGCACTAAGGAGTAAGCAATATTAAATTTACCTGAACTTAAGACAAAGAATGAAAAGCACCCCGGCCCAGGTACTGGTACCTAAGAAATATTCAAAAAATACTCTTTCTCTGTATCTTCTGATAGTTCTATCCTGCCATCAAATAAATCAATTAATTAAAGGAAAGAGCAGAGGGATAGGATAGCAAAAATTCTAAAATACACGTATATTATAACACTTTGTAAATTTTACACTACCCAGAATCAAGTTAATCGCTTGCTTAGTGTTGGAGATTTTTTAAAAGCCGTTTTTTTTTTTTTTTTTTTTTCAGAAAAGCAATAACCAACACACACTTCTTTAATTATTAGACTGTTTACAAGCTATGTGATTACACTTATGTGTTGAATATAACATGAATCCTGCAAGTCCAATCTTGAAGGAGAAAAAACTTAATTATCTTTGAAACTATTACATTTATGCCATAATATTTATTCCAAGGGAAACACTCTAATTATCTGATTTTGCAAAAGAGAAAAAATTTTCTCCATTCTCAAAACCAATAATATCAAAGAGAAACAACTGGACTAAAGTCTGTTGGTTTTGCTGATCAACGTAAAAAAAATGATCTAGTTCCACACAATCAACATTTAACCTATTAACATTAGTAAAAAAATAAATATCCAGGCATATGAAACAATTAAGGGCAAAACAGAACAGCTGGCTTAAAAAAAAAAAACACAACAATGACATTTGTATTAGTTTGGTGGCAAGAATATAGATTTTAGCTCCAGAGAGAGCTGGTCTAATTTCTGGCTATCCCACACACAAACTATGAGAGCTGAACCAAATTCATAAGCCTTTCTTGGCGTCCATTTTCTTAGTTATAAACTGTAGATGATAAGATGTCTTTCATGTTTTTGTGTGTGTGAAAAATTAAATGAGATGATGTATAAAGGTATCATGACATTGCCTGGTAAATGAGAGCCATTTAATTACCATACCAAAAAAATAAAATATGAAATATACCTCACAATACTTCAGTGAAAATAATACTCTTTATACTTCACACTGATTTTTCACATATTCCCCAAATCCACTTGACTACTTAAAAATTTTAGTATTTAGTTCTAAAATACTAAATACAGTATTTCAGTTCTGCTATTCCAATATCCCAAACACAAGACACTTCTGCCACTGAGATAACAAGAATTTGACACCCTGTCCCTAAGACAAAGTTGACAAGCCACTTGCCCAGCTGAAGTTCAATACTTGACCTTTTTGGTTAGAAATATGATTGACTCCTGGTTTGATGTTCCTCGTGTATGTGGAATCTAAGTCTGTCTTTAGGCCTGAGGGAGTCAAGCTATATGATTTTACAGACTGAATAAGAGAAAGATAATATCTAGTACTCCCCAGTGAGCCCACTGGCCAATAGTCTAGTTACATCCCAGTGCCATCTGCAGGCATAGCTGGTACATGTTCTGCTAATGAACAGGGCTGCATACAGTCTCTTTTCATGTTGAAAATATATAGTTTGTCAAACTTTTCTTGTTCTGCCTTTCATGTATGTCCTCTTTTATATTCCTCTTTCAAGGGTAGTAACCACCTCTTAAATATGTTTTGTTTGTGTAATTTGGCAAATAATGTGGTGGTCTTATATAAGTGATTTTTAATTTTTTTACTTTATTCATTTTTTTAATTGAAAAATGCCATTTCAGTATGAAAGTTGCAGTTGTACTGCCTGGGTAGTAACCAATTTACACAGGCAAACATTTACCTCAGAAATCCTAAGATTATATGAACATCAAGAGAAATGGCTCCTTCCTGAAAACTCAGCCCTGCATACTTGTTCTGAGTACCTGAATTTGTGAGAAATCTTCTGTTGATGAAGTAAATAGTAATACCCCACATGAGATGAAGAAAAAGAAGACTCATATTTCTTTATGGAAAAGTCAGTACCTTGGTTAGTTGGTTAGCCAACTTTTCTTAAGACAGAGAGTTGTGTTTTTTCAATTTGATATTCTACATTAAGAAGTGTTTAAAATTACATTTCTTTTTCTTTGCCAAATGCCAGGTATAAGCTATTTGATTGAAGTCATCAAGCATTAACTCAATAGAACTTGTTTTGAAACAATGAAAAAAATTATGTAAAAAAAAAAATGTGTGTATGTGTAATGTTTGGAAGCAAAATATTTCAAAGTGCTACAAGTTGCCCAATTTAATACAAAATATCTAATCTACTCAATGTTTAGATCAATCAACTTCCCAAATCAACTTTGATATTTCTTCAGCTTGATCATCTGTCTCCCTGCCTTGAAAGACACCACTGGTTATTTCTCATATGGGGTTAGCCATGTGAGCCCCTTCTCAGGGAAACACAAACGTTCTAGGTATCCCAATGCTTGCACATTCCCTTTGCCAAGGCCCTGATATGAAGCTGCATGTTGTCAGCCTCTTTATCTTGCTTCTTCTGGAGGAATGGAAGGAGCTCAGGCACCAAAGGGAGCGGTAAATAAGCCCACAAATGAATTTTCATTGTCGGTCAATGGGGCTCGCATCATTACTAAAAGCACCAGGTCCCCCTCAGGGTTTCCTCAAGTTTTCATTACATACTGCAGGATGACATTTACACAAAAGAAAGGAGGCTCCTTTCCAATAAAGAGACACAACTTGGATTTTCCACTTCCCTAGGCAACACCTCTCCCCTGTTATGGTGTTTTGTTCATTTTAAGCAGTAGAATCACCAGGCCTAGGTTAACAATGTTTAGAAAAGTGTCTGATATGTTCCTATTGTTCTTTTCATGTTAAGTTAAATGCTATAATTAGAAATCTCTTAAATTTTTTTTTACTGTTTTTCCCTAATGTATGTAATAGAAGTAATTATAGTTTAATCATATATACCAAATGAAAGACAAAATGCTCAGAAAATTAAAAGGATATTAAAGAGCTGTCTAAATCAGTTTTTCTCTATACACAAGTATACCAATGTATTAAGGGTAGATTTTAGAAACCTAACGTTTATCCTCTAAATTTCCAATTCTAGAATTTTCATTGTCTAATAATCCCCTTTATTCTCATTATTTCTCCTTTCACATGCTATCATAAAAGTTCATTTCCTTTGAAGCATTCCTAAGGAATGATAATGATGATATTCTTAAAGGATTATTCCTAAGGCATTCCAAATTCTTTGATAAGGAACCACTGATAAACTCTTGATATACCCTAAATTCCAATATAATATTCTTTATTTGTATACATTTTTCATTGAAATTAATCGTTTGTAATTGCAATAGGTTTTACTTGTACAAGTCAATTCAGGGTCTCCAATATGTTTGGATTTTAGAATGTATAACACATTCCAATTTATTTAACCCATTAGAGATTGTTCAAAACTCGGTTCCCAACTCAGGTCACGAACACAAGAGTACTTTACAGCCAACCCTTGTGACACAGAAAATACTGGCAAGAGCAGAGATTGGGTTTCAGTTCATGCCATTTTAAGGAAGAGGTCTTTCTGTAGATTTCTAGCCACATGAGGGACAAGTGTGGTTTCAAACAAGCAGATCTAGCAGGTAATAGTTCATTTCCTCTTCCTTTCTGGTGCGGTAAAGCTGGGTAACAGATAAATAACCAAGGGTTACAATTTCCACTGGGATGTCTCTTTGCTATCTATTTGAATTCATATTTGTTATAATAAGAGATATGGTTCCCAGCACATGACAGTACTTTGTTCAAAGATATAGTCACCACATTGATTTTCCGACAAAAATCTCATCAGGAGAAAAGAGACACACCCAACTGCCCGTTATATTGAGGAAAGAAAAGGTCAAGGAATTTTTTTAACTTAAAGATTTTTGCAAGATTCTTTTCCCTATTAAAGCTGCACAAGATTTTCCTTGTGCATTTGTTCCAGAAAAGAGGACTTCTGTTTTTTTACCCCAGTGTTTTTTTGTTTTGTTGTTTTGTTTTGAAGATTTCTTCATACAAACCAATGAATTATTTTCTGGGATAGATAGGAGAAAAAAATTTTTTTACCTACTTTATGAAGTAATTTTTATTCCCAAGTAAGTGCTAGATATCTGAAGAGACTTTTAAAAAATTCCATTGACTAACTTCCCCAGGGTGAATGTACAAGCTTACCGTCTGTATTTTCTGTAGTAATGCAGCTGAAACTAGACTTCTTTCTCTTGCCCTCTAGTGCAGCTTGTCAATATAACATTGCTTATCCCTCACGATTCCTTCAACAAGTTTACCTATTTGATGCAACTATTGAGTCTTTTGTTAGGGCTTATTATTTATACTCCACATGGCAGACAAGAGTCCAAAATATAATGAAATGAGATAGGGAAAAAAAGAAGGGAGATTATACAGAATAAAGGCACTGAAAGTTTATGGGGGGAAACTTCTGGTTGAAAGAAGTTTGTGCCACTCTTTGTTTCTATAAATACTGCTGCCTACTTACGAAAAAATTAAAAAGACGAATCAAGAAATGTCTGCCTGAGTCCACTTGTAAGGATGAAGGAATAAAAGAGTATAAACTTGCAGAGAACCAGGACTTTAGCTCTCCTTGTTGCTACGTATCCCACCACACCAACAGCAGACACATTTCAATTGCAGAATGTTATTTTTTTCCTTAGGATTAAAAAGCCATGTGGATATACAAATATTTTAAACAGTGTCGATTTTTTAATAAAGGTAAATATAATGTCACAGATTCTTCTGCTTTTCTTTGATTTTTTCATATATGTTATCTCTATTCTCCTGTATCTAAAGTCTGTAATCTTCAGGGCATTTCTAAAGTATATGAATATTCAATGAAAACATGAAGATAGTTTTTTATTAGCTTTAAAAGAAAAAAACCCTACTGTAAATTAGGATGGCATTAGATCTTTGTCTCATCTGTGTTCCAACTTAAATCATTCATTTGTAATACCAGTGACTACATTCCAAACTGAATTAATATGAATAAAATACATGAGCTTAAACAATAAATAATACACACTTAAAACCAATGTTAGTTTTATCTAATGTTAGTAAAGAAAGTTGTGCTAAAGTAATTATGCTTTTAGCCATCCACTGCAGCATTGATTCTCCATAATCCCTCTCATTTCCTGAAAATAGCTATGTCGAAAGGTGGTGCAAAACACAGACCACAGAATAACTAATTCAGGTCAATGGGAGCTTCAATTCTTAACTACTTGGCCAATGAGATCAGGAGACAATTATAATTCAGACACTATATGTCTTAAAAAACTGTAATTATGAGATTGTGAGATATATCTACTATGTGATATTAAGGGCAGAAGCCATTTCCTTCAGCCTAACCAAGGTAAACATAACAGAAATGAGGTCATTTGGTGTAGATACTTCCTAGGTTAAATTCTTGGAACCTGAAGCAGTTAATTTAAATTACAACTCGTTTTTCAAGACAGCCGCTTGACTCAAAATAATTGAAATCAGCGTTTCTCAGTTTAAGCACTACTGAAACTCTGGGCCAAATACTTCTCTGCTGGGGGAGACTGTCCTATGCATTGTAGGGTATTTAGCAGCATCTCTAGACTCTGCATGTTAAGTTTCAGTAGCCCCTTCACTCAACCAAAATTTTTGTGACAACCAATAATGTCTCCAGATACTGACAAACATCTCTGAGGGGAATGCTATGGCAAAAACAAAAACACCTCTCAAACCTCCTCTGGTTGAGAACCACTAACCTAAACCAGTACTTTCACTTACGCTAATATCAAGAAATACAACAGTAATAAAAGGGACACATCTTGAATGAACAGGATAAAGAAATAGTGTGGTAGGCATTCTGTTTTTATTATTTCTAATCCTCTACACAATCCAATGCAAGGTTTTTATGCTATCTTATAGATAAGCAACCTGGAGTATGAGAAACTGTTTCGATATCATATAGTAACTGAAACAGTCAAAAATTTAATCTAGGTCAGATAGATTCCAAAGCCAGTATTTTTCCAGTACCTACTTTTTAATAGTTAATGCTTATCAATGCTAGTACCAAACATGATGATGCCCTTCAACTCCTCTAAATAATAAATCTGTACCTGGTCTTATCACTGTTATTTTGAAGAAAACAAGGATCTGAGCAATTTCAAATGACTTATCCAAAGTCATACAATAATAGAAAAGTATAATACTTCATCCTGATTATATCCAAATATATAAGCAATTACCCAAGTATCTGAGGTATAACATTAATCAGAAGGCACAGAATGCCTCCTATTAAACTGATACCATTCACTGCACTAATACCCAAATCCAGAAGCTAATGTAGGACATATTTACACTGCAAATAAAATGATCAGTGTAAGAAGCTTAAAATAAAACATGATCCCAACATTTTTATGTAAAAATATTCCATCACCTCTGCTTCATGACCCAGAATTTGTGATGTTAATAATTTGCAATAATATAGGTGAGATATCACCTGGTTGTGTGGACCAGAGATAAATTTAGGTTCAAAATGAGTGGTAAAACCCATAATGAGTTGCAGAGGAGAAAGGTTATTATAACCAAAGAAAGGCACATTCGATTTCTGACTTTTTTGACACGCTCTTCACCCTAGCCCCAGTAAATGACAATATTTGATATTTGTATATAGGAAACATCCCCCTTTTTAAGAGTCATCTTTTTTATTTTTAGTTATTGCAATCACATATGGTAATAAATAAACAGCATATGCCTATGCACACTTGTTCAGTGTATTATGCTATAAACAATTCAGATAATAGAAATTTATCTCTACGTAGCATTCACCTTATCTTTTGCAATGGCCCAAATAACACAGTATTATTATTTGTTCATGTATTTACATTCATCAAAGATTTACAGAGCATCAGCTATACCTTAAGAAACTTAAGTGATCAGGCTTAGAGAAGAAAGCCAAGGTTCTCACCCACAAGCCGACTATTGTATTCAATCCAGGCTTTATATTTTTCAAACACTTTCAGCGCATAATTGTTCCAGTCCTCACAGCAACCAAAAGTGAGAAAGTCAGGAATGGGATGAGTTAGTGTGCAGAGATATATGGTAATGAGTATCTTTCCTATCACATTAGCCTCTGTTTCCACTGTAGATAGGAAACATCTTTACTTGACTACTGACCCAGAAATAAGGATTTGTTCTTAAATGTCTGATATGAACAGGGACACAGATGAGACAAAGGCCAAATGTCACTATAATTAATACTATGGTTTTATTCTTTTTTCTAAGTGTGAGAAAACTATCTTTATGTTTCCACTGAGCAACTATCCATTGGCACTGACCTGAGGACTATGGACTATAAATACCCAAGGATGAAGATGATAAACATGAAATCAAAGGAAAACATAAGACCCATTATTCACATGGGTTTTTAGAGATTCTTCAGAATCTCTACAGAAATGAACGCTTCTTCAAAATATAGAGACACAAAATGACATACATCTAAAACATGCACATGTATGCATGCGCACATACACACACGTTTAATGCAAAGTTTACTGATTTTCAACCCTGTATGGTCTATTACTCAAATCAACTGCAGAACAAGAAAGAGCAGAGTAATTGTTTCTAAATGCCACGTTTCATTCATTCAGTACATTTGAATTAGTTCATATTAAATAGGAGGCATGCTAATACATATATCTTAGAATTTCTCACCGAATGGAAAACCTTAGCAATTATGTAGTCTAATTGTTTTGAATAATTTTGGCCATGTGACATGTATGCACAATAACTGCTCAAAGGAAATCTTATATGAAACAAACACAACATTCTCCCCTCGCCCACCACCCCACCATCTATAAGAAGGGGTCTGCAGAACCTCTAATCTTCAAGGAAGCACTCTTTGAATATTACTGATTCTAGTCCTGACCTCTCACTTTATAAGGAAAGACTGTGATGCTCAGAGAAGTGTTGAGACTTACCCAATGTCATGCATTAGCTACATGCAGACCATGATTTAAATCCACTTCTCTTTAAGTTATCAATAAAAGAAAACTGTCAATTTATTTACTCCATTGCAAACCTGCTATTGGGGATTATAGGTCTACCAGATAACTTATCAGAATGCCTCACATCTCACCTGAGACCAAATGAAACTGGTCAGAATCATAACATTCTTCCATTTTCCTTCACGCCCAATTTCAAGCGTATTCTAGGTCCAGAACTGACCTAAAAGTTGTTGCTTCAAAGTATAAGTACTCTATAGCGGATCCAGGGATAGTACTAATATCAGAAAGATCTCAGAATATGGTTGCTTTCCTTTACATCATCTCTTATATGAGCTATTATTTCTCTTATTATTTTAGGGTTGGTTTATCCAACTGACACAAACATTAATGTTACTTTCACCAGTGAGGATGCATCACCGCAGAGGAACAGACATTTACATAGTGAAAGAAAGGACATATACCTACACACACACACACACACACACACACACACACAGTGAAAGAAAGGACATATACCTACACACACACACACACACACACACACACACACACACACACACACACACACACACACCCCCAAACAGCCAACCAAGATATAATTTCAACATATATTCCACAATTCTGATGTATTTGCTTTAACCCTCTCATTGGTTTTGAGTGTTTGTTTATAGGCATACCTCCAAAACTGAAAATAGATGTGTAGGAACTAAACATGAAATTCAGGATACTCACTAAAGCATTTTCTTAGAGGAAGAGAAAAAAAATGCTTGCTAGGAGGTTACATCCTGACCTACCATAAAATTTATACTTTACAAACTGTTAATAACAACAAAACAGGTTATGGAGTGAGTGAAAACTCAATTCCTTTTACTGCTACAGGATATTGTGAGTTGCTGCCATTGTACAAAAAAGAAGAAAGTCTTGCACATAGCCATGTGAAGCTTACATGTTTTTCCAATTAATTAAAGTTCTCTTCTGCAGGTTTATTAAATCGGCAGTTAGACAAACACTTTCTTTCCCAACATTAATGTTAAGAAAAGTGTTTCAAAGCCCGCTAAAAGAATAATTTCTCATTAAATCTAGGAGATCAAACTCTGACCAAATTCTGTACCAGCCAGGAAATATAGTTGTTTTAGACACAGCACTAAACTAGGTAGAAAAACAAGAGCCCAATTGTTCCCTGATACCCAAGAGGGAAAAAATATGAGTGAGAGAGAGACAGAGGTGGGGAGAGAGAAAGAGAGGGTAGCAGGGGGAGGGAGGGAGAAGGAAAAAAAAAAAGGCAATTAAGCTAATGCAAGTTAGGTGTCACAAGGTTATAGATATTTCAAGAGCTGAGCAATTTACCGTCTGGAAAAGGAGAAGAGCTCTTGCATAAAATGTCCCCCAGTTCAGATTTATTATGCTTTTAGTTGTGTTATATGTGATACAATTAGCAGGAGGTGCCAATAAGGCGTTCTCTCAAGGACGTGGTCATCCCGTGCCATCTGTTATTAATTGCATTGTCCTTTCACATCCAGCTAGAGGGGAAAAAGTTCTCTGAGAAACACCTGCAAATTCTCACTACACAATGACTAGAATTTAAAAATACTTTGACAAAGAAGAAAGGATAGGTCAGATCTCTAAAAACTGCCCACTCTGTGTTGACAAAGAAAGAAAAATGTATAACGGATCCTGATGCAATAGAATTCTGTTCCTGGGATTGTTTTTCTGTCATTGTATTCTGCTGCCTTAATAGATTTTCAGGTAACATAACACACCACATAAATGAAAATGAATGATTAGAACATTCTCCTAGAAATACAGCCAGCCTCTATAGGGTTTAGTGAAAATTTAGATGTTTAAATAGATTTTTCTTTTTTTTTTTTTTTTACAAAATCAGAAAACAAAGATAATGAAAACTGGGGGTTTTTGTTTTTCTAGATTTTGGTATTTGGGGTGATTCATATCAGTCTTAAGAATCCAGTTCTGGAAATTAATATTCCTATAAATATGCAAATACTTTCTCAATTTGGCACCTATATTCATAGAAATAATTTCAAAATATGAACCATTAAAGGATGCTATTAAAATATAAATAGCTGTTAAAACAATTTAAGCTAATTTCAGAAACACTAACTTACTTTTAACTATCTGTGCTGCCTGTTCTTTTTTCTGATTTCCACTCGACTTGCATCTTTTGAAGCAGGCAACTGCTACAGCCAGTTCTGTTTTCCATTCTCTTGTTTGAACAGGAATGAATATTCCCAATGCTACGGGGTGAAGCTCTAAAGCACTTCCCTAGAATGTTTTAAAACTACTTTATGACTAGTATTTCAGAATATGTTTTACCAATAGTACTGAAATTCTTTAGAGGGGATAAGATGAGGAATTATTTTGAAGGAAATGAATGTTTTTTAAATGATACTTTCCTAGAAGAAAAACAAAAAGTGTTATGGAGCCTAAATACCTACAGTCTGCTTGACAGTTAAATTACCTACCTCATTGTATGCATCTTAGTTTTATCAAATCCAACTAAATTCTGTTTACTGAGACTTGGCAAAGCAAAATAAAAGCTTCCTCAAAAGAGTGTCGATAAGTTATGGCTAATACAAGAAAACATTGAAGGCATTCAGGAAGGCATTTTTCTTTACACAAGGTTTCAAATACTAAATTAGGAAAGTCCTCCAGGTCTGTAACATATTGTTATATTAAAAATCTGCAGTAAAATTAATTTCATGCATCAAAAAATCAAATATTAAAGGATTATTTAGAAATCTGCTTACAATTGATTCATTTTATTGAAAGAGTAATTCCCTTGCACCAGCAACCTCAGAAACTGCTCACTTTTGTGTGCTAAGCACACTTTTCTGTTTGAGCATATTGATTATCTTATCTTATCTATTGGTTCTTTTATAATATGCTTCACCTTGCTCTCAGTTTAAAAAATACCCATTGGGCTGAAATAATTTTATTTCATTTTTTAAAATTTAAAGCATGTGACTTGATGATTATATTATCAAATTAATTCAAAGATCTGGAATAATCATCTCCCAATGAATAGATGTATAAGCTCCCATTCTCATGACCTGTATTTTAGATATATGTAATCAAACTTCATGCCCAAACTGCTTTATATTGTTATTATCTTTCAGAAAAAGTGTATCCATTCCCTGTTATTAAAAGATTAAGAATATCAAAATAAAATATTGCATGATGAACACATCGCTTGAGTCAGTAACTACATTAATGCTCTCCCAATAATGATTTTTATTGGCATGAAACCTACAACTATCAAAATATCAAACCACTGAACTTCCTTCCTTTCCTTTTCTTTGCTTTCATACTTGTATCGTGTTACTATTTGGTTCTACTTTTCATTGATAGCAGAGCCAAACAAGTAACTAGGGTCCCAGAAGTGAATTAGTATAGACTGAATATGAATCTCTACTAGGGGAAGATTCACATTAAAGCAATTATCTGATAAATTGTTCTCTTAGGAATCTAGCCTTTAGGTCCTTAGTCACTGGGGTACCAGATCTAAGAATGCCCACTGAATAGTTCATCTGAAAAAGATATATGTTTTAGTCAGCATAACTTAATATGAGGTAACAATAAGCCATAACTGTCAAAAATGCTAATGCAATCTTAAATAGTATTCACAAAGGTGGCGAAGACCCTTGGCGTATGCAAATTCAATATCTTTGCATTAGCAATTCATGTGTATGACCAGGGAGGTACATGATATGTATTAATTTAAATAGCAATAACACCCACTTCATAATTAAGAGTTAAATGAAATGATATATTTAAAGCCTCCCTCTGGGGCGCCTGGGTGGCTCGGTCGTTAAGCATCTGCCTTCGGCTCAGGTCATGATCCCAGGGTCCTGGGATTGAGCCCCACATCGGGCTCTCTGCTCCACAGGTAGCCTGCTTCTCCCTCTCCCTCTCTCCCTGCTTGTGTTCCCTCTCTCGCTGTGTCTCTCTCTGTCAAATAAATAAAAAAATAAATAAAACAAAATCTTTAAAGCCTCCCTCTGGATTGAAATCCTATTTGGTATAGAGAAGCCTAATCAACCATCCAAATTCTACTTCTTAGGAAGATTTTTTTTGATGTTTGGTGAATTTTTAAGGTTTTAGCCATGTTCTTCATGAATACCAAGGTTTATATCATGGCGTCCAGAAAAAGGCAGAAATTACAGCAGGGAAGTGGAGAGGTGAGAGCTCAATTTTTCCTGTCAGAAAAGACAAAGGTTTCAGATCCAGCTCTCCCAGTGACTAGATCCAAGTCCCTAGGTTAGTGATATAAAAAGGCTATACCTCTATTTCTAAATAGAAGAAACTACAGTAATGAAATCTGCCTTATGAGGGTTCTGGGGAAAAAAAGGAGAATTAAATCATCTAGGCTTTCCTAGAGTGCCTAGCACATAGCAAGTGATAAATTCTTGATAGCTGGGGTGATAATAAAGTAAGTCATTATTAATAGCACTAGTCAGGTCTTTCCGGAATCTCTATTTAATGTTCCAGACATGGTGTATACAAGGAGACATTTACAAATCAGAATGACTGAAAAATTCTATCAAGGAAACCAAGTCAATTGAGAATAAATTAATGTTTTACCCAGATAGAAGTCTATATAAAACAGTGGTAATTCCTATAATCCAAGGCATAGTGTTATTAATGGTGGAATGTAGACCAACTCTGAAGCTCCAGAGGTTAAAGCTAGCACCAACGAGGAAAAGCTAAGTATATTCAAATTTCATCTTAATTTAAGGAAACTATTGTGCAGGATGATATTAATTCATCAGCACAAATTAAAGGACTACCATATTAGGTAAGAGAGTACACTAAATAATTTCCTTGAATCTTATTCTTCCAAAAATGATGTGGACATTTTCTTCATTCATTCATTAATTTATTGAGTGTATAAGCTAGCTGGGTGTATATTAGATAAGGTTAATATTTCTAACATTAAACAATATTTATTGTACACTTACCATCAGGTGTGTCTAAATGTGTTACGTGTATTACTTCATTAATGATCACAATATCCCTATTACTATACCCATTTTAAAAATGTGGAATCTTAGAATGGATAAAGAAGATGTGGTATACACACACACACACACACAATGGAATATTATGCCACCAGCAAAAAATGAAATCTTGCTGTTTGCAACGATGTGGATAGAACTAGAGGGTATTATGCTAAGGGAAATAAGTCATTCAGAGAAAGACAATTATCATATGATCTCACTGATATGTGGAATTTGAGAAACAAGGCAGAGGATCATAGGGGAAGGGAGGGAAAAATGAAACAAGATGAAACCAGAGAGGGAGACAAACCATAAGAGATTCTTAATCTCAGGAAACAAACGGAGGGTTCCTGGAGTAGAGGGGGGTGGGAGGGATGGGGCAGCTGGGTGATGGACACTGGGGAGGGTATGTGCTATGGTGAGCGCTGTGAATTGTGTAAGACTGATGAATCAGACCTGTACCCCTGAAACAAATAATACATTATATATTAATTTTAAAAAAATGTGGAATTGTAGATACAAAAAGCTTTAAGTAGCCCTCCCCACCCAAGGTAAAATTCGACAGACAGATATATTTTACTGAAACAAGCCAACAAAAAATCCTTGTCAAAAAGTTAACAGTAATCTGGACAGATCCTAACAAAAAAAGTACTATTTTTCCTAGCCCCTACCAGTATGGAATGCTCACAGTTAGTTTCAATTTTCTTCTGATTTAGTTTTGCTTTCTTATCCCCCATAGACAGGAGATGTGCACTACAGAATTATTTTTTCGTGTCAACTGGAACTTTAATATAAAACAATCTTGTTTAAAAAAAACATTTTTGAAAAACATCTTCCAAGGGTGTGGTAAAATTCCATTTTTCTGCCTTACCAAACTGAATGTCTTGATTGTGTGGGCTACGGCTTCAGGAACTTCATTACAAACCTCAAGCAAGCAACGGATATTAGACCCTCAAAAGTTGAGAAATTTCCCTGACTTTTCAAGGTTTTGGTGATTTTCCACTTGATTTTTCAGTCGGAACAAAGTGGAACTAAAGTGGATTTAATTGAACATTTGTTCAATATAACAAAATGTCCCAGTGTTCTTTACTTTCCAGTTGATCTGTTTTCTGAATCTCTGCGGCAACTTCACCTCACTATTGCCCCTTTTGTTATAAGAAGTAGGTTGTAAAACTTTCATTGCTCCTTTTGTATAAGCTCTGGGCAAACTCCACTTTTTTCTTCTGTACCCTAATTAAAACTTGAAGCCAATTTAAATCCACTAAAGAAAGAGAATAAAAGAAATAATCTCTATGTCTGAAAACTTTCAAGAATTTTACGATATTTATTTTCTTTTTGGTTTACAATTTTTTATTCAAAAATATTCCAGACATTTTTGGGATAAATCTATTTTTACCTTTCCCTCCAAAAACTAAAATGCCCTTTGACATGGTTTCATGATCAAGACAGAGACTGGTATCTATAAAAGGATGACATAAAAATTAACCCCTGCCTTTAAAACAGTGTAAGAATCTACATATGACTTTAAAAAAAATGAAACAACAATTACCTCTGTCCCCAATGAAAAGATTGTTTAAGGACAAGTTAAGGACACCATAGAAGAAGAGAAAGAGATCAATCAGTCCATTAACATAGAAGAATGTGAAAGAAGCATGTGAAATCATATGCCACAGTGAATGTGCCACCAGGGAACAGAGGGGAAGACCTCCCTGTTAACACAGAGCAGAGCAAGCAGTTTGACACCAGAAATACACTGAGATGAACAGAAATGAAATAGATCATGTCCCTATTCCTAACCTTAACCATACACAAAACCCTAATCATAATTCCTTACATAATAACCCCTCATTCTAACCCCGACAGAAATGTCAGCTTCCTGAATTGGAACACTGATTTCCCAAACAGATGTCAGACATTAGCCACTGGCCTTAGCTGCCATCAATATTAATCAGCTAATCTTAACATTAGCACAACATATGCATCTTAAGGTTGAACTTGTGCTACTATTATGTGGAGGACAATTATTAGCAAATTCAAATAATCGGGATGATGTCAGCACATGTATTGTCAATTATAGTATCTTTTAAAAAAATAAAATAAAAATTAAAAAATTTAAAAAGTCTTTGTTTTATTAAAGACATTGCTGCTTAGAATTTATATGCTTGAATTACCCAAATGCATGGTAAAAACTTATGAAACATTTCTCTCCCCCTCAATCAGCAAGACTAGAAACTTCCTTAAGCTATTACCTTTTATTATCAATAGGCTCTTAATTACTAATTTACTAACAGTTATTATTTATGTATAGAGATGTATAAAAACTGCAACAAGAATATGTGGGTTGTTTTGTTTCTATGTGTATGTTGGGTTTTTTCTATCATTTTGTTAATAGTTGTGCAACTATTACACATAATAACTACACATAAATACTGTTCTGAAATTTTTAAATAAAATGATCTTATTTAGGAAAATTTGGCACAAAACCAGAATTTTTTTTTTTGCCACCAAAATGGTCAGGATACATCTCTATTAGGAATACTCTAAGGAAATGGTAAGTAGGAGGCATGTGAACAAAGCTTCCATCATGGAAAGCACAAAAGGGGGGGGGTGGGCGCTAATAGCTCAGAATGGGAAAAAAAGGAGAGTAAGATGATGGTAAGTTCATGTGTATCATGAGATCTTTCCCAGTCACAGAGGAATGTGATCAAATCAGAACAAGATTTTGAAATAAAATGAAGGTCAAACGATAAAGAAAGGACAGAGTGAGGAGGCTTTGAGGTTTGATGCAACAGTGAAGTTTTGGGCCTCCCATGGTTTTCACTTATGCTAAAACTGCAGCCTCAATTACCAGGGTGATAATTGAGAATTGGTTTCATCCATAAACATTGCAAGAGTCATTAAGAATGGCCATAGTCACAGGATGGTAGCAATACTAATTTTGGCCCTATGAATACCCCAAAAGCTATTGGGCTATCTGTAGAGTGTGTCACCTACATCTGTGTTCTAAGTAGAATTTTTAGAACTGAAGTAGACACATCATGGCTTTGGTACTACTTCATTCTGTTTCCTTTATACAAGAATTTAATATCAAATTACAGTACATAGGTGGTAAGAGGAAGGGAACTTTGGGATTCTTCAGGCAGAAAGCAAGCATAGGCTTATGTAACACTCTACCCATTCATTATACACTTGCTAATAAATTTTCTATTTCTGAGGTATTTTCCCTTGTAAAAATGTATAATATTTATTTTTTTTAGCTCCCAAACTGGTAACCCTCCCCAGAGGGAATACTTAGGAAGGGTATGATTTCTCTGAAGAATATTTGCCTGCCCTTATGTTTTGATGTATCAAACATATACCAATAAGCACATATCTATAAAGGCAGATTTTTTAAGTAATGTTGGGTCATACAGACACTAGTCAAAAGGCCTAAATCAAATTAGAATTCCCAAGTTCTTTAAAATGGAGAATAAAGTAATCTAACATTTTTTCTGATAAGTGCCCATTCATCATGCCAATGTTCTCATAAAAGTGCCAGATTAAAGACGCTAAGAAACTCTAATCTTTTGAGAGGGACTAGAGGAATATTCAGACCTGTTTCTGCTTTCGACATCTTTTATCAGTGTATTTCAGGATATGTTTTTCAAGACTGCAAGAATACAGAATTATCTGACAGGTATGTTCAAATAAAAAATAGCTATTTACTAAGAATTAAAGCAGACCAGATTGTAGACAGCCAGGACCTATGGGAGGGTGATTTCTTAATTCACCATGACACATTTAAAAATCACAAGAAAAATACTCCTTTGATTTTCCATTTTCTCAGGATAAAGAGAAAAGAATCACTTCAAAATATTTACCACTGATACAGGAATGTGATCCACATACCCTATAAGTAAGTAAAGTAGTATTCCCTGGAAAAAAATAAATGCAAACAGCCTTCCAAATCTGGTAATTTCAACTAAGAGTAAGACATGGAACCGAAGGTTTAAATAGCAACTGTCTGTCTGTCCATGCCACTTGGCCAGATCAGAAGAGTCTGACATGCTTTCCACTTTAAATCTGCACCTATCTATCTTTTGGATTGGAAACACACAGACTCTGTTAAACAGACATCTAAATATCTCAAACGTATTTCTTTTTGAAGCATTCATTGATTTATTCAATACATATTTATTGAGTACTAACTACGCGCCTGGCACTGGGTTAGACCATGGGTATGAAACTGTGAATAAGATAGCCACACATCCTCTCTTCATAGATGTTTCAGTCTACTTATCACAGTTAACAAGTCATATTTCTAATTAAACATGGTTGGATGCCTAGATGAATTTACTTCATCTATCTACCCAGGCTCTACCAAAGTGATGGTAAATTATTATAAACCTGAGGATAGAAAATAAGAGAAAACAGAAGACAAGTTATTTCCACTTGTTAAAAGGAAGAGAGCATATGGAGAAGTGATAAATGGCTTACAAGAACAGAAGAAATCATCTAAATGCCTATGGGGCAAAGGAAACCAAGGGACCCACCATCTCCCCTAGAAGAAATTGATCTGGAGAGGCTCCAGACTCAGGATCACTGGCCCAGTTGAGACCAGATTTTAGAAACAGGGCTGCAAACAGAGAAATGAGCTAGAAAGCTACATTTTGAACAGCAGCATATTAGTTTGTCTTTCCCTAACTTCCTCAGAATCTTGGCAGCTTTCATAATCCTCCTCATGGATCCAAACTCACCAACCAACCAACAAAATATCCAGGAAGTGGACTGGAAGATTATTTGACAAGAAACCAAATGGTGCTCAGGAAGCAGAAGAGTAAGAAGAGACTCATACTGAAATTTGAGTGCCCTCATTAAAAAGGCTGGCCCAGCAAGTGCTCATTCTACTGAAGACTTTTTTCTTTTTTTTTTTTTTACAGAAACCAAATGTTTATTCAAGAATTTTATTCACCTTCCTTTAATTTGCTGTATGTGCATTGTGACAACAGAAAAGTGAATTATCAAATTTCAATTATAAACAATGACTTATTAGGTTAAATATATGTCTTAATCACTAGCATATGTATATATTCTTCCACATTCCTATTATCTACTTCAGGTCTGAGATGCCATCTGCCTCCTGGCACTCTTCCTTTAAGTAGGCTCTTCAGCATAGAATAGCATCTCAAAGGTCAAATCTCACCCAGGATCCAATTCACCTTTAGAAAATGCTGTGCTGGGTCTCATTGTGTGGTTAGTGGATTTGGGAATAACTGGATGAATAATCAACCTCATTTGGAAGCCGTGTACTCAGAAAAGCCATCCCATGATTATCAACTTTGGATGTAGTTTCTGGAAGTTAGCATCAAATGCCTCCTTTTGGGAATGGAGTAAAAGTTTATGTATGTCTGTTTTAGTCATCTTGGGCAGGCAGGGGTATCTTAGGAATGGAGGAGTTTGTATGTTTCTGGTAAAGAATGGAATGTGTAAATTAGTACAATCATTCTGAAAGTCATTTTCCTTAAGTTGGTTTAAGAAGTTAGTTCAGCATCAACTACTTAGGTTGTATAAATGGGTACTTTCTGACCAATTCTACTCCTCCAAATATATCCAAGAAAAAAACATGTATACTAAGAAACACTACCAAAATGTTCTTGCAGCATTATTTGTGATAGTTCCAAAACAGAAACAACCTGTTCATCAATATTAAAGACATCATAGCATATTCATATAATGCAATAGTATAATGATAATGAATTATGGTGACTCAAAACAAAAAAATACTATGTGAAAAAAATCAGATAAAACATTCTTATGATTCCATTTATGTATTCTTTGAAACCTAACAAAACTATAATAGTGTTTGTAAATACATATTTTAGGGATAAAATTTTGAAGAAAACCAAGTAACTTATTTTCACGAAAGTCAGGATGGAGATTACCCTTTAGAGAAAAACAGATGAGAAGAGGCATAACAGAGGCTTCTAGGCACTAAAGAGGTTTTTTTTTTCTTGACTTAGAGTTTATCTGGTTATTCACTTAGTCATAATTCATTAAGATGTACTTTGGGGGGCATTTTTCTGTATATGTTATATTTCACACCCTCAAAAAAACATTTTAAAATATGATTCCATATGCTCATTTTTCTTGTTTCATATGAAGATTAAACAGAATTTAATAAAAATTTATTCATGATTCTTAATGGAAATGTCTGAAGAACTCTATCTGAATCAGAAAAGCAAATGGAATACAACCTCTGGTTACTTCTATGTGGTTATGTGAGGTTTAGCCTCTGTGAGTATATTTTATCCCATTGTGTACCTACAACCAGTGGTTATTTCAAAATGCATAGGTGTACTCATTATGACTCTTCTGAAAGATGAAATACCAAAATTATTGTTCCCATGTAAGTAAGTTTATGCCACTTTTTCCTCCTAGGATATACAACTGTCAAAAATACAAAGGTATTGGGGCGCCTGGGTGGCTCAGTTGGTTAAGCGACTGCCTTCAGCTCAGGTCATGATCCTGGAGTCCCAGGATCGAGTCCCACATTGGGCTCCCTGCTCAGCGGGGAGTCTGCTTCTCCCTCTGACCCTCTTCCCTCTCATGCTCTCTATCTCTCATTCTCTCTCTCTCTCAAATAAATAAATAAAATCTTTAAAAAAAATACAAAGGTATTACTGGACATGATGTATCATACAAGAGAGAAGTAATTTATTTCATAAAAATATTGCCTGAATATTTAATATTGTTATGGACCACCATAATAATGGTGCTTATTTTCCATTGACTGGGAAGAACGAAAATCTATTTCTTTATGGACAGTTAAGGAAATAATGTGCTATATTATCTATCTGATGTAGTCCTATTACTCACTTCTAGTAAAGGGAAGAAATGCACATGTGTATATATTCTATAAAATATAAGGACATAGCTATTCTAGTCAAGAATTTAGATATCAGTTTAAATTCAGAACAGTTGGGGCGCCTGGGTGGCTTAGTCGGTTAAATGTCTGCCTTCTGCTCAGGTCATGATCTCTGGGTCCTGGGATTGAACCCACCACATGGGGCTCCCTGCTCAGTGGGGAGTCTCTGCCCCTCCTCCCCCACCCATGCCAGAGCTCTCTTGTTCTCTCAAATGAATAAAATCTTTAACAAAATAAATTCAAAACCGTTAATTTTAAATTCCAAAGGGAAAATATTTCCAATCTTTTTTCAAATACATTTTCTATACAAATATAATTTTTTTATTTTTAGAGTTGTTTCTAGATTTCTCAAAGTATTTAACCATGTTTTAAAGGATGTGATACATTTTCAATAAATGTTTTCTTATCAAAGTTTAATAGGCCTCACAAATAAATGCAAACTTGGTAAAAGTATAGTTTGTCTTTGAAAAACATGAACTTGCAACATTTTTAAAAGATTACAGGCTTATTATTTAAGTCAAATAATGTGAGTTCGACAATAATAACCAATGAAAATGCATCATTTGTATTTAAGTAGAGGCTTATAAAAGCAGAAAACTGTACCCTTAGGATAAATATGTCTCTAACAACAGGAAGTTTCAGGTCAATTTTAAGCTTGGCTATAAATAGGTAAACACTTGTATGAAATATAAATTATTGGTGTTTGAATTACTATTTTGTCTCATCAAGGAATGTATTCCTCATCACCACAGGATTTGGTTCCAATCTATATCTAGTATAAAAAAATGCATAAAAATATTTTACTTCAAGCCAGTAATATAATTATTAAGTAATTAACCAATAGGCACTTATGGATGGTAATTATTTCTATTTAAGTAAATACAGCCCTAGGTTAGTACACACATACACACATAACCATATAGATATATAAACTGTAAGCTAAACATGGTAAGAAGTTTGCCTGATTAAATTTAATACCCCTAACTAGAAATAATTCAATGAAAATTAACTTTTTTTTCTTATTAAGTTAGGGAGAAAACCTCCAACAAAGTGATGAATATTTTCTTGACTAGAATTATTATTCTTGGTAATGAGCAGTGTTCTATGAAAATGAGGATTTAATATGTAACCAATTAGCAAAAAAATTAAGCTAATTACCAAACACAATTTTCCATGTTAAACATTAATTAAATTCTGCAGTATTTTTAATAAATGTAATATAGAAAAAGTGAATTAAAAGAAAAGTTCAATTTAACCTATTAATCAAAATAGTGTTTATCGTTTTATATCAATATATTTTTATCAGAAAAGTGTTATACGTGATAAATTACGCATTATTTTAAGGGCTAATTTACTACTTGGAATTCTAATCATATTTTATGCAGCAGAGAAATAGATGTGTTTTGTAATTAATGTCTAGTTGACACACAACTAAATACCGAATGGAGTAATATGGTAGAAAGGAGCCCATGCAAGATCATTCATTCAGTGAAAAATATGATAGAATTATAGAAATCGGTGTAAGCACCAAAGTCAATGTTTCTGTAACAATGAATATGAACGTAGCCATACATTCATACGTGTTCATAATATGGACATAGAAAATCACATATACACACAGAAAGTAGCCTATGAAAATAGGTATAAAAAAACTATGAAGAGAATCAGTGGTTCTCAATTCTGACCATTAGAAACAACTGGGGAGTTTAAATGGTGTAGGTCTCACCCCAGTTCTGCTTCAGCTGATCTCTAGGAGAGCCTAGAAGCCCCATCGCCCATTTTCTAATTCATAGGATAAAGATTTATTCACTGTGCATCAGTTGCTTGTCTCTCGTCCAGTAAGCTGAAATGTAGGGCAGCCTCCCTCTCTCAGATGCCCACTCAGCAGGAGTTGTGAGAGAAAGGCGGTAGAGAATGCAGACATCCTCATGGTACCCTTTGGTACCCGTTATGGTACCAAAAGCAGCGATCAATTTTCCTATGTGCCAAAAAAGTAAACATGTAAAAGACAACATAAGAGAAACACAGACTTGATTGGTAACAGCTCAAGCAAACTAGAAGAGTAAGCCTTAATACCATCCCTGCTTTTAAAGTAACTAGACAGGTGACCTCAAACAATCCCTACATCACCTCAATGCCTTCATGTAAAAAATGGGGCTCCAGTGATTGCTAAGAGGATGGCCACATGAGAATCCCATTGATTCTATAATCCTAGGGCAGAGAAAGATAAAAATGTTACCAAGCTGATGACTTCTGACGAGGAGGAAACTGAAGCTCTGTGGGTATAAAAGTGCAAGAGAAAGTGACTTCTGTCAACTTGTTTTTCTGACAACTTCATAACAGTGTCACAATAGGAATGAAAGAACAGTATTTTGGAGGAGAGAGGCTTTGATTTGGGGAGCATACACATTTCATTTTATAGCTCAATGATCTAAATCTTCCCTAGCAACCTTAATGTTGTGTATCTGTCCATTTTAATTTATTCCTAGTAGTGAGTTGGCTTTCAGCAGATTTGAACCACTTTAAAAATTAGTAGCTTCTACAAGGAGATGAATGGCAATTGTGCTGTTCTCTCTAAAACTAAATTAATATGGAAAAATGACTGGTTCCAGTAAAATAAGAAACAAAATCTATCAAAAATTGGATTGATTTAATGCACAATGGTAATATTATTGGAGATATTCTCTTAGAAACTAATCAACAGCATTCAAATGCCATGCAATACTTTGCTAATTAAAAACTTTAGGACAGGAATTTAAGTAGGATAAGATCTAACCAGATTTGACAGAAGGAGCATTAGAAGTGAATGGGAATAGGTGGGGGATGACTAGAAATTTTTGTGTCAAGACTGAATATTTAAATCCTACTAAAGTGCTGATATTTTGGAATAGTAAATAAAGAATCACATTGAATAATAGATAATGAATGCATTTTCAAAAGAATAATAACTTGATAATTTTTGGAATTTAAGAAATGAGTGATAGAGGTGAGAGAGGAGATGGTAAAGTATTGTAAAGATCACACTGGTAACTTCCTTGAATATAAGATAATTACAGAATTTATTGAAGATTTCAATATGGAGGCAGAAATGGGAATGAGTCAATTAGGAACAATGAAAGATGTCACTTTTTAATGTTTTTTTTTCTTTGAAACTTTGGGCTACATTATTTTTTCTATCTGTATGTGTATGAAGCATAAACTAAGGTATTTATATTAAATACCCCTAGTTTATTCTGAGGCTAGTAATTGTTATTTCTTTACCTTTTATTTGTGTTGAAATTTCTGGATTATCTATATTTAGATGGCTGTACTTGTAATGTTTATATTTTAAGGAAACAAAAAGTAACTTTTAATTTTAGTTTCATATATATTGTTAATAAACATATTTGTCAATTAGGTACACTTAGAGGTAAAATATAGATTTTGGTATTCAAATGTAATTAAGACTAAATATTCTTGATATAAGTCTTACAGAAGGGATTAAAACATTACGCCAATTTGCACTATAGAAATTCTGAGGCACCTACATATGGCATATGAGCAGGAAAACAACTTTTAAATAGAACCTGATTATATTTTCTTTCTGAAAATTTTAATGGAGTTAATTAATGGAATACAATTAGGAGCAAAGCACTTGCTAAGCAAAATACTCTTTTTTTTTTTTAAGATTTTATTTATTTGACAGAGAGAGACACAGCGAGAGAAGGAACACAAGCAGGGGGAGCAGGAGAGGGAGAAGCAGTCTCCCCGCTGAGCAGGGAGCCCGATGCGGGGCTCGATCCCAGGACCCTGGGATTATGACTTGAGCCGAAGGCAGACGCTTAACAACTGAGCCACCCAGGTGCCCCAAAATACTCTTATAATTCTTATTTCAAAAAATTGAGAGAAAAATATAATTGATCATTCGCATCTATTTACAAGCAGACTCTAAATACTATCGCCAGCCAGTGGCTTATTAGGTAGGTATTATTTGTATAAAAATTTGTCCTGTCAACAAATTATCACCAGGATAGGCAAGACAGGTTAATCTAGTGAGGAATTAAGTACAGCAGGCAAATGACTTGTATGTGCAGAATGGTGGCTTTCCCTATTCCATGGTCATGAGCATATTATCCTCTATTACCTTCTAAAAGGTTTAGATCTAAATCTAAAAACTACCTGAATTTTTGCATTTGGTATCAGATTTTACTATTTTCATATAGAAATGCCATTGTCCTACCATAATTTATTAAAAAGATTATCCTTTCCCCACTGTTCAGCAGTGCCAACTTTGTAACTAAATATCCACAAAACTATGGGTTTTTCTCTGGACTTCTATTTCTTTTGATCTATTTTCCAACTCTTATGACAATATCAGTATCTTAATTTCAGTAATATTATAATAAGTCTTAGCTGATAGAGCAATTCCTTCCTACCTATTCTCCTAGTGTCTTGGCTACTTTGGGACCTTTTATTTCTATGTAAATCTTATAATCAATCTCAATCTCCCCCCCCCCAAAAAAACAGGATTTTACAATTTGTATTGGGATAATTTAGACCTTTTCAATACTGAATCTTCTAATGTATGAATATACATTTTCCTCCATTTATTTAGACCTTCTTTCTCTTGATACTACTTTTACAGTTTTCTATATAAAAGTCTTACATAGGTTTCACTATATTTATTCCAATATATTTCACATTACTTATGCTATTTAAAATGTATTCTTTTTATTTCATTTTCCAAATTCTTACTGTTACTATTTGGAAATACATTTGCCAAATTCACCTGTTAATTCTAATTGTTTAGATTCTGTAGGGTTTCCTAGGTACATAATCATATTAAATGCAAATGATTACAATTTCATAGTTTCCTTCCCAATATCTATATTTTACTTTTTTGCATCTTAATACAACGTGTGGACTTCCAAACATTGTCAACTAGGAGGGGAGATAGTGAACGTGTGATCAGATCTAAAAAGAAAAACTTTTAATAATTCTTCATTACCATGTTATTTTCTGAAGGTCTTTGAAGTTAACCTATCTCAGATTAAGGAAATTTCCTTTTACTCCTAGTTTACTAATAGTTTTATTTTAATGAATGAATATTGAATTTTATTGAAAGCTTTTTTCCTGTGTCTATTGAGCAGGTTGTGTGATTTGTCTCCTTTATTAATGTGGTGAATTCTAATTTCATTTAGAATTTTTGTTTCAGGGTTTATGATTTAGCTGTACTTAATGATGTTATCTAATTTTACCATCAAGTTTATGCTGATCTCACAAAACAAGTTGAAATGTGTTCCATCTTTTAGTAAAATTTACCCATTTGAGATGGGAAAGTTTGTGTCTTTGCATAAGTGTATAAACAAAGGTAATGACATGTTAAAATTCCTTAGTAATTATTTAGATTCTCTATTTTTATGCTAGGTTTAACTATTCATTTCCTCAACATTTTCCAATACATGGTCATAAAGTTGCTCACAGTATCACAGTTATCTTCTTGTTAACTTTTTAGTCTCCAGATCTGTAATAATGTTCTCTTTTTATATTTGGGCCATTTGTGTTTTCTCTCCTTTAATTTATCTTGCCAGGGATTTACCAATTCCCTTAATTGGTAAAAAAAAAAAAAAAAAAAAAAAAAAAAAAAAAATTCTAATTTTCTATACTATTATATTAGTTTCTACCCTTTTGTATCCTTCATATTTCTTTAGATATAATTTTCTTTAGATATACTTTACTAGTCTTTTTCTAATTTCTTAAGGAAATTTAGTAATCCTTACTTTAGTAATTCTTTTCAATCTCTTTTCCCCTTAATATGTACATTTAAGTCTACAAATGGACCCTCTAAGCATGACTTTTCCTGCATCATGACTTTTCCTCCATCATACAAGTTTTGATTTGTAGTATTTTTACCATATTTTAGTACAAAATATTTTCTAATGCCCATTGAGATTCGTTATTTGAACCATGGGCCATAAAGTTTGGGGTTTATACAATGTAATGGGTTTAAGAGTATTAGAAAGTGTTCAAACATTTCTGCAAATTTGACTTTTGTCACATTTTTCTCCTCTCTTTTTTCAGACTCCAATTACATACATATGTACATATATATGAACTTTATTCTCTATACGTCCTATTTTTGTTTTTCATCTTTAACTTTCAGCTTTGTTTTGGATAATTCAGTTATTCTTATTACCTATGTCTACTGGTTAATAAACTCAACTTCTAAATATTTTTAGTCTTATTATTTCATATTGTAATGTCCTTTTATAGTTATTATTTGATAAAGTTTTAGTCTTGATTTTTTTTAATCTTTTTGAATATAGTATAGCATTTCAGAGTCTGTATCAAACACATCCATTATCTGAAGGTCTTCCTCTTTATTGCTTCTGCTTGTTATCATTCAGGTTGTTTTGTCTACTTATCTGCCTTGTCATTTTTTGTTTTATCTCAGACCTTGTGTTTGAAAAATCATTTGTTGAAATAATGTAAGAACTAGAATAATGTTATCTTCTTCCAGAGAGGATTTACATTTGCATTTGCCAGGCTCCTAGGGACACTAATAATCTAAGATTGCCTTAGTTGAATTTGAAGCACAGAAATTATTTAATGCTGGACTTCAGACTCTGAGGGCTTGTCTACTTGTCACTGAGACTGACTTCTGTGGTGAAACTCTTTGAAATTCCACCTCAAAGCACAGAAGTATTAAAAGGACCACATCAGGCCCTAAATTCCAACCTGTGCCTATATACTCATGAGCCTCTCAGAAGTGCCTTTCAGACTCTCAAAGAACATTACCTCTTGCCAAAATCTGAATGCATTACTAGGACAAATTCCAGGCTCATCTCTCCAGATTTCTGTCTTTTCCCTAATCTTAGCTCTAGAAATCTTAAAAATATTGTTAGATCTTTGGTATCCTCAAATATATGTACTTTATATGTTCAGATTTTCCATCCTTTGTGAGAGGTATCTTCTGAATTCTCAAAAATAGAAATCATTAAACCATTTTGGAAGGATCTTGTGTACCAGGCTGAGGAAATTAAAGTTAATCCTCTAGGCAGTGAGAAGCCACAATATGGCCTATAATTTTTTTGAAAAGTTTATATAGATAAAATATACACCAAAAAAAATGGTTTCAGAAAAGGACCAGAGGCAGCAACTGTATGTTGTAATCATCAGCAAATGGTCTAGGGGTGGGTGTAAAAGAGAGGACTGCAATCACACTACAGAATGAGACACTACATATTTTGGAAATAGATATAGTGAAATAAAACTCCTTGTCTTTGTGACAAGGAGAATGGAAAATCAAGATAAGTAAGAAGTATGTGGGAAATTGGCACTGTAATATTTACTATAAATAACTATTTTTAATATGTTTATAATACAAGTGTGAAATTCTCTGGAGTTATGTCAGCAAGTAATTGGAAAAGAGAATTTGGAGCTAGATCCTGAGATCTGGAAACTATTACCTTAGAGACAAGAGCTAAAATCATGGAAAGAGACAACCTCCTAGTTTTAGCCCCAGCTCTGCTACTGATAAAACAACTTACCATAATAATGAAATCTGTTTAAAAAGTGGACTGTGTTATCCTAATTCCTGACTCACCTATAAAGCAAAATTTATACCTCTGATCCAGAAATAATGTTTTCTTTAGCATACCTGAGAAAATAAAAATCAATATTCCCATTGTACAGATCTGAGTAATAGTAAAAATTTCTTTTTTTAATTTTCTAAACATCTTTATTGAGATATAATTCACATAGTACAAAAGTTACCCATTTATTTATTTTTTTGAGATTTTTTAAAATAATTTTTATTGTTATGTTAATCACCATACATCACATCATTAGTTTTTGATGTAGTGTTCCATGATTCATTGTTTGTGCATAACACCCAGTGCTCCACGCAGAATGTGCCCTCTTTAATACCCATCACCAGGCTAACCCATCCCCCCACCCCCCTCCGATCTAGAACCCTCAGTTTGTTTTTCAGAGTCCATCATCTCTAATGGTTCGTCTCCCCCTCCAATTTAATCCCCTTCATTCTTCCCCTCCTGCTATCTTTTTTTTTTCTTAAAATATATTGCATTATTTGTTTCAGAAGTACAGATCCGTGATTCATCAGTCTTGTACAATTCACAGTGCTCACCACAGCACATACCCTCCCCAATGGCTATCACCCAGCCACCCCATCCCTCCCACCCCCCACCACTCCAGCAACCATCGGTTTGTTTCCTGAGATTAAGAATTCCTCATATCAGTGAGGTCATATGATACATCTCTTTCTCTGATTGACTTATTTCACTCAGCATAACACCCTCCAGTTCCATCCACGTCGTTGCAAATGGCAAGATCTCATTCCTTTGTGTATCTATACCACCTCTTCCTTCTCCATTCATCTGTAGATGGATATCTTGGCTCTTTCCACAGTTTGGCTATTGTGGACATTGCTGCTATAAATATTGGGGTGCACGTACCCCTTCAGATCCCTACATTTGTATCTTTGGGGTAAATACCCAGTATGGAATTGCTGGATCGGATGATAGCTCTATTTTCAACTGTTTGAGGAAACTCCATACTGTTTTCCAGAGGGGTTGCACCACCTTGCATTCCCACCAACAGTGTAGGAGGGTTCCCCTTTCTCTACATCCCCGCCAACATCTGTCGTTTCCTAACTTGCTAATTCTAGCCATTCTGACGGGTGTGAGGTGGTATCTCATTGAGGTTTTGATTTGGATTTCCCTGATGCCGAGCGATATTGAGCACTTTTTCATGTGTCTGTTGGCCATTTGGATGTCTTCTTTGGAAAAACGTCTGTTCATGTCTTCTGCCCATTTCTTGATCGGATTATTTGTTCTTTGGGTGTTGAGTTTGATAAGTTCTTTATAGATTTTGGATACTAGCCCTTTATCTGATATGTCATTTACAAATATTTTCTCCCATTCTGTAGGTTGTCTTTTGGTTTTGTGGACTATTTCTTTTGCTGGGCAAAAGCTTTTTATCTTGATGAAATCCCAATAGTTCATTTTTGCCCTTGCTTCCCTTGCCTTTGGCGATGTTTCTAGGAAGAAGTTGCTGCGGCTGAGGTCGAAGAGGTTGCTGCCTGTGTTCTCCTTTAGGATTTTGATGGACTCCTGTCTCACGTTTAGGTCTTTCAACCATTTGGAGTCTACTTTTGTGTGTGGTGTATGGAAATGGTCCAGTTTCATTCTTCTACATGTGGTTGTCCAATTTTCCCAACACCATTTGTGGAAGAGACTGTCTTTTTTCCATGGGACATTCTTTCCTGCTTTGTCAGAGATGAGTTGACCATAGAGTTGAGGGTCCATTTCTGGGCTCTCTATTCTGTTCCAATGATCTATGTGTCTGTTTTTGTGCCAGTACCATATGTCTTGATGATGACAGCTTTGTAATAGAGCTGGAAGTCCGGAATTGTGATGCCGCCAGCTTTGCTTTTCTTTTTCAATATTCCTCTGGCTATTCGGGGTCTCTTCTGGTTCCATACAAATTTTAGGATTATTTGTTCCATTTCTTTGAAAAAGATGGATGGTATTTTGATGGGGATTGCATTGAATGTGTAGATTGCTCTAGGTAGCATTGACATCTTCACAATGTTGGTTCTTCCAATCCATGAGCATGGAACGTTTTTCCATTTCTTTGTGTCTTCTTCAATTTCTTTCATGAGTATTTTATAGTTTTCTGAGTACAGATCCTTTGCCTCTTTGGTTAAATTTATTCCTAGGTATCTTATGGCTTTGGGTGCAACTGTAAATGGGATCGACTCCTTGATTTGTCTCTCTTCCGTCTTGTTGTTGGTATATAGGAATGCCACTGATTTCTGTGCATTGATTTTATATCCTGCTACTTTACTGAATTCCTGTATGAGTTCTAGCAGTTTTGGGGTGGAGTCTTTTGGGTTTTCCACATACAGTATCATATCATCCGCAAAGAGTGAGAGTTTGACTTCCTCTTTGCCAATTTGGATGCCTTTGATTTCTTTTTGTTGTCTGATTGCTGTGGCTAGGACTTCTAATACTATGTTGAATAGCAGTGGTGAGAGTGGACATCCCTGCCGCATTCCTGATCTTAGGGGAAAAGCTCTCAGCTTTTCCCCATTGAGAATGATATTCGCTGTAGGTTTTTCCTAGATGGCTTTTATGATATTGAGGTATGTACCTTCTATCCCTATACTCTGAAGAGTTTTGATCAAGAAAGGATGCTGTACTTTGTCAAATGTTCTTTCTGCATCTATTGAGAGGATCATAGGACTCTTGTTCTTTCTTTTGTTAATGTATTGTATCACGTTGATTGATTTGCAGATGTTGAACCAGCCTTGCAGCCCAGGGATAAATCCCACTTGGTCATGGTGAATAATCCTTTTAATGTACTGTTGGATCCTGTTGGCTAGTACTTTGGTGAGAATTTTTGCATCCATGTTCATCAAGGATATTGGTCTGTAAATCTCCTTTTGAATGGGCTCTTTGTCTGGTTTGGGGATCAAGGTAATGGTGGCCTCATAAAATGAGTTTGGAAGTTTTCCTTCCATTTCTATTTTTTGGAACAGTTTCAGGAGAATAGGTATTAGTTCTTCTTTAAATGTCTGATAGAATTCCCCTGGGAAGCCATCTGGGCCTGGGCTTTTCTTTGTTGGGAGATTTTTGATGACTGCTTCAATTTCCTGTGGTTATAGGTCTGTTCAGATTTTCTATTTCTTCCTGGTTCAATTTTGGTAGTAGATACAACTCTAGGAATGCACTCATTTCTTCCAGGTAATCTAATTTGCTGGCATATAGTTGCTCATAATATGTTCTTATAATTGTTTGTATTTCTTTGGTGTTGGTTGTGATCTCTCCGCTTTCATTCATGATTTTGTGGATTTGGGTCATTTCTCTTTTCTTTTTGATAAGTCTGGCCAGGGGTTTATCAATCTTGTTAATTCCTTCAAAGAACCAGCTCCTAGTTTTGTTCATCTGTTCTACTGTTCTTTTGGTTTCTATTTCATTGATTTCTGCTCTGATCTTCATTATTTCTCTTCTCCTGCTGGGTTTAGGCTTTCTTTGCTGTTTTTTCTCCAGCTTTTTTAGGTGTAGGATTAGGTTGTGTATTTGAGACCTTTCTTGTTTCTTCAGAAAGGCTTGTATTGCTATATACTTTCCTCTCGGGACTGCCTTTGCTATCCCAAAGATATTGAACAGTTGTGTTTTCATTTTCATTGGTTTCCATAAATTTTTTTAATTCTTCTTTAATTTCCTGGTTGACCCATTCATTCTTTAGTAGGATGCTCTTTAGCCTCCAAGTATTTGAGTTCTTTCCGACTTTCCTCTTGTGATTGAGTTCTAGTTTCAAAGCATTGTGGTCTGAAAATATGCAGGGAATAATCCCAATCTTTTGGTACCAGTTGAGACCTGATTTGTGACCTAGGATGCGATCAATTCTGGAGAATGTTCCATGGGCACCAGAGAAGAATGTGTATTCTGTTGCTTTGGGATGGAATGTTCTGAATATGTCTGTAAAGTCCATTTGGTCCAGTGTTTCATTTAAAGTCTTTATTTCCTTGTTGATCTTTTGCTTAGATGATATGTCCATTTCAGTGAGGGGGGTGTTAAAGTCCCCCACTATTATTGTATTGTTGTCAATGTGTTTCTTTGCTTTTGTTATTAATTGCCTTATATAATTGGCTGCTCCCACATTAGGGGCATAGATATTTACAATTGTTAGATCTTCTTGTTGGATAGATCCTTTAAGTAGGATATAGTGTCTTTCTTCATCTATTACAGTCTTTGTTTTAAAATCTAATTTGTCTGATATAAGGATTGCCACCCCAGCTCTCTTTTGGTGTCCATTAGCATGGTAAATTGTTTTCCACCCTCTCACTTTCAATGTGGGGGTGTCTTTGGGTCTAAAATGAGTCTCTTGCCGACAGCATATGGATGGGTCTTGTTTTTTAATCCAATCAGATAGCCTGTGTCTTTTGATTGGGGCATTTAGCCCATTTACATTCAGGGTAACTATTGAAAGGTATGAATTTAGTGCCATTGTATTGCCTGTAAGGTGACTGTTACTGTATATTGTCTGTGTTCCTTTCTGATCTATGCTGCTTTTAGGCTCTCTTTTTGCTTAGATCTTCTGGGGGAGGGGCCTGTTGCCATGGTTCCCAAATGTCTTTGCCGGAGGTGGAATTGCCCCGCCCTTGTGAGTCCGGGCTAAGCAAGCTGCTCGGGTTTGCTCTCAGGAGCTTTTGTTCCCTGCAAGCTCTCGGCACAGCTTTGGAGGACCAGGGTGAAAATGGTGGCCTCCCAATCTCCGCCCAGAGGAGCTGAGAACTTGGGGCCCCGCTCCTCAGTGTGCCCCCAGAGAAAAGCAGTCACTCCCGTCTCCCTGGTGTCCGGCTGCACTCTGTGCTCACCTGGCCTGTGATCGAGCGTTTCCATGTCTGGCACCCGACCCCGTGTGGAGTCTCCAAACCCAGCAGATCCCTGCAGTGCGCTCCTGCGCCGCTCCTCCCGGGGGAGGAAGGGGAGTCTCCCTGGCTCTGCCGCTTGTTGGGTCCCTGCTGGAGGAGCAGTCGCCCGACTGGTCCGCGGATCACAGTTTATGGCAACCCCGAGCTTGAGAGCCCGCGCCTCGGCTCCATCTCTGCAGCTGGCTTCCCCGCTCTGATACCTGGGAGCTCTGTCACACTCAGGCACCCCTGGTCTTTCTGTGACCCCAAGGGTCCTGAGACCACACTGTCCCGCGTGCGTTCCACCTCCCGCTTAGCCACTGGAGCAACGTCCCTCCGCGAAACCGACTTCTAAAAGTGCCGATTTTGTGCTCCGCGGCTCTATCACTTGCCAGAAGCGGCCGACTCCCCCGCCATCTATCCTCCCGAATATCGCCTCAGATTCACTTCTCCGCACATCCTACCTTCCAGAAAGTGGTCGCTTTTCTGTTCAGAGTGTTGTTACTATTCTTATCTTCGATCTCCTGTTGAGTTCGTAGGTGTTCAGAAAGGTTTGATCCCTATTCAGCTGAATTCCTGAAACCAGACGAAATCCAGGTCTCCTACTCCTCTGCCATCTTGCTCCGCCCCCCAATAGTAAAAATTTCTACTTCAAACCATATCATTAATTCAGTGTTGTGAGACTATGCAGATTTGGCTTCACAGTCTATCATGCCTTATGATGTCTTTTCCATCTGCATTTGGCTTTATAACTTTAACAACATTCATCAAACCAGAGATCTCCCTTTTCTCCAAAGAGCTCTATCTCTCTTTCATGGAATGGCATTATTTCAATGAAACAATGTTTTTAAATAAGGTAACTGAGTTTCACAATGGTTAAGAGACCAGTTCAATGTCATTAATTGATGTGAATTTCAGCCCCTGCACCTGTAAGTTTATGTACTTTCTACAATATGATCATAAGGGTGATGAAAAGATAGTAAACATTAATCAAACATTTAAGATTTGCTTGGAATTCTGTGCATTTTATCTATTCTATCTTTTCAAATAATAAAATGAAGTAACCATGATTAATTTATCTCTAGATAAAGAAAATAAAACTTTAAAAACTTTACCAAAAGAGATCAAGTAACTTGCTTAAGTTTACATATTAAGAAATAAGGAGGCAAATTACCATTCAGATCATGAGCTGAATGATTGCAAACCTCATGCTCCTCTAATTTATGTTAACAAAAATGTAAACTGATAAAAATAATGGAAGAGAAAGTCTACAAATTTAAAAACTGTATAATTGTGGAGAAGATAAAATTTCGAAAATTGTATGTGCTGTTTATATGCATTAATATTTTTCATATATATTCACATATATGGCATATATCACATAAATTTTATATATAGCAGCACAATTTCACTCCACAGTGTATATACATATCTCTGGATCAGTTCAGTGACACAGTTCAAAAAGCAAATATAAAATTTTCACCATAACAAAGTAGCATTTATTAGCTGGAAAAATATGAGTGTTCATTTAAAATTTAATCTTTCAACTAGTAGCTGTTGAAAGATTTTCCTTGTGCCAGACACTACTAAGCAATGGGGAAATAAAGATGAACAAGAACATACATACAGGCAGAGAAGAGGTATATATGCTATGTGATAAGTGCAACTCACAGTGTTCTGGGAGCACAGAAATACTGGGAAGAACAAAAGCTTTGGGGTGAGTTTGGGGGAATGAGATATGAGCCACACTTTAAAGCTGCCAATAAGTTTACCATATAGAGTAAATGGAGTGGTCATCTCAACAAAGGAGACAACATGAACAAAGGCATGGATGCCTGCATGTAGAAAGCATCTTCTAGGGGGTGTCCATGGGTTCAAGCCTATCAAATATGTAAGAGAAAACGTTGTAGGATCTTTCTTATCGCCTGGCTTAAACTGTGGGTCAAATATATAATAAAAACCATGAAAATATGCTTAGATTAAAAGGGCAGGAGCAAAACACGGATCCACTTTAATTTACCTGTAAGTTTCACTTCTTTCAACTTTCTTAAATTTCAAACTCAACCATTACTTATATACCCAATAAAAGGCAAGAATGGGCAAACCAATTATCTAATTTTCCAGTTTATCTCAAAGAATTAGCAGATCGGTGTTTTTGATTCCTAAATTCTCTTCTCTTCCTAACATTTGATAGCAACTTATTGTTCTTTCTCAAAAGCTGATGATAAATTAGAGTGCTCATCTGTTTATTTAAGACCCCAACTCATCTTTGAATTGCACAATGACCCTCAGTAAATACACTTTCCCTAACCTCCAGCCTCACAGTTTCAACCCTCCACTCTTCTGTTTCAGATAGATCTACAATGGCTTGGAGGCCTGTGTGTTTCTCTTTCCTTTATCCTCTGAGTTTAGTTTGGAGGATAAATCACAGTTTCTCATGCCTTATGGCAGTGTGTCATTATAAAATATTTCATACCTGATGACCTTTGAGCATTTCTTATTCAAAGATTCATGAAAGCTTAGCATGAGGTACATCTAATGATCTCTGTGTAAACACACTGAAAGCTCCCTCCTACAAAGGCACAGGCAGGTGGAAGACATATTTTCGACACTCTGTCTTCAATCTAAGCGTCACTGGCAGTGCCTGACAGGTCTCATTTGCTAAATAAAGTACATTGCGTCAATTTGAAATAAATGTAAATTATCACCTTTCTTCCTTGTTAATTAAGGTCTGATTAATGCAATACAAGCAGTTGTTGAGAGTACAGTAAGAGAATGGCTTTTGTTGCAAAAACAAAACAAAAACCCTCAGATATAAATAATGGTCTGTCTCTGCCATTGAACTTTGGGTTAGAAAGGTTACTTGCAATGATTTGTTCAGTTGGAACATGGACAGATGTTCACATCTCAGTCTCTTAATAAATGAATCCCAAGAAGTGGATAGCAAAAGGCAATGATGCTTTAGAGGTAAGAATTAGCGATGGAATGACCTACACTTTTGACAAATCATGAAGAGCAAAATTCTAGGTTCAGTTTTACAAAGAAATACCCAAGAAATCTAACTCAAGACCTATATATGTTATTTAAGGATTGTCTTGGTATGCTAACAAGGTGAGTTTTCACATGGGCCCCCTTTTTCTAGAAGTTTAAGAAATGATGTACGTGTGGGTAAGTGTAAAAGAGTCACTGTATAGAAAGAAGCTGAATATAGAAGGAATACCATTAGATAAGAAAACTTAATTCATTATAACCTAGAAACCATTTGGCTAGTTGTATAATCCTAAAGTAGCTACCAAGCACACTAAAAATGCTGAATCGGAATTTTTAGAAGTAAAAGGAATGTGGACATTTGTAATTATTTGAGATTACAAAAGACAGTTGTTTTCATAAAGAACACAACTAGTTAATGGCATAGTCCAGGTACAGAACACATGCTTCCAAACTCACAATTATAGTGTTCTTTCTAATTTATTCCTAATTTGGCTACCTCCCTCTTTTATAAATTTTCTCCCTATCTGTTGATTCTCTAAAATAACACTGTTGAAAATCTGGAATTTTTTTTTTTAAGATTTTATTTATTTGACAGAGAGAGAGACAGCAAGAGAGGTAACACAAGCAGGGGGAAGTGGGAGAGGGAGAAGCAGGCTTCCGGCCAAGCAGAGAGCCCGACTCAGGGCTCGATCCCAGGACCCTGGGATCACGACCTGAGCCGAAGGCAGATGCTTAACAACTGAGCCACCTGGGCGCCCCAAATCTGGAAATTTTTTAATCTCTCACTAAAATGTACTCATATGTGAATCCATCAGACCATTTTCTTAAACATGAAGTTTTAAATGTATGTTAAAATGTTCCTTATTTGTTAATACTATTTTCTTGGATGAAAATGTGATTTTTTTTTTACACCAAAATACTATTATCTATAATTTCACATTAACTAGATTTGCTTGCTAATTTTTTTCTCTACATATTTCATATAATTTCTGGGAATTATGGTTATGTAATTATGATCACAGAAGTAGCAGAGCCAGCTTTTAAAACTCAGATCTGTATGAATTCAACCTGGTAAAGCAAATGGCCTCACTTCAATTAGAATTGATCATACTTTTGAACAATGAGAAGAAATTTATTTATTCATTCATTCAACAAATGGGGCTCTAGTATTAGAATGATGAAAAGGCTCTGAAGTTCTGGAAAATAGTCAGTTGCAGTGTTAGACATTCTTTAAAGTGTAAATATTATCACACTCCACAGCAATATCAAATAGATCCTTACTACATTCCTTGTATGCTTTCCTTAAAGCCATCAGAGGTAGTGAACCCAAACAATAGTTGTTATAGGTTCCACAAAGAGATATGTATAAGATGATGTTGACCCTATTATGAGTCCTCCATTTAATTTGGTTCCCTCTTGTTAGGGGCATAGATAAAAGTTGAAAAAGAGGTCACAGATTCAGAATCTGCTCAACTTAGAAGCTGATTCTTTTTCTATAATGACATCAGACTCAACAAGTAAGAAAGAGGATAGTGTCTTTAAAGTGTCTATTAATAATGGTGTTGTGGGGGGAGGGATGGGTGGCTGAATGATAGACACTGGCGAGGGTATATGCTATGGTAAACGCTGTGAATTGTGTAAGACTGATGAATCAGAGACCTGTACCTCTGAAACAAATAATACATTATATGTTAAAAAAAAGAAGATAGTAGGACGGGAAAAATGAAGGGGGGGAATCAGAGGGGGAGACGAACCATGAGAGAGTATGGACTCTGAGAAACAAACTGAGGGTTCTAGAGGGGAGGGGAGTGGGGGATGGGTTAGCCCAGTGACGGGTGTTAAAGAGGGCACGTTGTGCATGGAGCACTGGGTGTTCTACGCAAACAATGAATCGTGGAACACTACATCAAAAACTAATGATGTAATGTATGGTGATTAACATAATAAAAAAAATAATGGCGTTTGGAATTGGTAGAGGTTTTATCCAATGAGCCGGAAAAACCTGTAACTCAATGGAGTGACTACCAGAGAATATTTTGAATGCCTCAGAGATGTACAGTCAATAAATTCATCCTATGCCTAGCCTTAAGAATCATTTGGAAAAATAGCAAGGTGCTCTGAAAAGCCTAAGAAGCAGTGATGATGTACTGATTCAAAATCCACTACTACCATCCATAAACAGTCCTCAAAAAAATTTCCTAGAGAAAAAGAAACTAACAAAAGAATGTCTGAGACTTTGCATTCACTGCCATTTTAATGCTCTAGAACACCTTGTGAGGCTGGTAGTGTTATTCAGATTTTAACAACACTATTAAAGTTCAAATGAAGTTTAATAAATCCAGTTGAGAGATTTGGGAAGGAAGATACTAAGAGCGCAGGGCCTGTCCCCTGGGAAAATTATTTACTATGACTTCCTTTGCAAAAGAGAGACAATACTATATAACTCTTAAGACTGTTATAGGACTAAATTTTTAAAATGCAAATGTCAATAATAAATGTTCACATCTTTCTTCTCTTCCTCAACTCACACTCAAATCCACTTACCTTGACATAATGTATATTCCAGTAATCATTAGATATGTCAAGTGAATAGTTTTGTCTGTCCCTGAGGACAGAATGTTAGAAATTGTCAAGAAAAACAAAGAAAAGTTTCCTAGTAGTAAATAATTCTGTTTTGAGGGGCTGTGAGATAGTCTCGTGGACAAGGAACAAAAAATGTAGGTTGGTTTTTATCTAATACGCTGGGCTTCCTTCCAAATATGCATTTCACATTTTAAACTTATTAATAAACAACTAACAGTGGCTTAGTAAGTATCAACTATGTGGGAAATGTTTTTTAAAAGAGCAAAACAACCTGTCTATTTACTGAAAAGTTTGTATGAAGCCTGAAGCCAAGTCGGCGAATATGAATCTACAAAAAACACTGAGTTCCAATTCTGCTATGATGAAATAATTTATACTGAATGTTTACTCCCAACGGTAAAAATGAACACAAAATATGACACACCTCTTTTCAGGCACTGTACACCAAACAGAACCAAATGATGACCCTTCAGAAGAGAAAAAAACAAACATCTATCTGACTTTTCTCACCGGGAATATCTTCTCTACCATGGAAGGGAGGTAAAAAACCCAAGAAGCATCACAGTCTTGTTGAACTAAGGAAGAAACATTAAACCTGCTGGAATTTGTGAGCCAGTGAAGAAGGGACTTGGTGGGGGAGGGGAGCATGAAAAACTTCACAGGGGTTAGCTACCTGTCATTTGCCAATGTCTGGGTTGCAAATGTGTAAGTCAGAACTCCACAAACACTAGCCAAGTAAAACTCTTTCAGAGATGGGAACTGAAAAAAGATATCAGAAGTCTCACCATGCTGGATGATACTGGAATCCCAGCTCTGCAAGAATAAAGAGACTGCTTACAAGGATGTTGTGCATTCAATCAAGACCTCAGAAGGTAGGGACTTAGAAGCAGGGATCAGGTCCTAGAGTACGGGATACATTAGTACTAAAGACAAAGTGAAATACGCTCATTCTCATAAAGAGTAAAACCAGCCTGCCAGGATAAAGAAGAGCTCTCAGGATGTTCATTTCTTTTCAGAACAAAATCCAGAAACTTTTAAAGGAGGATAACATATTTCAGACTACCTACAATATACCATCAGCAGTGGCCATTTATATTAATTACTGCACATGTGAAGAAGCAGAGAAAAGAAACCCCAAATCAAGAAAGCAATCAATAAAAAGAGACCACAGAAAAGAATTTTGAAGCAGTCAATGTAAATCTGTTCAAGGGAAACACTCATTATGTATAAGCCTATATAATTCCTTCTATATTTTTATGCTTATGTATTTATTAACAAGTGACAGTTGAGAAAGTCATTGCTAACAGACCAACACTGGATAAAGATCCATGGTTAGTTTTCAGGCTGAAATAAAATAAAATCTAGAAAAAATGTGAATCTATAGAAAAGTAAACTAATAATTATAACTAAAACATAACTATTTAAATAAAAAATAACACATTTTGGAATTTATAACATATAAAATAATAGGAAAACAGTAACACAAAGGATAGGTGGTTAATGGTTCTGTTGTAAGGTTCTTAAATTTTACAAGAAGTATTATGATACAAATTTTAAGTAGAATGTGATAATCTTGCATATTATATGTTGCCAAGATTAGTCACACACATACAAACACACAGTCATGGGTTTAAAATAAAAAGCAGAATAATCAAAATGGAATACTAAAAAAGAAAAATATTCAATTAATCCAGAAAAGGAGGGAGAAATAACAGAATAGGAAGCAAAAGCAATTGTCTAATGGTCAATATAAACACAAACATATCAAAAATTATTGTAAATTTAAATTGTCCAAATACTCCAATGAAAAGCTAGTTTATAAGATTATATAATAGAATGATAACTAATGATATGCTGACTGTAAGAAGTTTACTTTAAGTATAAAGACACAGATAGTTGAACATACAAAGGGATAGAAAAAGTTATGCCATGCAGACATAAAGCATAAGAAATCTAGAGAGACTATAATAATATCAAAATAGACTTTCCGAGAGATAGCAAACAAAACTTCATAATGCTAAAGGGATCAATTATTCAGGAAGACATAAAAATGACAAATATATAGGCACCATAAACAGGGTTTCAAAATAAATGAAGCAAAACCTGACAGAACTGAATGAATAAATAGACAAATCTCTAATCATAAGAAGTTTTAGCAATTCTTGGTAATTGGTAGAAAAACTAGGAAAAAAGTGCGGTAAGGATGAGAAGATTTGAACACTACTATCAGTTTGAATAGACATTTACATAACGACACCCTTATAACAGCCAAACACATATCAGCTTCAATGCACACTGAACAGTCACCAAAATAGACCGTATCCTGGATTATAAACAAGTCTCAGTAAATTCAAAAGAACTGAGTCCTTACAGTTATGTTCTCTGAACCTCTAATTCTATGGAAGTAATTATAAAACAACAAAAAATAAAATTCTCAAGTATTTGGAAATTAAGCAGCATATTTCTAAATAAACAATGAGTTAAAAAAAAGAAACCACAAAGAAAATTAGAAAATATTTCAAAGTGTAATAGTTAAAACAAGACTTAGAGGAAATTTTATAATTTAAATTTTTATGTTAGAAAAAAGAAACTTAAATGATCTAATTTTCCATGTTAATATGTTTTAAAAAGGAGAGCAAATCAAACCAAAGTAGGAGGAAGGAAACAATAAAATACAGATCGGTGATCAATAAAATACAAAAAGCAAAGAGCTAAATCAACAAAAGTGAAATTGTTTCTTTGAAAAGATTAATAGATAAATCATAATAGTGATCAAACAAAAGAAAAAGAAAACATGCATTCACAAACTAAAGAATGAGAGAGATTACTCCTAGTCTAAAAACATTAAAAGGAAAAAAAAACATTAAAAGGAAAATAAAAACATTAAAAGCATAAGGCAGTTTTATAAACAACTTTATAATAATAAATTTAACAATTTAGATGAAATGGATAATTCTTTGAAAAATAGAACTTAGCAAAACTGACATAAGGAATCAAAAATGTTAATGTTCTATAACTACTTTTTAAATTTAATTTGTAGTCATAACCCTCCCATAATGAAAAAACAAAGCTCATTTTCACAGGTGAATTCTTCCCAACATTTAAAAAATTAAAAAACAGCAGATTTTCACTAATTTTAAAAAATAATGGGCAGAGTATATTTTATGTCTGCTTTTATGAGTTAGTCCTCGTTCGGATACCAAAAACTGAAAAATAAATTATCAGAAAAGCAATTATAGGTTGACCTGACTCTTGAAAATAGATGTAAAAATCATAAAATTACCAAAATATCATATCCAATAATGCACAAATGAGATCTAATACTATATGAAATGAAGTTTATTCCAGGTATGTATGGTTGGAGTAATATTCAAAAATCATTTTTTTCACTTTTTTAACAGACTAAAGAAGAAAAACATGATCATTGGAATAGATGTCTATAGCTAACATTAAATTTAATGGTGAGAACTTGAATGCTTCCCCCTAAAATCAGAACAAGTCAAAAATTTCTGCTCTTGCCGCTTCTAATCAACATTGTAATGGAATTACTAACAAGGTAAATAAAGATAAAGAAATAAAAGATAAGCAAATTTGAAAGAAAGAATTAAAATAGTCTCTATTCACAGATAACATAATAGTCTCTATTCACAGATAACATCATCTACATGGAACATCCTAAGGAGACTGTAGAACAAATATCAAGACTAATAAGTTTAGCAAGGGTGCAGTATCTAAAGTTCATATTTTTTTCAAATATACTTTTACATATTATCAGCAAACAATTGAAAATAAAATTTTAAATGGCATTTCTAATATTAACAAAAAATTTGAACCATTTAGAGATAATGGGACCTTTATCTAAAAACTGCAGAACTGGGGGCACCTGGGTGACTCAGTTGGTTAAGCGCCCAACTCTTAATTTCAGCTCAAGTCACGATCCCAAGGTCATGAGATTGAGCCCCATGTTGGGCTCTATGCTCAGCACAGAGTCTGCTTGGAATTTTCTCTCTTTCCTTCTGCCCTTCCCCCACCTTGCATTCTTTCTAAATAAATAAATAAAATCTTCAGAAACTATGATGTAACTAAATAAGCAAATGGAGAGACTTGTCCTGTTCATTGATTAGAAGACTTGACTATTAAAATATCAATTCTCCCAAAATTGATTTAAAGATTCAATGCTTTCCAAATCAAACTTATGAAACATATTTTATAGAAATAGACCAACAGATTCTACAAATTAACATGGAAACACAAAGACATTAAGAAAGCCAACACACGTCAATGCAAACAAAAGAGGAGAATTCACATTATCATATATCAAGACTCAATGTAAAACATTTATCAAAATAGTCTTGTACTAATTTAAAAATGGACAAACAGATTAATGGAATGTTAACAGAAAATCCAGATACACTCACATATAGTCAAACAATTTTCCTCATTTCCAAGGTAAGTCACTAAGAAAGAAATCTTTTAAACAAATGATGCTGGAACACTAGGATATATAAATGGAAAGTAATCAATTCTGACATCTACCAAACACCAAAACCAAAAATATATTTGGGATGAATCAGAAAACTAAACATAAAGCTTAAGTTACAGCTTCTAGAAGAAAACATAAAATAACTTGATGACCATGACGTAGGCAAATATCTCTTTAAACAGATGACCAAAGGTATCCAAAATTGATGGATTGGGTTTCATCAATATCAAAAACTGTTATTAACAAAATATGAGCATTTGGAAAATAGAAAAGTGGTGTATACGGAGAACATATTAACAATATGTACATTTGACAATCTTACAGCTCAATAATAAAAGACAAACAATTCAATAAGAAAACAGATTAACAGATTAACCTAAAGAAAAGAAATAAACAGCTTATTTGTAAAAACACTTTACAAAAAAAAGATACATACGCAAGGCCAGTGGGGACAAGAAGAGGTATTTGGCATCATTGGTTGAAGAGAAATGCAAGCAAAACCGCAGTGAGATACTACTTTACCCTAGAGCAGCTAAAATTCAAGACTGTCAATACCAACACCAGAGTTGTTAAGGATTTGGAGCAAATAGCATACATCCCTCATGGGATGTCAAATTAGGCAAAAACTTTGGAAAACAGTTTGCAGCTGTTGTCATGTATCTACCTCATGATCCAGTAATTCATTCTTTTCAATAGTTATCCAAGAGAAATAAAAACATGTGTCTACAAAAATACATATCCAAAAATATTCATATCAGCTTCATTTATAATCACCACAAACTAGAAAGCATCCAAATGTCCACCAATAGAATGAATACTCAGCACGTGGCATATTCACATAATTAAGTACTACTCAAACCAAACCAAACAAAACTGACATATGCAACAACATGTATGAATCTAAAACTTTACGCCCAGCCAAAGAAATCAGATGCAAAAGAGCACTTAATCTGTGATTGTGTTTAGATAAAGTTCAGTAACAGGAAAAACTAACATATGGTGTTGGAAATCAGATCACTGGCTGTCTTGGTTGGGGAATGGGGTACTGAATCCAAAGGGCACAAGGGAACTTTCTAAAGAAATGCAAATATTCCATAACTCAATTGAAGGATAAGACACTTCAATGTACACTTGAGACATTTGTATAGACATGCATACTTAAAAATTGTATAATTAAGATGTGAACTTTTTCCAACTCCATGTTCAGTGAGATCATTTTGGTAGCTTGAAATTGCCATAATGAAGTATTTACGCATGGAAATCTAGAAATACCACAAATCAAGATTCTTTTCATGAAACCACCGCCAACATCTCTCTCTCTAGGTGACTGATGTCATAACAAATAAAAGCCTGAGACTATTTGACATCTAGCTATCACAGGGACTGAGGAAAAAAAAAAAATCCTGTCTGCAAAACATGAGAGAAGAGAAATGAGATATTCAAAGAGAACCAAAGAAAAGAGACTGAACAAGATACCCAACAACAGTGGAGAAAGGATATCACCACCTACAGAAAGAGGATGAACAGGGGATTTCAGTGTAATGACTGGCCAGCTGCTGTCTTTCTTAACCCACTAAAATACCTCTGAAGACCCAGTAGAAGATGAATTTCAAAGACTAAAAACAATCCTGGCAGAACAAAGTCATCAAATGCCATTAACTGTAAGACCAAGGAAGGTAATTTTATTTTGGTCATGTTCTTCATAGCATCTATCATTATCTGGTATAATACCACGTATTTTACATTTTATTGCTATCACCCCAGCAATAGAATTAGAATGAGGGCAGGATTTTTGTCTGGCTTTTAACTAAAGTAATGCCAGAACCTAGACAATATCTAAGACATTATAGGTGGACAATAAATATTAGCAGAATGAATCAATAAAAGAGGAAGAAAAACAGTATTCTTACATGGAAGATGAGGTTTTAAATGATCTGTATCCAAAAGGTCGATGACTACAGAAGGAAGTTTGGTCTTTGTTAAGGCATTCCATTTCTTTTCTGTTGACTTCGAGACATAGAAAGGATAAGCGTGGTAGAGCTGCACAGATGATAGTTGACTTTGGGTTAGACTTTTCAGGAAGGGACACATAGATCTCCAGCACAGGTGATGGTTATTCTCTAAAGGGGGCTTTAAGCCAACTTTTTTGTTGTTATTTTACTTGATCTTTTATCCTTAAAGAGAGCTTTGGGAGACCCATATCCACCCAAGCCTAAGTTTTTTTATCTCATTTAATTAAAAGAGAAAACATTTTGAGCACACAATGATGTGAGAAAATAGTTATCAAGTGATTCATGGAAGGAAATTTTTAACAACAAAGGAGCAAGCTTACAGACTCATGGAATTACTCCTTTTCAGTGAACTCTGGAGAAAACAGACTACAAGAGAATTGCTGGGACTGCCAATTTGACCTCATGCCAAAGTGGTGAGACCCTGCTTTAAAGTAGCCCAGGATTTTCTTTCGCTCCAAGTGAGATTGTTAACACTCACTTCAGGCACAACTTCACTTCCTGACAAAGAGATAATCACAACACAAGAAAAAGTAAAATTTCCAAATGTCCCAACAATGTGGAACAACCAAAGGTTCAGTCTCCTCTGCCCCTCACTTCCTATGTAATAACCTTCATCCCCACCCACCAAAAAAAACTTTTCCAAAAACAAAAAAAAAACAAGAAAGGAAAAGAAACCCAAAGATTAATCTTATTGACCCCAAGCTATGTTTTGTTGGTGATATCCATTTGTTTTTAGTAAAGATAATAAAAATTTCTCCCTAAAGAAAAGCATGCCTCAAAAAAAAATCAGAAAAAAGAACTTAGAATGAGGAGATTGTTTCATCTTGAATAAATAATCTTAAATTGAAAATACTAGAATTTTTCTGGGGAATATGCAAGTTTTATTACTTAATGGTAGACTTACATTTTTCATATGAACTCAACAGAGATGGGGGGAAAAAAGTAAGTCCTAAGTTTCCTCCCACCCCACCCTGCATTCAGAATGATAAAAAGATCTTTTGTATCTCGAATATCCTTTCCCTTCATCCTACCCAGTTGGATAGGTCAGAATGAATGGACATGACCAACCATATCTTAGTCAACTTCCTACCAAGTTTCGCATATGATAGCTCATTCAGTCCTCACAGTAATGATATGAGGTAGTTGACCAGAGATCATGCTAAAGTGGTAGTATATACTGATATATTTTATACAGAGGGAGACAGCAGAAATCCAGGAGCCCTGGAACAGTTTGGTCCATAAGCAAACTGCTTCCCACAGGGGAAACATAAACATAAACATTCAAGAGAGTGAATAATACAAGAGTATGTTATTTCTAGCCGATCTTTGGCTCCACACTCCAGGATATTCCTTGGGGTGACTTGAACTAGCCCCATGTAGGAAGGCATTTCTGCCTAGACCAGATGTAGTGAAAGAACAAGCCAGAAAGAAAGTTTTTCTGTAATCCTGGATCTTAACTGGCTTTATACTCTTCCAGCATTTTGGAGTTGTATCAGGTCCCCTTACCTACATGTTTAAAAGCACAAAAAAGTGCAGAGAGTCAAAGATGTCTGGGCTTCTATCCAGGAAGAACTGGGTACTTCCCTGGCTCACCTCACCACCCTCTCAGAAGTAAGAAGAGCAAGAAAGAGGACAATGACTGTGCCATTTCTAAGAAAGACTTTTTACCCCCAGCTTCATGAAAAAGAGGATTAGAAAAGTCGCAATCCCATATAAGCTCAACTTTAACTCTTTCCATTAACACAATAATGAGGAAAATAACTTCAAACTTATTTTAGCTAAATATCTCAGATTATTTTTACTACCAGTAACTCAATTGCTAGAATGCTGAAATTAAAGAACATTTAGAATTCATTGGGAGGATAGCCCAGTGTCACACAAATACATAGCCAACACCCATGAACGATGGAACTTGGTGGTTTTCCAGTATCCCAAAACCACACAAGGCCTTTCATGGTAGGACTTTCCTACATTCACACTTTAACATTTTTTCCCGAATACACAGAATTTTTTTGTACCACTCCAAATGTGCACTATGTACTTCCAGACATTGCACTAACTTTTCCTTTCCTTCTCTATGTTTTCTGTCTTTCCTAATCCCAATTCATCTTTCAAGCATCAAGACTCAGATTGTGTCACTTATTCAGAAAGTCTTCTGTTACACTCCACCTCCGATGTCCTTTCTCATGTTCAAGTATCACCATGTGTATGCCTCTATTATATAATAAACACCAATATGAACAATAATGCTGGCTAACCTATTATATGCCAGACATTGTGATAGTTTATTGAATCATTTTATCTATACAACATCTTCTTGTCTCAATTACTAATGGTATACCACAGATGTTGAATGACCATCCAAGGCTATACAGCCCTAAATGATACAATTTAGACTCCCAATCCAGTTGTAGCATCAGACTCCTGAGCTGAGACTGCTAACTACTATGCTATATTCTCATTTATCACTATTTATTATATTTTTCTGTCTCTCTCCACTAAATTTTAATCAACTTAAATGTACTATCTGTATCTTTGATACTTGGATTCCCAACAGCTTTTATAGTTTTATACTTACCTTGATCAATAGATGGGTCATTAAAATGTGAAATAAAGAAGCACATAAATAAATAATGTTCTATTTCTTGAGATATCTAGTATTTCAACTCTTCCATTACTGAATGCTGGAGGAAAATGTTGAGAACAAAAGTGAAATAACTCAGGCAATGGCAGGAAGATCCAGTTATCAAGACTCATGTAGAAGACCAGCTTAAGAACTTCCTTTGTGCTCATCACTCTATATGTTGACACAGCAGGACAGTCAAGAAGCCCAAACACTGGACCTGGGCTCATACAGTCCACACCCCTGATTTTTTCCCATCCTCCATTCACAGCTGTTTAAGAGAATGGTTGTTAAAGAAATAAAAATATATTACCAGACCTAGGGAGATGGAATGGATTCTACCACACTGGCTTCAAGCTCCTGCATGACATAAAACAGGAGCTTAACCACAACCATTTCTGGAGTAGCAACAGAAAAATCTCTCTAGTGAAAGATCATTTCTGAACATTTACCACTACTTCATGACCATCTTAAAGCTGATTAACCCAAAACCGGGTGGCCTTTGAATTGCACAGACCTGGAAATATCGCAAGTAATGCAAAGCAACCTTAAGTATATTCCAAAAACCATGCAAGATGTTTCAACTGCACCACAAAATTACACAAGAATCACTCAAATGTAAACACTTGATGATTTTTCTATGTAATTTTTCTGTGCAATTCTTAGAATGTCACATCAGGTAGGCAGAATTGCTCTTGGGCAAATTTTTGTGAAATTCTTCTAACATTTCTAAGTAGAATTCAGCAGAATCATTGACAAGAGTGTGCACTTTTCACCCACTGTGTAATCCTGGATAAGTAATTTCATTCATTTATGCAGACAGATGTGCATGTATGTATTATCTTTCTCACTAGAAAGTAAGCTTCTTGAGGGCTTGGATTTGGGGGGTTTTGTTCATGCCTCTAACCTAGTGTTTAGAACAATAATTACAACCTCAGTATGTACTCTAAATATTTAACAAAAGACAGCTCACCTGTCAGGAAAAGTGAAGGTATGAAATAAATAAATTGCTAGCTAAGGGATAGGAAATACGAGGGCCAAAAGGAGTGAAAGCCAGTCAGTGTTAAGATTGGGTCCAAAACCGGGACCTATTAATAGAATTAAAATTCGGAGCTTGAGAAGACAAGAAATCAAAGCAGTCATATATTTCTATGTAGGGAATTAGGGCACTCTAATCTATTTCTGGTGAGCAGCATCTTGACATAAGCAGATGTTCCAATGTGGCAGATGTGTTTGCCAGATCCCACTGCAGGCTATCTGAAGTGATCAGCATCTGACCAAGCTGATAATATAAGACCAATATTTGAGTCGTGTCATTTCAGTACGGACACTCAGTGACTTTACTTTTTTGTAATTGTCAATTCCTAATTGAAATTACAATATGTGGCCCGTTTCTAATAGAATCAGTTAGAGGTTTTTTACATTAAAAAATCTTCAGGTTTCTTCATTCCACATCCCTACAAATAACAATTCAGTTTTTTCCTATCTTTTCAATTAAACTTTTGAAAGCGTTAGCTCTTGTTTTTATTTGTTTTTCATCTCAATTCACCATACTCTGACACCTGACCCTGTAATTCCACAGAAACAACCCTTGCTAAGATCACCCTTAACCTTATATCAGGATTCCTCCATGTAATTAAATTCAAGAGGCAACTTCCAATTTTTGTCTCATATGACTTATATTGGACAAGTTTAACCATTCTCTTCTTTTTCACAGGCACTTTTTTCTCGATGCACATAATAAAAGGTTTTTTGGTTTTCTTCATTATCCATCTGGTTAATTTTCTTCCGTCTCTTTCAAAGGCCCATCTTTTACCTCGCCATTAAAGGATAGTATTCCTCCAAGCTAAATCTTACTTCCTTTTTCTGTTTTGCTCTTTATTTTCTCAGAGGGCAATTTCATCCACTTCCATGATTTCAATTACCACCTAACCAGTACTGACTCCTAAGTTTATCTGAAGTCAGACTTTCCTCTGACTCTAGACCCATACTTCTAAAAGCCTACTTAACATTTCTATTTGGATGTTTAAAAGGACCTAAAATTCAAAACATCCAAAATGACTCATAATAGTAACAGTAACTTACTAAGCTCTTGCTCTGTGCCACATAATGCACTAGGTTAATGTCATAATCCTCACTTCATAGATGAGGAAAACGAGGCATAAAGAATACAAATAAACTGTCTTAAGTCCATACAGCTAACCAGTCTCAGATCCAAGAATTAAATCCAGGCCTCCTGGGTGTAGAGATGGATTTCTTAGCCACTACACTACAATGCTTCCAAATTCCTGTCTAAACCTGGTCTTTCAGGATTATCCATCTCTGTGGATGGTCCTTTATTGGTAACTTATCAGGGTACAAGAGAAAGAATTTCATTGTTCCCCCACCTCATCTGACTGTCAGGTCAACTACACTCTATAGTAAAAGTGTAGAGACAGTTTTCCCCTTACTCCTTTGGAAAAATCTTCAGTTTACTCTGTATCTTATTTGCTCAGTCAAGACACACCAAAAAAATTTAATTTTACTAGTTACCAAGGCCCATCTAAAAGTTACAAAATCCAAAATATATGAAGTCATCTACATTTATGGTTTCCACTTCTACAGCCCTGGCCCAAGCTAAACATTTTCTCTCATCTTGACTGTTGTTCAGTAGCTTACCGCTTTCCCACCATACACCGTGGTACCTCTGGAGGTTTTCTAAACTAAAGCTTGAGTGATCTTTCCAAACATAAATCTGATCAGATCAGCTGCTGCTTAAGTGACTTCAGTGGATACTCCCTTCTCTGAGGCCAGAACCAAAATCTTTCACCGGCCCTGTGGCCATTCTTTCTTTCTGCACACTCATCACATTACTCTCTGCCTTGATTCAATCAGACTTTTTCCAGTTCCTTGAATTAATTAACCTCTTCTTGCTTCTGGGCCTTTGCACATACTCCCTTCTCTATCTGGAACGTTCTCTGAAAATTGTTTACCTTAGATAATTCCCATTCATCTTTCAGATCTCAGCTTAAATTTATTTCTATGAGGAGAAAACTCCCTTTAGCAGCCATTATGTCAAGTTCCTTTGCTCTCTTAAAATCAGGTTTTTGTCCTTCGGGGCCTTTATATCCGTTTTAATCATTCATTTCCTTGTGCAATTAGACTGTGACAAGGATTTTGCCTATTTCACTCCCTGATATGTCCCCAGCACTGAGCTCAGTGCCTACTTACTTTACAGAAAAGTAGATGAATGTTAGTCCAGTGAGTAAATAACTATGGTAATATGCTTTTTAAGCTATAAAGCTTATTAGTATAATATCCTGTTTATTAAAAAATTCTGTCCTTCAAAAGATACTAGTATTATCTCAGCATTGTATTAATTAGAAAGATCAAAAATCATTACATAGGTCCATAAATATATTTAAGAAAAATATGAGTGTACAAGTTATGTTTTTGCATACTCAAACTTTGTTAAGGATGGACTGATTCTTTTAGGTCATAAAATCTTAATAATCCCCACATGGATCAGTCAGTATCATTCTTCCATGACCTCAGATCACACCATCTGCCCCAGAAACACATGGCCTGGACCATAGGGAAGACAGAGTGATTCACTTTAAATGGATTAGGACAAAATTAATTTCCCTAACTTGAAAAATCACTGGTCAGCATTAAATCACATCACATATACAATATAATAATGTTGCTTTTTGCAGAGGGGTGATGAGATGACAGTGTAGGGCAGTGAGAACAACATGAGCCCATGGATCAGACAGATCTGGATTTGAATCTTGCTTCTGCCAAGGACCAACTATGCAGCCATGGGAAAGCATCTTAACATTCATAAAGCTAGCATTCTATCTGCAAAAATGGAAATTTTAAGTACCTTCTTCATAGAATTATAAAGAAGATTAAATAGGACATAAGACCTGAGTTACAACTGAGATTTTCCAGAAACCAAAAAATTATCCATAGATTTGTTAACTCTAAATTAACCAATGTTTAGATGTGAGATTGGTTTTATCTCAACCCCTCAGTTTTCCCCATACTGATAATTTTCCAGTTATACCTTCAACAATAAACATTTTCTGTCTAACAATTCCAAAGAGTTTTTATCATAACTTGGCAGTCATTTCTTTTCTTTAAATAATCTGACGTCTCTCTCTTTTTGCAATATACTACCAACTGCTAACACAAATTACAAATAGTTTATATTTATATTCTCACTAATAGAGTATAGGAATACAGTATGTTTATATTTGATCAAGCAATGGTGGAGATCCTCACTCATTTGGAAATCAAAATTTAAATGGGGGAGCAGTTTTGTTGTCCTTTCTGTCTGAGGAGTTTTGCATCCTGAAATTAGGAAACTATTTAAAATGCTTTAAAACTATTTCAATGATTTAGATATGTAAGGTAAAATACGTACCTTTGGTACTAAACAAGTCAGTCATGTGTCAATATAACTTTTATGTATTACTTATTATGACCTTACCTAAAATCAGCAGTTTCCAGTGGCAAGTAATTACCTCCCAAATAAAAGTTATCCTCCAATTTAGAAGAAAACCACTTTTACAACTCAGATGTATCTATCAATTTTCACTTGAAGTTAACTTATTTTCTTCTTTCAGACTGACTTCAAATCAGATTATTTGTCAAATTGAATATTTACAAAGGGACTCTTATTTTCAGTGTAACTCACATTTATGATAACCCAAAAGCTAAAGCTAGTGCAAGGAGTAAGGATAGGACTTAAAATATGTGAACAACTTGAAGCAAAAAGTAATCTTCACACCCTAGGATAACCTCTGTTCCTTCAGAAAACCTAATCTACACACAATTAATACTAAATAAATGGTTTCATGAAGAAAGTGGATGAGGAAGACAAGGATGCTATAAATTAAATGCCAGAATGATCCTTGCCATAAGTGAATTAGGTTGGATTTGCATAGTTTGTCCTCTCAGGTTACTTATTTCTCCCAAAAGCCTATAGCCAAGAATTGTGATAAGTCTCTCATTCTAAATGGTGTCTGATACGATAGCTCAGTTACTCCTATATCAACATCTAGTGGAAAATAAAGTTGAATATAGCTTTACAAAGTTTGTTCACCATATTTTGACAATCACTAACCATGAAGTCTTCAAGCCCCATTTGGGAAATTTCATTTTAAGATGAGGAGATTCAGGTGCAGGACTAGGTTATAGATAGGGAATTCAGATGTCAAAGTCATAGGGGTAGTAGAGATGAAGCAGAGTTAGTAGGGGGTTGAGGATAGCCCTGGGGAGCGCTTACAATTAAGAGGTCAAGAAAGAAACTGCATCCTGCTAAGGAAAATAAAAAGAGCTGGCCAGACAGGAAAGGAGATACAGAACATTGAGAAATGTAAGTTATGCTATTTAAGCAAAAGGTAGTGACCTTCTCTGCGAACGACTACAGAGGCCAAAAAGATGTGGACTGAGAAGTTCCATAGGATTTTGTACTGAGGACATCATGAGGACATTACTACTCAATTTACATTTTATCAAGTACATTTTATCAAGTACTTTTAAATTTTATCAAGTACTTTTACATGCATTGTTCAGTTTAATTCTCACAACAGAACAGGCTAGATTAGCCTGGTGGTATATTAGAAGTTCTACAAATAAGGAACAAAACTTAGACCCACTGATTTGTGCAAGAATTTACAGCTACTAAATGAGAAACCCAGGAAAAACATGGTTTTATTTGTAATAACAGTAACATTAACATTAAATGTGTACATTTAATAAGTATGAGATACTTCTCATTATCATCTCATTTAATCTTCTCAATGACCTTATGAGTTATGTTTTGTTATGCCCATGTCACGGAACATTTGGCTGTTAAGGGTTAAATGCCTTGCCCAAGGTCACATGACTAGTACTTTGAAGGATATTTTGATGGGACAATTCTCCTTTTCCAGATTCTTGTCTCTCTCAGTTATTTGTCTTTATGCTGTGAGTTAGAAGTAGCTGATTATTTCATCCTAATTTTAAAAACTCCCTATTTATCTTATCCCACGCTTTAAAGACCTTGTCTTTAAAGTCTGATCACGTGTTTTAGCCTTTTCTTCTACCCAACCAGTATTTCCCAAGTAGAAATTCAGGTCAGAGAACAAGCCTTCAGATTCATGTTAAGCACTGTTATCAAACATTGTTTTATAACTCAACTTGGACACGTGGGACAATAAATTAACAGTCCCAGTGGCTTGCCCTCTGTTTCATATCATCCAACACAAACAAAATACTCTTCCCCTTTAGTTTTCATCTCTAAGTCCATTTATCCTTGTGATGGTGTTAGGATTAAATATGTATCAAGATATTTAGTTGATGTGACCTAATTCAACTAACATTGTGATCTAATCCAGCTAACATTGGAGGTGGACCCAACTTTTGTCCCTCACAATACACATAAGCTTTGACAAGTAATTTTTTCCTTTTGGAGATCCAATTTCTTTACTTAATAAATTGAGAATATCAAACATTTGTCCACGGGGCTGCCATGAAAATGAAATGGCATAGTACTTCTAAAAGTGTCTTACACATATCAGGACTTCATTAAATACTTAAGATCTACTCCCTGGCTAATACTATCCATAAATTCACAAGAAAAAATTTTGTACAAAAATTAGCTTTAAAAAATGGAGCAGTGTTTCTCTATTAGTAATTTATTATATCATACTTTCTTTGAGTATATTATTAAAAATAGAAATTATTTGTTCATTGTTAAGACTCACTAAAAATTCTATTTTAGCGTCAGTACAATCAAGTGACTCCACTGTTTCCCTATCATATTAAAAGAGAGGTTTTAATTTGATCACACAGTTATCCTGGATTTTTCTTTCCCTTTAATTTTAGCTCTTAAGCTCACTGCCTAGATGGCTAGTAACTGGTATAGAACCAGAGATGTGGCTCTGCAAATTTTACTGGCATAATACTTAGCTAATGTATGTTGCAAATTTTACTGGAATAGATCTGATAATTGGAATGAGCGCTTAAGTCAATACCACATTTTGTTTAATTACTTAACCTTTACCTCTGCAGCCAACACATGTCTTCAACAATTAAACTGTCTTTTCCAAATTATCAACCCCCTGAGCTCCTGCCCACCAGATGTACCTTGGAAAGCAGAGTTATATATTCAAATTTGTCAATTCCTCCCTTAAGAGTCCTGGTATGCATTACTCCCTTTTTCCAAAACTTCAATTACATCTAAAAGCACACTTTGAGTAATGCTAATTTAGAATGTTCTACCTTCAAAAAATGACATTAACCTTGAAACCTTGGTTATTTTGTGGGGATTTTATATGCACACATAACTGAAAACTCCAGAGAAGGAGGGCAGGTTCTCCATAAAGCTTAATCAAAGGGTATCACCAAGACCCAGTTTCTCAAGGCTCTCTGCTGGTCTGCTGTCTTTACACTATAGACTTTCTGCAGCTACTCAAACAATGGTGGGGGGGCTCTAGGGGGCCGAGAAATGAGCAAAGGGGCCAAAGCCTTCATTTAAAGCATTTGTGGTTTCTATGATGTAAATACTCCCAACATGGCCACTTCAAACTACCAACGCGATGTCACCAAAGGCAGAGTAGGTTTTACAATCAGCCCTCATGAGCTGTTAAGGGTCAGCTGACCTCTGGCAGTTGCAGTTCCAGTGTTCAGATTTTTTACCTCACCAAGTCCTGAGGGACAGCTCGAGTTTCTTTTTAGTAGCTGCTGAGAAAAAAGGAGGAAATGTCTTTTCCCCGAAATCATCCACTAGTTTTTGACATTATCTCATTGGTTTCCATACCCATAACTTGATGCAGTCTCTAGGGAATTAAACATACTAATTAAAAATACTAATTGGCTTAAACTAGTCCCGGGGTTCACTCTGATCTGTGGACCCTACCACTCAAATGTTCATCTGGATAGAACAAAAGTGAAAATCCCATTCAGAAACAAGAGGACTGCTAATTAAAAAAAAAAAAAAAAAAAATCACATAAAAGAAAAACCATTTAGATTCCACAATCATCACTATACTACTTGATTGCAAGCTCTATGAAAGTAGAGGCATCTCTATACTCATCTTCCTTTTTACTGATAGTCCCGATAGACGTTCAATGAATACTTGTGGAATGAAAGTTAAGTAGCTGGCACTCAATATTTTTGACTGGATAAATTTAAAAAGTCACAATTTTTAAGTAACATAATTACTAGCCTCTCATTAAAGTTTTCCTTGGATTTTGATACATGGGCTGGTATCAGTAACATTGGTTTCGTACATAGTCAGGTGAGAGTGATTTATACCCTCCAAAATGATCCACAGTCATTATATTAAATTCTAGCCTATGTCAAGTCATGCTGAGGGACTAGTATATTTTTCCAGTTTTTACTGAGAATTGACCCATTTCCATGCACCAGATAATGCTGTTATCAGAAAAGAACCTGCTTTAAGCTGGTAATAGGCATTTCACTTACTGCACCATCCAACCAATGGAGCATGCAGCAGGACTGTACAGTGGTCAGCAATACATGATGTTGGGGAAAACAAAGATCAGCCAGATAGGCACTGCTTCAGTGTCGGCAGGTCATTACTGATGAATTTAAGGGCTTTTTCTAAATTTGGGTGGGGGGGGGCACCTGAAATAATTTAGAAGTAGCAAACAGACAAGCATCTCTTCTTTATTTCCTCTGCATATAGCAGTTTTGCAAATGTTAAAATAGCTACTCAATTGTTTTCTCCCTAGTGTCCTATGTATTCTGTGGACTATGTGGAGATTAATAGCAGCCTGCAATAATCTGTTGTCCTTTGTGGAAAAAACTATGCTGCTGTTTCTGGAAAGAAATAATTGGTACGTAGCTTATAGAGTCAACGTCTAAATTTAATGGAGCATAAAGGGGTGGTATTTCTCATGAAGGAGGCATATTATCCGTTTAAACAGCTTTCAGTCTTGCACATAAATTAGGCCTTCAACAAGCTTTGGAAAAAGAGAAACCACAGAGTAATGAATTAACATGCTTGCATATTCCTAACAAAGAAACCATCTCTTTTGAAAAGAAGAGAAAGCTCCAGTGTCTCTGCTACATTTGGAAATCTGAAATTAATTATTGACTTTTCCATATTGTTTGCAGCCACTTTGTTTGCCCATTTATTGTAAAATGTATATATGGTAATTGTTTTACAGGAGCTCATAAAATTCAGACTGCAAATGAGATAATGTATGACCAATTTATTGCATATGCCCTTCAGACAGAGAGCTCCACCTGGCATAAATGAGAAGTGGTCAATGCACACTTAGTCAAGGTCTTTTCTTACAGCACCAGGGTAAGAAAATGAAATGGTGAAATTCTCATGTAGCTGCAACTGAAAAACAGTTTATATTTTTCTCTCAAATAGTCCCCGTGCCATTTAAAAAACTGGGGTGGTTTCTAGAATCTATTTTGGTGACTATGCTAAAAATGGCAGTAATTTCTGGAGTACAGAACTTGATAAATTCTTTTCCCATCTAGTATATATACTACCATAACTTCCAATCTTTGAAAAAAGAACTGACCATACATCAGTTATTAAGCTTGCAATAAATTTAAGGAAAAATGAATATGAAATATACTTCTCAAGTTACATTCTCTGTATATCATAGCAGCTGTGTCAGCTAGGAGGAACCTCATTCAAGCCCAAACCACTAGGCAAGACTGCCCAACACTGACAGAGGTGACCAATAATCTCCTCCAGGAATGGAGATTCCACACCTACCATGACAGCTTGTTCCAAGAGATAACATAAATAACCCATTGCACTAAGATTTTCTTTCCTCCACTGAATTGAAACCATCCTGCCTGAGTTGACTGATTCAGTTTTGTCCTATGTCATTATGAGGTAAATAGGGAGAGAGTACATTTTGTTGAGACTCTTTTACAAAAGACCCTGCAAGATATGATGAAATTTGATATAACTTCCAAGGAACTGATTAGGAACCTAATATAGCTATAGTGCTTAAAGGGGATTGTATTTAAGCAGAAAATATTTACTTAGTATGTTAGAGAAAATCAAGAAGAAACTCAGTCATCTCAAGACAAGGTAACAGAGACCTTTCCTAATAGAGAAAGCTCCAAATGTAAAATGTTATATTAATTAAAGGTAGTATAATGCAAAGGAATTATCAACAATAAGATCATTTCTTAAAGGGTGGTGACCATGAAGTTCACATTCAACTAAGACTTTCTTCCGTGACTTGATACCTTGAAGAGAAATCTGTTCCTACAAGGACCAGAATTAGAACTGAATGTAGCGCCGTGCACTCCACCACAGTGCCTCACCCACTAAGTGCTGGTTTTGCAGAAATAGGACAATTCACTACGCACAGGAGCAGGGCATTCATTTTGGGGGTTTGGGTTTTTTTTTTCCGCTTTTTGTTTTTGTTTTTGGCTAACAAAGGACAAGAGAGAGTTTAGTAGTTAAAAGAATGTACGTGGGGAATCAGTCAAAATGAGGTTAAGAATTCAAGCTGCCCCACCTGAGAGCTGTGTAATCTCCTGCAGAATCCTTAACTATTCAGTCTCCGTTCTCTCCTCTAAATGGCAACGATAATACCAACCTCTTAGCATGAGGATTTGATAAGATCATGCATGTAATGAATATAAAACACTATTTGATTGCAGACTATGTGTTCAATGACATCACTTGTTGTTGGCTGTTGTGTTCTCAGAGTTGTTAGGTTGTTGTTGTCTTTTAACCTCCTTTGAAGGGAGGAAAGAAGTAATACTATATTTGCCTGGTATTTATTTAAGGTAAACTAGATTAACATCTGTGCCTTTTTATACGTGGTATTAAAGAAAACTGAGTACTGCAATTGACAGGCAAACAAGCTACAGTAGAATATAAATATTCTTTCAATCCTTTATTCAAGTAATTAAAGAGGAGGGAAAAAAACAATTGGGTGTGGAAGAAATATTAAAAGTTATTGAGGATTATAAACTCCATTTATTTTAAAAAATAAACTAATGGGAAATAAGAAACCCTTTTTCCTTTCTTGCAAAAATAATTTCCTTTAGGAAATTCTTACTAATTTGAGGGAATAATAATTGTACCTTGGATTAAGTCTATTCAAGAAATGTTTTGGTATTTTGGAAACATAGGACTATGAAAGCAGACAAACTTGTGTTACTGCCAATCTTTCCCTTACTGGGTGGGTGAACTTTGCCACTTCCCTTAGTGTCTCTGAACATCAGGCTCATATTCTGCAAAGTGGAAATAGTAATGCAAGCTTGTCTTGAGAATTAAGTATTATGGTGTTTATGTTGCAAGATCACACATTTATTTACACTCTTCTCAGATATACAAAGGAGACATAGCTTCATCGTGTTCTGGAACTGGTCTGTGCTTTCTCTGAGCTTCCTCACTTCTCACTTCACAAGAGAGCAAAGAAAAAAAGCAGTAACAGCAGAATACGATAAATTCAATCCCACCCAATATTTAAACACTTTTTTTTTTGGTAACTAAATACCTTTTGTAAAAATCATTCTTTTGTATTTCCTTCCCATTCCCCCTACTTCCGTCCAAAACGGAATATAGGAATGGAAAGATGTGGGGGGAGGGTTATGTCAATTCATGGATACCCCCATAGTTGAAGGGACACTTGGATATATAGAGGAAAGTTTTCCCCTGACAGCAGCACTTTCCCAGGAGATAGGACAACTTTTATGTTTTACTCCAACTGGCTCTAACCCCCTAAAACTGATAAGGAACCATGAACACTGAATAACTCTGGGATGCTAGTCCCCCCTTGGGCCTAAGAAAACACTGTCCTAATCACTGAAAAATCAGGCTGGTGTTAACTACCAGTCCAACTATGATTTCAATCCATCTTATCAAGTATGCTAAAATGGTAGTAAGTACAATCACCTTGAACTTTTCCTATTTAAAACCCCTGCCTTTTCCTCTTCAGTAAATTATCCAGTGGATTTCTTCACTAATAATATGTGTTCCCTTGAATGACTTTTTTTTAAAGTTGAGTATATTTGGGGTGCCTGGGTGGCTCAGATGGTTAAGCGTCTGCCTTCGGCTCAGGTCATGATCCCAGGGCCCTGGGATCGAGTCCCGCATCGGGCTCCCTGCTAGGCGGGGAGCCTGCTTCTCCCTCTGCCTCTGCCTCTCTCTCTCTCTCTCTCTCTGACTCTCATGAATAAATAAATAAAACATTTTAAAAAATGTTTAAAATAAATAAATAAGTAAAGTTGAGTGTATTTGTTTTATTCTTTGCTAACGTGTTGGTATCTTCTAAGGCGAGTTTGGTACCGCCCCATCTCTGAATCTTCTATTTTCTAGGAAACTGCATGCAGAGCACTTTGGGCCTGTTCTCTATTTCCTTGGGGTCTAGCAGTCTTTCCTGACAATTTGGCCCCATCAAGTTCTTGGGGCTTGCTGCAGATGCCTTTTCCTTTCCTGACCTAGTGGTTTGCTATCCATCTTTCAGACAGGCTCCCACTACCGGAAGCCTTGATATACACACACTGGCACGTTTCCCAGTCATATCTGAGCTCATTTGCACATCCTTGCCTAGCCGGCAGCTGGTGGAAGCAGAGTGGTGCTTCCACAACACAGGGTACCAGCATGGTCTCTGGAGTGCCTTCTATTAGCCAGGTCTACTATTTTTCCTCAGGTACAGTTGTCACACGTGCGTAACTGGTGTAGCCTTGGCGGTTCCTCAAGGATGTAGGACAGAAGCTACTCTTTCCTGTAGTATTCCCTTTAACCTAACTAATATAATCTCCCCTTCTGGGACCCTAGTGTAGAGAGAAGAGGTTATGACATACATCTTTGGCCATTGTCTCCCCTGTTCTTCCCATCCCTACTGATAGGATCAGCTTTTCTTTTCATTTGCTTTCCTACCAGAGAGAGTGATTCCTTCTAAGTCTTCCAAGCTCCAACCTTATGACTTCTCAAGAATGACTGGACTATGGGGAGAAAAACTGGCTTAAGGACAATGGGCTATAAATGGACAGGCATACAGAAAATATTGAAATCACTTTACATGTGAAAGATCTGGACTATAGCAATTATTTCAACATTTAAATTATGATTATTATGCTGCCTAGATAGACAGCTTAATAACATGACCAGATACCAAGTACAGGTTTCCTAGTCCCAGATTATAGTTAGGAAATAATTTAATCTCACTTGGCTACAAGGGGTATCTGGATTATTTGCCAAACTTCTAGGGCATCCATTGAAGTGCTACTGATGGGGAAACCATGCAGCAGGGCTCGGCTGGGAAAAGTAATCCACAAGAAAAGAGGCTACAAGAAGCTTGAGCCACAAAGATTCATTATTTTTATTTTTTTGTATGGATCTGGGAATCAGATTTGCTATGGATTGAGGGAAAATTATTGTTAAGAAGCTTCTTGCTCTTCTTTATGAGACTTGTTTTTTAGATTTTTAAACCTCAGTGTATCATCTGATTTGTAACAAAGGCCAAATGGTACAAAACAACTGATTCTAGCCCTTAAGAGGGACCAGATATTAGGACTAATTGTTTTGTAGAAAAAGAACATATACAACACATATTCTATCTGTGAATAACCCAGGAATCTTATCTAAGAATTACAAATGAATAAATATATATTTGGTAAAATATTATGCATGTGTGTGATACTATATACCTGTTATACTCTTTTAAGCAAATAGAGAGTTTGGTTAGCTATTCCACAATTTCTCACTGACTATAAATCATATCCCCTCCATGCCAATCCAAACCAAATATTAGCATAATCAGTGAAGGATCTGAGTATTAGCCTTTCGCCTCCTAGATACAAGTATCGCTATTTTAATTAAGTAATGTGATCATTATATTATCAATTTCCAGATGGCTCTTCTTTTCCAACTTTCAAATAGTTGATATCTACTGAATTTAAAGAACTAGCCCAGGATAATTGTAGTTATTTTCTTACATGTCATCCATTCCATTATCAGTACTTTCAGGATGCTTCTCCTAAAGCATCTTAAATATTGTTGTGTTTCTCACTTCCCACCATGTATTTGTTAACTGCTGTTTCTAGTGTCCTAGATCCAGCTTCTCTAGAAGAAATTCCTCCAGATTTAGTGCTTCTCGGTCTTCCTATAGAAGGAACAAACTGTGTGTACCTCTGCCTTTAACATCAGTTCATGCTATTATTATCCGTTTACTGTTTTCTCCATGAAGGTGCTATTTCCTCCATTATTTTCCTTCTTATATGTCCCCTTCAATTACAAGTTCTGTCTTTTTAGAAAGTGGCTTGCTATTTTCAGTCTTCCCAAGACTGTCCGAAAGTCGAATCATTTTTTCTCGCATCCTAAAAATCCTGGACTGAAAATTAAGTGGGAAGAATGAGGCAAGGATAAAAATAGTAAGAGCACATTGTCTGGATCAAGATAATGTGCCACTGAACAGAATTAGTAATATTATACCATCACATTCTCTTTAAGTGTCCAAGCTGAAAGTATGTACTGTTAACTGGAAAACATCTCATCTATAATGTATATTTTCCCTTAAAGAACAGTTTTTCCTCATACCTGGCTACCTGCCTGCCAAGTCTTAGCCCCTTTTAGTCTCCAACTTCAGTTTCCAGAGTTAGTTTAATCCCATTACCTCAAAATGGCTTCAGACCTCAGCATGTGCAAATCCTTAGGAGGATCATCTAAAGATGAGATCATCTAGCCTAAGGGAAAATAAAATCAGAGTAGAGGTGTGAATGTGGATCATCAGAGGATTTGAACTGCTTCCTCCCCTTGCAATCATCTGATTTATCAAATTCCAAGAAATCATTTTCTGCATTATCCCAGAAAATGTTGTCAGGCAGTGAATAAAGTATATAGAATTTGGAATCAGACAGACCTGAGTTCAAATCCTAATTCCATGACTACTAAATTATTTTGTAGAAAGGACACATTTCTGAGCCTCAGAGTCCTATCTATAAAATTGGGATAATTTCTCAAAGTATTGCTGTGCCATCAGGACTTGCAATAATCACAAGTGTTTAGTACATCCCATATCTGGCACATGGTAGGCATATAATTAGTAGTAGTTCTTTGTACTTCCGTCACAACTTTTCACTCCTTAACTTTCCCATACCTTAGGCTCTCAATTCTACCACTAACCTTTTAAGATCCCAGGGTTCCCTGGTTTCCAGGAGGTCACAGACATACAAGCAATATAACAGAGAAGTTGTTACTGGTATCCTGCAAAGTCTGTAAAGCAACCTTAATTTCTTCAAATGACAAAGAACATTCTTATTCAAAGAGCCCTAAACTGAACCGAGTATCTGGGCTCCTTCCACAGTGGCCTGAGAAAGCAGCCCATGGTACCTGTGCTTGTTTCCTAACATGCCTCACATCTCATTCTTTGTACTTGTAAGATGCACCCACTAATGAACCCTGGATGTTACTGGAGTCTCACTTATCACCATATATTCCTCAATGGTTGCTTCTGGTGTCCTTGCTTCAGACTCTTTATAAGAAGAATGATATAAGAAGGTTATATAGCATGGCTGGGAAATCATCCTACAGACAAAGATAGCCTAAATTTCTGAGAAGTGATCAATTACATCAAAATTATCATCAGTGATATCAATTACATCTAGACACCCATGACTAATTTTCAACAATACTGCTACCATCAGGGACTGGGACCCCAAGCAACTAAATAGTCCAGATTTTCCTCACCTCCTCTATAGCAGTAGAATTTTGGTTAAGCAGTCTCTAAGGTCCTATGCGATCTCTTTCTTGAGACACTACTATGGTCAGGAAGGATGTGAGAATTTACTGAAGGCAAAGTAAAGGAGAAACCTGAAGAAAACCTTTTTCTGAGGTATGTCTCTGCATGGAACTTTGCTTATGTGAGCTCAAGATTTCTCTCTCTCTCTGTATTCTACACTCAGAACTCAGGTATCTGGTTCCCAACTGGCAGTTCCCTCTCTCTGAAATGAAGGATAAAAGTCAGAAAACAACTGAAGATCCTTAGGGAAACGAAATTGCCTAGAAGTGGGATGGAAATGGAGGGGAAGGTGAAGTCAGCCTATCCAGGACAAACCTCTTATTCCTGGATTTTTGAAGAAAAGGGAACTAGGTGAACTAGTTGCCGGGACAACCGGCTGTTGGGGCAAGGAAATGGGAGACCTGTGGTTGCTCCTGCTCCTGCCCCTGTCCCTGGTAGCCTTCCATGGAGTCAAAGGCTGCTTGGAATGTGACCCCAAATTCACAGAAGATATTAGGTCCTTGCTGGCAAAGATGGTACCCTCAGAAGTCCCCGGCCGATTTCATCTGCTTGAACGGCAGACTAAGGAAATGACCCATTTAAGCTTCAAGGTCTCCCACAGGGACAAGATGCTTCGGGTGTTGGGTGAGGGAAGTTTGAGTCCCTGAGAGTTTTGTGGGTTAAAGGGAGAAGGGGAGGCAGGGAAGAGTGCACCTGGGTCCACATAATTTCCTCCATAGATGTAATTATTCCCCTACATGTACCTTTTACTCCTCTCTAGCTGTTCATAAGGTTATCAAGTTAAGAATATGGCTGAAGAATGAGCTTTATAAACTGGGCAATGAAACATGGAAAGGTGAGATACTGTTTCAGTGATAAAAGACTGTATTGCCCAAGCAAGTATAAGGAAAGTTCCCTTGGAAAAACAAGACAAAACAATTAGGATTAAATTCTGAAGGGAAAGGCTACCCCTAGTTTCTGATGTCCATCCCCCCCCCCCTTAGGTGCCTTTATCCTTCAAGGCAAGCTTCTCGATGTCCGCCAAAACCTGGAATCCAAACTGAAAGAGATATTAAAGAACTTCTCTGAAGTTGGTAATAAAAGATGTCTATCTAACAACACTGAAATTATGTGAAAGGAATAGGAAATGAGGGTGAGAGGAGGAAGGTGGTTTCATATTACAGTTATTTAGAGTGGATGGAGGGGTGGCTGGAACGTCATGGCTAGCCAAATGAAGACTACTGGGCATATAATCGACTAAGTTGATTATAGGCTCATTAGAACTTTCTGATTCTCTTTTAGCTTGTTCTGAAGATTGCGGTGAGTATAGTACCAGGGACACCTTAAGAATTCCCTCCATATTTTCCCATCTCATTTGCTCTATATGGCCATCTCTCTCCCACCTGTCACACTGAGAACCCAGTTCCTAGAGTTGGGATTATGGGGGTGGGAATGTCAATCAGACCTGACAACAAAATGTATCTCATGAAATCTCAAACACAAAGAGTTTAAAGGTGCTTAGAGGCCTTCCAAAGTATAGCTTATAACCCATAGGACCAATATACACTGAGGTATCATTTTTCCCACTTCTTCCCCAGAGATCTGACTTAAGTTACAGAAGGTTTTGACCCATCAAGAAATTTGATTGCTAGGGGAAGAAGAAATTCACAGCAATGTAACATTAAGAGTCCTGGAAATGCCCGAGATCTAATCCATACTTGATGTCTGAGCTAAGAAAACTCCACACTATGGCCCCCTTCCGTTATTTTTCTTCTCTTTATCAGTCGTGACTGAAGGTCCTATCCTGGATTGTTGGACCTGTCTTCGCACCACCTCCCGATGCTTCAGAGGAGAGTATTGTGGAGGTAACAAAGATTGTAGTACGGCCTTTGTAGGGGCCAGGGATCAAGGTACTGAGTTGTCCATTCATTTATTCTGCAAATATTTGGTGAGCACCTTTTATGCAGATCATGCTAATGTCACAAATCAGAGCTAAATTATTGGGCAAAATTTCTACCAGGATGAATTACTGAGCACTGGATCAACTGAAGGGCTGAGAAATGGAAAGACCGGACTAAAGGTGGAGAAATTAGGCTAGGGGCAGTAGGGCAAACATTTTGTAGAACCTAAGGATCTAAGAGTAATGAAGATCAGAATAACTAGAAAACAGTGATGGAAGTGGTGAACAGAGCAAATTATCTGATGTTAAAGAGAGGCATCTATTATGGATCAAGTTCTCAAGTTAGTATTTTTCCTCTCCCAAACTCATTTTCTATTTTCCTCTTTCTCCCTCCAGAAGAGGATTCAAAGAAGACTGAGAGTCGAGAGATTGCACTATTTCTGATATTGCTAACAGAAGTTGTGATATTGGGAAGTGCTTTGTTACTGTGAGTTTTCCTCCCTCCCCACACACTGGGTCAAGCATTCCTTTGGCAAGGAGACTGCCCAACCTCCCCCCGCCCCTCCAATGGCAATAGGGGGAAAGAAGCCATTTCAAAGTTTGGGATACAATACTGACAGGAGTGAAATGGTCAGATGTTTATGGGATAAAAGTTGAACCATAGGAAATGGAGGAGGTACAATTAAGTATGAGGACAACTCCTGGAGCAGTATCCAGAAAAAGAAGGGAAAGAAAACATGATTATGTAATTGTCTTTAAGAGTTAGCCTACTAATACTGAAGTCGGGATTATGTTGTTTCTCTACTCTAGATTCCATATTTGTGTGTCTCATCGGAGGAAAATGAAGGCAATACGGAGTTCATTAAAGAAATATTTGGAGAAGAAACTTGAAGAATTAATGAGGATGACAGATGAGAAGGATGATTTTGGAATCAGATAATAAATACATGGACACAGACAGGAGGTCTTTCACAATTCTCTTAAGTGTTGACCCAGAACGGAAAACTCAGAATTAAGCTGTGTTGTGGTCATAAAGTCATAGTATTTTAAAACTGAAATAGAGTTTCTCTAATAAAGATCCTTATGCTATCCTGGGGCAATGGAAGCAATGAAAGGGCAAATGATATACCCGGAGTTGTACAGAATGGAATGCTGGTATGTTCCAATGTACATAAAGATAATACACAGCATGATAATAAAAAATGCATGGATGGTAACTCTCATCAATGGCTGTAATTAGAATATTTCAATTTCTAAGGCTGTTTATTTCTATCTTTTTATTTTGTTACTGTTTCCGTATTTATATTTGGTTCAATGTAGACAATTTCTTTGATAATACGTAACATTTAATCTTCATCATGATATCTCACACACACATCCAAAATATTCATTCTGAGTAGTTGAGAACTGCCCCATTTTCCTCTATGTTCTATGACTGAATTGGATATTAATTTCTATTTCTTTGAGTTGTTTCTGTTGAAATCTTCTTATATGGATGGCAGCCTATGAAGTGCTTTATATCTATATCTAACTGAATTCTCACAATAATCTTAATACTCGGATAAACTGGATACTTTTAATACAAGTACAAATTACCAGTATTGAAATAGGAAGAAAAAGTAACCCACAATTACCAATATTCTTTAAAGAAATTTAACTGGTATGGGCACTACTGAAAAAACAGCCATGCTTAAGGAAAAGCCTAGAATGAAATACAACATGTTGATTTTGATATCGACCTGGAATGTGAAACTGTGATCTCTTCCCAGATTAAGTGTCTGGTACTTGGTTGTATCCTTTACTAAAGCAGGAAATACAGGAGAACAAGTAAGTTTGATGGAAAAGGCCCAAGTTCAGTTTTGAAAATACTAAGTACTGATTTTGTTGCACTATCAAAAACAGATATTCACTGACTGTTTGGATTTACATTTAAGAATATAGCAAGAAGATCAAAGCTAATGAAGTGTATTTCAAAGCATTTGAACAAAGCAAGTCGTGACCCTGAAAATATGAGATCATCCATAGGTAGAAGGTAGAGAAGAAGTGATGAAGACCAAGGATAGAGTACAACAAATTCCCTCATGATGGTAAAATTTAAACATAACTGTTCTATATAGTCTTACTCCTTTGAGAGACTTCGAGATGTTGACCTTGTGTTGAATTCCCATCAGTTTCAGAACTACTGTTTTTCAAGTGTATGATCGCTCCACCTGAAGGATTTACTGTAATTACTTTATAATATAAATCCAGAGCCTTGTCTTTATCATTTCCAGAATTGCCACTATGAGGAGGGTCTGGTTGTGTTATGTTTTTATGTGTTTATAATACAATAAAATGAAGATGATCTAATTAAACTATGGGTTCATCTACTAGGAAAGGTCTTGTGGTACTTCTGTTTTCAAATGTAAACGTGATACAAAATTAATTGCTTACAATCCTAATTTAAGCTTGAGCTAACAGTTAACATTTGTAAAAAGGATATGTAAAACCGTTTTCCAACAAGCACTCAACCAAAAATTCATTTATAGCAATAGCGAAACAATACAAATCATTTTATTACTGGAATAATCATATTTTAAGAGCTAAAATATACTCCAATGTCCTGATGTCAACACCGCATAAAGTTTAGCTCTAATATTTCTGTAGGGTATATAAATCATTAGAATAACATATTTCTCTGATAGTCTGAGACTCTGGCACAGATAGTGTGATTTTTTGCAACCCTATCATTCTTGGGGCTACTTTATTAAGAATCAGTATTTTCCAAGCTTTTTTTTTTTTTTTGGTCTCTTTTCTGGGGGAAAAAAAAAGGGACAGGGGCGAGGTTTCACTTGGCTTTTACTAAATGAAAATTTAATAATTCATTTTATGTGGAGATAACATTAAAAGGTACTAGCCAATCCAGTTAAGGTACTCAAAACATGTATTAGAATACAAAAAATAAAAGCTAAATAATGGGATAAAACAATAGCTGGGTAGATACTGGAAGCTTCTTAATTTCCAATTATTAATAGTCTTTCCAACTTTACTCCTTCACATTCTGTCTCAAAGGGAGGTTGTACCTTCTACCATCTCAGGCAAGTGCATTCTTTTGTGATTTATATTTCACAAAATGATTTATATTTATATTTCCTGAGCTGCAGCTTCTTCTAGAATATTCCTTCATTATTTATCTCCTATCACCTATCTCCCTCTGCTTCAATACTAGATCTTTTCTCTCAGTGTCTATTAATATAAATTAAGGCCTCTTTTCTTTACCCTTTAGCCATTTCTGCCTACCAAATTTCTGCCGTGCCAAATTTCTTAAAAGAACATTCTATATCTTTTTATTTCTTCATTTCTAATCTTTCCTCAAATCACCACATTCTGCTCCTCACCACCATATGGAAATTGTTCTAAGGTTGTCAGTGATCTCTTAATTGTTATATTCAAAGAGTTCTCTTTATTCCTCAAGTTACTTGTCAGTTCTAGGACTCGTCAGAGTGCTAATGGTTTCTTTCTTAAAGCACACCTCTTACATGAGGCAGGTTTTGTTCTTATTTTTGTTCCTATTTCCAAGGTTTTGATCTTATTTTTTAAACCATGTTTTAGTTACTTTGGGGAGGGTCTTCTTCCTCCTTTGCCTACTTATTTAGATTAGGAGCACCAGAGAATCTACTTCAAATCTTTTCTTTCTTATACCTATGGTATCTCATACAGTCAAATGATTTCAACTATCATCTAATAATTACATCTCCAAATTCTTAGGCTTCTATTTGCACCCCCTTCCCAAGGCCTCAGCCTCTGTTTCTGAATACATACTGGATATATCCATCTAGACATAAAATAACAGCTTTAAACTCAGCATGCCTAAAACGGAAGAAAATACGTGTTGAATGCAGACTATGGACAAGGCATTTCACTAAGCATTTTCATAATTATCTTCCCATAAATCCCACAAAATTATTTTCAGCCCTTTTTGTATAGACATAAAAAACTGAGGCTAGGCAAGTTTAAGTCACTTCTTCCAAGGTAGAGCCAGGATTCAAACCCCAAATCTTAAGCTTTTCTACTAGCTGGCAATGGCTCTATGCATACTGTGAATTACCCAGAAGGCAGAAATCTCAACTTATTCTGGAATCCTCTCTCCTCTTCAGCTATCCTAGACAGTCAGTCTTCAATTAGCATTGATTTTCTCTCCTAAATCTCTTAAATCTCCCTGGCTTCTGCCACAGCTGAAGTTCTGCCCTCCTCTCTTAGGGCTTATTGCAATGGCCTTCTAATCAGGCTCTCTGAATCCCACCTCTCCATAAACCAAATCCATCCTTCCTTTTGCACTCAGAATGATCAGTCTATAAACACAAATTGATTTCAAACTCCTAATTAAAATACTCCAATGGCTCCTCCACTCCTAAAAGAGAAGTGTAAACTCTTTAATACAGTGTTTCACACGCCTTCAGTTTTACCATCACACCCTATACACAATCTCACCCTTGGCCAATTGCCTTCCTAGGCCTTCCCTTCTACACGCTGGATTTTTTTCTTACTCCTAGCCATTACTTGCTATATTATTTCCTGTCTTGATTGCCTGGTAATATTCCTTAGCCTTCAAAATGATTGTGATTCAAAACCTACACTTGAGATGGTCAGACCAAATTACCCCTAACCTTCAGGATTCACAGTAATTAATATGCTTCAATAGAGCACATCTCACAGAGGACTGTTAGTGGTTTGCACATCTCTTCCCTAGATGTGATCTCCTCAAGGACAGGGACTATGCCATGTTTATCTTCAGATTCCCAACAACTAGCAATGTATCACAAAATTTTACATCACTGTAAATATCACTTACTCAAGGAAGAATTTCCTGACCCCCCCCCCAATCTTATGTTAGCATTTCCAACTACATTAAATCACTACCCATTCTATTTTTGCTTTGTAGGACTTAAGGGATATTACATAACCATGAATTCAATCGGATTCCAAGAGATCAAAAATCACATCTGCTGTTTGTGCATAGAGCTCGTTGTAACATCTGACACAGTAAAAAATGAATATTAGTTTAATACAAATATGAATATGTAAATGAAGCATTGATGAATCCTGTTATTTAGAATTGAGCATACCCTAGATATTCTTAATATTACCACATATACTTTGTCTACCAGATTGCCTACTATAGTCTCAGTCTTCATCTTTGAAATCCTTTGCAGCTTGATGTTCAACGTTGCTGTGAAATCGTGAAATAAGAGCTACTTTAACATTGTTTGGAGCTAACACATTCCATGGAATTTTAGATCAGAATTCGAATAAATACCAAATTCCCAACTCAAGCACACAGGTTCCTAGTGACAAACCTAATTCAAGGGCTATGGGAAGTTCTCAGCACCTTCACGTGTATGCCTGGGGAACTTGGCTGACTTTGCCCCACCAGCCTGCCTTACTGCCAACTGGACCAGAAACCTGAAGAAACCCTAAGCTTTCTAGGCATTCTCAGGATTTTTGACTTTGATCTAAATCCAGAAATTAGCTCAGAGATCAGGAGACTGAAGCATATTCCACGCCCCCCCCCGAATTACCCTGATTATGGGGATAAGGTGGAAGGTAGATAAGGGGCAGTGAAGATGTTGGCATTTAGATACCTGATGGTCTTAAAAGCAATAAACACTGGAAGCTCTGGAACATTACACTGAGACTTTGCTTTTCCTGACTCCAAGATGCATGTTATTTTTCAACTCACCTAAAAATAGGTTGAATAGCAAGACTGACTAAAAGGACAGTAGCTAAAGTCAGAGGAAGGAAGTAAATATCTTAAGAACAGATGAAGGGCACTTCGCACTCCACTTCATTTCAAGGAGCTTGCCTAACTTCAAGCCCTTGGGTTTGCATTTTCAGATCTAGCACTGCTAACATTGCCAAGTGATTTTATAATTGCATGTGCATCTTCCTATTAAAGAGGAAACAAATACAAACTCCTTCCAATCAAAAGGCAGCAATGACAGGTAGGCATATTTGTCTAGCTTCCACTTTGGACGGTCACAGGGCTTTCTGTGAGGCATTGCTCTCAGAACACTTCAAGCCTTAACCTAAGGAGGCTTCATCAATCTGCTTGATGAGGTGGCCCTTCATGATTTCTGCTGAAAGTACTAATAAGCACAGGCTCTTCAGGATTCAGAATTCATGTTTTCTCTTTCATCCATACTCTCTTTATCTTACTAATAGTGTCAGAAAATGTTCAACAAGATTTTCTAGCGAATAAAACACTTCCTGGTTGTCTCTTTGTCACTTTGGAAATCTATGTGAATGATACTTTCAAGCCAACAAGACATCATTTATTAAGTTGTTGTTTCTATAACAGATAACCTCAGTCTGGGCTATGAAACCAGTCCAAAGAGAGTTCAAAGAAAGGGGTGAAATGTATTAAATACAGAGTTTGTGATGTGGTGCTTATTAAAACATACCAAACCCTGTCTAAAAACCAACTGTATATCCTTGAAAAAAAATACAAGGGAAATTTATAGTCATTTCTGGGTGGTGTAGGTTACAAGTGATTATTTTCTCCGTGTTGCTTTATGGTGTTTCCGACTTCTTTTCTACAGTGAACTTGCATCTTACTTATGTGGAGAAAAAAGACTATTCAACATGAGGGCAATAGGATTTCCATGGCAAGTACCATGTAATACAATTTGTTCCAAACTGTCCAATGGATTAATTTAATCCAGTATTTAGTTTATGGAATAGATTTCACATAAAGTGGCCCATATTACTGCCTCATAGGATTTCAATCCTTGGAATTAAATTTGATTTAACATTATTTTTCCTGTCCTATAATTCTGGTATCTTTTGTTTTCAAGGTTTATTGTAGTAAAATTCTTTCAATGCCTCTATGTAATGCATTCAATACCATGTGGAAGGCTAAAAAGAGATGTAAATGCAGTAACTTTTTAAAAATAAAACTAGTAATATTATTATTATTATTAAAGCAACAACATATTTGCCTTTTATTATAAGGCACGAAAGGTTTAAAAGTTATGTTTTCAATCCTAAACCCTTAAACTAATCCGGGCATTATATGCTAGTCATCTGCCAACACAGTAAGGTAGGCTAAGGACCTGCTTCTCTTTCATTTGCTACCAACTCTTAACTTGCCATTAGTGTCTCCCTTTTGTTGTCACATCCCATTTACAGTCTTGGTATCTCATGGTTATTTCCACGTGTTTTCCTCTTGTTTTAGACAGCACTGTCTAATAGAAATATAATGTAAACCACAGAGAGAATTCTACATTTTCTTATAGCCACATTAAGAAAATATTTAAAAACAGGTGAAATCAATTTTAATACATTTCAACCCAAATATCCAAATACCATTTCAATATGTAAAATTATTAATGAGCTCTTTTATTTGTTTTGGTTCTAAGTCTTCAAAATCTGGCTTGTATTTTATTCTTTCAGCATATCTCAATTTGAAATTTTTAATTGGAAATACTTGATATGCATTTATATATCATAAAATGTATAGTTGAAAAGTAAATCCAAGGTTTTTCCAAACATGTTAAAAGTTTCTCATTCACTGATTCCAGTGTCAGTTTTTAAATCTACCTTAAAGAAAATTAAAAATTCAATTTCTCAGTAACACTAGCTATATATGAAATAGTAGATACAGGTTCCAAGTGGCTAGTATATTGCACAGCACAGGTTTAGAATCCATAAGCTTTTTCTGCTTGACTTTTTAAAAGTTGGGTTTATTTTTTTCCCCCACCTCCTTGGGGATTAACCCTCAGATCTGGCCCACACATCAAAGTCCGGTTGTGACCCTGACAGACCTTCCAGAGGAGACATTTTCAGGTAATGACCACCTCAACACACACACACGAAAAAATTTCAAGATACACCCCCACCCGATGGTGACTCCTGGCATATAATGGCCCCTTACCCCAAGGAACAACTACTGTTTTCTGAATTTACATGGCAATAATTTTGGGAAGAGGCACAGAATTCTAAAAATATAAATGATGGACTAATCTTAGAAAATGCAAGTAAAATTGTAAATGGCTTACTTTGGAATATATATATCAACTCTTTCAGGCAATAAAGACTCATTTATTAGGTTATCAACCCAAAAGCAGACTACTGTAGTACCACAGAGCAATAAATCCTAGAGTCACCTATTGTATTGTTCTTGCTTATGATTGTATTTGGGGCTTTTCTCCCCTTGTCTGATCCCAATATTGACAAATATAGACTTTTAAAAAAGAAAAGGAACAGATGGTTTAATGTGGCCTTTCGATGGAGGGGAAATACTGTTTTCTTTTGCCTTCTTTTTACAAGGGGATGGAGGAACTTGAACAAAGATTCTTGTATTTTTTTATTTGTATTGATTCTATTTAAAAATCTTCAGTGAGAAAATATTTTCCACAGACTTTCAGACTATCTGGGAGAAGAGTGTCCTTTGTAATCTCAATATATTAATATAGTTGCAGGGATCACAGGCAGATAAGAAACATGTAACTAAATGAATATTTTGTGTTTTAGATTTTGCAATGTTATCTTTCTACACACATATAATTGCAGTCTATTTTTCTTGTGTTTTCTAATGCATGATATACTTTGAATTATATGGTTTATATACAACCATTTACACACAACTTAAACATGTTTTAAGGTCAGAACGTGAGCTATTTTAATGTAGTTCTGAGGACATCAAGCTTCTTTGTTCAGAATTTTATTTCCTTTATCAGTTTACTTTATGGATCCCACAGACAGCACTATCCAACAGATGTATAATGCAAGCCATAAATGCAAATCATATAAGAAATTTTAAATTTTCTAGTCTTCAAAAAAATTAAAATATATATATATAAGAAACAGGTGTATCTGATGCATTTTATTAAATCCAAATGAGATATCTTGCCTGTTTTAAATTAAGTCATTGAAATCTGGTGTGTATTTGATACTGACAGCCATATCAATTCAGACTAACCACACTTCAAGTACTCGGTAGCCAAATGTGGCTGGTTGGCTGCCACGCTGGACAGTATACCAGCATATGCGAAGCCAATATTCACAGTGAAACCTGGTCAAGTTGTTCAGTGTGTTACTTTGTCAAGCAAGTTGGAAACACAAGACCAGGTGAAAATTATGTTTAAGAATTGGTTAAATGTTACATTTACATATTTAACAAAACAAAATGGAAAGAAATCTATGATTTTCTGTAAAAAGTACTGCCTGACCTATAGAATGCATAGCACTGTTTCTATTCTTTCTGATTTGTGCTATCAGCAAATTTTCAGGTGGGCTCACTAGATCCACACAGCACAGACAGTTAAATATCCTGATCATGGTTCAAACTAGTCCTTGAAATTAGCTCACATAATTACCTGTCAGTGGAATATGTCATTAGTTTTTCTTTTTCCAAAACATTTTTTTTAATCTAACATCTTCAGAGCTCCCTTAGAAAACTGAATGAAATATTAGAATGACACACTGAGTGAAAAATGTTAATTTCTATCCCACCCTTCCTTCTATCCAAATGTATGATTTTTTTTCCGTGTTGAAAAATCTGCAGCATTAATCTCTGTGACTTAAAGAATAATCTTATTTTATAGCATAGTTCAGTAAGACACTGGATATACTGCAGACATATTTACAAAAAGAATATATCCACAAGCTATTACATTGTCATGCATTCGTGCACTTGTCTGCCTATGTGATATTTTCTCCATGTTCAATGGTGCATATCAAGTTAACAAACACTATTATCTAATGTATTGTGTGATTAATGGGATAGCTCATATTTTAATCAGCCACAGATTTCTTCTCAATGAGGTCCACTTGCCTTTAGCACAATATAGTCAGAGTCTTAACTTTTTACAGTAGTTTTTCTTCTTTCCTTCCTATTTTTAACAAAAGAGATTTCATGCAAATGCTGTTAATAGATTTAGTAAATCATTCTGTGATTCTCTTATATTTTAAAAGACCTATTTGTTTAGCTCTGCAAGAGAACTTTGGATTTGGAGTTAGCAATAACTATTGCAAATAGAGTAACTATAGTTTATTGATCACCTTCCACTAAGTCAAAAGTATCTCCCTTTTATTCTTAACACCACAGGATTTTTTTTCCTATTTGATTTTGCCTACCACATTTTATCTTTTATTATAGTATCTTGTGACTAGCCATTGTACCCCCTGCTTGATTATAAGCTTCTTAGAAACAGGATTGATGTTATATTTTCCTATTTTATAAAAAGCAACAGAGTAACTTAGATTTAGTAGATGTTTTGTAAAAATATGTGGACTATATATGAATCTCTGTAAGGTTGTGAGCTCACTAATAGTATAACAAATGAGTTAACCAGTCCAAACCAAAACCTGAGAGTCATAACAGCTTTATTAGCTATTATATACTATAATGAGAATATTCAACAGTTACTCTGTCCTAGGCATTATATACATTAGCTACAATGTTTTTATTATCCTATACTCTTTTAGTTATCCTATGAGGATAATTAAATACAATGAAGTAGGCACTATGAGCAGCCCCACCGCAAAAACAAGGAAAGTGAGATTCTGGAAGAAGAAAGTACTTGTTTCAGAGCAAAATGATTGAGCCAGGGTTCGAGCATACATGTGTCTGGGTACAAAATTAGAGTTCTAACTACTGGACAGCAACCCTGCCACCTGAGGTCTCTGGTTCTGAGAATCTTAAATGGCAAGATGGGTAAACAACAGAGTTCCTAATTCTGAGGATGCTTCCACTGAATGATAGGCATTAGATACATTAGGCAAATACCATATAAATCTATCATTCATAAGCATAAGAATATTTTTTTAATTTTTTTATTGTTATGTTAATCACCATATATTACATCATTAGTTTTTGATGTAGTGTTCCATGATTCATTGTTTGTGCATAACACCCAGTGCTCCATGCAGAATGTGCCCTCTTTAATACCCATCACCAGGCTAACCCATCTCCCTACCCGCCTCCCCTCTAGAACCCTCAGTTTGTTTTTCAGAGTCCATCGTGTCTCATGGTTCGTCTCCCCCTCTGACTTACTCCCCTTCATTCTTCCCCTCCTGCTATCTTCCTCTTTTTCTTTTTTCTTAACATATGTTGCATTATTTGCTTCAGAAGTACAGATCTGTGATTCAACAGTCTTGCACAATTCACAGCGCTCACCATAGCACATACCCTCCCCAATGTCTATCACCCAGCCACCCCATCCCTCCCACCCCCCACCACTCCAGCAACCCTCAGTTTGTTTCCTGAGATTAAGAATTCCTCATATCAGTGAGGTCATATGATACATGTCTTTCTCTGATTGACTTATTTCACTCAGCATAACACCCTCCAGTTCCATCCACGTCGTTGCAAATGGCAAGATCTCATTCCTTTTGATGGCTGCATTATTCCATTGTGTATATATACCACCTCTTCTTTATCCATCATCTGTCGATGGACATCTTGGCTCTTTCCACAGTTTGGCTATTGTGGACATTGCTGCTATAAACATTGGGGTGCACGTACCCCTTCGGATCCCTACATTTGTATCTTTGTGGTAAATACCCAGTAATGCAATTAAGCATAAGAATATGTGAGACCAAATTACTGAAATCTTCATTTGTAACTTGGTCACTGGTACCTTGATAACTGTGTCATTATTTTTTTTTAGATTTTATTTATTCATTTGAGACACAGAGATAGAGAGAGAGAGAGAGAGAGAGAGAGCAGGGGGAGAGGCAGAGGGAGAAGCAGGCTCCCCACTGAGCCAAGAGCCGGACGTGGGGCTCGATCCCAGGACCCTGGAATCACGACCCGAGCCGAAGGCAGATGTTTAACCATCTGAGCCACCCAGGCGCCCCTGTCATTATTTTTTCTGAGTAGGTTTTATGTAGCTACCATGAAACATCCTAATTCTCTTTGATGTTTTGATTTCTTTTCCCCCCAGATTCTGACATATTTGTATCAGACTGAAAGAATTTCTGATCTTTGAGAATGTGTTTAAGTTTGCTGGTTTACAAAGATACAAATTACAAAGATACAAATACAAAGAGTTACTTGTTTCATTTTTGTTCTGGGTTGAAAGATCATTTACTATCAACCCACATCTGTTGAAACATGTTCTTGAGGGAAACAACAAACAAATCAAACAAGTAAAAACACACACACAATTTTCCTATACTTTCATTTTCATGTATTTCCCAAACTTGTTTCCTCAAGAAAATGCAAAATGTCCTTATTTCTCTGTTGCATTTTTAGTTTTATATATAACTGAATGTATATTTGTATATTTTAAATGTATTTTAAAATACACTTCTATTAATTGCATATATGCAAAATTATATTAATATATGTAATATTTAAATATAGATTTAATATATAATAACATAAATACATATATTTACACTGGCAAAATATGTTAGAATATAGATTAAAAGTTAAGGATCATAGCAAAAGCATTCCCTAAACACCCCAATAATGTCTGGTCATCATACTCCAAGTTCTAATGATTTCTTCTAGGGCTCCTAAAAGCATGATCCTAAAAGTCTCCATCTGAACTAGAAGGAAAATGAGAACTTCCGTTTTCTACATCCATCTCCTTTGTACCTCTGCATCCCTTGCCAGTTCGAAATTGAGCAATACCCTTGAATTCTGGAATCAAAGAGGTTTTTAATTCCCAAGTACTTTGGTTTCCTTTCCATAATGGAGAGAGAGAATTGAATATGGAAACATATTGGCAACTTTCTGGCTTAATCTGCTTCCACAAACTGAATGGACAAATGGTTGTAATCAAATAAGTATTTCCAAGTGAGCAGAAAGTAGTTTTCCTGCCAAAGTTCAAACTTCTTTCACATGGGGCTCTTGTCCATTATTACCCATACTCTAGAATAGGCGTACAAAAAAATGGAAGGAAAGGAAAGGAAGGGAGGAAGGAAGAGAGAGGGGGTAAAAGAAAATGTGTGATTTATATTTCTGATAAGAAAATTCTGAACTCTGCCCTTAAGTAATGATGTTTTTAGTATGCAAGTGAAATGAGAGACAGAGGAATCTAAGGTCCAGGGGCAAAGTAGCGTTTCCTGAGAACAACTATTTTACCAAAAAACCCATTCTCTCATTCTCCAGGAAGCCTTTCCGTGAGGCCCATGAATTAGCCCAGCTGCACCTCACCCTTATTTCCTAGCTGATGAGAAGTGATCTCAGTTTGACTGAATCAGTCAGCACTTCAGAAGCCCTAATTGTTTCCTGTTCTGAAGGTCATTTTTTTTAAAGATTTTATTTATTTATTTGACAGAGAGAGACACAGCAAGAGAGGGAACACAAGCAGGGGGAGTGAGAGAGGGAGAAGCAGGCTCCCCGCTGAGCAGAGAGCCCGATGCAGGGCTCGATCCCAGAACCCTGGGATCACGACCTGAGCCGAAGGCAGAAGCTTAACAACTGAGCCACCCAAGCGCCCTCCACCCCGGTCATTTTTTTAAAAATACTGTATTTGTTTTGGGTGCCTGGGTGGCTCATTTGGTTAAGCGACTGCCTTCGGCTCAGGTCATGATCCTGGAGTCCCAGGATCGAGTCCCGCATCGGGCTCCCTGCTCGGTGGAGAGCCTGCTTCTCCCTCTCCCTCTGCCTGCCTCTCTGCCTACTTGTGCTCTCTCTCTATCTCTGTCAAATAAATAAATAAAATCTTTAAAAAAAAATAAAAATACTGCATTTGTTTTTCTTTCCCACCCTTTTTCCTTTGAATCAGATATCACTAGCCACTTCCGTGTTGAAGTATAAATAATTCTTTGGAGAAACACCCCATATATATTCATTTCAGTCATCATCTGGGCAGTTTTTCCATTCCACTGACCCTTTTTTTATTATACTGCCACTTAGAATAGCCACCACTTTTATTATACTGTTACTGAGAAGAGCACCACCACAGTGCTCTTGCTAGGTAACTTAACACGCATTGTTGGAAATCTCTACCAAAAATCTGTACCAGAGAATTGAGTGTGGCTCCAAATATACAAGTGAGAACCAGGGTGCACACAGTTTAGTTCAATATCATGAAGTTCATGAGTGAAGGAGTTAAATGTAAGTGAAATGTGTGTCTCATATTAAGAAAGGCATATCTTCTGTCACCTTTATAATCAGATACAGAAAGGGAATTGACTGTTCTACTCTGGACACTCTTCATTGTTTGAGCCTGAGCCTCCTGCGCTGGAGTGTTGGAATGTAACACTGTTGGAAATGCTTTTCAGCATCACTCTGCAATTGCTGACTTTAAAAGATATCTCACACACATAAAGCCCACCCCCACATTCAGCTCATGCTACCCCATCTTCCACACCAGACAGTACAATGAACCACAAATGATTTGTCCCATTTCCTAAAGGTGAGATTAATTTGAGCAGAGACAAAAAAAAAAAAAAAAAGGAATCCTGAAGGAGAAAAATAATAACCACCACAACAAACCAAGACACTTAATCTGAATTCAGAGGTTCTGGCTAGTTCAAACAACTAATAAAGAAAATGGAAAAAATACAATTTGCAGCAATTTTGCAGAAGAGAAAAAAACCTTACTTTACAAATAGCTCTGACTTCATATCTAGCCAAGCAAGCAGCAAGGCAGAGGCAGATAATAATGTGATTACTCTGGTAATGATATGCATTAGATACATTATGGGAAACAATAATGCTCCCTACTGAATGCAGTCAATCCAGTTATTGATTTTTCTTAATGTTAAAAGCGCTACTCTAAAACTGAAAAGAGATATCCTTTATTTATTCTCTTTCCTTTTTGGTTTCCAAGTACATAGATCCTTTGATGCAGAGTAGTATACCAAGATAATGGAGTAATGTATATCTAATCTGACACCTACTGGGCCAGGCTAATGTTTCAGATAAAAACTGCTAGAACACTGCTGCTCATGGAAAAAGCAATGCATGATAGGGGAAAAAAAAAAAAAAAAGTCTGAACTTCCATTTTTGTTTGGTTTTGTTTTCGGAAGCATCCTTGTAGACCAAGCATGTTTTCCTTTCAAATCATAATAGTAACATATTGATTAGCCCACAGATTAGTCAGTTGATGGGTCTACATTAAAATGTTCTTCTCACCAGAATATATGTTTCATCCATTTAAGCTTTCAATATATTATCATTGCCTAGAAAACACATACAAATGCACCTGCATATAGTTCCCTTTCTTCTGTCTTCTACACCTAGTTTAAATCACTTCCCCTGCACGCGCATGCACACACACACACACACACACACACACAGTCACACCCCTACCCTACCTTGCCCTGATTCCACACTTTATACCTCCTCTTAATCAACAATCAGTACCTGGAGCTGTGTATTTCTAATGAGCATCAGAATGGGTATTTCAATAAATACAAGATAATGTGGCAAATCTTGAATTTCCTTTTCACTTCACAGAGGATTTTTTTAAACCTTTACTAAATATTATTTCATACTGTCATTGTCAAGTGAATAATTAAGTAAAATATTAGACTGAAGTCAAAAGTTCCTTGTATGACTCTAGTCATGTATGACTTCTATTCCATCAGAAAAATCAAACAATGTATTTGTACCAACACTTTGCCTGATGCCTGATACTTATTTTCCCCATTCATCTCATGTCTGCACTACCTTTTTTTTTTTTTTAAGCTCTAGAGGAGAATAAAAAGCATTTCTTCTTGTCATTTTCACTTGGCCAATTTCATTTAAACTGGCCCCAGAGGATCTGAAACAGCATGTCTAAGGCCACAGACCTAAGATCAGTAACACAGAAACTAAAAAGCATCTCAATACTTCCCTCAATTTAATCAATGGATATCATATGTGCATTATCTAATGAACCTTTCCATACATTTTAAGTGGAGAGTCAAAATTAAAAGGTAATTCAATTTTATCAATGTACCTAAAATGTGATCTACTCTGGATCTCTTACAATTAATTATTAAGATGAGAAAATTGCTTAATTTTTGAAGATCTTTCCACATGACAAACTTTTCATTTAGCATATTGCTTGCTTGGCCTAAAGCCATTTAGGTGAATAGAATAAAATATTTTAGCCTCGTATAAAAAAACAAACAATAGAAATTAATTATTCAGTTTTTCTAAATGGCCCTAAGCCCAATTAAGATTACTTCTTCCAAATTTTAATAAAGAGATATGACGTATAAAGCACTTAGGATGAGAAATGGTTTCTCTTCTCTGAGTATATGAAGACCACTATTTCCCCCTTGCTACCCGGCAAGCTTTCGTGAGACTATTCAGCAATCTTGTCATTTAAATGGTTTTCTACAGAAAATCTTTTCTCGAGTTTTCTCTCCCACTTTACACTTGAAAATTCTCTTTTAAAGAGCTTTCTTCAACGTCTTCTTCAGCCAAAAGAATTTCGAGACCTCTTATTTATGTAACTGAATTAGCCAAAAAGGCTTGGGTATAAACAAAGTATTCTCCAACCAATTTCTTGAACATTTGCCAAACCTTGTGCTACAGACAGTAGAAGGCCTTTAAGCTATTACCAGAAGCACATAAGTCAATATGTGATCAAAGGTCTATGTACCCTGAATAGAGTATATGTCCTACACATTAATTTAAAATTATGTAGAAGTGTACAAAGTAGAAATTTCAAAGCACTATCAAAATAATAAGTTCTCCTTTGCTGAAAAAAATTAAGTGCGTCTGAAAAAATTTCTATTACAAAAAATCTGAAATGTTTAGGGAATTAATGCTCTCATTATAACAGATCTCTATAAAAAAAATGGAAACCATAGAACTTTCAGCAGATAGTACCAATGGTAATATATCCAAATGAATTATTTTTGTTCTACTTATTTCTTGTCCATGCTTAAAGTTATCATAAAAAGGGAGAAACTAGCCTAACCATCTATTATTTTCATCTAGCAAACTATGTCACCAGCCCGAACCCAAGAAATGGCCTTTACTGCCCACGTACTTGTACTCACTAACTTTGTCTTACATTTTCCCCCTTTCTGGCTTTCCTCTTAACCACAGAAAAAATCTAGGTGATGGCGAATGCCCTGACAAGACCTTCTGCACGCCCAGACCACCCAGACGTGTTGAGCTAAACCCCACCCCCCTGACTAGTGCCTGCATAGATGGACCATAGAGTGACCTCTTGAATGACCAACAACTACCTTTACCTCATTATAATGCTTAAATCTCCACCCAAGGAGGGGAGCACAAACCTCATTACATAACCTATAATGTATGTATAGGCATGTTTCCTTAAGGCCCATGCATGACCTTATGCCCACCTCTACAGTTGATAACAAGGCTTCCCAGTCTAAATATTCATCCTAACCCTAAATAAAAGGAACCCATCCACTTGGGGAGTCAGGGCTTTGGAAATCATTCCCTGTGATCTCCTTATTTGCTGCAAATAAAAGTTTTCTTTGTGGGACAACCCAGCCTGGTGTAGTTTCTGACTCACCAAGGCGTGAACTCACGCTGGATAAGTTACAACTATAAGATGGTTTTAACAAAAATAGCTATTCATTAATTTCTTTGCTAGTTGAATAAAAGGCATTATATTTATAAAAAGACTTATATCTTCAATACTCACTTCACATATTTTCATTGTATTAGATTTTATAAGTCGCAAACTGTTTTGGCTTTGGTGTCTTAATCTGCAAAATGGGCATACTTCCATCCATTTATCAAGTTGGTATGGGGCTTTGATAATTTATGCAAATTACTTGCAGCAAGGCATGCCCAGTAGTAGGTACACATAAATAATAGTTTGCTCTTTTCATTAAACTTCCCAACTACTGTGCAAAAATAATAAAAATTGATACTAGCAGTTGCAGTGAGAAAAATGAAGTACAGAAATAACTGACAGGTTCTCCATGTTCACAGAGTGAGGAAAGACTGGAATCCAGCTCTTCTCCTCCTAGACTAATTTCTTCCCTCATTTACATCCATATCCTATAACTTCTGCAGATGTGGCAATTAACAAAAGAGACAAAGTTCCTGCTCTCATGGAGCTTGTGTTTTCATGGGAAGAAAATAATCAATAAGCCATGTGATAGTAAAGCAAAATCAATCAGAGATAAAATCCTGTGGTTGAGAATGGTGGGTCATTTTATGCTGGGTCAGGAGAATCAGCCTCTGCAATGAAGTCCTATTTGAACAGAGTTCTGAAGGGAGGTCAAGGAATGAGGCAAGTAGTGTCTGAAACATCATTATAAGCATGCGTGCTATAGAGACAGCACGGCAGCGAGTGGGTCTAGAACAGCATAAGGTAACAAGAGAAGCTCAGCACAGTCTGAGTCGCAAGCAGATGCCCTAGTATCTTGTTGTCTTGTGTCCTGCCCTTCAGTGCACCAGGGTGTTTGTGCTTTGTGGTAAGAAACTCTTTTTTAATACTCCTTTTCTCTTCCACCCAATCATTCATTAATAGGCTTTGTCAATGTTTCAATAATGATGACGTAAAATTTGAAGTTTATTTCCTTTTCCAAATATACCACTTGTCAGTCATCACAGGGAAGGTGTTGTCATTCCTACTTCATAGATGAAATAGGAAATAGAGACGCTGAAGCACTGGCTGGTTTTTGCCAGAGCCATAACACTACAAAGCAATCAGTCTAATTTTGAAACTACAATCCCACTGTACCACGCAGCTTCTACCCCACAGTAGCCTGGTCAACGTGCTCTTAGGAGAAAAGCTCCACATAGAGGTTACTGTGATAGTAGGAATGCTTGGTTCGGAACAATGTTGTATCTCAAAATCACCAAATGCAGTTAAATATATGTGAAATGTTCATTATCAAGATGCTGAGAATAGGATTTGTTCAGATGAGAAAATAAACTCCCCACTAGAGGTAGGTTTTTGATAGAAAACATCCAAGTGTTGATGTTTTAATAAAAAGGACCTCGTTATATGGATATGGTTCTTTTTTAGATTTACTTTGGGGATTTTGATTCCTAATTTTGTATACACACACACACACACACACACACACACACACACAAAGAGAGAGAGAGAAATAAATTCCATTAAAAAATAAATACAACCTCCATCTAATTTTCATATATCAAGTTTGTTTAAAGTCAAACAGTTTTACAAATACCTTTTATATAACATCTCCAGTGACCTTAGCAATAGAGAACCATCACACTTTTCTGATTTACCATTAATAGACAGGAAACACATAATCGCAAGGCAGCAAGTATCATTTGTTCCTCGACTCTAACATCTAAAGCTAGAAAAGTTGGGTGAGGGACATAAATTAACAGGAATTTCCACAAATATTTTATCCATAGCCCAAAAACATCTAAGTTTTGTCTACAACAGGAATAATCTACATGCTGGCCAGCCATCCAACTTAATTAAATTTGTAAGGGTCACATCGGAGGTAAAGAATATTATCCACACGGGTAATGCAACAGGAATACTAATTCACTCAAAGGGGCCTCAGTTGCCCTTTCAGCTTCACCCTTTCTTATAGAAATTCTTGTTGTCAGAATAAAAATATCAAGCCAAGCAGATCTACTAACTCATACCCTTGTTTAAGCCCAATTTGAATGTCTCATAAAATCATCCATTACTAGGGGCAATAAGTATTTATACCGAGGCTTCATACATCTGTTCTCAAATAAAGGAGGATATTGTTTGTATACAGGAAAAAAATGTATCCCGAGGAAACGTGTCTTTGCCATTTGCTCACCACAAAAATACTGAGTACAGTAATTTTAGTGTGCTTCATACCTGCAGGGCATGAGAGATGGAATCAAATATTACAATTAGCAACTCTAAAAACCCTTATCAAAATTTACCACCATACTCTGGTAATTCCTTCAAGCAGGTTGCCCTTTTATGGTGCCTTCTTTCCCCTTCACCCTACTACAGACAAGCTGATTCTTGATGTTTAAAGCTCAGGTTCTACCATCAACAGACCAATCATGATTTTCTAATGAATAAATTAAGCTCATGTATACTTTGAAACTGTAAACATTTGCCAATAGATTTTTAGTGCTTTGCATTCTTCTGAAATGCTTGATTTCTTAAGCAGAAAGTCAGTGAAAAAGAACACAGAAGCTTAGAATTGAGCAGACCTCAATTAAAATCCAGAATCTTTCTAATTGTGTGAAATCATGCAGGTTGCTTAATCCCACTGAGCCTCAGTTTCCTCAGTGCTAATATGCTGATAATATTCCCTACCTCACAGAGTTGTTTTGGCCCAAATGAGACAATACACATAAAATATTAGATAAATATGATTTTATGTATATAAGTATTAGAAGTATATAATACTTATTTAATATATAAGTATTATTAAATATGTATGTGTGTGTGTGCACCCTTCTACTTCCCCTGAGTATGTATCCTATGTAAATGCCACACAAAAATAACCTTAGGCCCACAAACTCCAAATGAACTGATTTAGTATAATCCTGAATCAATCCTGGGGCTCCTGGGTGAGTCAGTTGGATAAGCGTCTGCCTTTGGCTCAGGTCATGATCCCAGGGTCCCGGGATCGAGTCCCACATCCAGCTCCTTGCTCAGTGGGTAGTCTGCTTCTCCCTCTCACTGTGGCTACCCCTGCTTCTGCTTGCTGTCAAATAAGTAAAATCTTTTAAAAAAATTAATTAAAAAAAATCCTGAATCAATCCTAAATCAAATCCGTGGGCTATAAAAGTTCCTCCATCTGTCAGCTACCCTGTCATTAAGTGCCACATGAATTAGGAAATTTAGTTAAGTTTGGTTCTTTACCTTCAACTTGTACCATTAATAACACTGACTTCCATCCCATACCATCCATAAAAAAGTCTAAGTCCAAGTTAATTTATTTAATAAAAACTGAGAATTTTATTTTTTTAAAGAATTTATTTGAGAGAGAGCACCAGCAGGGGTGAGAGGCAAGCAGACTCCCCACTGATCAGGGAGCTGATGCAGGGCTCAATCCCAGGACCCTGAAATCATGACCTGAGCCAAAGGCATACGTTTAACTGATTGAGCCACCCACGTGCCCATAAATTGAGAATTTTATATAAGACGGTGCTAAGTGAAGAATAGAAAATAAGAAAACATTTCCTGCTAAAAGATAAGTAACTGTACTTTGGAATGGTTGTGTATTTACCCTATTTTATATCACTAATATCAGAGAATTATGCGTATGGACAGATGCTTATCAAAATTCATCACCCAAGCCTCTCCATATTGATTTCAAAGCAGTCTTCAATAACGAAACAATAAATGGTATAATCTACCTGGTTTAGGGGAATGAACAATACCTTGACACAGAAGAATTCTAGGCTCTCCCCTTTTACTTCTCTGGACCTCAATCCACCCATTTGGAAAATGATGAATTTGGAGTATCCAATTTATCTTATTTGTTCATCTATAATTATGTTCCCCAAATTTCAAACATTTCCCCAATTCAAAATGTTAGCTCATGGGACGGGGAGCAGCTGGGTGGCTCAGTTGGCTAAGCCTCTGACTCTTCATTTTGGCTCAGGCCATGATATCAGGGTCTTAAATCAAGCCCCACCTCAGGCTCCGCACTGGGTATGGAGCCTGCTTAAGATTCTCTCTCCCCGGGCGCCTGGGTGGCTCAGTTGGTTGAGCGACTGCCTTCGGCTCAGGTCATGATCCTGGAGTCCCGGGATCGAGTCCCACATCGGGCTGGGAGCCTGCTTCTCCCTCTGACCCTCTTCCCTCTCGTGCTCTCTCTCTCATTCTCTCTCTCTCAAAAAATAAATAAAATCTTTAAAAAAAAAAAAAAGATTCTCTCTCCCCCTTTCCCTCTGCCCCTCCCCCACCACTTGCACACACTCTACCCGCCCTGCTGCAAAAATATCTTGGTTAAATGTTGGAGTATTTCAACTAAATATGATGATTGATTGTGATGTTTCCTGATAATATTTTTTTCTGGAAGTAATTCCACAGCTATTTTTATTATAAAATTAATGAGAATTCATTAAAACATAAGGAAAGCTATTAAAACTGGAAACAAATATTAGATTTTTTCCAGAAAAATATTCAAGTTAAATATGTTGAAGTATTTCCTATCCAAGTATGTTAGGAAACATGTGCATGCTTACACACTTTTCTACATGGTTATAGTCATAATTTATACAAAAGATTTTTTAAAGTTCACTTTGTGATGATCTCACATGGGGAATTAGAATGGAAAACGTCTGTTGGGAATTTTCTTGCTCAGGGTATATGCAGGATAAAAAAAAAAAAAAAACACTGAACCCATTTTAAATGTAAATAAATCATTTTACCAGAATTTATTTCCATTGCTATTCAGATAAAAGATGTGTTAGAATTTTTCATTTTCAGTTTTAGAAAAGACAATACAAAATCTTAGTACAAAGTTTAAGGTAAAGCTGGCCAAGATGACTTCTATTTAAAACTACATTCTTGGGCACCTGGTGGCTCAGTCGGTTAAGCGTCTGCCTTCAGCTCAGGTCACGATCCCAGGGTCCTGGGATGGAGTCCTGCATTAAGCTCCCTGCTCCATGAGGAGCCTGCTTCTACCTCTCCCTCTGCCCCTTCCCCCTGCTCATGCTCTCTCTCTCAAATAAATAAAATCTTAAAAAAAAAATAAAACTACGTTCTTTCCCAACTGCTAAATGTACCAAATGCACACACACACACACGCCTCAGAATTGAGACAGAGATCTCACCCGAGAGAGAGAGAGAGAGAGAGTGTGTGTGTTTAGCTGGTGGCTGATATAAAGAAAAGATAAAACTGCCAGTAAAAAAGTCCTCACTCATAAGCTTTGGGTAAAGAGAATGATTATTTCATTTTACTTGCAATTGTCATTTCAAAGGCCTGTCTCTAGTTTCTTAAGGCTCTGCTAGCTCTGTGATATAACTAGATGGAGATCATTCTACTGTGACCAAGTTACATCTCAATACAGAACCCTCATTTTTCATGTCTCCTGCATAAAAACAAACAGCGAGCTCCAGAAAAAGACATGCAGTTAGCTGATAGAAACTTAGACTAGAACAGTGGCATTTTCAGAAATGAAATGAACAATTCTCAAAGGATTCACGTCTTAAATTTTTATCCACAAAGAGCTCTAAAATCTTGCTCTTTGAGATATGAACTAGTTTTTTATCTCCCAAAGCAGGACAGCACTAAGCTGTTTGTGATTCTGGTTTCATGGCAATGTAGGGGGCAAGACTTATTTTCTTCTGAATTTCTCACCCAAAAGCTACATTTCTAGCCTCTCACATGAATATGTGTGCTTAAGATTTTTGTATTCAAGTAAATTTTCAGAAGCTATGCATTATATGAACTAATGATCCGGATGTAACCAAAACTCTGAAAAAGAATGACACCTAAGATATAATCAGATTTTATTTTTTGGCCTCCCGCTGCTCACTTAAAATTTATCCAGTGGGGGGCGCCTGGGTGGCTCAGTTGGTTAAGCGACTGCCTTCGGCTCAGGTCATGATTCTGGAGTCCCGGGATCGAGTCCCACATCGGGTTCCCCGCTCAGCGGGGAGTCTGCTTCTCCCTCTGACCCTCTTCCCTCTTGTGCTCTCTATCTCTCATTCTCTCTCTTTCAAAAAAAAAATTTATCCAGTGGGGAAAGCAATTCCCTTTATATTTTGGTAACAGATAATTGAACAATAACTTTAAGCCTTGTCTCACTTCAGTAATTAAATATGCCCAATATAAGTTATCAACACTTTAATCTTTTTTTTTTAATTTATTTTCTCTAGAGCTAAAGCTGGTAGCCAGCCTGCCTGCCAGCCTTCAGGAAGAGGATGTTGTGGATTACTGCTTTTCCTCTTCTCAGCTTCCCATCTCTTCCTCAAATCCACTGCTGCTACTTTTCTAGTCTGCTAAAATCAAAGAGTGTGGGGAGGGGCGGGAAGAGAAGTCTGAACAGGTAAGTCCTCACTTGATTTTTCTCTGAGCCACGGAGATGTTTGAGCATGCACATGCCTTCAGGGGGCTCCTCAGTGGCCTCTTGCTCAGTCTCTCTGACTGTAGCCTCCTGGCCAATCCTCCATTCAGACCAGATTCTAGAGTTGTCCACAACTCACCCTCCTGGAGCTCTTCAACCCTCCCAGCAGGGTCCCTCTGGGCAACACAACATTCCAGTTCACATCATTCTCTATGGTGTTCAGCGTACACATGGTTACTTGCAGACAGCAGCCTCCTAATCTTACACTTTGCCCAATCAAATTTGGCTTTAGCTCTCCCCAGTGTGGTCAGGCATCACACAGGGTCCTTCAAGGGAATGCATATCAAGCCTCCAAAAAGTCCAGTTGAAGCTCCATACCATTCAAGGCAGAGAAAGTATGCTTTTAATTCCTCACTATAGGAAGAAATCTTCACCCCAGAGTCCTGGAAACAATCCTTGCTCATGTAATTTGATGATTTCTCTAAGGTCGTTTCACACTTACTGGAAGACCTGACAATTTTGCTATCTTGGTGCCTCAGCTGAAATATTAATTTTATCCTATTACAGTTATAGATGTAAAACCTATCTGACATATAGGATATGACACAATATCTGACACATAACATGTACTCACTTAATGGCAGTTGCCATTATTATTATTTATCACCACCATCAATATAACACTTATCACATAGGGACAAGTGTATTCTACCTACCATGTCTTCGCTGTTCACTTATACACCAAGGTTTATAGCAGCTTTGTCACAGCCAAGAATGGGAAACAATCCAAAGGTCCACTAACAGATAACTGGGTAAGCAAATCATGACATATTTCTACAATGCAATACTACTCAGCAATAAAAAAAGAATGAACTACTGATACACACACATAGATAAATGTCAATATAATTACGATGAGTGATAGAAGCCATATTCAAAATAGAGTCCGTAATATAGGATTGATTCCATTTATATAAAATTCTAGAAAATAAGAACTAAGAACTGTGGTGACAGAAAACAGACCAGTAATTGCTTGGAGAAGTCGGTGACGGCAGAAAAGAAAGGGTGGAAGCATTACAAAAGGCATGGGGAAACTTTTGGGTTTGATCAATGTTATTATCTCGACTGTGGTGATTGTTTCCTTGGTGAATATATATTGGAAAACATAAAACTGTACACTTGAAATATGTTCAGCTTACTGCAAGTTAATTACACCTCAATCATGTATTTTTTTTAAGAATTAAAACAGTAAAAGAGTGGGGCACCCACTAAAACATACCAAAATACTATTGTGTTTTCATTCAAGTCTTCTCAGTCTCTTGATGATCCTTATATTTATAAATTTACTATCAGGCACATGGTCTTTCCATTGGTCCAGATAGTCAAGATTCATGTCCCATAAAATGTTTGGACTCTTATTCAGTTTACTGCAGCCTTTTAAATATATTTTATTGCTAACATGAATATAATTTTTTCTTAAGATATTTCTATGTGATTTATGTATTATAAATAAGTATCACTGAGATTGTGCATTTATTTTTTTTTAATTTGCCACTTTGTTGGAAAGGTACATAAATTCTAATAGCTTTTTCAATGGATTCTTGGTTTTCAGGGTAATCTATTTGGAATTTTTACCTTCCTTAATCAGTATTTTCACTTAAATATGGAAAGGGGTATTGCCTGTCATCATTGTACTGCTAAACTTGAGCCAAAAATCTTTTGCTTTTTAACAGACTAGTTACATTCTTATGGATAAGGCATTAGAAGAATTTGTCCCATATAATATATATGCTGCTATATACTATTTTTAAGACCAAGTGTCTTATTTCCCTATTTGTACCTCTCTGTTAGAGGGAAATTATAAAGATCTTCCTTGCATAAAAGCTGTGAAATTTGCAATGCTGTTTTTAGAAGCTATGCATTAAAAAAATTTACATAACTTTTCTGTTTTTAATTTAGTTTTTAGATTAAAGCCCACTGTGTCAAACAACAAGTTTGGTTAGACTTTAATAGACTTTATGATTTAAAGTCTTAGGGCACAGCAAAACTGAGTGGACGATACAAAGATTTTCCACATGCCCGCTGCCCTAACACATTAGCATAGCCTCCCCAAATATCAACAGCCTCCACCAGAGCAGTCCATTTGTTAACAATCAATGAATCTACATTGACATCATTATTACCCAAAGCCCTCAGTTTGCATTAGGGTTCACTCTTGGCATTGCACCTTCTATGGATTTGGACAAATGTATAATGACCTGTATCTACCACTATAACATATAGAGTAGTTTCGCTGCCCTAAAAATCCTCTTTGCTCACCTATTCATCCCTTGATCACTTGCCTCGACCTCTGAGAACCACAGATTTTTGTGCAGTCTCCATAATTTTGCCTAATTAACAAGCAACAATTAAATTGTTTCTAAGAAAAAAAATGTTTTTGGATAGTATCAAAAGTTTTAAAGCACTGTTCATAAATTGCTCAATTTTCTCCATAGAACATTCCTGTTGTATGAGTCAAAGGTAAGAAAATCGAAAACCACCAAGTTACTAAAATGAACTCACAATCCTGAACTTCATCCTTTTCACTAATCTCTGGAAGTACAGGTGGTGCTTTAGTTAAGTGTATGATCTGGAGGTGGACTGCCTAAATCTTAAATCCACCCTTGGATAATGTAATCTTGAGCAAGTTTTCTTACCTGGTCACCCTATGTCTTTATTATCTTTAAAATATGTATAACAACAGTATATTCCTCATTGGAGTGTCATGAGGATGAAATGAGATAATGCACACAAAGCTCTTAGCATAAACCCAAAACATAGCCCATGCCCAGTAATTATTTGATATTATTATATTTTCAGTGTATGGGGAGTAATCATGATTTTATAAATTCTGAGTCAAAGGGGAGAGGAATGCAATAAGTGTATTTATTACCTGTCCAACTATGATTATGGTCTATTTTTCTGGTGATTTGGTAAGCAAGTGATTTTGAAATGGAATCATTTGGTCATAAATTTACTGCAGGATAAAGATTACTAGGTAGTATGAAATAGAATTTTATGTTGCACAAAGCTTGTTATTTTCTGTGATAAGCTATTCGGCATCCCACTGATACTAGAATACATTATTTGAATAGCAAGATTTCAGCATTTCAATAAAAAACTTAAAAATAAAAGTTGAAAATTACCATATATTGAGAGGTGCTATCATTGTAGCACCTAAAAGCCTGTGTAATCCATGATGTAATTATGACATTTAGACATACAGATGTACTCCCCTCCCACATAGACAATGAAGGCACAGAAGAATTAAATTAGGTACTTGATGTTTGAAATTTAATAACTCAGGTAAAACTGCAGAATGCTGCATTTGGAGGAAGGCTGGCCAACTCAGCCTTGATTACCTCATTAGTAAAATAAGCATAATATCACCTACATTAAGGGTTTTATGTCATGGCTTATATGTCCATAGCCTCCTCCTTCCTAACCATTCTGAAGGCTCCAGCTCCATGCCTGCCTGCTCTTCAAGTTAAAGCAACTGGTACAACACAGTCTATCATATGCCTGAGCAAAATTAAAGTCCTACAAAAACTTCTAATAATTTATACAGAAGAACATGTATTTCTTATATAGGTAGATAAAGAAAGCTATCTCATGTTTTAATTGTAAGCAAACTAGACAAAACAGTCTTGAAAAAATTGTGTGAATACCAGTCTGGTAACTCCACAACTTGGCATAAAATTTGAAACAATCAACGTCATGACATGCCAGATCTTGCTGGAACAGTGGGTGGGCCAATGAGAATACCCTGTGATTGAGTGAGAGAAACCTCTGTCCCATTTTACTCCCTCAACTACTACTTCCTAACAGGAAGATTTTCTTTTTTAAGATTTTATTTTTTTCTCTGTGATTTTATTTTTTTTTAATTTTTTTATTATGTTATGTTAATCACCATACATTACATCATTAGCTTTGATGTAGTATTCCATGATTCACTGTTTGCGTATAACACCCAGTACTCCATTCAGTACGTGCCCTCTTTAATACCCATCAGCAGGCTAACCCACCCCCCCACCCCCCCTCCCCTCTAGAACCCTCAGTTTGTTTCTCAGAGTCCATAGTCTCTCACGGTTCGTCTCCCCCTCCAATTTCCCCCCCTCCATTTTTCCATTCCTGCTATCTTCTTTTTTTCTAACATATACTGTATTATTTGTTTCAGACATACAGATCTGTGATTCAGCAGTCTTACACAATTCACAGCGCTCACCATAGCACATATCCTCCCCAATATCTATTTATTTTTTGACAGAGAGAGAGAGAGAGAGAGAGACAGCGAGAGAGGGAACACAAGCAGGGGGAGGGTGAGAGGGAGAACAGGTTTCCCGCCAAGCAGGGAGCCGGATGTGGGGCTCGATCCCAGGACCCTGGGATCATGACCTGAGCTGAAAGCAGACACTTAATGACTGAGCCCCCCCAGACACCCCATAACAGGAAGATCTTTCGATCAGAAGTTACCTTCTCAATGAGGTCCTTTCTGACATCCTATCCAAAAGTTAGACTTCTCTCCCTCCCTGATATGTTGTCATCTTTATCACTAACCATTTTACTTATTTAGGTTATCTGTCCACTCCGACTAAAATATGAATTCTATTGAAGGCATGGATCTTATACTTTGCTATTGTTTTCCTACCACCCACAACAATGCCTGATAAGTGGAAGCTCTTCAATTTTTGTTGAATTAAAGATGAATCAAGACAGGAGGGTGAACCTGAGGGAACTGAGGAAGGAGAAATGAGGTTAGATTTGGGCTTACTCACAGCCTTCCATGTCTGGCTAACAATTAAAAAAGAAAAATCAAATTTTGGCACTTCTGGCAAAGCTGACTCTGGATGCTATCTTCAAGACAAACATGCATTTGCTCCTGGATGGAAAACTGTGCATTTCACCAAGTCTTAAACCTGACTCCAGCCTCTTTTCTTTGGGCAAATCTCAAACTCAAACTCAGGAGCTCCCCAAATGATCTATTTCTAAGTGTTGCCTTAGAATGGATTGTTGGAAGTTCCACATCATACTGGCTTAATACCAAGTCAGTCTTTCACGAATATCATTTTTTTATTCTTTGTAAAAAGATATTTAAGGCTCTGAGACTGGCAGTGGCTAACTATAGGCCTTGGACTTGGAATTCCATTTTGTCTTCACTAATCTCTGAAAATGGTATTTTAATGCTGTGGCTTTCTATAGACTTTGGATTTAGAGTTCCTGTCTTCATCCCAGATCTGGTATTTACTAGCCTTGTAACTTTAGGAAGTTACCTGGTATTTTCAAAACTTAGTTCTCTCACCTCTATAATAGGCATGATAACAGTTTCTCCCACATATAAACTGCCAATAGGGTACAATGAGGTAATGCACGTGAGACTCAGTATGACCGGCATTGTGTGTATTCAAAACGTATTATTGTTTCCATCAAATTTTTGATGCATGAAAGATAATTTATATTTTCTTCAGACCAAGTAAACAATAAAAGGAAGGCAGTGACAAATGTATGCATTAACTGCCCAACTCTGATTGCTGGCAGTCTCCTGATAAACTTGGTCAGCAAGCCTGTAATTTAAAAATGGAATAATTTGGGGTGCCTGGGTGACTCAGTTGTTAAGCATCTGCCTTCCACTCAGGTCATGAATCCAGGGTCCTGGGATGGAGCCCCAAGTCAGGCTCCCTGCTCAGCGGAAGTCTGCTTCTCCCTCTCCCACTCCCCCTGCTTGTGTTTCCCCTCTCGCTGTGTCTCTCTTTGTCAAATAAATAAAATCTTAAAAAAATAATAAAAATAAAAATGGGATAATTTGAACTAATATTAAATTTGCTGCAAGTTAAAAGACTCTTGAAATAGTGTGAAGTTTATTTTTTAATGCCTTTTCTTGAAATTTCTGCATACATGTGAAATCATTTTCTTTTTCATTTCCTCTCAACTTCCAGGTGTGAGGGGTAAGGTAGGTGAAGCCAGGGAGTAATCAGGCAATGATGGTGCTGGTCAAGAGAGACTTCCCTGAGGAAGGGCATGCCATGCCAAATTCTATAAAGAATGATGACCACATAGACCATGGGGAAGAGGGGAAAAGGAAACTAGGGAAAGGGCAAAGCAGTAGAGGTTAAAATCTCTCAAGGATTCCCAAAGCAGTATCGTTCCTGAGCTAATTTGGGTGATAGCAAAATCCTTCCTGCCATTCTTCAATCATGTGAATTATTCGGAAGCCAATTGTTGCCTTCTTCTGATATGACAATGAACTGGTGATGGATTTCTACATTCAAGTCTCCATCCCTCAAAGTCATGCCATATTGGATAGATGAAAGATGTCACATTGTATCACTTTGTAAAAACAGCATTCTATTCTTTGAAAAGGAATAGCGGTAACCCATTTCCATAATCAAGGTCTAGTGCTCCACATAAGACAATTGTAAACATTTAGCATCAAGCCCTTTACCTCTCAAGCCACCTGAGTTCTAATCATCACATATAAAATGGTAGCCCCATCTCCCACAACTCCCAATCCCCACACCTTGCTTTGTATTCCTTCATGGCACCTATTACCACCAGACATTATATAATAATTTGGTTGTATTTTCCAACTTCCCACACTAATAGGTAGGCTTCATAAGGGCATGATTTTATCTATTTGTTCACTGTCCCCCTCCCAGGACCTAGAAGTATACCTGGTACACAGTAGGTATTCAAAAGACATATGGACCTGAGTGAATAAATTCATGAAATAAGAGAATATTAATCTTTGTTTTCATAAGGAAATAATCCATATGCTGTCTCCATGTTTTATGTGAAGCTAGATAGTTGCCTTAAAGAATTAGTCTAGTATAAACTAAAATAAAGCCAAGGGTAATAAAAATACTTGGGAAATTTGTTTAAATAATAAATTCTAAACTAGAATGTGTGGCGCCCTACCATTACACATGGATGGAATTAATTTCAAAAATTTCAAAAGTAAAGATTGAAAAAGATCTAATCATCTGGTTTGCTTTCTTAGAAGAAACAGAATACCCAGATATTTAGAAACATCTGGAGTTTATGGAATCTCTAATTTTTATCACAACAAATGAGATTATTCAGAGACAATGACTAGGACAACTATTATAATACTTTTTATATTTTGAAAAATGCCTTTTTCTAAAATTGGTTATAGCAGTAAATCACCATCAAGACACACCTACCTTTTTCTACATTTTTCCTTTCCCAAGAAATACCAAGTGGGGGGAAAAAAAAAAAGGCCAATTTGTCCTGAGAAATGCTCTGGATTTGCAGGAGGAACAGTCATTTTAGCAAGATCAATCCCAACTTGCTGTCCACAGAAGACTCACACTCACCACCTGAATCTGTCCTTTATCAGTGCAGTGGGATTTAAGACGCCCAACTCCATCAGCATTAATGGTTGTCATGCACACATCTAAAATCCCCTGGCTGTCAAAGACTGAGCAGACCCAATGGGAGACACTTGTTGAACAGCCAAGAGGATTATGCCAAAGTTATTCTCTACAGCATGATTGATATTCTTTCATTTTCCCTTTTGTGCTTAGAAAGTCAATGGATATAATAGAGTCTTATAGCAACAAACATAGAGCAATGGATCTGAGCCCAACTGACCTCCTCCAAGATACATCTTCTAGAATATTTGGAAGAGTTCTGTTAGTACTTTTACAAACAACATGTTCCCAAATCATGTAACTGTTTGGCTACTTGGAGCTTAACAATGGACTTTTTCAAGAGTCTGCAAGACCCAGATTTTTCTTTGATATTTCTCTTTGTTTCATAAATATTAAATATTTCCATCACAGATTTTACCTCCATTCCTTTATTCAAAGAAACAAACAAAAATACTACCTGCCACTCAGGAGACCTACATCTCATACGGATGATATACAGAAAAGAACTAAATCCAATTTTCCAGCAGCTACCAACAATAAGAAAACCAAAACAAGGCCTTAAAATTATGTTTCTATTATAGATCTTTTGAGGCTAAACTTAAAATATGAATGTGAGCCATATAAAAGAGACCAACTCTAAGATGTACACTAAAAAAAAAAGCATGTCTGATTTCTACCTTATCCAAGAAAATCAGACTTTAACACCGCCTATATTAGAAATCTGCCAAAGTAATTCATTAAAGAAATGTTCTGCATGCAAAATGTGAGCATATGTATACATCATATTCATTTTGTAGCACATATTGAAATATATTTCAAACGTTTACCTTGAAATATATATTCAACAAGAAAAGGTACATGACAGTATTCAAAGACTTATGATCTAGGTTAAAATTCCTGGCTCTGTCATTTACGAGGTTTATAACCTTAGAAAATTATCTAACCACTGAATCAGCTTTCTAACTAATAAAATGGGGATAATAGTATTACCAAAACTTCAAGTTCCAATGGCTGTCAGAGAGGACATTCCACACATGAAAGGCCTTAGCATTCATTATTTAGTCTTCATTAGTCATTACAAATAAAATTTAAGTGTTTTAGAGAGAATAGTACATAAACAAATGGTGTGTTTTTGTATATACATCTATATACATGAAACAAACGTGTGTGTACATATACAAAGACATAATCATGTAGCATGAGAAAACTTTTTAAATATTTTAAGGTCCCATTATATTTATATGATCCAATTAAATAAAATATGAGGAAATTATAAATATGTAAGTAAAAAGCCTCAAAGTAGGACTCCTCCAAATACTAATCAAAGTATTGAAAATTTTTTAAATTTAAATACCTTTCACAGTAATTTGAAATAGTTGTTCATTCCACCACCAGGAAAATCACATAGAGTCATTAATTATATTTTTTTATCTACATTTATTTCTATTCAGCCTAAGAGACTTCAAATTTGTCTTCTAGCAGCAAGTTTCAGGGGTTTGGGGATTCTCTAACTAAAACACCAGGCCAGGTAATTTCTCACTTTGTAAGTCAGCCACTGAGCTATTCATATTTCTTTGCCCTAAAACTATTTCCCCTTCTCAACCCCCATCCTGGTAGGCATTTCATTCAAAATCAACCTGCTCCCCGAACGGATCTCCCAGAAAGCAATCTCATGAAAACCATGATTCCCCAGTGTATCTTAAGGTCTGAGTACCAAAGTGCAAAATATACTGGTGCATTTAAGCCCCATGACTGAAGTCTACAATCCTGACTATGACACTGGCCACCCTTTTGTAATTAACTCAGTGTTGGTTGATTTCCTGTGTTTGTCTTTCAGCAGAAGGGGATATAATGCAATAGCTTGAAAAATGAAAGGCCTTCTCATTTACACATGAAAAACCATCTTATGTGGTAGCTCCACAGGGCTGTCTGCAGAGCTCTGTGTATACATTGCATTTAAGGGCTTAGATCTCACTACACCTGCTGTGTCACTACAGACCCCCACTAGTTTGAAGCCTGTTAGAGCAGGAGACTTTTCAGGCTATGTCTCCAGGACGCCAATACAGCTGGTCAATTCAATTTATTTGATGAGAAAAAATAAATCAGTCACTCCAGTAGTGGAAAGTTCATCAAGCTGTTTCTTTGGTGTTGTGTAGACAAACAGGCTACCTTCATTTTCCATTTTGCCACCTGTTCTGTGGGGCTGTAGAGATCCAGCTCCAGGCTCATCATTTGTTTTAATCACGCTAAACGCAGCACTGAATCAAGTTTCCAATCTGAAAGCTGCCATCTGCTCAACTCCAGAGAAAAGATTTAGAAGATGCTACCCAGTTGCAGCCCCACAGAGGCCTGAGGCAGCTTTTTCCAATGAAAAATGCGGTACTGGTTACTGTTTCTGTAAGACTGCCCTTAAGAGACAAAGTATTTTGTGTATTACTATATAAAGAGATTTATGTCACTGACCAGTTGTTCATAATGGGGATGTAGTGTTACTGAGCTGATAAAAGGACGGTAATCATTATCCAGTTAATAGAGTTATTAACTAGAGCCAAATTGGTTCAGTAATCTGAAAGCAACAGGGAGTAGCTCAGAAATTCTTTGACCACCCACACACTGTGAAGGACTTCAAGGGTAGTCACAAAAATGGTCTACAGAAATGCAGAGAACATTAATAATACCACACACATCATATTTACATCTTATGCATTGGCTCGTCTACAAGCCATCTCTGTTCTCAGCTGCCTCATTATTGGTATCAACCCCTGGGAGTAGGGAATTTATCCCTGGGTACCAACACTTTAACAAAATCGTGATATTATTTTCTTAAAAGGATAAATGTGTATTATGACCTATGCTTCATAAATTATACAGGAGTATTTAGTATTCATATAACAAAAGTAGGTATTTTTACTATGTATCTAAATTTTCTATTACTCTTATTTTCTACAAGAACCTATGTTCAAGATATAACCACTTGTTTTCAGTAAATCAGATCTTATAAGCATCCCTAAATATGCTCTTGTTTATGATATAAAAGAGGGAAGAAATCAATAGTAATTAATAGTAATTTCTAGCATTAAACTTACAGTTTGAGTGAACAGCTAATAATATAGTCCTGTAGTCATGGCAATGAACCAAAATAGGAATTTCCAGGAAATTATGTAGTCTATATCCATGGGTAGAAGGCTAAACTAGTACGACATTCAAGGCCAGTAAGTGATCAAATTCTCTTCCCATTTACAAGATTCAAAAAGGGCCATTATACTGCAGAATTTACACATCAGAAGAGTTGCCTGAAGTTAACTTTGAAATTATGGTCTCCTTGATTTTGTTTTCAAGATACCATGCTACATTAAGACAAAAATTCATTTTCACCTTCAATTTGGAGCAACCTGGAAAAAAGAGAAACAGAGGGACAGAGGGAGAGAAAGAGTGCATTGCCCAGTTGGTATAACAAAGCACCAAAAAGAAAAGAATAGACTTAAATAGCAATCCAGGGGATTTAACTCAGAATGAAGAAATTCAGAGTGGTGGGGAATGGTTAAGTGTTAACAATGGGTCACATAAGGAAGAATAAATTTTCTTGTAAAAAAAAATTTTAATTTGTCTAGAATATTTAAGTATAATTCTGCCAGAAGGTAAGAGGATGAATTTTCAGGGTCTTGCTCGTTAATTAAAAATTTCCTTTAGCAAAAATGGCAAGAAACTCAGTACAATAAACACCTAATACTTATTAAACAAGAGGTACCCTGGATTTTTAAATAGATAATCTAAAGGCAGAGTCCCTGCTTTCAACAAGCATGTACCCTTTGAGTGGGGGGGAGAGGAAGGAAATGATATTACAGCATTAGCGTTTTATGATAGTCTAAAACAGTGACTACTTAAAATGATGACTGATGCACTAAAAACATTCTAACAATTTGGTAAGTATAAAGATCCCAGCAAACAACAAATACAGATGAAGTATTCAGGAGGAAAGAACTAAAAGACTATAACAAAATACATGAATTAAGATCCTTTGGTGGACACTGAACTGAACCATATATGCTGATACCAACTGGCAGTGCAGGAATGAATAGAGGAAGGAAGAGTGGGTTAGATTAATGATTGTAGGTTTATTCGGTCCTTCATTTTCCTAGGGGACCTATCAACAATCCCTCCCAACCCTTTCAATAAAATTGTAAAAGCTCTCCACAATACTACATTCCACCAACATAAATTCCCTGGGAAATCTGTCAATTCTATTGTTTCTCAGGGGTTCTCCTTCCCATTGTCCTTTTGTCTGGTATTCTGGATAGATCCCTCTATGTGAGCTGCACACCTCTCCTGCTGGAATGTCCTTTTATGTATTTACTACAGCTCCTGTTTTCTCAATCTAATCTGTCCTTGTTTACTCATCAACTGTGTAAACTACTGTAGTAAATCTTATGCACAGAAGTTTCCTAAGAAAGGATACATAGAAAGTACATTTTTGTAATCATGTACGTCTAGAAATGTCTTGATTCTAGCCTCATATTGACTGAAAGCTTAGGTGCATATGCAACTATTCATGGAAAGTGTCTTATTCCAATTTTTAACGAATCATCAGTTTCCAGTATTGCTACTAAAAAGTTCTATGCCAGTCTGATTGTGATCCATCACATGTAACCCACTTTTGTTTTTTTTTTTTTAAGTTTTTACTTAAATTCCAGGGAGTTAACATACTGTGTCATATTAGTTTCAAGTGTACAATGCAGTGATTCAACACTTCATACAACACCTAGTACAACCCATTTTCTAAGAAATTTGGAACCTTCTCTTTATTTTTGGCATTTGGACATGTTACACTGCCTAGGAGTGAGTCTCAACCATGTTGCTGAAAGCATCATGGGCCCTTTCATTCTAGGAACTCATATCCCCCACCTTTCAAAAAAGTCTTCTTTCATTTCTTTGATTATTTACCATCATCTGATTCTTTGCTCCTTTTTCTCTGAAACCCCTATTAGTTGAGTATAGAACTTCATGTCTTTGTCTTTTTGTTCTACCATCTGGATTACACCAATTTTTTTCTTTTAACACTTCAACTTATTATATTTTTAATTTCAAAGAACTTTTCTTCATTCCCTGATTCTCTTTGATTAACAGCATCCTATCTGTTTGATAAGTACATTGTTCTCTTAGCTCTTTGAGAATATTTAGTTTTATGATGCATTCTACAATTCACTGCATAGACTCTGTTTTCACTAAGTTTTTCTTTGTTTTTATCTCTTTCTCTCATGTTGGCATTTTTAACCAAATTTCTAGTAACCCTTGATTATTCACTAATAGAGTGAGAAATTTAAAAACTAATCTAGAACTCTGTATATGGGCTAGGCTCATGATTTCATGGGCTGTCCTTTAAGTTAATAGGGTTTCCATCATTTTATTTTTACTTCCATCATTTATTTATCAAAGATTTATTTATTTTTTAGAGAGAGCAAGCACACAAGCAGAAGGGTCAGAAGGAGGTGGAGAGAGAACCTCAAGGAGATGCTGTGCTCAACATGCAGCCCGATGTGGGTCTGGATCTCACAACCTTGTGATCATGACCTCAGCCAAAACCAAGAGTTTCAACTTAACCAACTGCACCACCCAGGCGCCCCTCACTTTATTTTTAAATTTTAGTTAGTTAACACACAGTGCAATATTGGCTTCTGGAGTGGAATTCAGTGATTCATCACTTACATATAACACCCAATGCTCATCACAAGTACCCTCCTTAATGACCATCCCCCATCTAGTCCATCCACCACCCACCACCCTCCATCAACCCTCAGTTTGTTCTCTATCGTTAAGAGTCTCTTATGGCTTGTTTCCCTCTCTCCTTTTTTTTCTTTTCCCCTTCCCATATGTTCATCTGTTTTGTTTCTCAAATTTCACATATGAGTGAGATCATGTGGTATTTGTCTTTCTCTGACTTATTTCCTCTAGCATAATGCACTCTAGCTCCACCCACATTATTGCAAATGGCAAAATTTCTTTGATGGCTGAGTAATATATCATTGTATGTATATACCACATCTTCTTTATCCATTCATCAGTCGATGTACATTTGGGCTCTCTCCATAGTTGGGCTATTGTTAATAATGCTACTCTAAACGCAGGGTGCACATGCCCCTTTGAATCTGTATTTTTGTATCCTTTGTCAAACCAGATTTTTTAAGGAGATCCTCAAATGTTTGATTCTGGCAATGACACTGCTTCCATTACAGGAGTTAAAGTAAAGAGACGGACATCGTTCTCACCATTAGATATACAGACATTTGCTTAAGTCCCCTATTTTCAGAAAGGAAGGTCATCCTTTCTCTGCTTTGCCCAGGATCCCTCATTCAAAAATCCCTTCCAAGTCAGTTTCTCTGGAAAATAGACTTAATTTCTCCTTCAAAGCTGGAAAAGCAGTAGCTGGCTGGCTGTCAGAGGTGGAGAAAGACATCTGATGTTTCTAATTGCTACTTTTTTACAAAAAAAAAAATGTTCCTGATTTTGTCTCCCCCAAATTGTGCCTTTCACAGAACCTGGTGCATCTAATGCCTTAGAACCTGAGGGACTTTCCAAGATCCACTGGGGCTAAAATGACCTTCTCCTCCTGGGCACCCTTCTTTATGGGTACCTAGAGTTCCATATGTACTCTGCCAAATCATTCATTACACATCCATCTGCTTTCCCCCTCAAGTTTGATGTCATCTCTTAGCTGCTATTGTCTTTGCTCTTGTTTGTCCCTGTAGCCTTTTACCCCTCTTATTCCTTTCTGTTATCTTAGCTGGGCTTCAGGAAGAAGTGCATGCTTTTAACGCGCCAAATTTAACCAGGCTTCAGCTCTGTTTGCTCAACTGTGAAATGAAGAGAGATGATGTCTACAAACTTTCAGATGCCAAAGTATAAATCTCAGAGGTAAGAGAACCTTCTATGTATGGAAAGCTTGAGGAGTGGCTATAGATGGGAACTGACAGGGGAGAAAATCCAGAGAAATGATCACTGTTGTCCTACCTCTAAGAAAGGAGTAGCCAAAGTCAAGGAAGTTTGACCTCCAGGAAGGTAAGGTACTCACACAGAGGCAGAAGGCCAGCAAGGAGAAAGCAAGGAGAAAGATTCAAAGAAAGCCAAGAAGACAATCCTGAATGCATTAGCATTTACAGTGTGCTGTCTAGTCCAGATTCAAGGACAAGGGAAGATCTAGGAGCAGAGGAAACACATGATCTGACTAAAGAAAATAATAGAAATGAAGAGGTCAGGTGCAGAAGTAGTTTGCAGAAATAGATGTGGCAGGGCACTGGGACTCTGGAAAAAAAAATGTAAAAACAAACAAAACTAAAGCAGGAGACATCAATAAAGATCAGGAACAATCAATTCTGACTATGTTAAAGCCCAAAGGTCGTAGAGGTGGCCATTCAATTTTTAAGAGAAAGTCAAAGAATATTTTTTATTCTAGAATCTAAACAGCTAGTGAGAAGTAGATTTGACAATACTCCCAGGGTCTGCATTGGAAGAGTTCCATGTACTTATTTTAATTATATTTTCTCTTATTTTACATTACAAAGCATGCTCAATTTTGAAAACGCTAGTTGGAAGCATAAAATATTTCATGTAGTCCATTTCTTTGGCAACACACATAATAATTAACAAAACTCTGGAGAGGCAGCATTGTGTTATAAAAGTGTTACTGCTGCAGATTTGGGACCATTTTATTTACTGATGCATTCATTTTATCACACAACTAATATCTCTCGGTGCCTACTATGTGCCAGGTACTGGGGATTAAAACATTAACAGAAAAAAATTCCAAAGAACTCCCGGTAACTTTGTAAGAGGGAAAAAACCCACAAAAGTAAGGAAGTCTATGAAATGAGTAATTTCAAGGAAACCTACAACTTGGAATATAACATTTCTTGTACCTACAAATCAGGTATTGCTATGAAACTCCTTATAGCACACCTATGGGAGGTTCATTATAAGGAGGTATTTTGCAGGAATCCTTTGCAAACATTTTCAAAATGCATACAATGCGCACTTTTGCATTTGAAAAGAGCCATGATTTTAGCAGATCCGACATAGACACAAGTTTCTACAACAGCAAATTGAAAAAGAGAAATAGCTGGAGAAAAACAAACTCAAGACATGAAACTACATCAGATCAAAAAGCTCTGGGCTTCAAAAATGGAATATCTGGCAATTGCAAACAGACAGAATGATTCTCTATAATTAGTACCTTATCTCTGATACAGAAAGTGACCAGCACCGAGAGCAGTGAATGTCTGGATCAAATATTTGTCAGGTGAATAAATTAAATACCAATGCAATAGAAATCTGTGTGGACCAAAATGGGACAAAGAAGCACATCAAAGAATCCTACAAATCCAAAAACATAAAAGATCATAGGGGCTTCCATAGCCAGTTTTCTCTAATTTATTACCATAACCTGGTGGCTAACATTAAACCCACATTATTTGTATTTGCTGCATATGTACTTACGCTTAACCACATATGTAAGTAATATGTTTGTTCCATGATGTGAGTTCCCTTCTTAATAAATTCTCATCTTTATAAATATCCAAGTTAAAAATATTCTTTCAGTTAGTGTTAAGAGGGACCATCTAATTGGGTAGGCCTGCAGGAATTTGCAGTCAGGATTGAATGGACTAGAAATTTTGATTCCATTTCACTGTGATGGAGTCTAGAAATGTGCCTTTTACAAGAAAGGAAACCTGAGGACTAGGTTTAAAGAACAAGGCCATATTGCAGGGACAATCCATTCCAGTGGCCCTCTTTTTAAACTTACAAACTCCCTCCGATAAACACTGGCTCTGCCAAAATGCAAATAAAATGGTTTTAAGAATGAATTTAGGTTCTAGTTTTGTGCATACGAATACAGTTACAGTTGGTACATAGGGCATATACCTGTCAGTAGGATCCAACTGCTGGTAGAATCAGAACAGTATTTAATCTCAGTGGTGCAAAAGTAATTTAGTATCACTCTTTCATTTATTATGTAATGTCATTCCTATCTAGTTGTAGAGAGAGGGATGAGGCACTCCTGGTGAGAAGGCACAGAAAGAAGTATGAGGTAGTCATTCGAGCAAAAGATCTGATACCAGTTTCAGTTTTGCCCTTTGGGCCCATGTACCTCATTTTTCTTCTCTGTAAAGAAGGTATAGTGTGAATTAATGGAGTATGTATGTAAAATATTTAGCAGAGGGTGAATAACAGGGTAGCTAAAAATACTTCATCTTCTATGTAATTTTACTAGTAGTAGTAATACCGTTTCTTATCTCTTGTAAGTCCTGTGGCAATTAATTTGTGAGAAAGAGGAAAACAAGGCCGAACTATAAACTCCTATTAACAAAGCAGCAAACACAAAGAATGCAAAGGGATGATGGGCCTTCCCAAAATCAAATTATCAAAGGGGACAATGAACAAAGACCAAAAAGTTGACTGGACTAGGTGATGAAGATTTAGCATTTTTTGTTAAGGGATAAAAATAATGCTGACATGGCCAAACAGTGTCAAGAACCCTATTAATCTCACTTCAGAAATCCCACACAGAGCGCACACCAGTTAAAAAAAAAAAAGGTGGAGAAGGAGCAAGATGGCGGAGGAGTAGGAGACCTAAATTTCATCTGGTCCCAGGAATTCAGCTAGATAGGGATCAAACCATTCTGAACACCTACAAACTCAACAGGAGATTGAAGAAAAGAAAAGCAGCAACTCTTGGAACAGAAAAGCGAACACTTTCTGGAAGGCAGGACGTGCAGAGAAGTGAATCTGAGGCGATATTCAGGAGGATAGATGGCAGTGGAAGGGGCCTCCATCAGCCACTACCGGCAAGTGATAGAGCCACGGAGCACAATCTGCTCTGCTGAGGGACGTCGCTCAGTGGCTAAGCGGGGGTGGAACACTCGTGGGGACAGTGTGGTCTCAGGAGCCTCGGGGTCACAGAAAGACAGGGTGTGCCTGAGTGCGCCAGAGCTCCCAGGTATCGGAGCAGGGAAGCCAGCTGCAGAGACGGAGCCGAGGGGCGGGCTCTCAGCTCGGGGTTGCCATAAACCGAGATCCACGGCACAGTCGGGCTACTGCTCTCCCAGCAGGGACCCAACAAGTGGCAGGTCCAGGGAGACTCACCTTCCTGCCCTGGGAGGAGCGGCACGAGAGCTCACCACAGGGATCTGCTGGGTTTGGAGACTCCACACTGAGTCGGGTGCCTGAGATAGAAACACTTGGTCACAGGCTGGGTGAGCACGGAGTGTGGTCGGAGACTGGGGAGGCAGGAGTGACTGACTGCTTTTCTCTGGGGGCTCACTGAGGAGCAGGACCCCGAGTTCTAGGCTCCTCTGGGGCAGAGATTGGAAGGCCACCATTTTAACCCTCATCCTCCAAAGCTGTACGGAAAGCTTGTGGGGAACAAAAGCTCCCGAGAGCAAACCCGAGATTACTTAGAGCAACCTGGCAAGGGTGGGGCAAATCCGCTTCTGGCAAAGACATTTGGGAACCACAGCAACAGGCCCCTCCTCCAGAAGATCAGCAAGAACAGCCATCCAAGACCAAGTTTACCTATCAATGAGAACAGCAGAACTCGAGCAATAGGGGAATACTGCACATAGAATTAATAGCTTTTATAAAATGATTCTTTAGTCTTCCAAAGTTAAATTTTTAACTGTTTTTTTATTATTTTTATTTTTCCCTTTTTCAACCAACAGCTTATCAATCCCTTTTTTAAAAATATCTTCTTTATTTTTCATTTTTAGAGTCATATTCTGTTCCTTCAGAGTAGTTAACCTTATTTTTGGTATATATGTAAGTTGTTCTCTCTTTAAAATTTTGGGATACAGTTTCTTCTTACAGACCAAAATATACCCTAAATCTCTAGTGTATGGCTTTGTTCTAGTCTCCGGCCTGATCACATTCTCTCCGTTTTGTTTTGTTTTGTTTTGTTAATTTCTCTTTTCTTTTTTCAACCAACTTCTCATCTTATCAATTCCTTTTATAAAATATTTCATAATTTTCATCTTTACAGTCATATTCCATCCCTTCATCGTATTTACCCTTATTTTTGTACATATACAAACTTTTCTTTCTTTAAAATTTTGGGAGGCACTTTCTTCTAACAGACCAAAATACGCCCAAAATCTAGTGTGTGGCACTGATCTATTCATCAGCCTGATAATATTTGATCATATTCTTTTTCTTTTAATCTCTTTCTTTCTCTTTTTTCTTTCTTTCCCTTTCTTTTCCCCCAGTTTCAGGTCTCTTCTGATTTGTTCAGTGTATATTTTTCTGGGGTCAATGTTACCCTGTTAGCATTTTGTTCTCTCATTCATCTATTGTCCTCTGGACAAAATGAAAAGACGGAAAAAATCACCTCAGAAAAAAGAACAAGAGGCAGTACCGACTACCAGGGATCTAATCAGTATGCACATTAGTAAGAAGTGGGAACTAGAGTTCAAAATGACGATTATAAAGATACTAGCTAGGTTTGAAAAAAGAATGGAAGATATTAGAGAAACCCTTTGGGGAGAAATAAAAGAACTAAAATCTAACCAAGTCGAAATCAAAAAGGCTATTAATGAGGTGCAATAAAAAATGGAGGCTCAAACTGCTAGGATAAATGAGGAAGAAGAGAGAATTAGTAATATAGAAGACCAAATGATGGAAAATAAAGAAGCTGAGAAAAAGAGAGATAAAAACTACTGGATCACGAGGGCAGAATTCGAGAGATAAGTGATACCATAAGATGAAACAATATTAGAATAACTGGGATCCCAGAAGAAGAAGAGAGAGAGGGGCAGAAGGTATACTGGAGCAAATTATAGCAGAGAACTTCCCTAATTTTGGGAAGGAAACAGGCATCAAAATCCAGGAGGCACAGAGAACCCCTCCCAAAAATCAATAAAAATAGGTCAACACCCTGACATATAATAGTATAACTTATGAGTCTCAGAGACAAAGAGAAAGCCCTGAAAGCAGCTTGGGAGAAGACATATGTAACCTACAATGGTAGAAACATTAGATTGGCAACAGACCTATCCACAGAGACCTGGTAGGCCAGAAAGGACTGGCATGATATATTCAGAGCACTAAATGAGAAAAATATGCAGCCAAAAATACTATATCCAGCTAGGCTGTCATTAAAAATAGAAGGAGAGATAAAAAGCTTCCAGGACAAACAAAAACTAAAGGAATTTGCAAACACAAAACCAGCACTACAAGAAATGTTGAAAGGAGTCCTCTAAGCAAATGTATAGCAAATGCTATCAGATTGGTTAAAAAAAAAAGACCCATCGATATGCTGTCTGCAAGAGACTAATTTTAGACCCAAAGACACCTCCACATTGAAAGTGAGGGGATGGGGCGCCTGGGTGGCTCAGACGGTTAAGCCTCTGCCTTCAGCTCAGGTCATGATCCTAGGGTCCTGGGATGGAGCCCCGCATCTGGCTCCCTGCTCCGCGGGAGGCCTGCTTCTCCTTCTCACACTCTCCCTGCTTGTATTCCCTCTCACTGTCTCTCTCTCCGTCAAATAAATAAAATCTTAAAAAAAAAAAAAATTAAGAAAGTGAGGGGGTGGAAAACCATTTACCATGCTAATGGACACCAAAAGAAAGCTGGGGTGGCAATCCTCATATCAGACAAATTAGATTTTAAAACAAAGACTATAATAAGAGATGAGGAAGAACACTATAGCCTACTTAAAGGGTCTATCCAACAAGAAGATCTAACAATTGTAAATATCTATGTCCCTAACATGGAAGCAGCCAATTATATAAGGCAATTAATAACAAAAGCAAAGAAACACATCGACAACAATACAATAACAGTGGGGGACTACAACACCCCCCTCACTGAAATGGACAGATCATCTAAGCAAAAGATCAACAAGGAAATAAAGACTTAAAATGACACACTGGACCAAATGGACTTCACAGATATATTCAGAACATTCCATCCCAAAGCAACAGAATACATATTCTTCTCTAGTGCCCGTGGAACATTCTCCAGAATAGATCACATCCTAGGTCACAAATCAGGTCTCAACCGGTACCAAAAGATTGGGATCATTCCCTGCATATTTTCAGACCACAAAGCTTTGAAACTAGAACTCAGTCACAAGAGGAAAGTCGGAGAGAACTCAAATACATGGAGGCTAAAGAGCATCCTACTAAAGAATGAGTGGGTCAAGCAGGAAATTAAAGAATTTAAAAAAATCATGGAAACAAATGAAAATGAAAACAAAACTGTTCAAAATCTTTGCGATGCAGCAAACACGGTCCTAAAAGAAAAGTATATAGCTATACAAGCCTTTCTCAAGAAACAAGAAAGGTCTCAAATACACAACATAACCCTACACCTAAAGGAGCTGGAGAAAGAACAGCAAATAAAGCCTAAACCCATCAGGAGAAGAGAAATAATAAAGATCAGAGCAGAAATCAATGAAATAGAAACCAAAAGAGCAGTAGAACATATCAACAAAACTAGGAGCTGGTTTATTGAAAGAATTAATAAGATTGATAAACCCCTGTACAGACTTATCAAAAAGAAAAATGACCCAGATAAATAAAATCATGAATGAAAGAGGAGAGATCACAACCAACACCAAAGAAACACAAAAAATTATAGGAACATATTATGGGCAACTATATGCCAGCAAATTAGATAATCTGGAAGAAATGGATGCATTCCTAGATATGTATACACTACCAAAACTGAACTAGGAAGAAAGAGAAAACCTGAACAGACCTATAACCACTAAGGATATTGAAGCAGTCATCAAAAATCGCCCAACAGGGGTGACTGGGTGGCTCAGTCATAAGCATCTGCCTTCGGCTCAGGTCATGATCCCAGGGTCCTGGGATCAAGCCCCGCATCAGGCTCCCTGCTCAGCAGTAAGCCTGCTTCTCCCTCTTCCACTCCCCCTGCTTGTGTTCCCTCTCTTGCTTTGTCTCTATCAAATAAATAAATAAAATATTTTAAAAAGAAAATCTACCAACAAGAGCCCAGGGCCAGATGGCTTCCCAGGGGAAGTCCCCCAAACATTTAAAGAAGAATTAATACCTATTCTCCTGAAACTGTTCCAAAAAATAGAAAATGAAGGAAAACTTCCAAACTCGTTTTATGAGGCCACCATTACCTTGATCCCAAAACCAGACAGAGACCCCATCAAAAAAGAGAATTACAGACCAATATCTCTGATGAACATGGATGCAAAAATTCTCACCAAAATACTAGCCAATAGGATCCAACAGTATATCAAAAGGATTATTCCCTATGACTAAGTGGGATTTATTCCTGGGCTGCAAGGTTGGTTCAACAACAGCAAAATCAATCAATGTGATACAATACATTAATAAAAGGAAGAACAAGAAGCATATGATCCTCTCAATAATGCAGAAAAAGCATCTGACAAAGTACAGCATCCTTTCTTGATCAAAACTCTTCAGAGTACAGGGATAGAGGGTACATACCTCAATATCATAAAAGCCATCTATGAAAGACCCACAGTGAATATCATTTTCAATGGGGAAAAACTGAGAGCTTTCCCCCTAAGGTCAGGAACACAGCAGGGATGTCCACTCTCACCACTGCTATTCAACACAGCATTAGAAGTCCTAGCCACAGCAATCAGACAACAAAAAGAAATAAGAGGCATCCAAATTGACAAAGAAGAAGTCAAACTCTCTCTCTTTGCAGATGATATGATAGTGTATGTGGAAAACCCAAAAGACTCCACCCCAAAACTGCTAGAACTCATACAGGAATGCAGTAAAGTGGCAGGATATAAAATCGATGCACAGAAATCAGTGGCATTCCCATACACCACCAACAAGACAGAAGAAAGAGAAATTAAGGAGTTGATCCCATTTACAACTGCACCCAAAACCATAAGATACCTAGGAATAAATCTAACCAAAGAGGCAAAGAGTCTGTATTCAGAAAACTATAAAATACTCATGAAAGAAATTGAGGAAGACACAAAGAAATGGAAAAACGTTCCATGCTCATGGATTGGAAGAACAAATATTGTGAAGATGTCAATGCTACCTAGAGCAATCTACACATTCAATGCAATCCCTATCAAAATACCATCCACTTTTTTCAAAGAAATGGAACAAATAATCCTAAAATTTGTATGGAACCAGAAAAGACCCTGAATAGCCAGAGGAATGTTGAAAAAGAAAAGCAAAGCTGGCAGCATCACAATTCCGGACTTCAAGCTCTATTACAAAGCTGTCATCATCAAGACAGTATGGTACTGGCACAAAAACAGACACATAGATCAATGGAACAGAAGAGAGAACCCAAAAATGGACCCTCAACTCGATGGTTAACTAATCTTCGACAAAGCAGGAACGAAAGTCCAGTGGCAAAATGACAGTCTCTTCAACAAATGGTGTTGTGGAAAATTGCACAGCCACATGCACAGTAATGAAACTGGACCATTTCCTTATGCCACACACAAAAATAGACTCCAAATGGTTGAAAGACCTAAATACGAGTCAGGAATCCATCAAAATCCTAAAGGAGAACACAGGCAGCAACCTCTTCGACCTCAGCTGCAGCAACTTCTTCCTAGAAACATCGCCAAAGGCAAGGGAAGCAAGGGCAAATGTGAACTATTGGTATTTCATCAAGATAAAAAGCTTTTGCACAGCAAAGAAACAGTCCACAAAGCCAAAAGACAACCGACAGAATGGGAGAAGATTTTGCAAATGACATACAGATAAAAGGGCTAGTATCCAAAATCTATAAAGAACTTATCAAACTCAACACCCAAGGAATAAATGATCCAGTCAAGAAATGGGCAGAAGACATGAACAGTCATTTTTCCAAAGAAGACATCCAAATGGCCAACAGACACATGAAAAAGTGTTCAACATCGCTCGGCATCAGGGAAATCCAAATCAAAACCTCAATGAGATACCACCTCACACCAGTCAGAATGGCTAAAATTAACAAGTCAGGAAATGACAGATGTTGGCGGGGATGCGGAGAAAGGGGAATCCTCCTCCACTGTTGGTGGGAATGCGAGCTGGTGCAGCCACTCTGGAAAACAGTATGGAGGTTCCTCAAAAAGTTGAAAATAGAGCTACCCTATGACCCAGCAATTGCACTACTGGGTATTTACCCCAAAGATACAAATGTAGGGATCCGAAGGGGTATGTGCACCCCAATGTTTATAGCAGCAATGTCCACTATAGCCAAACTATGCAAAGAACCAAGATGTCCATCGACAGATGAATGGATAAAGACGATGCGGTGTATATCTATAATGGAATATTATGCAGCCATCAAAAGGAATGAGATCTTGCCATTTGCCACAACGTGGATGGAACTGGAGGGTGTTATGCTGAGTGAAATAAGTCAATCAGAGAAAGACATGTATCATATGACCTCATTGATATGAGGAATTCTTAATCAGGAAACAGACTGAGGGTTGCTGGAGTGGTGGGGGGTGGGTGGGATGGGGTGGCTGGGTGATAGACATTGGGGAGGGTATGTGCTATGGTGAGCACTGTGAATTGTGTAAGACTGTTGAATCACAGACCTGTACCTCTGAAACAAATAATCATTACATGTTAGAAAAAAGAATAATATACTAGGAAGGGTAAAATGAAGGGGGGGAATCGGAGGGCGAGCTGAACCATGAGAGACTATGGACTCTGAGAAACAAACTGAGGGTTCTAGAGGGGAGGGGGTGGTGGTGGGATGTGTTAGCCTGGGGATGGGTATTAAAGAGGGCACGTATTTAATGGAGCACTGGGTATTATATGCGAACAATGAACCGTGGAGCGCTACATCAAAAACTAATGATGTAATTTATGGTGATTAACATAACAATAATAATAAAAAAGAAACACTCCATCATGAATAGAAAAAAAAAACTAATGATGTCATGTATGCAGATTAGCATAATAAAATTTAAAAAAAAAATACCAGTTTTTCAAAATAACCTGAACTACTGCATTCCCATAATACATCACTACTTACCACATCCCTGCAAATATTAAGTCACTGACTTTTTTCTAAAATATTGCATATATAAAATTCCCAAGCATTCCACTGTTAACTGGGAATACAATAAAGAAACACATCTCTGCCTTCATGGGAGTCTAATTCTAGCAAACAATTACACATGATTATCAAAATATTGAAAATTATAACAAATAGGAATGTAAGTATCTAGGATAGTGAGACAAAATACTATGGGGTTGGAGCTGGAGAAGAGTAAGGATAAACAATGAAGTCCTTCCCAAAATAGTACTTTTGAGCTGAGAACTCAGGAAGGAGAACTTACCAGGTACATCAAGAACAAGGAGAGCAGAGCATTCCAGGCCAAGGCCCACAGACTAGAAAGGGCAAGGACAAAATAAAGTCATAATGGTTGGAGTATACGAGGGAGAAGGAAAGTGAGCATGAGATGTGGTTGGAGAGGGAAGCTAGAGTCAGAATGGAGCCATGAAGATCATATTACACAATTTGGATTTTATTCTAAAAGGAAAAGCAAGCCATTAGGTGATAATGACGTGTGTGTGTTGTGTGGTAGTGGTGGTTACCATCTTATTAACCTTTTGAAATAAAATCGCTAACTGCTCTAGGGTGATGAACAGGAGCGGTACACTGGAAGGAGGAGTAAGACCAGCTGGAAGCTACCTGAATTAGTTTATATAAGACATGGTTGTTTAAACCTATATAGAAGAGTGTAGATCAATATAAATAGATTCAAGGTAAATACTGGAGGTAGTTTAACAGCAAATTTTAATCTATCAGGAGAACTAAAAACAAGGAATAAATAAGAATACTTCTTATAATTTTGGTTTCATTAGGTAAATTGTGACATTCACTGACATGTAAAAGACTGGGAAAAATAGTTTTGGGGGATAGTAATCAAACACAATTTTGGCCCCATAAAATTTTAAGTGCCTGTTAATGGAGATATCAAATTAAAAGTGAGCTATAGGAGTGTGGATCTCATAGGAAAGCTCTGGGCTAGAGGTATACAATTAAGGTTCACGGTAGTGTAGATGGTATTTAAAGCCATGTGAATGGTTTAAATCTCCCAGCAAATAAAAGTAGAGAGGACAGAGGAACCAAGACAAGCCCAGGACAAGCCAATCTTTAGAGAATGTGCAGAGGACGAATAGCCATCGAAGGGGAGGGACAAGAAATGCTCAATGCAAGCAAAAAGCCCCACAAAAAAACAAAAACAGAACAAACAGAAGAGAGTAGCATTTATTCTGTGATTACAAATCTTCCCTGAGACTTTTCATACCTTTGTTTCTATGACTTAAGACTTTCAAGTTTGCTATTTCCATCCCTCACCATCTCAAACACAGTCTGTTAGATGGAAAAAGCATGAATTTTAATTGAATTTTAAGACTGCATTAGGAAAAGGCAGTTAAGTACCAGGCCTCCTTTTCGCTATGACTGTCCTTTAGCAACCTACTTAAGTTCTTGGGAGTCCATCTATAAAATGAAGGGGGAAAAAAAATGGTTGGTTGTGAGGATCAAAATGGAAAATATATAAGCACTCAGTAAATAATACTGTTATGTGAATTTCTATTATTTCTCAGAATCTCTCTCCTACATTGCTGACCATACTAACCCAAATTTGTCACAGAAAAAAACACTTATATGATGACAAGATAAAATAATCTGCTGAAATAAAAGTCCAAGGAGTACAAATGAAAGAGGGATGCATAAAGGTCCTGTAGAAGAATATGGAAGGGCACTTATGGCCTCAAGCATGAACCTATTAAAACGTTTCCAAAGCAAAAGAAAAAGGGAAAAAAAGGAGGAGGAAGAAGAGGACAAGGGGGGAAAGTACACCAATTTTGCAGGGAAAATAGGACTGTGTCTCAAACTTATAAATGAAAACTTTTCTTTATTCTATAGGAAAAAAATAAGTATGAATTTTTAAAATACATACACATACAAATTCTACCTTCGAAACTCTAGATAGAGAAATTTTTTAAGGTATAGTAAAAATAAGTGGAAGTCTAATTCTAAAAAGACTGAAGAAAGATGGTACTCAAGGAATATGACTATTACTCCACAAAGGAATTTATCCCAGAATTTCAGGGTCTTAAAAGACTTTGGCAACAGTTACCAGAGTAATTCTATTAAAAAAAAAAAAAAAAAAAGATTGCTGAACGACACAGGGCCTATTGATTATTGTGTTTAAGAAAGAGCAGGGCAGGACTTCAGAAATGGAAAGCTCTTAACACTATTGAATTCAGACCATAAAATATTTGTGGGGTTTTACTGCAATGTAGATGGTTATATCTACCAGAAAAATATGTGGTATCCAAATATGTGCAATAAAAAGAAAATGGCTGTCTGGTCTCTTCTATAGAATGAGAAATCATTAAAAGGGTTAGACAGTTCATTTTCTAGTAACTCCACATTAGGAAAATGCTTTTGACTAGACACAACATCTTCAATGTTAAGTGATAATATACATATAGGGGTAGCCATTCAAAGGTGTCAGACATATGAGAATAATATCCAGCAATGTAATTAGTAATCTAATAAACAGAGGTGGAATTAATAGAAAATAAATATCAACACGCCTGTGGCAGATACAAAGGCATGGATGTAGACTTTCACTGTACACACTGGCAACAGATGAAGATGAACCTAACTTTTTATGCTGTATCATCCTTAAATGATTACAGAATGCCACAAAGACATCAAAACACTGAAACCCATGATAGAAATTTGGTTGCCACTATTCTCTCTGCATTGTAGAAACTTTCTATAATTTCCACTTCTTATCCAAAGGTGGATTCATAACTATTAGTCACATTTTTTAAACACCCAGATGAATACCAAGGGTCATCCTTGGCCTATAGTGTATATTCAAATGTTTTCCTACAGTCACAAAGATCCTGGAAATTACAACATCCTCTCTACACCTCTGGATTCCAGTCAGAGACTCTGAAAGAGAGACACATGCCTCAGAGATCTCTTCTAACTCAGGTGAATTAAGGAGCCCCAAATATAGATTCCAGCATAGGACACAAGGAAACACTAACAGGCTCTGTGTTCCTACAAAACACCTGAATCCAGAGAAGAAAACCTGAACAAGAACAAAGCCTCTCAGCCCAACTCAATTTTATTGACCAATATTTAATATTTATTAATAAATCAATTTAATATTTAATATTTCATAATATTAAATATTTCCATCACAGATTTTACCTCCTTTTATTGACCAATATGGCACAATTGCAGTATAAGAGAGGAAGAGTATCTACAAACATGAGGAAGACTGAACTGTTATCGCCTTTGTTCAACACAATGTAGGGAACTATTAGAATTAAAGCCATAGGTTACAGGTTCGGAAGAGAGATGTGAAAAGCACACCCTGAAGATTGAAAGGAGAGGTATATCTCATGGAACCGAGAAAGAGCATTCACGAAATTCATGAAAGAGGAAACATTAGAAATGAACCAAAGGAAGGACAGATTTTGGCAGTTTTAGAAGTGACTAAACTTGTCGGATGACCAACTGTCCATGTTTCATATTTTATTTTGTTTCCTGTTTGTCTTCATGTCAGAGATTCTTAAAGTTGTTAGTATATTTATATGTACCATGAGGCCCCTGGGTGAAGTCACAGCCTGATTTGGTCATGAAGCCATAGATGCTTTCTCTCTCTCCTAATAATTTATGAGGCTAGCATTTGGTAAATTCACTCTAGAGCTCTGTTTCTCAAAGTATGGTGTGTAGTCCAAGAGCATTTGCATCATGAGTGCTTGTTAGAAATTCAGAATCATAGGCCTAACCCAAGACATACTAAATTATTAAACTTTCAAAAGGTCTAGAGAAGGAGACAGCAAACTTTTTTTTTTTTTTTGGTAGAGGGCCAGATAGTAAATATTTGTGGCTTTACAGACCACACAATCTCTGTCACAACTACTCAACTCCGCCATTTTAGCATGGAAGCAGCAAAGACAATATGAAAATAAATGAAACTATGTTCCAATAAAATTTTACTAATAGAAACAGGTGATAGCACAAATTTGGCCCTAGGTAGTTCGGCAACCCTTGCCTTAGAGCCTAGGGTGTGCACAGTTGCAAAATAAGAGCCGTAAATGAGAAATCTATGAGTAATCTATTTAAGAAGACACAGAAAGCAGGGGCATGACCAGTATCTCTAATGTTGCAGAAGTTAGGACAGAAAGATGCTAGAAATGGGGAGCCAGCTTAAAGGCCACTGTAGTAATGTGGGTGTTAAGGATCATGGGTTTGAATAAGAGTGATAGTAATGAGAGGTGCCTGGGTGGCTCAGTCATTAAGTGGCTGCCTGCAGCTCAGGTCATGATCCCAGGGTCCTGGGATCGAGCCCCGCATCGGGCTCCCTGCTTAGCAGGAAGCCAGCTTCTCCCTCTCCCACTCCCTCTGCTTGTGTTCCCTCTCTCACTATGTCTCTCTCTGTCAAATAAATAAATAAAATCTTTTAAAAAAAAGTGATAGTAATGAAAGTATAAAGCTTAAATAAACAAGAAATCCCACAGGCCAAATATGATTTGATATAGAGTTATTTCAAAGTTCTGCATGTAAGAGGTCAAAGTTCTTGTTTTAACATGAGAAAATAGGAATGCCATTCCCAAGGACAAATGCTGGTACTGGAGGAGAAAAAATGGTGTTTCATATGTTTACTATCATTTGTTGATATTATATCTAAAAAAAAAGAAGATGTCTGGGAGGTAGTTTGAAAGCTGAGTCAAGAAACACATCAAATAGAGCTGGAAATTATCAACATTAAAAAGAAAATTCCCACTGAACAAGAGGTGGTCTACAAAAGAGCTTGGGACAGTGGTACGGGGCGGGTGGGACAGGCAAAGAAAACTGAAAGAATGAACTTTGGGAAAGGCCTACATTTAGAAGGAGATGACAAAGAAGGCAGAAAATTAAGATGTGGTTCAGGAGCAGGGCACAAGCCAACAGACAAGTTGCATTCAAGAAAAATAGGGAAATGAATATAGCAGATAATGTGAGATCCTAAGGTTCTTACATACATTTAAAATACTGCAAACTACTCAGCCATCAAAAAGAATGAAACCTTGCCACTTGCAAAGACATAGATGGAGCCAGAGAGTATTATGCTCAGCGAAATAAGTCAGAGAAAGACAAATATGATTTCACTCATAGGTGGACTGTAAGAAACAAAACAGATAAACACAGAGGAAGAAAAAAAAAGGAGAGAGAGGGAAGCAAACCATAAGAGACTCTTAACTATAGAGAACAAACTGAGGGTTGATGGAGGGAGGTGGGTGGAGGGTGGGGTAGATGGGGGATATTAGGGAGGGCACTGTGATGAGCACCAGTGTTATTTATAAGTGATGAATCACTGAATTCTACTCCGGAAACGAATATTACACTTATGTTAACTAAAATTTAAATAAAAAATTGAAACAAAACAAACTATTGAAAAATAAGCACTATCAGGGTTTTCCTACATATTGCTGCAGGAGTAAATAGTCTAACACTACAGCCCAAAGCAAGGGCCAGATAACATGGCTTTGTATTTCTGGAAAAAAACAAAAAGCCATCCCTCTCATTTGCTACAATGCACTAACTTTTTTTAAAACAAATCCTTGCCATTAATGGTGTTTCTATTTTCCTTCATTTTATCGACACAGTTCAGAATATTCAAAGGGGGAAAAGTTTAACAAGGGCCAGAGATGGCATGATAGATACTGGCAGGAACAGCTTACATCAATTTAGGAATAAGCTATAAACATTGTCGAATCAACTCCTAGAAACCCCTTCCTATCTCTAGGACCAACAAATTTTCCTTCTGCAATAGGATCTTGAAATTTAAAAGAATTGGAATAAAGATTATCTTTACTGTATTTTCAATTTTGAGTTTATACTGAAAATGCGCGTTTTAATCAGTTAAGCTAACAGACACCAATTTATAAATGACACAATTTTTTTCCACTAAATACTTTCTATTTTTTTCTTAGCAATATAATGGATTATACATATCAATTAGTAAGCGGAGGTGGCTAGTCAATACTAAGTTACTAAAGTCAGAGCATGAACTTTCTTGTTTGGAATTTTCCATCAGATATCAAAAAAAACTGAATTTACCTAATTTTTTACATTAAGATATTACATCTAATTGACAACTGTATCCTAGTTTTAACCATATAAACAGCAAAAGCAGTATCGTAATAACAGCTAATATTAATTAAGAGATTATATGGAAGGAGCTCTTAGAAGAGCTGAGTATTAACTCATTTAAACCTTATTAGTTTTGCAGATAGCAAGTGTTATCTGGACAGAATCTTAAAAATCCTCAAATCCCTGACTCCCTCGATTTTTGTTTTCCATGCTGTATTGGCACTGTTCAGGAGATTCAGCACAAGCAGTTTGAAATCAGGGGTATGGCATTTGCTCAACAGGGTCTGACCAGCAATCCAAATGTTGTTACATATATGTTGATCAACTCAGGCTCATGGGGTACACATGTAATTAGCCAGATCAGCTTAATAAGTAAGTAATCCATTCATTTAACTAGTCTGGCTTGATTCAGGGGCAGCATCCACACCTTTTACAGGTGGAAAGATACCCAGAAATAGCTAGTAAATGATAGTGAATGCATAGCATTTATTTTTTTTTTTCTTACCTGTGCTCAGTTAAGTGTGTTAGTAAGGGCTCATAAGCTCTTAGAAGTCTCTACAATGGAACGTTACTCTGAGATGAACAAAGACAGCTAACCCTGCTTGTCGATGGAATTTTACAACTCGTAGCTAAGCATGCGTCATTACTTTAAAATCATTAAAAGGTTTATTCTAGTTTGCATTTGATGTAACTAGTCCCCCAACCCCTCTTTGTGTTCTTTTCTCTTGCTAAGATCAGAGAGCGAGCTTTATTGCCACTGTTCCTCAATGAGAGCACACACCCCGACACTTGTTTCTTTGCTTCTTTCTGCACATAAATCAAAACCTGTAGTTGAGAGAAACAGACTTTTGAAAAACATCATTGATCCCAAAATAACATGCAGGTGATTTCTACCGCTTTATGACCCATTACATCTGTGATCTATAATTTCCCCAGGTGTCAGTTACTGAATAAAGAAATAAAAATAACATTAAATGATGCCTTTCAGACTTAATTAATTCATAGTGGCAAGTGAAAGGTATCTGGTTAAAAGATCAGTTTCAATGTATATAGAACTTTGCTTTTCAACGATATTAAAGATACAAAAACAAAAATAAATGGCCTATGTATAATAAATGCAGTTTTGATCCTCCTAGATGCTAAACTGTCAGGGAAATTCAATTCACGCCATACATCATGACACAGTATGTAACACCTATAATTTCTAGTTTTCTTTAAAGATTAAAATAAGAGAAGCCAACATCAAACGTGGGTCCTACACTAGGGGTATTTGCATATATGAGTTCACTTAATTCTCACATTGAGCATCTGAAGGTTGGCATCATAATCTCTATTTCACAAATGAGGGGAGTTTCAAAGAGATGAACTAACTTGCTCAAAAGCTAGTGTGGTGCTCGAGCACATAAAGAAAAGATGGAATAGAGAAGAGTGGCAACAAGTTAGAAAAGGAGAGGAGAGAAAGAGAAAGGGGGTACCTGTGTCCTTGAACAAACAATACTCTAATTTCCCATTTTCTGCACTACTTAAATACAAACTCATCTCACTGGTTTCATGGGCAAAATTTAGTTTGGATGATTATAAAAATGCTTCTGTGGGGACTGAATGGGACAGCTGCTTTAATTCTAAACTCCTTCCTACTTCTACTTGGTGGCAGATATTAGAGAAAAGTTAAGTATACAGCAGTCACTGACTCCAAATTAAGTGGTAATGAATGCAGATTTCCATGAAGATTCCACGAGTTAGTAATTACAGTTTTATTGCAATTTGAAATGGTGAAATAAACTCAGTCTCCACTGTCCCATACATGTAATTGATGAGTTAATTTGTCTTCAGCACTCTCGCTGTTCTAATATTTCTCCATCGATGCCATGAAAATTAATAGGATGCAAAATGTATAAAATTATACCCACTAAAAAAAACCATTGTACAGTACCAGAGCGGCATATTTATTTCATCTGTGGATGGTACAGGGTCACCATCTTTTTCTTCCCCTTTCCCAGTGACATTTTCAGATTTGACATTCTGTGACATTTTCAGTTTAATATTGCTAATACCCTGGCTGCAGAATTAAAAGTACACCCCGAGGAAGGGTTGAATGCAGACACATCAGGAGAGAGTATAACCGTTTTCCCCCCCTCTAACAAATGTTTATATGGAAACAACATACATATTAAGAACCACAGAACAACTCCCCTCAACTTTCCATTTTTGCAGGGGAGTGGGGGAGGGTAGGTTGTCAGTTCTGGGTTCCCAGGGGCTCACTCTTCACTGGAATCTTGAAGTGCAATGAGCCCAATGTGAGATCCTACCTGCATATTGCCCAAGGACTGTTTGATAAATGTCTGAAGTAGGGACTGAATGAAAGGTTCTCGACATACAGCAGGTGAGGCATCCTCACCTAAAGACAGCTGAAGAAAGGTCTCTACCATTATGATTCAGGAGCCACAGGAGTCCCCACACTCTATACCCCTAACTGATGCATAAGTCATAATGTTAATTGAATGTGGATGCTCACTGACATTTATATAGGGTTCTCTTTGATGAATGAAAGGTTAGATTCATTTTTTTTTAAGTATAGTTGATAAGCTCCACCTGACTTTCCCGTGGCAATACCTGTGGATTCCTATTACATTCTAGATATGGTTCTCATCTCCACGCTAGTCCAGTCACTGCATATTTCCTTTCATCCATAAGCAATGCAATTTTTCATTGGGAAGGGCAATATCCTTACAAGACTCAACCATTACTATTGAGTGAAAGACACATGGGCAATATCTGAGCTAAAGTACTTGGTTCTGTTTATCATATTCCAAACCCAAATAAGATACTCCTCTTCAACTAATCCAGTCTTCCTTTTCCCCACTATCACTAGCCCATGATCTGTTTGAAGAACTGAGCCTCACCCCAACCTCTAAATACGGACATTTACTGTTTGAACTTAGACGGAGACAAAGCACCTGGGGTGAACACAGAGAATAACTGGATCTTCCAGATCAAGTGACAAAATGACAGCATTTGTGTTGTTTTGTCTTTTTGCATGCGAAATTATCACAATCAAGCTAAATAACACAGGCATTACCTCACACGGGTGTGTGTGTGTGTGTGTGTGTGTGTGTGTGTGTGTGTGTGTGTGTGGTGAGAACCCTTAAGATCCACGGTCTCAGCAAATTTCAAATATACAATACAGTATTAATAACTACAGTCACCATGCTGTACATTAGATCCACAGAATTTATTTGCCTTGTAACTGAAAGTTTATACCCTTTAACCAACTTTAGAAATAAGAGCTTGCACCTAATCAACTTTGATGGTAGTTCTAATCATCCCTGGCTTGTCCGAGTGGCTCTGCTTTAGGGTTTTCGAACCATAGCTTAGTGCAGACCTAAGGTCCACCCAGGCAAAGTCAACATATGCCAAATGCTAAGTACTATCTCACAGAACTTCTGGGAGGCAAACAATACCACAAGAAGATTGCAGCCCTGGAGGGACCAGAGCCAGTTGTGGGATTCATTCTGTTGAAATTTCAGATTATAAGAGTCATAACCAAAGTAGTGACCTTTCAGTCTGCTAGAGGATGTGCCCTGTTGGTCGCAGCGCTGTAACCAGAGGCTTGAGGAGAAGGGCCGAAGGATACAGAGGAGAGCACACAGCTCCTTGCCACTGTTGGTAAGCTTCAGTTTAGCATTACAAATTTTTCTTTCTAAATGATATCCGGCATGAGGCTCTTATTTTCCTCTGCTGTATAGTTTCTATTTGTTTGTTGTTGTTATTTTTCATGGTTAAGCTATGTGCTTTGCTGAGAATAGGTTTGCAACGTTCTCCTTTCCTATGTGATCTTTCCCAGTATCAAAGAGCAAATGATAGCTGGATTTTTCCCCTCAGCATTAGTCTTCTGCTCTCCTTTTCATGTGGGGGTAATATAACCTAACAGAACATACACTTCCGTATATTTTCATTATTTGGCTACTATTCTTTTGCACCTATTTAAGATGTACTCAGTGTTAAGCCGCATAGAAAATAGCTTTCTTGGCGATTTTTTAATAAGAAAATAATTTTGAGGGTTCCTTTTTTCCTAAGTGCTCTGATATGCAAGAGTCAACTGGTAGATTTATACAGAAAAGGTAGAAGTGATCATCTTAGGCCATAATACCCTTCTTTTAGTCCTACCTTGCGACACAGAGGTGGCTGCTATTAAGATTTACCTCCATTTACACTACAGTCATAGACCATTAGAGTATGCCTGTGGGCTTATATGAAGAAGATGCCTATTTACTTAAACACAAGCACAATATTGTCATTGATACAGTGGATACAAGAATTAACAGTTATGTAATCCAGGGGAGGATGCCCTATCAAATTAGTTAAATTGGTGACAATTTTTCATAACCTGTTTTAAAAGAATGTGTTCTTTTTGTGTAGAGTACAGAGAAAAGTTAGGAAAAAGAAAATAACATCTGTTGAAATAGATTGGGTAGGCATGACACCTAGAGTAGATATAGACGCTGGAAAAGTAAACGAAAGGAACATTTACGGAGTGTCTTCTAGACAGCAAAGTGCTATGTTTATCCCTCTAATACACGTTACATGCTGAAATTACACGTTTGTTTTTAAGCCCCTTGATATGCTAAAGACAGTGAGGTATTTGCAGAAGACAAATATGTAAGAGCTTTGTAAAACTAAGAGAAATATCTGTAGCTTTCAATACTACATACATAAATGCACACACAGATAAGTTTTTATAAACATACTCTATGTATGACAGGATCATGTCTTAAACACTAAAATTAATTAAGTTGACATGGACATGAAGATTTGCAGAGACAGGAAGTTTTTTCTTCTCTCTCCTATGTCCTCTGGCTCTAGTTGGGCATTTTATATGCTTAGAAAGGGTTCATTATTATGAGGCGCTGGGGAATAACAGATGCATAAAATCTGATTCTTCACCCTGAGAAATTTTTAATCGAGAAGGAATATCCAAAATAAAACAACTTACAGTGTGCAGAAAGTTAACACAGAGGCACAAACACAGCGCTAAGGAGGGAATGACTGAGAAGACAGATGGTATATGATAGCAAGGATTAAGATTTCTATAGGTAGAAGGTAAGTCCAGAAAAAAGAAAAACCATGAATGCCTAATGTCTATAATTTGATGAGGTCAGTAACTCCTTTATAAGCTGCCCCCAAATCTTTTTGGATATAAATATATAAATCAAAACAAAGGAATAAAATGTAAATGATGACTACAAACTGAATTTGGCAAGGGATTTAGAGAATAATATCAAGGTTTTCCTTGGGGCAAGAACAAAAACTTAATGAGATAGGTGACTAAGAGCACAAACAGGAAGAAATGAGTAGAAGTAAAAGGTGGTAGGCAGGTCTAAGGGAAAGGAAGAACATATACAGAATATGGTGCACACTAGAACAATCTTAGCATCTTTGCATTCTCTCCTTTCTTCCCATGCTTTGGAAATAACTTAGTTCCATAATTTACCCTATCAGCAAAATCTCTAATTAAAAAACATATCCCAATAAAGGGAAATC